>NC_053389.1:640165748-641365748 GCF_905171765.1 Bufo bufo
ATGGATCAGTAAAATGCACACTTTGACTTAAGCACCAGCAAGATGGAGGTGGGGTACTTCTATGGGCTGGTATTATTAAAGATAAGCTAGTTGAACCTTTTTGTGCTGAAGATGAACTCAAAATCAACTCCTAAACCTGCTAGCAGTTTTTAGAAGACACTTTCTTCAAGCAGTGGTACAGGAAAAGGTCTGCATCTTTCAAGAAAACCATGTTTTGCATGCAGGGCAATGCTCCATCGCATGCATCGAAGTACTCCATTGCATGGCTAGCCAGTAAAGCCCTTAAAGATGAAAGAATAATGACATGGCCCCTTTCCTCACCTGATCTAAACCCTATTGAGAACTTGTAGGCACTTCCTAAATGGGAGATTTATGGTGAACGAAAACAGTATACCTATCTGACAGTGTCTGGGAGTCTTTGGTTCCTGTTGCACAAAAAATTGATTGCCAACAGATTAAGAAAGTGACAGACTCCATGGGTGACTATATTGGTCACTGATTTTCTTTTGAAATGTCAGAAATGTGTATTTGTAAATTTTAAGTTGTTTGTTTATTAATCTCACCAATGAAAATAAACAAGTGAGATGGGAAAATTCATTTTTTTCATTTAGTTACATAATAATTCTGCACAGTAATAGTTGCCCAATAATTATGCATGCATAAATATTCTCCTGTGAAAGCCAATACCTCACTTTTAGGCCTCTTGCACACGACCGTATGGCTTTTTCAGTATTTTGCGGTCCGCAAAAAACGGATTTTCAAAAAACACGGATGAAGTCCGTGTGCATTCCGTTTTTTGTGGAATGGAACAGCTGGCCCCTGATAGAACAGTACTATCCTTGTCAGTTATGCGGACAATAATAGGACATGTTCTATCTTCGAACAAAATGGAAATACGGAAGGCATACAGAGTACCTTCCGTTATTTTTTGCGGATCCATGAATGGTTCCGTATACGGTTCCGTATACAGAAAAGAATGGTTCCAAATACGGTCCGTATACGGTCCAGAAAAAAACGGAACGTAAACGGGAAAAAATAACGTTCGTGTGCAAGAGGCCTTACTATCTTAAAGGATAACTGTCACATTTGGACCCTAATTTCAATTTTCATATATGTAGTTACTATTACCATGATATTCCAGAATCACTAACTATTAGACTTACTTACCCCATATTTCAGAAGATTCAGCTCTTAGCAACCAGTCTGCATAAAACTGCAGTTTCACTATTCTGTTAAGATGGCTGCCACTGCCCTCACCCTGAGGCTAATCCCGCCTGCCCTCACTACCCACAATGCATTGAGCTCCTCGTGCACTAGCTTCAGCACCTCAACCAAAGGTTACTCTCCACACTTAAACATGCCCTCCTCCTCCTTCTATCACATACACTTTAGGAATTGGCTGGATTGTGGAGCCTCAATTTAGCTTGGACACAGAAAACTAATAGTGATGGTCTCTATGAATGAAACCCAGGCTGCTGCATAGTATTTCCTATGGAGCCATAGCCTGTAAAAGGCTCCATAGGAAATATGCGATTTTCTTATATATTCCAAAGCTATTGGTTGAAAAAAAAAATACAGTTCAAATCACCCCCCATTTTGCAAAAATGCAAAAATAAAAATAAAAATCAATGTGCGAAAACACCCGTACTATAAAAATATTCCCCATACGGTAAACATAAAAACGACATTCGCCATTTTTGGACACTTCATTTCTTCATAAAAAATTAAATAAAAGGTGATCAAAAAGTCATACACACCCCTGAATGGTATCGATGAAAAGATCAGATTGTGCTGCAAAAAAAGAGCCCCCATAAAGCTCCGTTCACATAATTAAAAAAAAGTTATAGGGGTCAAAATATGACGACCAATAAAGTAAAACTGATTTTCCACAGACCCCCCCCTAAACAGTGCCATCCACAGATCCCCCTCCCCTAAACAGTGCCATCCACAGATCCCCCTAAAAAGTGCCATCCACTGATCCCCCTCCCCGACGCTCACAGGAGTACATTTATAAACTGTAATCCGTAACTTTAACTGTAATCATCGCTCATCTCTTTACATGGATACCTTACTCTCAGCTCCGGTAACAGCAGGCAGTGCGGGCGGCGCTCACTCACTGATGTCACGCGCCTGCGCCGCCTACTGGGAGGAGCAGGCACGTGACATCAGTGAGTGAGCGCCACCCGCACTGCCTGCTGTTACCGGAGCTGAGAGTAAGGTATCCAAGTAAAGAGATGAGCGATGATTACAGTTAAAGTTACGGATTACAGTTTATAAATGTACTCCTCTGAGCGGCGTGGCCCTGTATATTCTAACCCCCAGGCAAGCATCCGGGGGTTTGTCAACGCCTGGGGGTTTGAATATACCATCGGATTTGAGTTTTCACGATCTCACTGAAATCGTAAAAACTCAGATCCGATGGTATATTCTAACCCCCAGGCAAGCTTCCCCATCACCATGGGAACGCTTGGGGGTTAGAATATAACATCGTATTTGAGTTTTCACTATCTCACTGAAATCGTAAAAACTCAGATCCGATGGTATATTCTAACCCCCATGCAATCATCCCCGTCACCATGGGAACACCTGGGGGTTAGAATATACCATCGGATCTCAGGTGGGACTCGGCGAGACTCAACAGGACTCGGGGAGACTCGTTGTGCTTCGCTGTCAGTTTCGGCCAGCAACATGAACGCGCATGCACGAAGGAGGACGGCCTCCTTGTGCGCCCTTCGTCTTCCATCTGAGCACAAGAACGGAAGACGGATGAGTCATAGCAACCTGATTTTAATCTTAGGTAAGAATAGCATATACTGGGGACATAAATGTGGTTTTTAGGAGTTATTTACTAAAGAGCCAAAAGTTAAAACATGGCGATATTAATCACCAAAATCCAATATTGAAAATAAAAATAATGTGACAGTTATCCTTTAAATATTCAGGTATGAGGTTAATTAACATTTTGGATTGACCAACAGCAGGGGTGGATTGGCCATACACACTACAGGGAATTTTCCCGGTGAGCAGATGCCCCTGGGGGCCACCCAAGTCCTTCTCTCTGCCTCTGTCCAGGTACATAATTAGCTCTCAACAGTAATTAACACTGTGAGAATCCGGTACTCATGTACATGGCCAGTGACCACACAGGCCCTCCTGAATTCAACTGCTGTGGCCTGCACCTCACCTCCTAAGCCCCCTACTCCATAGACAACTGGAGGAGGAGGACAGAAGATGGTAGCTATTGATGGCCACCAAAGAGGGCCAGCTTTTGAGACAATATATTGTGCTACACTATGTTATTTGGTTCTGCTGATGGTATTTTACATTAGTACTGTTGACCCTGCCTACTTGTGTTGCCCCGCCTTCTGATAATTTGGTCCTGTCTACAATATGGGGGAACTTTTAGCTTTTTTTTAGGGCCATTTTAAGTTTCCAGTTCGCCCCTGACCAACAGAACTGTAGTTGTTCAATAACAAAATGAATCCTCAAAAATACAACTTGCCTAATAATTGTGCACACAGTGTAGATATAGTAAAGAAATAACTAAAATGTAAGTAGGGGTAGTATATCACATCCCAGACATCAGAAAAGTGGCATGATTGCCTGATTGAAGCCAGGAAGGACTTTTTTTCCCTCCAAAATGAAAAGAAAATAGTTTTTTACCTTATTTCCTTCCCCTGGATCGCCTTTGCAGGTTAACAGGTCGAATTGGATGGGAATATGTATTTTTCAGCCTTAAAAACTATGAGGCACATTTATTAAGACCAGCATTTTAGACTTAGTCTTACTAATGCCCCATAGCTGGTGGAGGATCCGCCGAAGTTATGAAGAGGTGCAGGCCTCTCCTTAACTTTGGTGCATCTAGCGACAGATCTAAATGTAAGACAGTTTCCGAGTCTTACATTTAGACCATTTTCTACATCTAAAACAGGCGTAGAAAATGATGAATGAGATGGGCCTGCCGGCTCATCCCCTTCCCTGCCCACGCCATGCCCACAGTTTTAGACCTGGCATGAGTGGGGAAAAGTTGCAGATGGTGTATTTCAGATTAACAAATGACACCCTATATCACTATGTTAAATCTTTGTGTAAAAGCCCCACTAGCCACAAAAAGTTTAACTTTTTTTTGTTTTATGCCACTCTCAATTTAGAAAAAGTGGGTATAACATGTATGGGGCTTAGCAGGAGAGGAAATCTTCATGGCATGGCACACTTACTATAAGTTATGCCATAAACTTGCTATCAGCTGACATAGACTTGACTTTCTGGCTCAGGAACAGAGATGCACCTAATTTATTACGAGGCTAGCACATTGTGTCTATAGTATAAACCATCTTTTTGTATAAGCATTGACAACTGGATTTTACCATTCCCCTTGAAATAGGACTGTGTACTTACGAGCTAACATTGTCCAACCATATCTGACAGTATAAGGCTACTTTCACACTACAGTTCAGAGCGGATCCGTCTGGGGTCTGCCCAGACGGATCCGCTCATATAATGCAGACTTGGGATCCGTTCAGAACGGATCCGGCTGCATTATATTGTAGAAAAAATTCTAAGTCTGAAAGTAGCTTCAGACGGATCCGTCCAGACTTTACATTGAAAGTCAATGGGGGACGGATCCGTTTGAAAATTGAGCCATATAGTGTCAAATTTAAACGGATCCGTCCCCATTGACTTGCATTGTAAGTCTGGACGGATCCGTTTGCCTCCGCACGGCCAGGCGGACACCCAAACGCTGCAAGCAGCGTTCAGGTGTTTGCTTGCTGAGCGGAGGCTGAACGCTGCCAGACTGATGCATTCTGAGCGGATCTGCTCACAAGCGGAGCCCCGAACGCTAGTGTGAAAGTAGCCTTACCTTGTGTGGGGACACATCTTCTTGACAAAGAACATGGCATAACCTAGGTTCATTTTAGGCTGGCTGGCATGAAGACTTTTTGTGAAGTACAAGGATTTCCTATTACAGACATGTCAAAAGAGGTGACAGCCCCTTTATAAAATACGTGATGTGCAGGCAATATTTTATCTTTACTTTTCCATATGGTTCAGACCAGCATGATAAATTCTTGTGATGACTGCAAAGTTTTCTGCAAAGAGTGCCGATCTCTAATGGCTTACATGCCCTGGGAAATGGCATCCGCTGCATGTAAAGTGGTGACAGAGGGAGTGGACTCCCTCTGTCTCCCATCGGCACCCTGCAAATACGATTGCAAGGTCTGATATAGGCCCCAAGCCAGCCTTGAGTATTTTCCAGCAGGCTGTGCCTCTCTGGCATAGACTGCTGATCAATGTCAGTATAGCACTGACATTAAAATGCAACGCACTATAGGGATAGTGCATTGTATTTTAAAATCAATCAAAATGTTGTCTGTTATAGTCCCCTTGTAGGATTATAAAGTGGTAAAAAAAAGTTTAAAAAAACACATTTATTGATTTAAAAAATTAGTAAAAGAAAAATGCTTTTTTTTTTCATTGAAAATACGCTTTCAACTAAAAAAATTGCAAAAAAATCTCCCCATATGTTTGGTATCACTGCATCCATAATGAGACGCACTACATAAATATTATGTCAATTATCCCCCACAGTGAAAGTCGTAAAAGAAAATTTTAAAATGACAGAATTGCAAATTTTTTCTTAGTTGCCACAAAAAAACTTAATAACAAGCTATCAAAAAGAGTAATTTACTCCAAAATCATACCAATGAAAACTATAAGTCGTCCCGCAACTCCATAGAAAGAAAAATAAAGTTATAGCTGTGGCAATGCAAAAAATATTTTCTTCCTTTTAATAAAAGGGGTTTTATTGCACAAAAGTAGTAAAACATAAAAAAACTATATGTGTTTGGTATGGCTGTAATTGTACAGACCCTTAGAATAAAGATATTATGTCATTTATACTGAAAAATGAATGCCGTAAAATGTATAATGTAAGGCAGTATTGCTGTTTTTCCCATCTCCCACCCAGAAAGAGTTAATAAAAGTTAATCAGAAAGCTATCTGTACTCCAAAATGGCACCATTAAAAATACAACTTGTCCTGCAAAAAACAAGCCCTCATACAACTACCGTATATACTCGAGTATAAGACGAGTTTTTTGGCACATATTTTTGTGCTCAAAAGGCCCCCTCGTCTTATACTCGAGTCTAGGTCTGTATTATGGCAACTTACATTGCCATAATACAGACCATGACATGTTGGGGGCCGGAGAAGCTGTTACTTACCTTTTACAGCTGCTCCAGTCAGCTCCCAGCACGTCCGCGCGGCACCTCTGTTAAGCTCCCAGTGTAAATCTCGCGAGACACGCGGGCCGCGAGATTTACACTGGGAGCAGACCGCGAGATTTACACCGGCAGTAAGTACCGGCACCTGCACAGCCTCCCCTCCCCCTGGACAGCCCCCCCTCCCCCTGGATATCCCCCCCTCCCCCTGGACAGCCCCCCATCCCTGGCCAAGTATGAAGTAGGGAGGGGGGGAACAAAAAAATAATAATAAACAACCTGATAAATATTAAAAAAAAAAAAAATGCCCAGTTGATGGGAGTCTGACTCCCTGTATTTAATGCAGAGTGTGTGTGTATATAATGCACACACTCTGCATTAAATACAGGGAGTCAGAGTCAGACTCCCATCAATCTGAGTCACCCTCTTGCAGATGTGTGTATATAATATAGAGTGTGTGCATTATATACACATACACTCTGCATTATAGCCCTAGTCTTATACTCGAGTAAATCATTTTTCCCATTTTTTGGGGGTAAAATTAGGGGCCTCGGCTTATATTTGGGTCGGCTTATACTCGAGTATATACGGTATATAGATGGAAAAATAAAAAGTAATAGCTCTTGGAAGGCGACGATGAAAAAAAGGAAGAAAAAGGCTTGGTCAGTAATGCTTGGTCAGGCTAGTCACTAAGGGGTTAAAATAATAGGATGCATCAACACTTTGTGTATATGTTGCAAATTTTCGTTCTCTTGCCAGAAAATCTGCTGAGCTTACCGTAGCATCAAAGCAGCAATTCTGCAGCAAAAAACGCAATGTCCCAAGAAGACATACCTATACAGTCCCCAGACCATACCCCCTCTCAACAAATACAGATCAAGTCTTTGGACATTTTGGGCTGTCATGAGCCCAGAGGGAACCTCTGGCCCTGGGCTGTCACCCAAGACATCCACCGATGCACCCAATGTTTATTATTTTTAACACTCAAGAATCAAATTTTCTTTTTTTTTTTTTTTTGTTAGCAATTCACAGTGCAAAAATTGATTTGCCAAAATGTATTAATGCATACTCATTCACAAATCTATTCACTAATCTCAGCACACATTTTGAAATATTCTTAAACGCATTATAAATTGTCCTTTTTTGCAGCATACGCTAAATACTAACACAGTACCATGAAACAAGTCTATACAACTTTCAATTACACAACATCTGATTTCCACAAACAATTATTTTTATAATGTACATCCAGCTGATGTAGCAACCAATAGCGCTGTGAATAGTTCAAAAAGTGTAATTAGTGTTTTCAAAGAAAACACAAAGGGACCAAATTCACATGCCAACTATATCATTAACAAAATCGCTATGACTTCTAGTAAGAAATAAGGAATGTACCGTAAGGTCTACTGTACCTCACACACTCTCTCTCTCTCTAAATATATATATATATATATATATATATATATATATATGACTAAATAAAAATTAAAAAAAACATGTAAATATATTGTCTGAATATAATATACTTTAACATATGAGTATTATGTAAGCATATCAGAGGCATATCTTGAAGCTCAGGTGCCCCCAAAGAAAAATAAAAAAAAGGGCAACCACTTAATGTGCCACTTATAATACTGGTACCTTCCTCTGTGGCAGAGTAATCTTCAGGCCCTCTCAGACACCAGGGACTGGATATGACTGCTTCTTCTGCACTCCACATATCTACAACCCTGGATATAATTGTAGTTAGAGATGATCAAATTTTTCAAAAATTCAATTTTTTGAAAATTTTTTGGTTCAATACGAATTTATTCGCTGCGAATCACATTAAAAAAACGGCTATTTCCTGGCTGCAGAGAGCCTTTATAGTGGTGTAGAACACTGTGCCTTGCAGTAACACGCATAGGGAGTCTGCTTTGGTAGTGAAATAACACTGTGAGTCACTATGACATGCAGATGACAGGCGTCGCTCTTAGAATCACTGCAAACTTCACTAACTTGGGCAGTCACAAGGCCAAAACTGACCAAATAACTCAAGTATGAACTCAGCCTTAAAGGTCGATGTTAGCGCCAAGAAGAAGAGCACTCCTTTTACACTGTCGTCAGCTGATTCCACATAGATGTCTACAGAATCTGTTCTATTAAACACTCATACAAGTAGAGTCCCCTGACAGAGTTGAGAGGGTGTCAACAGTAAGTTTGTGTTTACGTCACTGATTATTTTGCCCTTCCTCGATCCCTCAGAACAATAACCCCCAAAAAATGGATCCTGTCTGTTGAACATCCGCCTTTACTCGGTCAGCATTTGGTCAGTAATCCATCAGTATTGCTAATGCCAAAAAAAACCAGGAGTGGATCCAAAACAGAGACGAGTCAACCATTCAAGAATCGCTGAGTTGCTGGTCAAGACATGACCACTAGATGACACTGGGAACTCAGGCCTCTCTCTGCAACTCCTGCTGCCATGCCCTCTTACTCTGCTGCAACCTGTGCCTGCGCCAGAAACATTTAGGCCTCTGCCACTCCCCTGTGCAGGGCCTGGCACTTCTCTGTCTGACATACTGTTAGATCAAATTAATAAATAAAAAAGAAATTAAAACACCCCAAAAAAGTCTGTAATTTTTTCACTTCACCACACAACGGCTAATAAGCCATTTTTTGTTCCACTTAATACACACCAAAAAGGGCTGTAATTTTCTCACTTCACCACACAACAGAAAATACTTTCTTGTGCCACTAATACATGTAAAAAAGACTTTAGAACATATAACTGCACTGCTGAATGGCAAATATATTTTTCTTTTTTCCACTTAGGCCTCTTTCACACGGGCGTTGCGGGAAAATGTGCGGGTGCGTTGCGGGAACACCCGGGATTTTTTCGTGCGAGTGCAAAACATTGTAATGCGTTTTGCACTCGCGTGAGAGAAATCACGCATGTTTGGTACCCAAACCCGAACTTTTTCACAGAAGTACGGGCTTGGGTTAGGTGTTGTGTAGATGTTATTATTTTCCCTTATAACATGGTTACCATGGTGATTCACCATGGTAAAAGATCATGTGACGTACCATGTGATGACCGGAGTGATGTCATCAAAGGTCCTTGACCTATAATTAATGCTCACCACAGGTCCTATTCAGTAAAGGAGACAGAAGGAGATGCCGGCATCGCGAACAAGTGGACTAAGGTGAGTTAAATGATTTTTATTTTTTTTTAACCCCTCCAGCGCTGTTTTACTATGCATTCTGTATTCAGAATGCTATTATTTTCCCTTATAACCATGTTATAAGGGAAAATAATAATGATAGGGTCTCCATCCCGATCGTCTCCTAGCAACCATGCGTGAAAATCCCACCGCATCCGCACTTGCTTGCGGATGCTTGCCATTTTCACGCAACCCCATTCATTTCTATGGGGCTTGCGTTACGTGAAAAACGCACAAAGAGGAGCATGCTGCGATTTTCACGCAACGCACAAGTGATGTGTGAAAATCACCGCTCATGTGAACAGCCCCATAGAAATTAATGGATCAGGATTCCGTGCGGATGCTGTGCGTTCACCTTCCGCAATGCATCCGCGTGGAAAACTCGCTCGTGTGAAAGGGGCCTAACTGCCCCGCCGAATGGCAAATATATTTTTATTTTTTCCACTTATACACTCCACAAAATGGCTTTAGAACACATAAATGCACCGCTGAACGGCAAATAGGCCCTTTTCTTTTCCACTTATTCACGACACAAAAGGCTTTAGAACATATAACTGCACCGCTGAATGGCAAATAGACCCTTATTTTTTTCCACTTATACATGACACAAAAGGCTTTAGAACATATAACTAAACCGCTGAACGGCAAATATATTTTTCTTTTTTCTACTTATACACTCCACAAAAGGCTTTAGAATATTTAACTGCACCGCTGAACGGCAAATATATTTTTCTTTTGCCACTAATACATGCCAAAAAGGGCTGTGATTTTTGCACTTCACCACACAACGGCTAATAAGACCTTTTTTCCCACTAATACAAGCCAAAAAATGCTTTTGAACATATAACTGCACTGCACAAGGGCAAATAAGACATATAAATATTTACTTGTAATAAACCCTGCTAATGGCTATATCAAACAGCACTTGCTCCCCAATAACAAGAACGGTTTGCTGGAATTACAGAGCTGTATAATGGCAATTTGGATCCCTAGTCAGTGCAGCAAGGATTGTTTCTATTGCCCAGGCGGTAACCTCCCCTGTTCTACATAAATGCTGTAGAATGATTCCTCCCTATCCTTTCCCTATACCTTGAATAATCTTTCCCTGAACTTGTAAATCATTTTTATAACAAAATGAAGTATTTCCTAGCATTGTCCCTGGCGCCTGCTGATGTCTCTCTCTGCACTAAATACGCTGGAAAATGGCAGAATCCAAGATGGCTGAGGATATTTATAGGGCTGTGACATCACAGGACTGGAGGGCTGCTGATTGGCTGCATGCATGGAATTATAGGTGATCCTGCGTTCTCAGAGTTCCATGTCCTCACACGTGCAGCAGCCATTTTAGGAAAAAATGTGAATTATTACCACGAAGCGTGAGGAAATTCTGATTCGGTGCAAATCGAATTCTTCCTGAAATTCAGATCGAATCCCACTTCGTCAACTTCGATTCGCTCATCTCTAATTGTAGTCAATATGTGAAATGTTACAAAATAAACTTCCATAAAGTATATTCTGTGAATTAATGTAATCAATCTCACCTGTTTATTTTACATAGTAACATAGTATATAAGGCCGAAAAAATACATTTGTCCATCCAGTTCGGCTTGGTATCCTGCAAGTTGATCCAGAGGAAGGCAAAAAAAAAAACTGGTAGGTAGAAGTCAATTCCTTCCTAACTCCAATCAGGCAATCAGAATAACTCCCTGGATCAACGAACCATCTCTAGTGGCTATAGCCTGTAATATTATTACACTCCAGAAATACATCAAGGGCCCTCTTGAACTCCTTTAGTGAACTGACCATTCACCACCTCGTCAGGCAGAGAGCTCCATAGTCTCACTGATCTTACCGTAAAGAATCCTCTTCTATGTTTGTGTACAAACCTACTTTCCTCCAGACGCAGAGGATGTCCCCTTGTCACAGTCACAGTCCTGGGGATAAATAGATGATGGGAGAGATCTCTGTACTGACCCCTGATATATTTATACACAGTTATTAGTTCTCCCCTCAGTTGTCTTTTTTCTAAAGTGAATAACCCTAATGTTGATAATCTTTCAGAGTACTGTAGTTCCCCTATTCCAGTTATTACTTTAGTTGGCACAGTCCATGCAGTATTATTTCTAGCTCACCTTGTTAGAATACTCAGCGTGCACGGAACATAATAGGTAAGTTCCAGCACTTTAAATAAAGTTGTGTTGTTTCTTTATCTTTATTTACCATAACAGCATAACACACAGGGGCTCATCCTTTCACCATATGGCAGTTGACGCGTTTCGAAACAAACCGTTCTTAGTCGTAACCAAGATGAGTGTCAGGACTGGGAAATTTAAGGTCCAGGCCCCTCCAATTAGTAATGAGGGAGTAGAAAGGTCAAGCACTCAATCCCACACCCGGCACTCATCAACCTGCTATATGATACATATACCATAAGAAAATCAATGCCCGATAAAAAACATGAATGTATAATATGCCATGAAATCTGATTATAATCATCAAAGCAAAATAATACATAAAAACACACAATGTGAATTGGGTCATAGGATTAAGTGAAGAAAAGAAGAAAAAATAATTCCAGTTAAAAGGTAAGATCATAAAATACATAATGGCAATGACATAACCTGTAACAAAAATTAAATCTCCCTGGCAAATACAAATTCTTAATAAAAATGCATGATTTACTTTCTTAGGTTTAAACCGGTGGGATATCCGTATATAGTAAGATGGCAATCGGATCTACATTTAGATCTGAATCATAACTCCCTACATAAATGTCTCTCACTCACCCCGAAAATCTCGACTTGTGTGAGATTACAAGAAAATTACTTTAAAATACTAACCAGGTGGTGTTACACACCAGATGTTCTTCATAAAATGTACCCTGAGCTCAGTGAAATATGTTGGAGATGCAACAAGGAATGTTCTGCCTCTCCAATCTAAGCATTGAAAGTGTGATCTCTGTAACTTACAGTTCTGCTGAGATAGCGGTAACCATCAATCTTAGGTGAATTGGCTGACAGTGACTCGATCCAAACGACACCTTGTAGATCGTGAAGAAGTTTATTCCAAACTGTGCAGATCATACACCGATGAACAAATGGATAGGTCAAAAAATCATGCTGTGAGCAGCTAACAGAGCAAGTAGCTGAGATGAGGGGTGAAGCCAGAATGAAGAAGAGGGGAGGAGACAAGAGAGAGAGCAGAAGCTAGGGGAAGGGGAGAAGGGACACACATAATGAAAAGGCAAACCAAGCATGTGTAACATGATACTCCCCGTCGAAATCTATGATTTCTGATAACATTTATAACAATAATAACCTTGTTCAAGTCCATGAAATATAGATGTTTTTCTACTGGAACACCTGCAACAAAAAGAACAAAAGAACAAAGGAACATATCAAGAAAACATTACTTCAATACTTGTAGAAAAGCTCTTGAAGTGTGGATGGTAGGAAGTAGATAGTTCCTTGAGTCCATCTTCAGAGGGGAAGGCAGCAACAGCACCAGTCCTTCTTACCCCCTTTAACTGGTTGCCTTGAAGGTCTGTCTTCAGAGGGGAAGGCAGCAACAGCACCAGTCCTTCTTACCCCCTTTAACTGGTTGCCTTGAAGGTCTGTCTTCAGAGGGGAAGGCAGCAACAGCACCAGTCCTTCTTACCTCCCTTTGTATCAACCTGGTGTGAGAAGTTCTTTACAAATGTGCCACTTACGACACTCTTGATTAGTGTTGATCACGAATATTCAAATTTCGAATTTTTATTGCGAATATAGGTACTTCGAAAATTCGTGAATATTTCGAATATAGTTATATATATTCGTAATTTCGAATATTCGAATAATTTTTTTCAATGTTTTTTTTTTATTTTTTATCAGGACACATGATCCCTCACTGCTTCTAGCTTGTGGGCCAATAAGAAGGCTGCAATATACTTGACTTTAGGAGTAGTAGTGTTTGCGAATTTTGCTCTATATTAGTTTTTTTTTTATATTCGCTATATTGCTATATATTCTTGTTTTAGAATAGTACGAATATTCAAAAAAAGTTATAGCAATATAGAGAATATTCGAAAAAAATCGAATATAGAGCAATTTAGCTAATATAGTGCTATAATCTTTTTTGTCTAATAGTTGTAAGTTGAAAAATTAGCAATAAAAAATTTGAATCCGAAAATTCGAATTCCAAAAATTCGCATACTACACAATCATTACCTTTCCGATTTTTAGAGTAAAAAAAAAAAACGCGAATTTTCGAATTTGCGAATATTTGCCGAATATTCTACAAAATATTCGCGAAATATCGCGAATTCGAATATGACCCCTGCCGCTCATCACTACTCTTGATTTGTGCGAAGTTATGAGCGATGTGAATAAGACGTGCAGTCGCTCGTACAGCCGAAGACCACTTAGAAAACCGCTCAAATCGGCGAGATCTCAGTTTTACCTTTGCTTCCAAAGAGGTGTTAAGTGTAACTGCAATGGTCTTGATTTCCTTATCAGAGTCCGGATGGACAAGTTCAAAGATAGACTCTACAGGCCTTGAGAAGAATTCTTCATTCAAGAGTACTGGTGGAGATATCCATGATATATCCAGAAATGTAGCAGCAGGCACTGCACGACTGCCTAAGTCGGCAGGGTTAAGGTCGGTGGGTACATAGTGCCATTGCTCTGGCGTGGAGAATTTCCTGATGCGTTCCACTCGATTGCCGACATACACATGGAATTGTCTTTTTTGATTATGTATGTATCCTAGCACGATTTTGCTATCTGTGTAAAAGTCAAAGGAATCAATGTCAAGGTCTGTTTCGTGCTCTATAAGCTCAGCAATTTCAACAGCTAACATGGCTGCACAGAGTTCAAGCCTTGGGATGGTATGTGCAGGCTTTGGAGTTAACTTGGTTTTGCCCATGACGAATCCTACTCCTATTCCACCGTTAAGAGTGTACAGCTCGGAGATAAGCTACAGCAGCTATGGCTTCCATGGATGCATCCGAAAAGACATGGATCTCTAGTCTGGTGGCCTTCTTCAAGGACGCAGGAGTGTAAGACCGTGGTATCTTGAACTGTTCCAATGCCTGGAGGGACTGCTTCCAGGATTCCCACCTTTGTTGTTTCTCCTTGGGTAAAGGGGTATCCCAGTCAGTGTTCTCTGTAGTGAGTTGTCTGAGTAATATATTACCCTGAATTGTAAAGGGTGCTATGAATCCCAAAGGGTCGTAGATACTGTTCACTGCAGACAGTACTCATCTTTTTGTGAAGGGCTTGTCGCAAGCAGATGTTTGAAATGTGAACGTATCTTGCTTAACATCCCACAGCAATCCAAGGCTGCGTTGTGTGAGGGAAAGGTCAGACTCTGGTTGGAATTCCTTGGCACTGACAGCATGATCATCGGAAGGAAATGCTCCCATTACCTTATTGCTGTTGGAGATAATTTTGTGTAGTCTGAGGTTGGCAGCGGCGAGCATGTGCTGGGTTCTGGTGAGAAGGTCAATGGCCTCTTCTTCTGTAGGTAGGGACATAAGACTGTCATCCACGTAGAAGTTCCTTTCCACAAACTGACGTGCATCCGTACCGAACTCCTGTTCGCCTTCTTGGGCAGTTTTTCTCAGTCCATAAATGGCAACTGCGGGGGAAGGGCTATTGCCGAACACGTGAGCTTTCATCCGATAGTCTATGACCTCGTTGTTGACATCATTATTGCGATACCATCGGAACCTGAGGAAGTTTCTGTTATCTTCACGGATGATGAAACAATGAAACATTTGTTGAATGTCGGCCATAATGGCAATTGGCTCTTGTCTAAAGCGGAGTAGGACTCTCAAGAGGTTGTTGTTCAGATTGGGTCCAGAGAGAAAATTGTCATTGAGAGAAATGCCTTCATAGCAAGCGCTTGAGTCAAAGACCATTCTAATCTGGTCAGGCTTACGAGGATGATAGACACCAAAACACAGTAGGTACCAACATTCTTCTCCTTGTATAAGAAGGGGTGCAGGTACAGCATGATCTCTCTCAAACACCTTCTGCATAAAGTCGACAAAATGTTTCTTCATCTCCGGTTTCCGGTTCAGGTCTCTAAAGAGATGAGCCGTGAATCTGCATGTTATCTATTATTTGGAATTCTCTTCCTTGGAGTGCGGAATGGTAGCGGCGCCACCCAGCTGTTAGAATCATCTTGATAGAACTCTTTACTCATGGTTCTCAAGAATTCCTTGTCTTCCATTGTGGCTGCTAACTCATTATCTTTTGTGGTTACTTCAAACACTGTGTTACCAATCCTGTCATCCCGAAAGATAAATGCTTTCCTATTATCAAGTATGATGCGCTCTGGTGTACCTTTGACACACAGTCTTTCTTTCACACTATAGTGATGTTGTTGTCTTGGAAAGCAAGTAGTGCATCCATTCTTAAAGGAAGAAACCGAGAGAGGTTTCCTGGCGTTGCTACGACAGACGTTGCCAATAATGACCCAGCCTAGATCCAGATGCTGGGCATAAGGTGCATCATGTGGGCCGTTGATTTGATGGCGCACCTTGTGCACCCTTAGGATGTCTCTCCCGAGTAGCAACAGGATATCAGCATTCTCATCAAAGGCTGGTATTTGATCAGCTATGTCTTTCAAGTGAGTATGGTGCAAGGCAGCTTCAGGAGTGGGAATCTCATCCTTGTTAGTTGGGATCTGATTGCACTCAATGATAGTAGGCAAGGGTATTTCCAAGTTGCCATTGAGAGGAGTAACTACAAGGTCACTGGCTCTTCTACCCCAGACTTCTGTAATCCCTGCACAAGTACCTAGGGTATAAGGTATGCCTAAGAGATCAAAGAACCTTGTACTTGCGAGAGATCGGTTACTCTGGTCATCGAGAATGGTATACAGTCTTATGGCCCTTTCAGGTTTGCCCTTTGCGTATACGCGGCCCAAGCATATCTTAGCGCAGGATTTCCCACAAAGTCCTTCCCCATAGACTTCAGTGCATGTTGAGAACACTGGGGTGGAGGTTGCTGTTTGTTCAGCGTGCTCCCCGCCAAGCTTTGCCCTGGGGGGAATGTCAGTGGATGGAGTAGTGCTGTGTTGGTACAGATGAAGGGCTTGAACGTGGTTGTCACTACCACATTCTATGCACTTAATGATGGCCTTACAGTCTTTTTCCAGGTGTTCTGTGGAAGCACAGCATCTGAAACAAACTCCAAATTCCTTTAAAAGTTCCTTGCGTTCCTGTAGAGGTTTCTTTCTGAAGCCGATGCACTTCTTAAGTGGGTGTGGCTTTTTATGTATGGGACATTGGCGATTCGGATCCTCGAGTTTCTTGTTTTGTCCAGTCTTCGGAAGAACCGTAGCAGGTGCAGGTTGAACATCAGTCCTTTTCACTGACACTGGACCCCTGCGGTCTCTGTGCGTTATGCGCGTGTTTGCAAGTCCTGGACAAGGTGGACTAAGAGGGTTACAGTCACCGTAGAAGAAACTTGGGTCATTTTTAGAGTCCGCAATTTCCTTTATGAAGGTACAGAAGTAGGAAAAGGGAGGAAAGGCTACTCCATACCTTTTCTTGTAAGTAGATCCTTGACTAACTTATTTTTCTTGGATGCCATATGGTAGCTTAAGGACAATAGGGTTGATGCCATGAGGGGTGTCAAGGTAACTAAGACCGGGTAGGTGGGTGTCAGCCTTAGCTAGTTGAAGCTCTAGTAGAAGATCACTTAGTTCTTGAAGCTTTAGATTGTCTTTAGCTGTCATCCTTGGGAAGCCTTGCAACTTTTTGAGTAAGGAATCTTCGATGGCCTCAGAGCTGCCAAAGCTATGATCAAGTCTGTCCCAAACAGCGTCGAGACCTGCAGCAGGATTGGAAATGTAAACGGTTTTAAGTCTCTTGATACGGTCAGCTGACTGAGGACCTAGCCACCTGATGAGTAGATCCAATTCTTCTGCAACAGTGATATCTAATTTGCTGATTGCAGGGGCGTAGCTATAGGCACATGGGCCCTGGTGCAAGAGTTCAATTTGGGCCCCCCCTAATCCACAGCAGAAGTATATGCCAATCGTTCACCAGCAAGGCAGTTGGCACTGGGATCTCCATGTTATTGGTCAGTTAATACATCAGGGACCCCCTGGCATGGGGCCTGGGCATAGCTAAGTGCAAACTGGGTGATCCATAGGCAGGACCGGGTGGCTGCCCTCATCCACCAGCCCGTCCCTAGGAAATCTCTCATCAGATGTGAGAGCAGCAGCGATCGATCAGCCAGAATTAATGTGCACAGTGGGAGGCCCCCCCTTAGGCAAATGACAAACTGCCCCCCCCCTCATTCTTAGGTAAGTAACAAACTCATCTCTGCTACATCTACAATGAGCAACTACAACAAATGTAATGCCAAACTGCAGTTCCTCTATGTGATGCCTGGGATAGCTTCCACTGGACTCACAGGCTGTGTGGGTCTAGTGGAAGCTATCTAAGGCATCACAAGGAACTGCAGTTTGGCATTACATTTGTTGTAGTTGCTCATTGTAGATGTAGCAGAGATGAGTTTGTCACTTGCCTAAGATTGAGGGGGGGGGGGGGCAGTTTGTCACTTGCCCAAGACTGAGGGGGGGCAGTTTGTCACTTGCCTAAGGGGGGCCTCCCAGGCTGTGCACATTAATCCTGGCTGATCGATCGCTGCCTGCTGCAGTCACATGATGCATGAGAATACTGAGATTTCCTAAAGGGTGTATTGACTGGTCTGGTCTGGGCTTATTATCACAATCTCACCGGCGCTCCCACCAGGCGGGTCAGAGCCCGGATTCACTCAGGACAGACACAGAGTCGCAGTCACTCACTCATTGGACCGACCGGACCAGGACCCCGGTCGGTCGGACGCTCACCTCAGTAAGTCAGTCAGGTCAGTCAGTGTGTCTCGCAGTCACACTCACAGGATAGGAGAGCAGTGGCGTAGCGTGGGTTGCCTGCACCCGGGGCAAGCCAAAAATGGTGCCCCACCCCCTACCCCGGGCACGCCCCTTTTAACAAATACTGTAGTAGATCACTAGCAGTCCTATGTAACACAGTGATAACTCTCTGAGTACAGATAATGTTGTAGATGGGTGTGAGGCCCCAGAATTCAGAACACAGTGTTACCTGAAGTCTGGGGCCGGATGTGGCAGAGTGGGTCAAATTCTATATACCCCTTACCCTACCGAGAAACAGATATGTGCATGGGTAATATTATTACAGGAGAATGCCGCACCATACCTGTTACATCCAGTCACGTCTCCTGGTATGTACACTTTTCTCAACGTCTTCATCCAGAGATAAGACCGCCATGACACCTTCTTTCAGCCGCTTCTCGTCTCTGCAGAGTTTCACAGATTATTTTTTAGGTTCCTCACTTTACTCTCCTCCTCTCCTTCCTGGTGTCTCAACAACTCATCCTGCTGCCCCCCAATATTGTGCTAGAGCCAGACAGATAGTCCCCCATTCCCCATAATATTATTCCCCCTGTATATTATAATGGCCCCCTCTTTATTATTAATATAATGGCCCCTCTTTATTATTAATATATTGGCCCCCTCTTTATTATTAATATAATGGCCCCCTCTTTATTATTAATATAATAGCCCCTCTTTAATAACAAAGAGGGGGCCATTACATTAATAATAAAGAGGGGCCATTACATTAATAACAAAGAGGGGGCCATTATATTAATAATAAAGAGGGGCCATTATATTAATAACAAAGAGGGGGCCATTATATTAATAATAAAGAGGGGCCATTATATTAATAATAAAGAGGGGGCCATTATATTATTAATAATAAAGAGGGGGCCATTATATTAATAATAAAGAGGGGGCCATTACATTAATAACAAAGAGGGGGCCATTATATTAATAATAAAGAGGGGCCATTATATTAATAACAAAGAGGGGCCATTATATTAATAATAAAGAGGGGCCATTATATTAATAATAAAGAGGGGGCCATTATATTAATAATAAAGAGGGGGCCATTATATTAATAATAAAGAGGGGGCCATTACATTAATAACAAAGAGGGGCCATTACATTAATAATAAAGAGGGGCCATTACATTAATAACAAAGAGGGGGCCATTATATTAATAATAAAGAGGGGCCATTATATTAATAATAAAGAGGGGCCATTACATTAATAACAAAGAGGGGGCCATTATATTAATAATAAAGAGGGGCCATTATATTAATAACAAAGAGGGGGCCATTATATTAATAATAAAGAGGGGCCATTATATTAATAATAAAGAGGGGGCCATTATATTAATAATAAAGAGGGGGCCATTATATTAATAGTAAAGAGGGGCCATTATATTAATAACAAAGAGGGGCCATTATATTAATAATAAAGAGGGGCCATTATATTAATAATAAAGAGGGGCCATTATATTAATAATAAAGAGGGGGCCATTATATTTATAATAAAGAGGGGGCCATTACATTAATAACAAAGAGGGGGCCATTACATTAATAACAAAGAGGGGCCATTACATTAATAACAAAGAGGGGCCATTATATTAATAATAAAGAGGGGCCATTATATTAATAATAAAGAGGGGCCATTATATTAATAATAATGTATTGGCCCCCTCTTTGGCATTAATGTAATGTCCCCTCTTTATTATTAATGTAATGGCCCCTCTTTATTATTAATGTAATGTCCCCTCTTTATTATTAATGTAATGGCCTCCTCTTTATTATTAATGTAATGGCACCCTCTTTATTAATAATGTAATGGCCCCCTCTTTGTTATTAATATAATGTCCCCCTCTTTATTAATAATATAATGTCCCCCTCGTTGTTAATATAATGTCCCCCTCTTTATTATTAATATAATAGTAGTCTCTCCACTCTTATTAATACTATGATGTTCACTGAGTACTGTCAGTGGTCCTCCTCTCGTGCCCCCAGTGCCTCTGCAAGGGTAGAACGTAGGGTACATTAAAAAAAATAATAATTAATACTTACCTCTCTCCTTCACAGCTTGTGGCATCCTGGTACTCGCTCACTGTGCCTTCCCGCACCGCGTCATCTCGCGAGATCCGACGCAGGAGGTCACAGTGAGGTACGTGACTAAGTCCTGTGTCGCGCCTCAATTGAAGCCGCTCCCCCGGCCCCTCCTCCTCACTTCGCCTGCCCAGCTGCCCTGCACTTCGCCTGTCACGGCCACGGTTTTGGCCGTGACTCCTTGGGAGCCGCATTCTGTTGCCCGCGGTTTTGTGTTGTAGTTTCAACCGCAGCTTGAGGCATAATGTAGTTGGCCTCAGGTGCGGTTGCCGCAGACAACAGCTATGTGTGCGGTTTCCTAGGAGTTGTGTGTATGTATGCACTTTTGTATGTTGGTGTGCACTCTCTGTTTTGTGTTTCATTCAAAATAGTCAACAGGGTCGCAAGAAGCGTGTGGAAAAACCAAGGCGCAAAATAACTGCCCATGAAATGAGAAAAGTCAAGCGTGCAGCTGCCAAGATGCCACTTGCCACCAATTTGGCCATATTTCAGAGCTGCAACATCACTGGAGTGCCCAAAAGCACAAGGTGTGCAATACTCAGAGACATGGCCAAGGTAAGAAAGGCTGAAAGACGACCACCACTGAACAAGACACACAAGCTGAAACGTCAAGACTGGGCCAAGAAATATCTCAAGACTGATTTTTCTAAGGTTTTATGGACTGATGAAATGAGAGTGAGTCTTGATGGGCCAGATGGATGGGCCCGTGGCTGGATTGGTAAAGGGCAGAGAGCTCCAGTCCGACTCAGACGCCAGCAAGGTGGAGGTGGAGTACTGGTTTGGGCTGGTATCATCAAAGATGAGCTTGTGGGGCCTTTTCGGGTTGAGGATGGAGTCAAGCTCAACTCCCAGTCCTACTGCCAGTTTCTGGAAGACACCTTCTTCAAGCAGTGGTACAGGAAGAAGTCTGCATCCTTCAAGAAAAACATGATTTTCATGCAGGACAATGCTCCATCACACGCGTCCAAGTACTCCACAGCGTGGCTGGCAAGAAAGGGTATAAAAGAAGAAAATCTAATGACATGGCCTCCTTGTTCACCTGATCTGAACCCCATTGAGAACCTGTGGTCCATCATCAAATGTGAGATTTACAAGGAGGGAAAACAGTACACCTCTCTGAACAGTGTCTGGGAGGCTGTGGTTGCTGCTACACGCAATGTTGAGGGTGAACAGATCAAAACACTGACAGAATCCATGGATGGCAGGCTTTTGAGTGTCCTTGCAAAGAAAGGTGGCTATATTGGTCACTGATTTGTTTTTGTTTTGTTTTTGAATGTCAGAAATGTATATTTGTGAATGTTGAGATGTTATATTGGTTTCACTGGTAAAAATAAATAATTGAAATGGGTATATATTTGTTTTTTGTTAAGTTGCCTAATAATTATGCACAGTAATAGTCACCTGCACACACAGATATTTCCCTAAAATAGCTAAAACTAAAAACAAACTAAAAACTACTTCCAAAAATATTCAGCTTTGATATTAATGAGTTTTTTGGGTTCATTGAGAACATGGTTGTTGTTCAATAATAAAATTAATCCTCAAAAATACAACTTGCCTAATAATTCTGCACTCCCTGTACATTATGCCTCAAGCTGCGGTTGAAACTACAACACAAAACCGCGGGCAACAGAATGTGGCTCCCAAGGAGTCACGGCCAAAACCGTGGCCGTGACATCGCCTGCTTCGCCTGCCCTCTCCTCTCGGCCTCCGCTCCGCCCCTGTAAATCTTATTTTAGTTATTCAGCTGCGGCTGCGTTCTCCTGGCTTGAGGGGGCCCTGTGGGCCCCCCTGACTCAGGGGCCCGGTCGCAATTGCGACCGCTGCGACCCCTATAGCTACTCCACTGGCTGATTGTTGCTTTAAAGGTAAATTTCCAGCCTCTGTAATTTTCAGATTTGTCATCAAACATGGTGAGGCCCGTCCTAGTGAGTTCTCTGCGAAGGATGTACTTGGCAAACTTTGACATGTCTGTGTTTTCAGACTTTGGGTATATAATTGCAGGCAGAACAAAGTTAGTTGCAGTAGCTGGTACATTGACGTTGAGTGACTTGGGAACATAAGATGGTGCTGAGGCGTTTAACACTGGAGCTGGTGTACGGTTAAAGGTGTTTTGGTTTGTAGCCGCATAATAGTGGATTGGTTAGAGGGTGGCAGGTTAGTGCGATAGTGTGGTAGGTCATTTATATTCGTACCCGTTTCTGCCACTTGAGTAGGTGTAATAGATGTAGAGACAACACCTTGGTTGAGTTCTTTGGCTGCTATGACAGAATGATGGAGTTTTGATATGGTCTGTGATGACACTGATGCATAAAATATAACAGAGTGATGGCTACTGACACTTCTTTCATTGTCACTTACAGCCTGCTCTAAGACTCTTAGTCTTGCCAAGTCTTTGGTGTGCTCACATTGTTTTTCTAAGACTTTTATTTCTGCTCTCTTCTTTGCAGCCTCAGCTTTCTTCTCCGCTTTCTTCTGTGCAGCCTCAGCATCCATTTCCGCTTTCTTCTGTGCAGCCTCAGCTTCCATTTCCGCTTTCTTCTGTGCAGCCTCAGCTTCCATTTCCGCTTTCTTCTGTGCAGCCTCAGCTTCCATTTCCGCTTCCCTCTGTGCAGCCTCAGCTTCCATTTCCGCTTTCTTCTGGGCGAAAACTGCCTGGATTTTAGAAGCTTCTGCATCAGCGCGGGCTTTGATGAGTCATTTGCTGAGAGTAGAAGATGTTGATCTTAAGGATTTGGAAGATCGTGTGGAGCGCTTAGAAGTTGTGGAGAGATGGGATCTAGATTCATGAAGCTGTGCGATTTTTACATCTCTTTTTGTCCTTGTTTGTATTACTAGATCGTCTCTTTCAAGATTGAGCTCATTCAATTCCTGTAATTCTTTTAAGGAATTTTCTGTGTTGTACCACTTTAAGAGATCAGCATATTTAGCAGACAGTCTTTGGTAGTTCTCATAGGCAGTATTCAACTACTTAACAGCGCCCTCTAGGTGCAATACCTTATGAGTTGGTTGAGACAGAGCTGACATGCATTCAATAGTTTTAGACCATGAGTAGCTGATGTTCTGCAGCAGTTCTTCTTTGTCAGCCTCATAGTTCTCTTGGACTTTCCAGGTTGGCTTCACTAAACGTTTTTGTTTTATGTGGCCTTGAGGATCTCACTCCTGATCTGTTGGAAGTTCAGGTTCTTTCTGTGCATTAGGTTCCTCAGATTGTACATTGCCTTGCTGGTGCATTGTGATGGCAAGCAGAGGGTTAAATCACAAGGTATGTGTTTGCATAGAAATGTATCAATCTTCTGGCTCTGGGAGAGGGTTTCCTAGGCAACCAGTGGGAGGGGGAGTCAGAGAGAAGTTTAGCAAAGGCTGCTGCAAAGTTAGTTTTGATTGCATACAGAGCTTAGATTGACTTGCAGGCAGAATGCATGTGACAATACAGACAGTCTAGGAGTAGAGTTGAGCGAACACCTGGATGTTCGGGTTCGAGAAGTTCGGCCGAACTTCCCGGAAAAGTTCGGGTTTGGGATCCGAACCCGACCCGAACTTCGTCCCGAACCCGAACCCCATTGAAGTCAATGGGGACCCGAACTTTTCAGCACTAAAAAGGCTGTAAAACAGCCCAGGAAAGGGCTAGAGGGCTGCAAAAGGCAGCAAAATGTAGTTAAATCCCGTGCAAACAAATGTGGATAGGGTAATGAATAAAAATAAAAATAAAATAAATAAAAATTAACCAATATCAATTGGAGAGAGGTCCCATAGCAGAGAATCAGGCTTCATGTCATAGCAGAGAATCAGGCTTCACGTCACCCAAAACTGGAACAGTCCATTGTCAGATATTTAGGCCCCGGCACCAAGACAGAGGAGAGAGGTCCCATAGCAGAGATTCAGGCTTCATGTCATAGCAGAGAATCATGCTTCACGTCACCCAACACTGGAACAGGCCACTGTCAGATATTTTTAGGCCCCGGCACCCAGACAGAGGAGAGGTTCATTCAACTTTGGGTTGCCCAGCAATATAATGGTAAAATGAAAATAAAAATAGGATTGAATGAGGAAGTGCCCTGGAGTACAATAATATATGTTTAAGGGGAGGTAGTTAATGTCTAATCTGCACAAGGGATGGACAGGTCCTGTGGGATCCATGCCTGGTTCATTTTTATGAACGTCAGCTTGTCCACATTGGCTGTAGACAGGCGGCTGCGTTTGTCTGTAATGACGCCCCCTGCCGTGCTGAATACACGTTCAGACAAAACGCTGGCCGCCGGGCAGGCCAGCACCTCCAAGGCATAAAAGGCTAGCTCTGGCCACGTGGACAATTTGGAGACCCAGAAGTTGAATGGGGCCGAACCATCAGTCAGTACGTGGAGGGGTGTGCACACGTACTGTTCCACCATGTTAGTGAAATGTTGCCTCCTGCTAACACGTTCCGTATCAGGTGGTGGTGCAGTTAGCTGTGGCGTGTTGACAAAACTTTTCCACATCTCTGCCATGCTAACCCTGCCCTCAGAGGAGCTGGCCGTGACACAGCTGCGTTGGTGATCTCTTGCTCCTCCTCTGCCTTCGCCTTGGGGCTTCCACTTGTTCCCCTGTGACATTTTGGAATGCTCTCAGTAGCGCGTCTACAAAAGTGCGCTTGTACTCGCGCATCTTCCTATCACGCTCCAGTGCAGGAAGTAAGGTGGGCACATTGTCTTTGTCCCGGGGATCCAGCAGGGTGGCAACCCAGTAGTCCGCACACGTTAAAATGTGGGCAACTCTGCTGTCGTTGCGCAGGCACTGCAGCATGTAGTCACTCATGTGTGCCAAGCTGCCCAGAGGTAAGGACAAGCTGTCCTCTGTGGGAGGCGTATCGTCATCGTCCTGCGTTTCCCCCAAGCCACGCACCAGTGATGGGCCCGAGCTGCGTTGGGTGCCACCCCGCTGTGAACATGCTTCATCCTCATCCTCCTCCACCTCCTCCTCATCCTCGTCCTCCAGTAGTGGGCCCTGTCTGGCCACATTTGTACCTGGCCTCTGCTGTTTCAAAAAACCTCCCTCTGAGTCACTTTGAAGAGACTGGCCTGAAAGTGCTAAAAATGACCCCTCTTCCTCCTCCTCCTCCTGGGCCACCTCCTCTTCCATCATCGCCCTAAGTGTTTTCTCAAGGAGACATAGAAGTGGTATTGTAACGCTGATAACGGCGTCATCGCCACTAGCCATGTTGGTGGAGTACTCGAAACAGCGCAACAGGGCACACAGGTCTCGCATGGAGGCCCAGTCATTGGTGGTGAAGTGGTGCTGTTCCGCAGTGCGACTGACCCGTTGCATGCTGCAGCTTAAACTCCACTATGGCCTGCTGCTGCTCGCACAGTCTGTCCAGCATGTGCAAGGTGGAGTTCCACCTGGTGGGCACGTCGCATATGAGGCGGTGAGCGGGAAGGCCGAAGTTACGCTGTAGCGCAGACAGGCGAGCAGCGGCAGGATGAGAACGCCGGAAACGCGCACAGACGGCCCACACTTTATGCAGCAGCTCTGACATGTCGGGGTAGTTGTGAATGAACTTCTGCACCACCAAATTCAGCACATGCGCCAGGCAAGGGATGTGCGTCAAACCGGCTAGTCCCAGAGCTGCAACGAGATTTCGCCCATTATCGCACACCACCAGGCCGGGCTTGAGGCTCACCGGCAGCAACCACCGGCAGCAACCACTGTCTGTTGTTCTATACCCCGCCACAACTCCTGTGTGGTGTGGGGCCTGTCCCCCAAACATATGAGTTTCAGAATGGCCTGCTGACGTTTACCCCGGGCTGTGCTGAAGTTGGTGGTGAAGGTGTGTGGCTGACTGGATGAGCAAGTGGGAGAAGAGGAGGAGGAAGCCGAGTAGGAGGAGGAGGCAACAGGAGGCAAAGAATGTTGCCCTGCAATCCTTGGCGGCGGAAGGACGTGCGCCAAACAGCTCTTCGTCTGGGGCCCAGCCGCCACTACATTTACCCAGTGTGCAGTTAGGGAGATATAGCGTCCCTGGCCGTGCTTACTGGTCCACGTATCTGTGGTTAGGTGGACCTTGCCACAGATGGCGTTCCGCAGTGCACACTTGATTTTATCGGATACTTGGTTATGCAGGGAAGGCACGGCTCTCTTGGAGAAGTAGTGGCGGCTGGGAACAACATACTGTGGGACAGCAAGCGACATGAGCTGTTTGAAGCTGTCTGTGTCCACCAGCCTGAATGACAGCATTTCATAGGCCAGTAGTTTAGAAATGCTGGCATTCAGGGCCAGGGATCGAGGGTGGCTAGGTGGGAATTTACGCTTTCTCTCAAATGTTTGTGAGATGGAGAGCTGAACGCTGCCGTGTGACATGGTTGAGATGCTTGGTGACGGAGGTGGAGGTGGTGGTGGTGTTGGTGGTACATCCTCTGTTTGCTGGGCGGCAGGTGCCAACGTTCCTCCAGAGGCGGAGGAAGAGGCCGAGGCGGCAGCAGCAGAAGAGGTAGCAGGGGGAGCCTGAGTGACTTCCTTGTTTTTAAGGTGTTTACTCCACTGCAGTTCATGCTTTGCATGCAGGTGCCTGATCATGCAGGTTGTGCTAAGGTTCAGAACGTTAATGCCTCGCTTCAGGCTCTGATGGCACAGCATGCAAACCACTCGGGTCTTGTCGTCAGCACATTGTTTGAAGAACTGCCACGCCAGGGAACTCCTTGAAGCTGCCTTTGGGGTGCTGGGTCCCAGATGGCGGTGGCCAATAGCAGACGGACTCTCTTGGCGGCGGGTGTTCTGCTTTTGCCCACTGCTCCCTCTTTTGCTACGCTGTTGGCTCGGTCTCACCACTGCCTCTTCCTCCGAATTCTGAAAGTCAGTGGCACGACCTTCATTCCATGTGGGGTCTAGGACCTCATCGTCCCCTGCATCGTCTTCCACCCAGTCTTCCTCCCTGACATCCTGTTCAGTCTGCACACTGCAGAAAGACGCAGCAGTTGGCACCTGTGTTTCATCATCATCAGAGACGTGCTGAGGTGGTATTCCCATGTCCTCATCATTAGGAAACATAAGTGGTTGTGCGTTAGTGCATTCTATCTCTTCCACCCCTGGGGAAGGGCTAGGTGGATGCCCTTGGGAAACCCTGCCAGCAGAGTCTTCAAATAGCATAAGAGACTGCTGCATAACTTGAGGCTCAGACAGTTTCCCTGATATGCATGGGGGTGATGTGACAGACTGATGGGCTTGGTTTTCATGCGCCATCTGTGCGCTTTCTGCAGAAGACTGGGTGGGAGATAATGTGAACGTGCTGGATCCACTGTCGGACACCCAATTGACTAATGCTTGTACCTGCTCAGGCCTTACCATCCTTAGAACGGCATTGGGCCCCACCAAATATCGCTGTAAATTCTACTGGCTACTGGGACCTGAGGTAGTTGGTTCACTAGGACGTGTGGCTGTGGCAGAACGGCCATGTCCTCTCCCAGCACCAGAGGGTCCACTAACACCACCACGACCATGTCCGCGTCCGCGTCCCTTACTAGATGTTTTCTTCATTGTTACCGTTCACCACAATAAGAAAAAAATTATTTGGCCCAATGTATTGAATTCAAATTCAGGCCTTTTTTTACAGGCACCTAACACTATCTGGCTATCTATTTAGGTACCGTATTACACTAATACAGGCACAACAGTAACGACAGATTTAGCTGAATATAAATTGTAGGCCTAGTATTTAGGCGCTGGATGACAGGTATCCCTTTTACGGACAGAATTAAACTTGGAAATGCACGTTAGCGTGTGAAGTTATTGAGGATGACCCTATCCGCACCTTCAATCTAATATACCCTTTTATGGATAGATTTAAAGTTGGCCTAATACAGCAGAAACCACTGATTTAGGGAATTGCTAAGTTGGGAATTGTATTCAACCCAGAACAAAAACTGTGCTTTGGCGGACACTAAATAAATTGACCAATGAAATAGAAAATGTCAGTCCTGTGTCCCAAAACACGGACAGTTACTTGCTCTGCTGGTTCCGGTGTAGTGTGGTGGGTAATTCACACTGGAAAGTTATATAGTAAAGGTTTGAAACCGCGCTGCTTGTGATTTAGTCATACGATGCACAAGTGAATGAATCCGGGTATTAGCCTTCGTCCTCTTCTCTCAAAGGGTTCGATCCTCCTCAGACCGCCTCCTCTGTAAGATTAAATGACCGGCATATAGTGAAGTACCCTCTTAGTTGTTAATAAAAACAGTTTTATTCTACTCACAGACAAGGGTAGATAACAGGCATATCACAATGATAAAATCAATAAGGTTCCTGCCCGACCCGGGTTTCGCTCTCTGGCTTCCTCAGGGGCGACAACTGCGCATGTCCACAGTAGGGCCCTTTAAATAGCCCAATTTCCCATTCCCAAACTATGGGAGCCATAACTCAATCAGATCATATTAAAATACATCAATGAAATACAATACTTTTTACATATGCTTAATAGGAGAGTTAATCTCACGACAAAAATAAAATGAAATTAAGAAAAAAAATTTTTTTTTTTATATATCAGCCGTACGCCAAATATGCCCAACAAAAGAATTGGTTACATAATAAGAAATTTTTTCACTTATCTGCTATACTTTCCACTATCATGTTACCACAGCCTTATGATATATGTAAGCCTCATTAGTACATTCTATTATCCCTTTCATCTAGACCGCATTTGGGTATTACATACATCCTCTGTTTCTTTCTATTTACACAGCCTTTATTCCACATTCTCAGAAGGCCTCTCGATTGGTAGGCCATTCACAATTTTCTTATCCCATTCGTCACGCAATCACGTCATTTCCTCTCCGCCCACTACTGGTCACGTTACTCCAAAACTCTCAACCCCACCTCTTTCCCATTCATGACATTCATATCACATGATCCAACCGCCCAATCAACAGTCACTACTTATGACGTTTCTTGAAAGGTCCTCAGGACAAAGAAAAAACCCTCATTGATCAGTTCCATCCAGAAAAAAACACTTCTTATGCTATATTTTACACTAAACACGGCTTCAGATCGAACTCTATGTTCAGGCCGCTCGGCTGCAAGGTCCCTAGTTGGTAAATCCATTGTACTTCTTTTCGGTTAATTTGTAACAGCGAGTCGCCTCCTCGCCAGTGTGGTTTAACCACTTCCACTCCAGCAAACTTCAAGCCCCGCGGGTTCTTACCATGCGTGAGCTTGAAGTGAGCTGACACACTGTGGCTCATCAATCCTCTCTTGATTTTCCCTATATGTTCCTGGATTCTCACTTTCAACTTCCTCACTGTCCTGCCAACGTATTGGAGTCCACAAGGGCACTCCAATACGTATATTATGCCCTCATTCTCACAAGAACAATTTCCTTTTATTCGAAACTCCCCTCCGTTTTTATTGGATACGATACAGTTAAGTGTTCTCATTCTTCCTTTTGTGTTCCGATTTTTACACCCGGTACAGAACCCACACCATGTGAACTTCCCTCCCTCCTTGCCCCGCTTTTCACCCACTGGGGGGATGGCACTATGCACCAGCTTAGTTCTGATATTTGGAGCCTTTCTAAAAATAAACGAAGGGTTCTCAGGTATAACCTTCCCTAATAGTGGGTCATTTTTGAGTGTTCCCCAGTTCTTTCTGACTGCTTTTTTGACAATATCCGACATTGAGCAATATCTTGTTGTAAAGGAAAACCTGTAATCCTTCTCATTCTTTTTTTCCTTCATATTTTCCCTTTCTTTCTTTTTCTCTTCTTCTACAGTCTGGATGCACGCATCCAGGCTGTCTTCTTCATATCCCCTTTCAAGGAATCGGTCTTTTAACACCTTACACTGTAATCTATAATCTTCCACCGTAGTACAGTTTCGGGCCATTCTTTTGAATTGCCCTTTTGGTATATTCTTGAGCCATGGTTTATAATGGCAGATTTTCATGTCAATGTATGAATTGACATCCGTCTCTTTGAAAAAGGAGCTGGTTTTAAAGCTACCATCCTCTATCCTTATGCACAGGTCCAAAAAATGTATGGAAATATTGCTAATCTCCCCCACAAACCGCAAGTTCCATTCATTGTCATTAAGCTGGTGGATGAATGCCTCAAGTCCCTCCTTCTCTCCTTCCCACACTAGGAGGCAGTCATCAATATATCTCCTCCAGAGGGTTAGCCTACCCCTGGAGGTGTCTGCCCCCAGTGTGGGAAGGATAGTAACCTCCTCCCATGCCCCCATAAAGATATTGGCGAAACTGGGGGCGAATTTCGCCCCCATCGCCGTGCCAATGCGCTGTACATAATGGGAATCCCGGAACCAGAAATAGTTATGTTCAAGGCAGTAATCCAAACACTTCAGGATAAAATCCCCCTGTATAATCACTTATTTTGGGGTCTTTTTTCATTCTACTTTATACCGCTTTGGGGATTACTGTATACAGGGATGCCACATCAACTGTGGCCATCCATGTATTCAGTGTGGGCGGGCTCAGATTTTTCATCAGCTGTATTACTGACTCTGTATCCTTCAGATGTGAGGGGTTTTGTGTTACATACCCCTGTAGATAGAAGTCTATATATTCTGTGTTGTGATTCTGCAATTTTTTTATATTCAGATGTGGGGTTACTTTTTAGCTTCTTATATGTGACCTCATCAGATACCAGTCTTAACATTTCGGATTCATATTTATCTCTATTCATCACAACCACCCCTCCCCCTTTATCAGCGGGCTTGATTATTTAATCTGGGTTCTGCTACAGATCCTTTAGAGCCTTCCTTTCACCAAATTTTAGATTGTGTGTTATCTTGCTCGTATCCATTTCTTCTAATTCTTTCAGTAAGCCTGTTTTGAATGCTTCCATACACTCATTGTTGCGATTTTTAGGGAAAATTTTTGATTTCTCCTTCAAAATGTGTGTGCACAATTCCCTCCCTTTCCTCTGCCTTTTTACTTTGTGGGGCCGGGTTGTTCATCCAATATTTTGCCATGTTAATCTTTCGAATAAACTTGTGTATATCCAGGAACATCTCAAATTTATTTACCTTCTGACTAGGTGCATATTTCAATCCCTTATTAAGAACACTCTTTTCATCTTCCGTTAAAATATGACTGCTCAGATTAAAGATCCCTCTTATGTTTCCTTGCTCTTCTTTGTTTTTGGGCTTATTCTTCCCCTTTCCCCGTCTTCCTCTGCAAGACTTCTTTTTTGTGGTGTCCTCACAATCTGTTCTTTTGTCTCTCCCTCCCTCTGTACCCATTTTATACTCTGATGGGGAAAATTTTGCTCGCCTTGTTGTGTCGACCTTGGTCTACCTCCTTCACCATTTCCTCTCATACAACTCTTTACGTGACCATTCCCCTCATGACCGAATATCTGACCGTCCCATATCCCATTGTGCCAGTGATATATCACCTGCCAAAGGTGCACAAAAGCCTTACTGACCCCCCGGGGAGGCCGATAATCTCGGGGTTGAATTCCCTGACATGTAAAATCACAGAATATATAGACTTCTATCTACAGGGGTATGTAACACAAAACCCCTCTTATCTGAAGGATACAGAGTCAGTAATACAGCTGATGAAAAATCTGAGCCCGCCCACACTGAATACATGGATGGCCACAGTTGATGTGGCATCCCTGTATACAGTAATCCCCAAAGCGGTATAAAGTAGAATGAAAAAAGACCCCAAAATAAGTGATTATACAGGGGGATTTTATCCTGAAGTGTTTGGATTACTGCCTTGAACATAACTATTTCTGGTTCCGGGATTCCCATTATGTACAGCGCATTGGCACGGCGATGGGGGCGAAATTCGCCCCCAGTTTCGCCAATATCTTTATGGGGGCATGGGAGGAGGTTACTATCCTTCCCACACTGGGGGCAGACACCTCCAGGGGTAGGCTAACCCTCTGGAGGAGATATATTGATGACTGCCTCCTAGTGTGGGAAGGAGAGAAGGAGGGACTTGAGGCATTCATCCACCAGCTTAATGACAATGAATGGAACTTGCGGTTTGTGGGGGAGATTAGCAATATTTCCATACATTTTTTGGACCTGTGCATAAGGATAGAGGATGGTAGCTTTAAAACCAGCTCCTTTTTCAAAGAGACGGATGTCAATTCATACATTGACATGAAAATCTGCCATTATAAACCATGGCTCAAGAATATACCAAAAGGGCAATTCAAAAGAATGTCCCGAAACTGTACTACGGTGGAAGATTATAGATTACAGTGTAAGGTGTTAAAAGACCGATTCCTTGAAAGGGGATATGAAGAAGACAGCCTGGATGCGTGCATCCAGACTGTAGAAGAAGAGAAAAAGAAAGAAAGGGAAAATATGAAGGAAAAAAAGAATGAGAAGGATTACAGGTTTTCCTTTACAACAAGATATTGCTCAATGTCGGATATTGTCAAAAAAGCAGTCAGAAAGAACTGGGGAACACTCAAAAATGACCCACTATTAGGGAAGGTTATACCTGAGAACCCTTCGTTTATTTTTAGAAAGGCTCCAAATATCAGAACTAAGCTGGTGCATAGTGCCATCCCCCCAGTGGGTGAAAAGCGGGGCAAGGAGGGAGGGAAGTTCACATGGTGTGGGTTCTGTACCGGGTGTAAAAATCGGAACACAAAAGGAAGAATGAGAACACTTAACTGTATCGTATCCAATAAAAACGGAGGGGAGTTTCGAATAAAAGGAAATTGTTCTTGTGAGAATGAGGGCATAATATACGTATTGGAGTGCCCTTGTGGACTCCAATACGTTGGCAGGACAGTGAGGAAGTTGAAAGTGAGAATCCAGGAACATATAGGGAATATCAAGAGAGGATTGATGAGCCACAGTGTGTCAGCTCACTTCAAGCTCATGCATGGTAAGAAGCCGCGGGGCTTGAAGTTTGCTGGAGTGGAAGTGGTTAAACCACACTGGCGAGGAGGCGACTCGCTGTTACAAATTAACCGAAAAGAAGTACAATGGATTTACCAACTAGGGACCTTGCAACCGAGCGGCCTGAACATAGAGTTCGATCTGAAGCCGTGTTTAGTGTAAAATATAGCATAGGAAGTGTTTTTTTCTGGGTGGAACTAATCAATGAGGGTTTTTTCTTTGTCCTGAGGACCTTTCAAGAAACGTCATAAGTAGTGACTGTTGATTGGGCGGTTGGATCATGTGATATGAATGTCATGAATGGGAAAGAGGTGGGGTTGAGAGTTTTGGAGTAACGTGACCAGTAGTGGGCGGAGAGGAAATGACGTGATTGCGTGACGAATGGGATAAGAAAATTGTGAATGGCCTACCAATCGAGAGGCCTTCTGAGAATGTGGAATAAAGGCTGTGTAAATAGAAAGAAACAGAGGATGTATGTAATACATAAATGCGGTCTAGATGAAAGGGATAATAGAATGTACTAATGAGGCTTACATATATCATAAGGCTGTGGTAACATGATTGTGGAAAGTATAGCAGATAAGTGAAAAAATTTCTTATTATGTAACCAATTCTTTTGTTGGGCATATTTTGCGTACGGCTGATATATGAAAAAAAAATTTTTTTCTTAATTTCATTTTATTTTTGTCGTGAGATTAACTCTCCTATTAAGCCTATGTAAAATGTATTGTATTTCATTGATGTATTTTAATATGATCTGATTGAGTTATGGCTCCCATAGTTTGGGAATGGGAAATTGGGCTATTTAAAGGGCCCTACTGTGGACATGCGCAGTTGTCGCCCCTGAGGAAGCCAGAGAGCGAAACCCGGGTCGGGCAGGAACCTTATTGATTTTATCATTGTGATATGCCTGTTATCTACCCTTGTCTGTGAGTAGAATAAAACTGTTTTTATTAACAACTAAGAGGGTACTTCACTATATGCCGGTCATTTAATCTTACAGAGGAGGCGGTCTGAGGAGGATCGAACCCTTTTAAAGAGGAGGACGAAGGCTTATACCCTGATTCATTCACTTGTGCGTCGTATGACTAAATCACAAGCAGCGCGGTTTCAAACCTTTACTAAATAAATTGACCAGCCTCAGCAATAAACACAGATTTAGCTGAATATAAATTTTAGGCCTATTATTTAGGCGCTGGGTGACAGGTATACGTTTACGGACAGAATTATTTAAACTTGGAAATGCACGGTAGCGTGTGAAGTTATTGAGGATGACACTATCCGCACCTTAAATCTAATATACCCTTTTATGGATCAATTTAAACTTAGCCGGATACAGCAGAAAAAAAATATTTAGGGGATTGCTAAGTTAGGAATTGTATTCAACCCAGAACAAAAACTGTGCTTCGGCAGACAGCAGACAGTATTACAATTGGCTAGCCACAGCTGAAACACCAGATTTAGGGTACTGCTATTTTGGCCAATTGTATTTTACCCCTCAATAAAATATAGCACAGCCAAGCCCCTGATGTAGGATATAGCAAAAAAATAACCACACTATTGATGGTTAAATGGACTTGGTGGCAGCTTGTGCTGCCGCACCACAAGACACAAGATGGCCGCCGATCACCCAAGAAAAAAGTGACATAAAAACGCTCTGGGCAGCCTAAGAACAGTGAGCAATTAAATAGCAGCAGTTCAATGATCCACAGCTGTAGATCGATCACTGAATTAAGTGTTTTTGCAGAGTTAATCACTGTCTAATCTCGCCCTAACAGCAGCTGCAACCTCTCCCTACACTGATCATAGAAGAGTGACGTGCGGCGCTACGTGACTTTATCTTAAATAGAGGCTGGGTCACATGCTGCACTGGCCAATCACAGCCATGCCAATAGTAGGTATGGCTGTGATGGCCTCTTGGGGCAAGTAGTATGACGCTTGTTGATTGGCTGCTTTGCAGCCTTTTTCAAAAAGCGCCAAGAAAGCGCCGAACACCGAACCCGAACCTGGACTTTTACGAAGTAGCTAGTTTTCAAGATTACTTAGTTCTCTTCATCAAGCCTGGTATCAATGCCTGATGAAGAGACCTAAGTAATCTCCAAAGGTTGATTTTACTCATTATTTGTTCAGTTAGTCATTAAAAGGTACCAACAACTGAGGACTCACTATTTTTATCTTCTCTATCTACTAGAAGTTAACATGGTACAATATATTTTTATTTCCTAAGACAAATTTTGCTATTTTATTATTTTAGCATTGACTTCAATTACTGGTAAAGTCTATGTTCAGATCATCAGATGGGTGAGACCTCAATAGAAAACATTAGGGAATCTGTCATCAGATACCTCCCTATCAAACTGTTTGCAAAGACACATAGCTGCGGTTCACCTGATTAAAACACAGTTTTTCTTTTGTTGATCTGAGGCTCCGTTCCCAAGTTATGATATTTTTTCTTAAGGTGCAAATTAGACCTTTGGTGCAACAAGGGCATCACCATCGATGTTGTTGCACTCAAGATCCACTCCTTTTTGTGGCCTGCCCCAACCTGGCTGCTTTGATTGAAAGGGAAAGCAAAGCAGCAAGGGAAGGGCTGCCCACAGAAAGGAGTGAAGCATAGGTGCACTAAGAAAAATGGAGATGCCAAAGGCCTAATTTGCATATTAAGAAAAAGTATCATAACTCAGGAATGGACCCTCAGAGTTTTAATCAGGTGAACCACAGCTATGTCTCTATTCAAACATTTGATGGCTTTTAAGGCTGATTCCTTAAAAAAAAAATCTGTAGCCTCCAGCTATTCTAGATTATAGGTTTATTTGCAGACAGTTCACTATCATAAGGCAACAGTGCTTTCCAGGGGTGCACCTAGCCTTTCTGCTGCCTGAGGCGAAAACTGAAACGGTGCCCCCCTTTCCCAATGCCAATTTCTTAACCTAACCCCTTTCCTTCAGGACATGGCCCTTTGGCTGCCCCCCTCTTGCCCCTACCTGGTGTTACCTCAGGCAATCGCCTCACCTGGTCTCATTGGTAGTGCACCCCTGGTGCTTTCCTATTTTTAACATTGTTTTAATACAAATCGCGCAGAACTATGACACTACTATATTTGAGAAAGGGCACTTGACAACTTGCCAAGAGGCTATTACATTATTTTTAATAATGTTTAAATCAATTATTTCCATAAAAATCAGACAGCGAAACATAAGGAAAAAACTGCTGAATACTCAGTTTGTGTCGACAGTGATGAAAAGTCTGGCACACAAAGAAGTGATCTTGCAAAAAAAAACAAACACTGGGATACCGTATGCTGTCATTATGCAACTTGGGCTATTATGACTTTCTAGGGAATATTAATAATGGAGAAAAATATAAAGACATCTAGGAATCAATGACAGAGAAATGCTAAGTGATTATTACTATAGACAGAACAATAAATTCATTTTGGATTTAAATCAAGGTTTTTAGTATTACTTTTATTTTCAGAATATTTTACAATACATCAATATAATACAGTGCCTTGCAAAAGTATTCACCCCTCTTGACTTTTTTCGTATTTTAATGCCTCAGAACCTGGAATTAACATGGATTGTTTGAGGATTTGCATTATTTAATTTACAGAACATACCCACAACTTTGAAGATGTTTTTTTTATTGTGAAGCAAACAACAAATTGTGAAGCAAACAAAATAACAGAAAAAGTCAATGTGCATAACTATTTACCCCCTTAAAGTCAATACTTTGTAGAGCCACCTTTTGCGGCAATGACAGCTCCAAGTCGCTTTGGATAAGTCTCTATGAGCTTGCCACATCTTACCACTGGAATTTTTGCCCATTCCTCCTTGCAAAATTGCTCCAGCTCCTTCAAGTTGAATGTTTTGCGCTTCTGAACAGCAATCTTTAAGTCTGACCACAGATTTTCTATTGGATTGAGATCTGGGCTTTGACTAGGCCATTCCAACACATTTACATGTTTCCCCTTAAACCACTCAAGTGTTGCTTTACCAGTGTGTTTGGAGTCATTGTCCTGCTGGAAGGTGAACCTTCGTCCTAGCCTCAAATCACACACAGAGTGGTACAGGTTTTGCTCAAGAATATCCCTGTATTTAGCACCATCCATCTTTCCCTCATCTCTGACCAGTTTCCCAGTCCCGGCTGCTGAAAAACATCCCCCCAGCATGATGCTGCCACCACCATGTTTCACTGAGGGGATGGTGTTCTTTGGGTGATGTGATGTGTTGGGTTTGCGCAAGACATAGCGTTTTCTTTGATGGACGAAAAGTTAAATTTTAGTCTCATCAGACCAGAGCACCTTCCTCCATACATTTTGGGAGTCTCCCACATGCCTTTTCGCAAATTCAAAACGTGCCTTTTTGTTTTTTGCTGAAAGTAATGGCTTTCTTCTGGCCACTCTGCCATAAAGCCCAACTCTATGGAGTGTACGGCTTATTGTCCTTCTATGTACAGATACTCCAGTCTCTGCTGTGGAACTCTGCAGCTTTAACAGATTGTTTTCTATTTAACCCTTTTCCACAATACACCACACATGTTCGGTGCAGCGAGAAGTGAGTTAACACAGCCATTTATGGACAAGGCTGGCATGGCACAGAATAAGGAGCTGAGCACCAGAAATCTGCAGTGGGAGCCAGTTGAACATAGCCGGACTACCACTGCAATGGTTGATATTTGAGCTAGCAACGAACCCAGCCATTTAATCACTTATATGCTATAGTCAATAGTAGGACTTAAAAAAAAAAAAGTTAAAGGGGTTGGCCACTATATGGCACTTTGTTCAAATTCTGCACAATTTTTTATATTTCATAAGGTTTGCCCCCTTGTTTGTGCTTTCCATACAGAGGCCCTGTCTAGGCCTGTGCAAATCAAGCTTCAGATCATAGATCCGAAGTCAATTCGTTCAAACACTTTAATGCTGTCTGGAGACCTGCAGAAGTTGCGCGAGCATTCAGTGAAAGAATTCAGTATTCTTTTTTACATCTTTAGAAAAATTTTAAATTAGGAATCTGAAGTCGGGTTTGGTACCGGCTGGTACCTCAGTACCAAACCCAACTTCGGATGGCTATTTTGAAATGTTTTTAACGACACAGAAGTGAGTACCAAGTTAAGTCTTGCATGATTTTGGATCTATTATCTGAAGCTCGATTTGCTCAACACTAGTCCTGTCCATAAAGTGGCTGCTGATGGAGGGTCATGTGACCTGGCACATCACTCAGTCAGCTATTTTATGGACGGGACCTGTACGTTGGCAGCACAAAATACTTGGCAAACAAGGAAGAATACCTGATGAAATGTAGAAAACAGTACAGAATTTCAGCAAAGACAAGTGCCATATACTCATTTTACATACACATTGGTCACAAGTAGCCAGAAAGTAGCCAACCTCTTAACGTGTTTTTGAAAATTATAAATATAAATATTTCAAGTAAGAAATTTTACTTCCCCCCTTATTCAGTCTTTTATAATTGTAATAAAAATGAAAAAATAAAATAACATACTATGCATAACTGGTATTGCTGCATCCATAACAACCCTATGTATAAATTGGTCATGTGACATCCCACACAAAGAAGGCTGTAAAAAAAATAAAAAGTAAAAAAATAAAAAATTATCAAGTCTGTATTTGATTACATGGCAGAAGGATTTGAGCCTATCTACAGAAGATCTGTGGTTAGTTTTCTACAATGTTTGGAACAACCTCCCTGCAGAGTTCATTCAAAAACTATGTACAAGTGTACCTAGAAGAATTGATGGCAAACGTTGGTCACACCAAATATTGATTTGGTTTAGATTACTCTTTTGTTCATTCACTTTGCATTGTTAATTAAACTCTTACCACTTCTATTTTTGTAAGCATTCTTGCTCTATAGCATTTTTCCCACACCTGCCTAAAACATTTGCACAAAATAAAAAAAAATAAAAAAAAAATATATATATATATATATATTTTGTAGGAAGGCGCAAGAGGCCGTCATTGATGTGAGATATGTGTCACCGAGGTTCCTGGCCTCGGTGAGGTAAGAGCCGGTAATTTTAAGCGGCAGCGGCAGCTAGTGCTTATTGACACTGTTGTTAGTATGGCTGTAAAGCCGATCGGGCCCGGCTCTTACTGGGAGTAGCCAAAGTGCTGTGTGGGTGGCTGCTCCCCACGCTCCAGGTCGGGTCTTTATTGGCCTATATAAAACCCAGCCAGCAGTCTCAGCTGGGTGTGGATGATCCTCCATCTGACAGGGAAGCTGTGGAGACTCTGTTTTGGGGTCTGTGAATTGGTGCCGTGCTAAAAGCTTGAAAGCCGTGCGCCGGAAAACAGGCACCTAAAGCCTGCTGTGGACGGCTGGGGGAAAGACTGCTAAGCAGGTGAAGATTTTGTTCTATGGAAATTGCATTGTGTGAACAAACGCCAAGACTGTGAACGGTCATTTAGTGTTTCCTTATGTGTGATGAACACTAAAAATTGCCTCTATACTGTGTCCGCTAGCCTGTCTACCAGAGCAAAACCCCACTATATATATATATATATATATATATATAGTACAGAAAGCAGGCAAAAGTCAGTATATGGGCAACAGACAGAACTATAGCACACCTCTGTAGAGAACAATCATGCTAGACACCCTATTGCTCAAGCACCCTCCCATATGATAAAGTGCCTTAAGTACCCAAAAGTGGGTGGACAATAACTGGTATGAACTAGGTTACATGTGTGCTGACCCTTTAAAATCTGGAGGGAGCACCCACACCGTATGGGCACGGGAGGAGAGACCTTTTTGGCAAGCAGGTCATGGCCATTGCAAAGGGATAGAGCTACCTTGGCGGCCAGCTCTGTGCTGCCAGGAACGAGAACACAGGGTCAGGTGAGCAGAGCAGCAGTCGCCTGTGGTAAGAATAGAACCCAAAAAACAATTGTAAATTGTATTGTTTTTTTACGCTGTGGACCCCAAAACATTTTCATCTTATGTACCCAAAATGGTACCAGGAAAAATATTACTTTCCCTGCATAAAATATGCCCTCACACAGCTATGTCAACAGAAAAATAAAAAAGTTATGACTTGAAATGCAGAGAGCAAAAAAAAAATAAAAAAAATGGCTGCATCCTTAGAGGGTAAAAAGTAGACTATTGCTTTTGAAACAATATTGTATTATACTTTAAAGGTTATGTACACCTTTGGGGCCATTTTTTATTATTATTGGATTGTACCCATTTTGAGCTCAAAACTATTTTTTTGATGTGGTCTTTATTAAAAATGTTTTTTTTTTTTTGCACAGCTCACTCTCAATTTGCGTAATCCAGACACTCCCGTAATATGAAGAAAAAGGCAACATGGATGAATCTCATGGATCTGGGGTCAGGAGAGACTTCAGTAACAAATTTTCAATAGGTCCAGTGCCTTGGAATTTAAAATAGAATTTAACTTTTATTTACATAAATAAAAAAACTACATCGTGTCCTTGGAGGACATCATGGAGTTTTTTTTATTTATGTAAATAATAGTTACTTTTTATTTTAAATTCCAAGGTGCTGGACCTGTAGAAAATGTATTAAAAATGTTGAGCCCCTTTCTCTGTGTAGCCTTGAGATTCTAGTAGCAGGCTCTGAATTTTTACTTTGTTCCATCTGGCAGCTCAGCTAAAGGCTCCTTTTCTCTAATCTCTGACCTCCTAAACAATCAATATAGCTCAATTCGTATCTTACTGATAAGAATGTGGCTTAAGCTTCCATTACATGCACAGATCCGCCAGGCGTTTGTCGGGAGGGAATTGCCTGTTCGTCAGCAGAGGAGAGTGCTGCAATTACATGCAGTGATCTCCTCCACGGTATGGTAAGGAGCGATCGCTAATGCCATTGCTCGTTCCCATACTGAATCATTGTTTGCCGGCAGCAGATCATGATTAGACGTCACAATCTGCAAACCAGCAAGCAATGATTGTTAAACCTGCTGAAAGATTCTGATTGCACAATAGATAAGTGCTTGCTCGTTCATAGTGTAATTGGCGACAGTATTACACAGTAGTGTTGAGCGCGAATATTCGAATCGCGAATTTTAATTGCGGATATCACCACTTTGAGAATTCGCAAATATTTAGAATATAGTGCTATATATTAGTATTCGCGAATAGTGTTGATCGCTAATATTCTAATCATGAATTTATCATGAATATCAGCACTTAGCAACATCCCTAGTAACCAATAGAGATGTCCCGAACTATTCGCCGGCGAATAGTTCCCGGCGAACATCGCTTGTTCGCGTTCGCCGCGGCGGGCGAACATATGCGATGTTCGGTCCGCCCCCTATACATCATCATTTTGTAAACTTTGACCCTGTACCTCACAGTCAGCAGACACATTCCAGCCAATCAGCAGCAGACCCTCCCTCCCAGACCCTCCCACCTCCTGGACAGCATCCATTTTAGATTCATTCGGAAGCTGCATTCTTAGTGAGAGGAGGGACAGTGTAGCTGCTGCTGATTTAATAGGGAAATCGATAGCTAGGCTAGTGTATTCAGTGTCCACTACAGTCCTGAAAGACTCATCTGATCTCTGCTGTAAGGACAGCACCCCAAAAAGCCCTTTTTAGGGCTAGAACATCAGTCTGTTTTTTTTTTTTTTTCCCTGTGTAATCTAATTGCAGTTTCCTGCCAGCGTGTGTGTCAGGCTCACAGCGTAGCTCACAGCGTATACTGTGCCCACTTGCCCAGTGCCACCACTCATATCTGGTGTCACAGTAGCTTGCATTTAAAAAAAACAAATTTTTTTTTGACTGTAATATAATAGCAGTCAGTTGCCGGCACGCGCGTGTGTTTCATGCCCTGCAAGTGCATAGTGTCACCAGCGCCATTCCTATCTGGTGTCACATTTGATTACATTTAAAGAAAAGCAACAATTTTGACTGTGAATAAATATCAGTCAGTTGCACACACGTTTTTTTGAGTTTAAGGCCCAGCTGCGCCTGGCAGTACATAGTGTCACTTCAGCGGCATTCCTATCTGGTGTCACATTTGATTACATTTAAAGAAAAGCAACTTTTTTGACTGTGAATAAATAGCAGTCAGTTGCCCTGCACGTGTTTGTGTGTTTAAGGCCCAGCTGCAAGTCCATAGTGTCACTTCTGCGCAACTCATATCTGGTGTCACAGTAGCTTGCACGCATAGTACATCTTAACTAATCAAAAAAAAATGACAGGCAGAGGCAGGCCACCCCGCAGGGGCCGTCGTGGTCATGGTGCTGTGATTCCCTTTGGCCCTAGAATAATACCCAGTGTTCAGAGGCCACGTACCCTGAACTCGAAAAGTTCTGAGGACATAGTTGACTGGCTAACACAGGACACCCAATCTTCTACAGCTTCCGCTCGGAACCTTGACGCACCATCCTCCTCCAGCTCAGCTTCGGGCACCTCTCAAGTTACCACTCGCCCGCCTGCCGCCACCAACAACACTAGCACCACAAACGCTTCACTTGATCTGTCAGAGGAGTTATTTACACATCAGTTGGAAGAAATAAGTGATGCGCAACCATTATTGCCAGATGATGTAGATAACAGGGATATGTCTCAGTCAGAGAGCATTACACACATAGACGTACGGTGTGATGATGATGATGTTGTACCCGCTGCTGCTTCCTTTCCTGAGTTGTCAGATACAAGTGAAGCGGTTGATGATGACGATGTGTCCGTGGATGTCACGTGGGTGCCCGCTCGAAGAGAAGAAGAACAGGGGGAAAGTTCAGATGGGGAGACAGAGAGGAGGAGGAGATGAGTTGGAAGTAGGGGGAGGTCATCGCAAGGAGCTAGTGGCACAGTCAGACAGCATGCATCGGCACCCGGGGTCAGCCAGACAGCACGCCAATCAACGCATGCTGTTGCCACCACCAGAATGCAGTCATTGCAGAGCTCAGCAGTGTGGCATTTTTTTTGTGTGTCTGCCTCTGACAACAGCGATGCCATTTGCAACCTGTGCCAAAAGAAACGGAGTCGTGGGAAGTCCAACACCCACCTAGGTACAACTGCTTTGCGAAGGCACATGATCGCACATCACAAACGCCTATGGGATCAACACATGAGTACAAGCAGCACACAAGCTCAAAGCCGCCATCCTCCTCCTGGTCCAGCATCTTCAGCCACGTCAACCACTGCTGTCCTCCTTGCCCCCTCTCAACCATCCGCCACTCCGTCTCTCACCTTGAGCAGTTCCTGCTCATCTGCCCACAGTCAGGTGTCTGTCAAGGACATGTTTGAGCGTAAGAAGCCAATGTCACAAAGTCACCCCCTTGCCCAGCGTCTGACAGCTGGCTTGTCTGAACTCTTAGCCCGCCAGCTTTTACCATACAAGCTGGTGGAGTCTGAGGCCTTCCAAAAATTTGTAGCTATTGGGACACTGCAGTGGAAGGTACCCGGCTGAAATTTCTTTGCACAAAAGGCAATCCCCAACCTGTACTCGATTGTGCTAAAGGAAGTAATGGCATGTCTGGCACACAGTGTTGGGGCAAGGGTCCATCTGACCACTTATACCTGGTCTGCAAAGCACGGTCAGGGCAGGTATATCACCTACACTGCGCATTGGGTAAACCTGCTGACGGCTGCCAAGCATTGAATGCGTGGCTCTGCAGAGGAGTTGGTGACACCGCCACGACTTGCAGGCAGGCCTGCTGCCACCTCCTCTACTCCTCCTACTCCATCCTCTTCCATAACCTCCTCGGCTGAGTCCTCTTCTGCTGCTGCGTCTTGCTCCACATCAACGGCAGCTCCCCAGGGGTCTATTCCACATCCCGGATACGACAGTGTCACGCCGTCTTGGGGTTGACTTGCCTGAAAGCAGAGAGTCACACCGGACCAGCACTCCTGTCCGCCCTGAACGCACAGGTGGATCAGTGGCTGACTCTGCACCAACTGGAGATCGGCAAAGTGGTGTGTGACAACGGAAGCAATTTGTTGGCGGCATTGAATTTGGGCAAGTTGACACATGTGCCGTGCATGGCACATGTGTGTAATCTGATCGTACAACGCTTTGTGCATAAGTACCCAGGCTTACAGCACGTCCTCAAGCAGGCCAGGAAGGTGTGTGTCCATTTTAGGCATTTCTACACGGCGCACTTTTCAGATATCCAGCGGCGAAACAACATGCCAGTGAGGCGCTTGATTTGCGACAGCCTGACACGTTGGAATTCAACACTCCTAATGTCCGCCTGCTCCAACAAGAAAAAGCTGTCAACGAGTATTTGTATGACCGGGGTGCTAGGACAGCCTCTGCGGAGCTGGTAATTTTTTTGCCACGTTACTGGATGCTCATGCGCAATGCCTGTAGGCTCATGCGTCCTTTTGAGGAGGTGACAAACCTAGTCAGTCGCACCGAAGGCACCATCAGCGACATCATCCCATTTGTTTTCTTCCTGGAGCGTGCCCTGCGAAGAGTGCTGGATCAGGCCGTAGATGAGCGTGAAGAGGAAGAGCTGTGGTCACCATCACCAACAGAAACAGCCTCATCAGCATCACTTGCTGGACCTGCGGCAACGCTGGAAGAGGAGTGTGAGGAAGAGGAGTCAGAGGAGGAATGTGGCTTTGAGGAGGAGGAGGAAGACCAACCACAGCAGGCATCCCAGGGTGCTCGTTGTTACCTATCTGGTACCCGTGGTGTTGTACGTGGCTGGAGGGAAGAACATACATTCAGTGAGATCACTGAGGACGAGGAACGGGACATGAGTAGCTCGGCATCCAACCTTGTGCAAATGGGGTCTTTCATGCTGTCGTGCCTGTTGAGGGACCCTCGTATAAAAAGGCTGAAGGAGAACGACCTGTACTGGGTGGCCACGCTACTAGACCCCCGGTATAAGCAGAAAGTGCCTGAAATGTTGCCGAATTACCGCAAGTCTGAAAGGATGCAGCAGTTCCAAAATAAATTAAAAAGTATGCTTTACACAGCGTATAAGGGTGATGTCACAGCACAACGGGAATCTAACAGGGGAAGAGGTGAAAGTAATCCTCCTCCTACCACGACCACGCCGGCAAGGACAGGATGCTTTACAGACGTGTTGTTGATGGAGGACATGCAGAGCTTTTTAAGTCCTATGCATCGCCACAGCCCTTCGGGGTCCACCCTCAGAGAACCACTCGACCAACAGGTAGCAGACTACCTCACCTTAACTGCAGATATCGACACTCTGAGGAGCAATGAACCCCTTGACTACTGGGTGTGCAGGCTTGACCTGTGGCCTGAGCTATCCCAATTTGCGATAGAACTTCTGGCCTGCCCCGCTTCAAGTGTCCTGTCAGAAAGGACCTTCAGTGCAGCAGGAGGTATTGTCACTGAGAAGAGAAGTCGCCTAGGTCAAAAAAGTCTAGATTACCTCACCTTTATTAAGATGAATGAGGCATGGATCCCGAAGGGACTGACAGTGGGCGATACATTCGACTAAAAAAGGCCTGATGAGATGAGCTGCCTTGGGCTAAAAATTGTATTTTACCTCTGAATGGTATTTTATCTCTGAATGCCGGATGACTTGCGTGACTTATCCGCCACCAACTAGGGTTCAAGCCGCAATGTTTTAGGGCACTTTCTGCCTGGGAAACATCACTTTTTCTGGCCGCTGCTACGGCTGCAACAATACCAAATTTTTCAGGCATGTGTACATGCCTAATTTTTCTGGCCTCTGGTGCTGCACTGTGGCTGCAAAAACAAAACAAAAAAAAAGGCACATACATCTGTCAATTCCCCTTCGGGATCGTTACCTTGCTGTGGTGAAGGGGCTTGCGTATCACAATGAAGCGACCACCTCTATGAGTGTGTTGGCAATGGCAATGTTGGCACACCCCAGATGATAAGGTCGTTGCTTCATTGTGAACAGACCAAAAGCGATCGGCTGGATAATTTTGCATAGAAAAAACATAAATTTTCTTTGTGATCATCTAAGTTGATCATTAAAGCCTACTAGGCCAACAATGGGTCCACACTGCAGAATCATTGTTTTCTGGGTCACTTAACTGTCACTGAACTACCTCAGCACGACCATAGGCTTTGAAAAACCCCCATCGCCTGCAATCTCCCAAACATGCGCACGAGCACAGTCATCACTACACCAAGATTGACGCATAGAGGAATACAATTTATGTCATGAGTGTGTCAACTATTGACAACTCTTTGCGGTTGTCTAAAATCTATTCCATACACGTCCCCTGATAGGGGACGTAACAGGGATTAAACTGATAGGAATAGTACTACTTAACACATCACTCCTATCTGGTGGCACAGTACATTGCACGCGCAGTGCCCCAAATTGGAAGTAGGAGGACCGACCAAGCATCTTTTTCCATCTCCCGGTTCCTAAAATCTAATACATACACGTCCCCTGATAGGGGACGTAACAGGGATTAAACTGATAGGAATAGTACTACTTAACACACCTTATAATAATAATACTAGTGAATGTAACAGGGATTAAACTGATAGGAATAGTACTACTTAACACACCACTCATATCTGGTGGCACATTAGATTGCAAGATTGCAAGCCGTACGCGCAGTGCCCCAAATTGGAAGTGAGAGGAGCGACCAAGGATATTTTCCCATCTCCCGATTTGTAAAATCTATTACATACACCGGCCCCTGATAGGGGACGTAACAGGGATTAAACTGATAAGAATAGTACTAAACATACCACTCATATCTGGTGGCACATTAGATTACAAGCCGTACGCTCAGTGCCGCAAATTGGAAGTGAGAGGACCGACCAAGCATCTTTTCCTATCTCCCGGTTCATAAAATCTATTCCATACACCGGCCCCTGATAGGGGACGTAACAGGGATTAAACTGATAAGAATAGTACTAAACATACCACTCATATCTGGTGGCACATTAGATTACAAAGTGTACGCTCAGTGCCCCAAATTGGAAGTGAGAGGACCGACCAAGCATCTTTTTCCATCTCCCGGTTCGTAAAATCTATTCCATACACCCGCCCCTGATAGGGGACAAAACAGAGATTAAACTGGTAAGAACAGATTTTTTTAATTAAAAAAAAAAGAGGACAGCCTCTGCGGAGCTGGGTATTTTTGGCCCACGTTACTGAACTCTCATGCACAATGGCTGTAGGCTCATGCGTCCTTTTGAGGAGGTGACAAACATGGTCAGTCAAACCCAAGGCAACATCATCAACCTCATTTTTCTGGAGTGTGCCCTGCGAAGAGTGCTGGATCAGGCCGTAGATGAGCATGAAGAGGAAGAGTTGTGGTCACCATCACCACCAGAAGCAGCCTTGTCGTCGTCGATAACTGGACCTGCGGCAACGCAGAGAGAGGAGTCTGAAGAAGAGGAGTCAGAGGAGGAAGGTGGCTTTGAGGAGGTGGAAGACCAACCATAGCAGGCATCCCAGGGGGCTTGTCACCTTTCAGGGACCCTTGGTGTTGTACGTGGCTGAGTGGAGGAAGAGACCTTCAATGACGTCAGTGAGGACAAGGAACGGGACATGGCTAGCTTGGTATCCAACCTTGTGCTAATGGGGAGTTTGCGGTTGTGCAAATGGACTGTTTGTGGTTGTTTGCGGTGCATTAAATGGGGAGTTTGGTCTGTCACTGTGAAGCGGGCGTAACCCTTTCACTACCTGATCGATACAACATCATACCTGATGTTTTAAAACACGTTATTCCAAACAATTTAGGAATGTTAGGTGATTTATGCCCTTTATGGATTAAAACCCGACTCTGCGTCAACTACGTAATTTTCCATGGGAGTTTTGCCATGGATCTCCCTCCGACATGCCACAGTCCAGGTGTTAGTCCCCTTGAAACAACTTTTCCATCACTATTGTGGCCAGAAAGAGTCCCTGTGGGTTTTAAAATTTGTCTGCCTATTGAAGTCTATGGCGGTTCGCCCGGTTCGCACGTTCGCGAACATTTGAGAAAATTAGAGTTCGCCGTTCGCAAATGGAAAATTTTATGTTCGCGACATCTCTAGTAAACAATAGGAAAGTTGCCTACCCCTTAGTGTTGATCGCGAATATTGTGATCGCAAATTTTTATTGCGAATATATTACATTCCCAATTTTCACAATTAAGAAAATAATGACTGGAGATCACAAATTCGCAATTTTTTTGTGAATATTTTGCGAATATTTTTGGGCCAAAAATTCACTAAATATCACGAATTCGGATATTGCCTATGCTGCTCATCACTGTTACACAGGCAGATCATTGCTTTTTATATGCTAGTGTAATATAAGCTTTAAATAAGTGTTTATAACCTTTTAGTAATTTAGAGATAAGGTTTATTAGATGACGGACACAAAGTGAAAGTACAATTCACACTGCTAGACAGTTCACCCTTTGTGACAGAATAGCTCAAACTTTTTAATAAAGACCAATGGTAGAAATAATTTTTAGCCTAAAATGAGTAAAATTCAATCATAAACAATTGCCCCCAAATGTTTGCATATTATAGCCTTTAATCAGTAGAAATGCTGGCATTATCTTACACTACACTTACCTTAATCCAAATGGCTGCTCTTCCCCACACAACTAAAGAAAGCAGACAGTGGTTTACAGCTGCCTACAGTTAGCTAATGTGTTCATAGCCTCAGCAGCAGGGTCTGTAGTTTAATCAACGGGTGCTCACTAGGGGCGTACATAGAAATCACTGGGCCCCATAGCAAGAATCTAAATTGGGCCCCCATGCCCCTTTTATAGCCCCTCCCACTACCCATTCCAGGCCTCTCCCTATGTTCCATGAACTATTCTTGCTGCTGCATTTTATAATTTATGCCATCAGGGTCGGATTGGGATTACAAAACAGCCCTGGCACACAAAAGAGGTATAATAGTTGCAGTGTGTACAGATGTATAGTGTATACAGCAGTGTACTGTTATGTGAGGTACGAGGTATAATAGATGCAGTGTGTACAGGTATATAGTATATTCTGTAGTGTACTGATATGTGAGATACAGGGTATAATATATGCAGTGTGTACAGATATATAGTATATACAACAGTGTACTGATAAGTGAGGTACGGGGTATAATATATGCAGTGTGTACAGGTATATAGTATATACAGTAGGGTAATATGTGAGGTACAAAGTATAATGGATGCAGTTTGTACAGATATATTGTATATACAGCCTGTACTGACATATTAGGTACGAGGTACTGTATAATAGATGCAGTGTGTACAGGTATATAGTAATTACAGCAGTGTATTGACAGCTCGTACCTCACATATCAGTCCACTGCTGTATATACTGTATGTCTGTACACACTACATCTATTATACCTCATACCTCACATATCAGTACACTGCTGTATATACTATATATCTGTACTATATATTGCATCTATAATACTGTGTAATATATGCAGTATATATATATATATATACACTGCGTGCAGAATTATTAGGCAAATTAGTATTTTGACCACATCATCCTCTTTATGCATGTTGTCTTACTCCAAGCTGTATAGGCTCGAAAGCCTACTACCAATTAAGCATATTTGGTGATGTGCATCTCTGTAATGAGAAGGGGTGTGGTCTAATGACATCAACACCCTATATTAGGTGTGCATAATTATTAGGCAACTTCCTTTCCTTTGGCAAAATGGGTCAAAAGAAGGACTTGACAGGCTCAGAAAAGTCAAAAATTGTGAGATATCTTGCAGAGGGATGCAGCACTCTTAAAATTGCAAAGCTTCTGAAGCGTGATCATCGAACAATCAAGCGTTTCATTCAAAATAGTCAACAGGGTCGCAAGAAGCGTGTGGAAAAACCAAGGCGCAAAATAACTGCCCATGAACTGAGAAAAGTCAAGCGTGCAGCTGCCAAGATGCCACTTGCCACCAGTTTGGCCATATTTCAGAGCTGCAACATCACTGGAGTGCCCAAAAGCACAAGGTGTGCAATACTCAGAGACATGGCCAAGGTAAGAAAGGCTGAAAGACGACCACCACTGAACAAGACACACAAGCTGAAACGTCAAGACTGGGCCAAGAAATATCTCATGACTGATTTTTCTAAGGTTTTATGGACTGATGAAATGAGAGTGAGTCTTGATGGGCCCGTGGCTGGATTGGTAAAGGGCAGAGAGCTCCAGTCCGACTCAGACGCCAGCAAGGTGGAGGTGGAGTACTGGTTTGGGCTGGTATCATCAAAGATGAGCTTGTGGGGCCTTTTCGGGTTGAGGATGGAGTCAAGCTCAACTCCCAGTCCTACTGCCAGTTTCTGGAAGACACCATCTTCAAGCAGTGGTACAGGAAGAAGTCTGCATCCTTCAAGAAAAACATGATTTTCATGCAGGACAATGCTCCATCACACGCGTCCAAGTACTCCACAGCGTGGCTGGCAAGAAAGGGTATAAAAGAAGAAAATCTAATGACATGGCCTCCTTGTTCACCTGATCTGAACCCCATTGAGAACCTGTGGTCCATCATCAAATGTGAGATTTACAAGGAGGGAAAACAGTACACCTCTCTGAACAGTGTCTTGGAGGCTGTGGTTGCTGCTGCACGCAATGTTGATGGTGAACAGATCAAAACACTGACAGAATCCATGGATGGCAGGCTTTTGAGTGTCCTTGCAAAGAAAGATGGCTATATTGGTCACTGATTTGTTTTTGTTTTGTTTTTGAATGTCAGAAATGTATATTTGTGAATGTTGAGATGTTATATTGGTTTCACTGGTAAAAATAAATAATTGAAATGGGTATATATTTGTTTTTTGTTAATTTTGCCTAATAATTATGCACAGTAATAGTCACCTGCACACACAGATATCCCCCTAAAATAGCTAAAACTAAAAACAAACTAAAAACTACTTCCAAAAATATTCAGCTTTAATATTAATGAGTTTTTTGGGTTCATTGAGAACATGGTTGTTGCTCAATAATAAAATTAATCCTCAAAAATACAACTTGCCTAATAATTCTGCACTCCCTGTATATATATATACAGAGCAGTGTATTGATATGAGACATACAAGGTATAATACTGTAGATGCATTGTTTACAGAAATATGTGGCCAGTTATACATTATGGTCACTGTGTGTGAGGTACATGAGGTAGTGGTCACTGTAACTGTCTGAAGTATTATACATGAGTGAGCAATGAGTAAAACAGGGCATGGAGGGGGGGTAAATGATGAAAAGTGGAGGACCTCCTCTTACCATTCCAGTCTGTATGGATCAATGCAGAGCTGCTTGTGAACTTCTAATACTTGCTGTTAGGGGTTGAAGGACCTATGATGATGTCATCACAGGTCCTGGCAAATGTACCTTTCAAACCTAGGAACTCCACCATTTTTGGTGCAGTTCCTTTGCTATATTCTGCAGGACCTGTGATGTTGAAGATTATGTCATCACAGGTCCTGGCAGATGCACTATTCTAATCTGGGAACTACACTTTACACTGGGCAGTTCCCTTACAGGACCTTTGATTACATCATCAAAGGTCCTTTCGCTTTAGGAATATAGACAGAAGCAATTAGGGGGTGGGGCGTCTCCTCCACTTCAGGCCCCTCTTTCTCACCCCATAGCAGCTGCGTGGTCTGCCTATATGGTAGGTACGCTACTGGTGCTCACTCAAATATTTTGAGGAAAAGTTATATGGCAATAGTAATACTTCAGCAGTCTGCAATATGTATTCAAGAGGAATCTTTTTTCTCTGTAGTGCCAGTGCCCTGTTATGACTCGCACAGGTGAGACTTGACCCTAGAGTCAGCCTGCATAATATTTTACCATTAAGCATTGTCACTAAGGGCTGTTTCACACGAGCGAGTCCATTGCGGGAATCATGCTCCATGTGTGAGTGTGATCCTCTGCTCTGGACTTGCAGGAGCGCACTGCATTTTCATGATTTATAATGCTATGTGTCTCTGCATGACCTTATTTCTACAGAATCATACTGACAGCTTTATGTCACTATGATTCTGTGGGAAAAAAAGGCCATGCAGAGACACATAGCATTATAAATCATGATAATGCCGTGCGCTCCTGCAAGTCCGGAGCGGAGGATCACACTCACACACGGAGCGTGATTCCCACAATGGACTCGCTCGTGTGAAACAGCCCTAAGTCTCCATACACAACTGGCATCCTCCAAGCTGCATCCAATTCATCTCACTCAGCCAGTCAGAATGATGATGGACATTTAACTTCTCAGATGCCATGGTCAATTGCAACAGCAGCATATAAGAAGTCATTTAGAGGGAGGGGGCTCTCACTTACGACTGAACAGCCTGCCTCTGCAATGAGATTGTTGGATCCATTTAGTTACTATGGTAACTTGTGAAGGCTTCCAGGCCTGCCATTGTATAGTTCCTCATAAGCCCTGATTCAGGCAGGGTGTAATAGGAACCTATCATTTTGTGATAGATTGCAATAGTATTTTATTGTGTATGACATAAACAAAACAATGATTGTGGGAGTTAACTTAAAGTCTAGAAAAAGTAAAAAAAAAAAAAAAGCTAATAATAACAAATTTAGGTCACCCCTTCCCCTATTTTACCAATAAAAATAAATAATGAAAAAATAAACATTGGTATCACCACATCCAAAAATGCATCAAGTATTAAAATATAAAATTATTCATCCTTTATGGTGAATGACATGATGAAAAATAAAATCAAAATATCTGAATCACCTTTTTTGGTTGCTTCGCTTCCCAAAAAAAAACTTTTATGAAAAGTGATCAAAAAGTCATATGTTTTCTAGAATGGTATCAATAAATAGTAAAGGGTGCCACACAAAAAACAACCCTTACACAGGTCTGTAGACAGAAAAAGTTTTGGGTGTCAGAATATGGTGATGCAAAGAAATGTTTTTTTTTTCGTCTTTTTTTTTAAGTATAAAAACATAACAAACATTACATAAAATTTGTATCATTGTAGTTGTACTGACCCAAAGGATAAACATAACGTACATTTTAAAGTGACTAGTGAACCTGTAAAACCACAACGCAATTGTGTTTGGGGGGTTTTATTCCATCCAATTAATAGTTTTTCTTCAGCTTCCCAATACAACTTTTTGAAGTAGTACAACCTGTCCTACAAAAACATTTAAATGGTAAAAATATAAGGTATGGCTTTTGAGAGAAAGGAAGGTTAAAAATAAAAATGGAAAAAAAATTGGGGAAGTAAGGGTTTAATTTTATTTTAAAAAAACGGTATCATGGTTAATGGGTTTTTGTGCAAAGCTAGATATTATCCTGTCAAATATATACCAAAAGGAAACTCTGTAGTACTGTATACTTTTAGATCGCTTTCTTTTTTGCTTTTCAAACGTCCTTCAGACATACACTAGCTGATAGATAGGATGTGAATGGGGTCTAATGCCTCTATTATGCATACATTGGTGGCATAATAATATTTTGCACAGCTTAAGTAACAAATCTTTACTTTTCCTTCCTAACAAACCAGGGGCATAAATGTTACCAGCAAATTGCAAATTATTTTCAGTTGCATTTATTAGGCTTTCTTGTTAACAAAGTGACTGTAATGTATTATATTCTGGTTATTCCTCATTTCATCACTTCATCAGTTTTTCATTTACAAAATTGGTGCCATTGATGTTGACAGCCAGGACTAGAATGAAATATTTCACACTCTATACGTAAAGCAATAAAGAGATGCAAGGTAAAAATGGAAAGATAATGCAATAATCAGAATAGCATTACCGCAACGTGGAATTTTACTTTGGTTGAATTGAATATATAGGAATATTTTAAGGAGTTGCTGAACACTAATAAGGAAGGTGCACTACTGTGGATGCAAACAAACAAGTCTGACTAAACCCTCAAACTGGTGGTTAAAATTGAGAATTTAGCCAATATATTCTTATATGAAGGACATATCTGAGCCCAAGCACCGCGCCAAGGTATCTCAAGCAGCTCGGGACCCAACGCTAACCTAGGCCATTTTTTGTAGTTTGTATATAGATATGTTTGAAGGTATATAAACTCCATATTTAAAGGGATTCTGTCACCTCGTTTTAGCCTATAGAGATGCGGACATGCACGGCTAGATCGCCGCTAGCATATCCGCAATATACCTGTCCCATAGCGCTGTGTCCGTTTATTGTGTTTAAAAAATGATTTTAAAGATATGTAAATGAGCCTGGTAAGGAGCCCAAGGGGCTGTACTAACCGTTCTGGAGCCCAACCACGCCCCCCTGTGAAGGAGCCCAGCACCGCCTGCGTCCTCCGAATTGCCTCCTTGCTCACAGTTAGATCGCCATAATCTTGTGATGTGCAAGCTCGCGCATGCGCAGTTCCTTGCCTGAGGCTGATGCCAGCACAGGGAAGGAACACTATTCCGGCACTACGCATGCGCGAGCTCGCGCATAGCGAGATTACGGCGATCTAACTGTGAGCAAGGAGGAGATTCAGAGGACGCAGGCGGTGCTGGGCTCCTTCACAGGGGGGCGTGGCTGGGCTCTAAGAAGTTTAGTACAGCCCCTTGGGCTCCTTACCAGGCTCATTTACATATCTCAAAAATCTTTTTTTAACACAATAAAAGGACACAGAGCTCTGGGACAGGTATATTGCGGACATGCTAGCGGCGATCTAGCTGTGCATGACCGCATCTCTATATTCTAAAACGAGGTGACAGAATCCCTTTAAATGTGCCTGATTTTTATCCACAGGCAACATTTAGGTGCATCTGTGAGGCCTGGGCCTTATCAGTCAGTCTTGGGTAGGACTCACAGCCTCCTCCCTCCTCCCATTGCAAGCATGGCTGCATGCTGGAGGTAACTGGGAGTTTGCTGTGAGTCAGACCTTGCGGTGCTCGGGCTCAGATGTCTTTCATATAAGGATATATTGGATAAATTCTCAATTTTAACACTAGTTTGAGGGTTTAGTCAAACTTGTTTGTTTGCATCCACAGTAGTGCACCTTCCTTATTAATGTTTATTTCATATAGCTATTTACATCCACACATTTTTCTATCTTGTGTAGAATGTATTTTTGTGGTACTTGTAGTCCGCTGCGGGCATCCTCCACTGTATGCATGTTTGCTGGGGATCACCATTAGTAACGGGCCACAAGTGCAGAATCTGCTCCTCTTGGTATAGATGCACAACTGCATATGGGGTTGAGCACTTCCTGCCTTTTGACACCACGCCATTTTTTGTAGTTTGTATATAGAGTTGCTGAACACTAATAAAAATGTAGTGCTATTATCAAAATGACTGTCTTTAGTAATAAAAATGCCAGAATAAAACATACAAAGAGAATTACAAACTTCTTTTTTGGCCTAAGGCTGTAGTTCACCATTTTACAGATTGCTGAAATATTCCTGCTGCTAAAGAAAATAGAAATAATTCAGCGTTTTGACATTTTCCCAACATGTGATACATTTTACTGGCCAGGCACAAGGCATAGAAGGGGAAAAAAATTTCCTCCTGTTCACAAGGGGTGATGCTAACCTTTCTGATTCAAGAGATGGAACACGTTTGCACCAATCCCTATTCAAGGCTATATTAAATGCTAATAACAGTGTCCAAATTAATTGTAGCAGCTCCATAAGAATACATAGGGGCAGCTATATTAAAACTGGTGCAAAGGAAAACTTAGTTGCAACCAATCATATTCCTCCTTAAATTTTTTTGTGGTCCTTTGGATAATAAACTATAACTTCAATGGGGCTGAGTGTGATACCAAGCACAGTTGCTATACTATATATACGGCGCAGTGCTTGGAAAGCATGGAGAAGGCAGCATCGCTCACAGTAGTGCTGATGACTTATCAAGCAGCTTATCGGCAGAGGTCCTGGGTGTCGGACCCCATCGATCGGATATTGATGACCTATCCTAGGTCATCAGTATTAAAATCTCGGGAAAACCCCTTTAAAAATGTCTAAGGGTGAGAAGTCAGTAAATCATCCAAATCAATTTCCCAGAATGGCTTGTACTGTATGAGAATTCTCCACCATTAAATACTGGTGACGTGGTTCAGTCATGGAGGTAAGATGTTGATTGCAGTTGCATGATTGATGCTGTTAAAGGGCCTCTGTCAGCAGATTTGTACCTATGTAACTGGCTGACCTGTTACATGTGCACTTGGCAGCGGAAGGCATCTGTGTTGGTCCCATGTTCATATGTGCCCGCATTGCTGACAAAAATTATGTTTTCATATATGCAAATGAGCCTCTAGGAGCAATGGGGGCGTTGTTGTTACACCTAAAGGCTCTACTCTCTCTGCAATTACTGAACCATCTCCTCTTTGATTGACGGTGCCAGACGTGATGATGTTTAACCCTGATTGTAACTGAAGGTAGGGGAGGTCTTTTCCTACCATTTTTCAGGGCTATTTTTTGTCTGCACAAATGCGGTTGTTGATTAAGTGTGGACAAAAAGGAATAATGAGGTTATTGGTGGAGAAATCAGAAAGCAAGTTTGGAAATATATTTGATTTATTGGAATCTGAGTATGGCCCATTCGTGGATTGAAAAATTTAAATTGGTTAGCAGTTTAAAGAATTGTGGGTTATCCAGAAAAATATATTTATGACTTATCCTCAGGATACCTCATCAGTATTAGATCTGCAGGGGTGCGACACCCGGCACCCCTGCCGATCAACTGTTGGATGAGGCTTTGAGCACCGCGTCCTCTTCCTAGGCCAGTGACATCATTGTACATCAGTCACATGGCCTACTTGCAACTCAACCCCATTCATGTCAATGTGGCTGAGCTGCAATACCAGGCATCGCCACTATATGATGTATGGTACCATGCTTGGAAAGGTGTCGGGAGCCTACAGCGCTGATAGCTGATTGCCAGCGGGGATGCCGAGACTTGGACCCCTTCTGATGTGATAATGATGACCTATCCTGAGGATAATTTATGGTTATCTTTTCCAGGTTAACCCCTTTAAATGCTTTTTCAGCTTCAAAGGATCCAAATATTTAAAATGTTATGCACTCTTTAGTGTTGAGTGCGAATATTCAAATAGCGAATATTAATCGCGAATATTACGAATATACTGCTATATATTCGTTATATTGAATATTCGTCATTTTTTCCATCTGAACAAATGATTCCTCCCTGCTTAAAATGCTTGTGGTCAATGAGTCATTGGCCCACAAGCAAGAAGCAGGGAGGAATCATGACTTTAGATGTTGAAAAAAGACAAATATTCTAAAAAACGAATATATAGCACTATAGCGAATATATTAGTTTTGACATTTTTTAGAATATTTTTTCTCCAAACAGTACAGTTAAACCCCTTTGGCATACTCCTGGTGGATAGAATATACCATCGGATCTGAGTTAGATCGTGAAATCTCAAATCCGATGGTATATTCTAACACAGAGGAGTTCCCATGGTGATGGGGACGCTTGAAGTTAGAGTATACCAACAGGCGCATACATACTGGCCCCCTGCTGCCTGGCGGCACCTGACCTCTGACAGGTCTGAGTGGCGCATTGCTATAAGCATACGCCGCACAGACCTGTGAGTTTGAGAAGAAGGAGCGCCCGGCGGCCCCAGCGCAGGTAGGTATAATGCTGACTAACTAACCATGGCAGCCAGGACTTCAGTAGCGTCCTGGTTGCCATGGTAACTGATCGGAGCCCCAGCATTACACTTCTGGGACTCCGATCGGAATTGCCGCTGTCACCAATGATGGGGGGGAGGGGGGCACTGCCAGCAATGATTAATACTGGGGAGGGAGGGGGGATTGAGGGCGCACTGCCAGCAATGATTAATACGGGGGGGGGGGGGAGGGATTGTCAGCGCACTGCCAGCAATGATGTTTAATACGGAGGGGGGGATCCGCACTGGCCACCAATGATTGTAATACTGGTGAGGGGGGGGTTAGGGCCCCACACTGGGTCTTCTAAAATATTTGTGCACTATATATTTTATTAAGACCTTATATGCAGAATTGTATTTTCAGTTGAGGGGTATTTTAGTTCTTTTGGACTAACAAAAAGTTTTCCTTCCTCCCTGTCCATATGTTCTTTTAGCTTGAGAATGTAGCATTGGTCATTTGACACACAGTAATGTAATATCAAGTATATTGCATATTAGAAATTTAGGGGGAAATGAGCTGCTGGAGGATGTGCCTACATTATGGTGAGACTCATGCCTCCTCATAAATTGGGTGCATCCTCCAGAACTGATCCCGAATGTAACCTCCTCTTTGCTCATTTACTCTATATGAGTGGAGAATTGGAGCATTTCCTTGCTCTGATACTCCCCCTTGCCCTGTGTTCCATCGTGCAGGGCAAGGTCAATTTGTTTACTGCTGGTGACATATCAGCAGGGGCAGACTGACCGGTCGGGCACTTCGGGCATGGTCCGAGGGCCCGGGCGGGATGGGGGCCCGCCGCAGAATAACATTATGTGTTGTTAATGTTATCCCCCAGGGCTCCATTTGCGACTAGAGCCGCGCCGCAGCTCTGAATACAGCGGCGGGCACAGACAGAAGCTGAACTATCACTTCTTATCAGCAGCGCAGTGGAAGAGTCTCTCCCTCCCCCTGTGCTGCTGCCGCGGCCAATAGGAAGAGGGACAGGGGAGGGGCTGTGGCCACTGCGCCACCAATGAAGATAACTGAGCTGTTAATACAAATACAGGAGGCGGGTTCCGGAATCACATAGCGGCACCCGACCTCTATGACAGGGAGCGGCACCTGAAGGGTTAACTGCCGCTGATCGCAGCTCCCTGTCATAGAGGTCGGGTGCCGCTATGTGATTCCGGCACCCGCCTCCTGTATTTGTATTAACAGCTCAGTTATCTTCATTGGTGGCGCAGTGCGCCCCCCCCCAGTATAATAAACATTGAGTGCGGCGCCCCCCCCCAGTATAATAAACATTGAGTGCGGCGCCCCCCCCCAGTATAATAAACATTGAGTGCGGCGCCCCCCCCCCCAGTATAATAAACATTGAGTGCGCCCTTCCCCCCTATAATAAACATTGGTGGCTCAGTGGGCAGTGCCAATGAGGGTTAAAATAAATAAATAAAAATTAACTCACCTCCTCCAATTGATCGTGCAGCTGCCGGTCTCCTGTTATTTCTTCAGGACCTGTGGTGACGTCACTGAGCTCCATCACATGGTCCATTACCATGGTGATGTATCATGTGATGAGCACAGTGATGTCACCACAGGTCCTTTGACAGGCTGCTACGCGATCAATTGGAGGAGGTGAGTTAATTTTTATTTATTTATTTTAACCCTCATTGGCACTGCCCACTGCGCCACCAATGTTTATTATAGGGGGGGGGCCGCACTCAATGTTTATTATACTGGGGGGGGGGCGCCGCACTCAATGTTTATTATACTGGGGGGGGGGGCGCCGCACTCAATGTTTATTATACTGGGGGGGGGCGCCGCACTCAATGTTTTTATTTATTTTTTTAACCCTCATTGGCACTGCGCCACCAATGTTTATATGTTTATTATACTAGGGAGGGGGGGCGCACTGCGCCACCAATGTTTATATGTTTATTATACTAGGGAGGGGGGGCGCACTGCGCCACCAATGTTTATTATGTTGGGGGGGACGCACTGCGCCACCAATGTTTATTATATTGACCTTCTACTACGCATTCTGCATTAAAGAATGCTATTATTTTCCGTTATAACCATGTTGTTATAAGGGAAAGTAATACAGTGAATAGACTTTCATCCTAGCAACCATGCGTGAAAATCGCACGGTTCAACCGGAAGGATGGATCCAGCTTTCCGGTATTTTGAATGCCGTATCCGGCACTAATACATTTCTATGGGGAAAATTGCTGAATCCGGCATTCTGGCAAATCTTCAGTTTTTTTCGCCAGAGATAAAACCGTAGAATGCTGCGGTTTTATCTTTTGCCTGATCAGTCAAAAAGACTGACCTGAAGACATCTTTTCCGGTATAGAGCCCCTGTGACGGAACTCTATGCCGGAAATGAAAAACGCTAGTGTGAAAGTACCCTAAAATATCAAAGAGGACCTTTCACCTGTATAAACTATGTGAACTGAGTATGCTGACATGTAGAGCGGCGCCCGGGGGTCTCACTGCACTTACTATTATCCCCGGGCGCCGCTCCGTTCTCCCGTTATAGGCTCCGGTACCTTTGCTTTTTAAGTTATAGTAGGCGGGTCTTCTCTTGTCCTGTGGGCGTCTCCTTCTCCTAGGCTGCAGCGCTGGCCAATCTCAGCGCACAGCTCACAGCCTGAGAGGTGTTTTTCTCCCAGGCTGTGAGCTGTGCGCTGCGATTGGCCAGCGCTGCAGCCTAGGAGAAGGAGACGCCCACAGGACAAGGGAAGACCCGCCTACTATAACTTAAAAAGCAAAGGTACCGGAGCCTATAACGGGAGAACGGAGCGGCGCCCGGGGATAATAGTAGGTGCAGTGAGATCCCCGGGCGCCGCTCTATATGGCAGCATACTCAGTTCACATAGTTTATACAGGTGAAAGGTCCTCTTTAAGTTTAAATCCCCCCTTTCCCAATTTTACATATAAAATATATAAACAATAAATAAACATATTACATAGCGCTGCGTCTGAAAAGTCCAAACTATTAAATTATTAAAAAATATCTCCTATGCGGTGAGCATTCGCCATTTTTAGCAATACTTTTTTATGGTGACGAAAGCGAATCAAAACTTTGGTATCGAAACAACCCTACGCCAATCTGATCGGCGTAGCGTTGTCACGATACCAAAATTTTGATTCAGTTTTGATTTGGCGACTAAAAATTTAATTTGGCTCCTAAATTTTTCAGTTCAGGAGCCAATGGCTACTAGGTATTTTTTTTAGTCTGGAGCACTGTGCCCAGCACCCCGATTCCGAATGTTATGCTGGCCTGGTAATGGCAGCAGGGCCCGATGCAGTCACTGTATTCTATTACACCGGGCCCCGCTCACTGTAATAGTAATATTCATATGTGAACAACTTGAAATCCTCTGCGATCCTCTCCCTCTGAGCTCTCTGTACTCACAAACTCAGTAGCAGGCCGGGCGGCAGCGCAACTCACTGACGTCACGCGCCTGCTCCTCCCACTTTATGAATGAAGCAGGCGGAGCAGTGACGTGACGTGACGTCAGTGAGTTGCGCTGCCGCCCGCCCTGCCTGCTACTGAGTTTGTGAGTACAGAGAGCTCAGAGGGAGAGGATCGCAGAGGATTTCAAGTTGTTCACATATGAATATTAGTATTACAGTGAGCGGGGCCCGGTGTAATAGAATACAGTGACTGCACCGGGCCCTGCTGCCATTACAACACCAGATGCCGGCCCCCAGACCCTGTATTGGGGGTCATTCACTCACAGCGACACTGTTATGGGGGGATCTGTGGATGACACATATATAGCATAAGGTGCTATATATGTGTCACCCACAGATCCCCCCCACAACAGTGTCACCCACAGAGCCCCCACAACAGTGTCACCCACAGCGCCCCCTCAACAGTGCCATCCGCAGAGCCCCCACAACAGTGCCATCCGCAGAGCCCCCACAACAGTGCCATCCGCAGAGCCCCCACAACAGTGCCATCCGCAGAGCCCCCACAACAGTGCCATCCGCAGAGCCCCCACAACAGTGCCATCCGCAGAGCCCCCACAACAGTGCCATCCGCAGAGCCCCCACAACAGTGCCATCCGCAGAGCCCCCATAACAGTGCCATCCGCAGAGCCCCCATAACAGTGCCATCCACAGAGCCCCCATAACAGTGCCATCCACAGAGCCCCCATAACACCTTTTGGTTCAAAATATTTTTTAATTTGGCTATTCTCCACCCCTCTTGTAATTGTTCCGCTACTTGTGGGCTGCGCAGGAATGAGTTCAGTCACTTCGGTGCGCAATCCCGTCCTGCAGCGCGTGATCCCGCAGGACCCGCCGCTGTAGGTCACGGGTCTCGCGGGATCACGCGCCGCAGGATGGGATTGCGCACCGAAGTGACTAAACTCATGCCCATGTAGCCCGCAAGTAGCGGATCAGTAGAACAAGTACAAGGTGGGTGGGGGGGATGATCTGTGGGGTTGCTCAGACGGCTAGGCCCTTCACAGTAGTTATTAACCCCTTTCAGCAGTCCCCCATTCACTGAAGGGGGGACTGCTGAAAGGGGTTAATAACTACTGTGAAGGGCCTCCCCCCCTTTCACAGTAGTTATGCCCAGATATGTGCCCCCTTCACAGTAGTTATGCCCACACTGCTTCTAACAGAGGCTCACTAATGGACGCTGAGATTAGATCACCCCATATGAGAGCATTGAATCAATGCTTTCCTATGGGGAAAAATCTGACCCTGGAGGTCATCATGCAGAGTGTGAGGACGTCCAGCGTCAGATACCGGACCAAAGGTCTGCTTTACTCCAGGAAGCCCTCAGGTGGCTGCCAGCCACTAGAGGCTGACTTATTGCTGGAACATAAACAATGCAGTTTCTCTAGAACATTGCAGCTCGATTTGCAAAAGGGACACTGTACCCAGACCACATCAATGAGCTGAAGTGGTCTGGGTGCCTTTTGTGTCACTTTAACTTTGAAATCTTATTAACGATTGTGTAGGGTGTGGCTGGAGGCGGGACATGGAAGCGGGACAAGGGTGGGGCTTGCAGCAGAACATGGGTGGGGCCTTTAACCTCCCTGACGGTATTCCCGAGCGTGACTCGGGGTTAATTTTCGCTGCCAGGAGCGGTAACCCCGAGTCACGTCTCGGGGTAACATTGCAAAGTCCCTTCACCTTCTGCCGGCGATCCGGCGATGTCCTCCGCTTGTGTTGTGTCAGATCTCTATAGCTTGAGAAAAAGTCTATACCGGAAGTGACGCGGCCGCACAGGAATCAGCTGGAGGAGGGTGTGCGCGGTGCTGCGCAAGCGCACATCCACTGGCTTAGGAAGGAATCGTTGCAGCCCCGAGATGAAGTACTTCGTGCACCGCGCGTGCGCACTTAGACTTTTCGCAAGGTATAGAGATCTGGCAGAATACCAGCCGGCATTTGACTTCCTGGTTCCGTTCCCTGCGAACAGCAGCTGCGCATGGGAGCGGAACTGGGCGGGAAATTCAAATAAATATAAACATTAAAAGTGACAAACACACATAAAAGAGGTTATACATTGTAATCTGAGATGATTACACTGTATAACCTCAGATCTGACATTTGATGACTGTACAGTGCCCCTTGCCTGCCATTTTACTGTCATTTGTGCCCATAAAATATTTATGCAAAAAATTGTACCACTTTTGGTACAAAATTCCTGACATAATCATACCGCCAGGGAGGTTAAGGGGGCCCTTGATTTATTTTGCCTGGGGGCCCTGAGGGTTCTCAGTCCGCCCCTGCATATCAGGCTTCATCTCCATATGCTAGGCAGAGACTTCCACCTAGCAGTGAGCCCAGTGACATCACTGGCACAGATGGGTGGTGTGTAGCGCTGCCCTAGGCTGTTTTAGAGGTGGGTTCAACTAGTACTTGCCTCTAAAACAGCCTAGGGCAGCGCTATGCCGTGCACATCTGTGTCGGTGACCGGGCTCACTGCTATGCAGAAGTCTTTGCCTAGCATAGTGAGGAGAAGCCTGGTACATCACCGAAAACAAATAGACCTTGAACTGTACAATGGAGCACAAGGCAAGGGAGAGAATCAGAGCAAGAAAATGCTCCAATGCTCCACTCATATAGAGTAAATGAGTAAAGAGGAGGTTACATCTGGGATCAACTCTGAACCCAGACAACCCCTTTAAACAGAAATCTAGGGCAGCTCAGAGCTGCTGTAGATTTCTTTCTTTATTTATACCAGAAAACTGTCCCAGACCTCGTCATGCCCCATTTTCAAAACATGGTGGGGGCAGTGTAGACACATGTCTTGCAACAAAATATCGCAAGTGGCATCTTTTTTATCTTCAGAAGAGTTGTGTATTTGGAATGATAAATTCCCCTTTAAGTGAAATAAACAGTAACAATACTATTCATCTGCCCTACTGCATCTGTACATGACATTTGTCTACTTTACGCTCCATTCCTCATCTATACTAATAAAAGCCCTGTGTACGTGCGTGTGTGCCGATTAGTGAAGTGCGCATGCGCAGCGCACAAACCAATGAGCACACACGCATCGCACAAACCAATGAGCACACACTCCACACACACAGCAGGGTGAGTGTGTGCCGATTATATACCATCCGATCTGAGTTTTCTCCAATCTGATGGTATATTTTAGCTTGAAGTGTCCCCATCACCGTGCAGCACCTGAGGGGTTAATTGTGTGGATCACAGTGCCCTGTCAGAGGTCAGGTGCCGCCAGGCAGCAGGGGGCCAGTATGTATGCGCCTGTTGGTATACTCTAACTTCAATATACCATCGGATTTGAGTTTTCTAACTCAGATCCGATGGTATATTCTAACCACCAGGCGTTCCCATGGTGACGGGGACGCTTGTGGGGAGGAGTATGCCAAAGGGGTTTAACTGTACTGTTTGGAGAGAAAAAAAAAAGACGAATATTCTAAAAAATGTCAAAACGAATATATTCGCTATAGTGCTATATATTAGTTTTTTAGAATATTTGTATTTTTTTCTTCTTTTTTCAACATCTAAAGTCATGATTCCTCCCTGCTTCTTGCTTGTGGGCCAATGACTGATTGACCCACCAGAATTTTAAGCAGGGAGGAATCATTTGTTCAGATGGAAAAATTTACGAATATTCTAAAAACGAATACATAGCAGTATATTCTGTAGTGCTATATACTCGTTTTTGACCAACACCTTTTTTCGCATAAAAATTCGCAATATGCGACTTTTATTACAGATTTTTCGCAATAAAACGAATATCTTGAATACGAATATTCGTGAATATATGACGAATATTCTACCATATATTCGCTAAATATTGCGAATTCGAATATTGCCCCTGCCGCTCAACACTAGCACTCTTCACTAAATAATGATCACAGAATTATCAAAGTTAAGATAACACTTCATTTATATCATACACATCGATCTTAACACAAAAATAACTGAACAGAGAATCCAAAATGTCCTTGGTGTTATTACTGTACACATAATATGGAGCTAAGGCTAAGACTAATCTCCAAAGGAAATATGTCACCAAAGGTTTTATCTGCCAGTTAAAACCAGAGAGCAGCACACATCCCTTTTTTCTAATTTGTTTTTATTTTCTGATTGTAAATGTTCTATTCTATTTCCTGAACTTCCTGATTATGGGGGCAGCCATCTTGCCTGTTGCCTTTCTGTTCTTAAAGGGGTTATCCATAAATTACTTAAAATGGCCACTAACATCCTGTGAGCAGGACTAGTTACCTCCACTTGCAAAGCTGCATAGGGGGTGAGGGGACAGGTGAGGGGACAGGGTTTTACTACATGCTGCACTCTGGCACTTATATACACTACATATTGATCACTTTTCCTGTCAGACTGCTCAGTCATGATGGCATATCGTAGGAAGGATTGCATTACTACCATCTGTTGTTTAGCAGTGTAGTGTGTAATGAGGCCCAACCCCCTCATCCCCCGATGCAGCTCTTCAAGTGGTGGCAGCCAGTTCTACCCATATTCTAGAACAAATTGCTAGCAGCCATTTAAAAATAATTTCCGGAGAACCCCTTTAACAGCATTTAGAAAGCATTAAGAGCATTGCTTTACGGCAGCCACTTGGGTCATAGAAACAATGGACTGGAGCTGACCCTATTGACTTATATGGGAGACTTTTCTAGGCCTGCTCTGTGACCTGTGTGCAGAGATCAGGAGGGAACAGATAAGCTTTGACAATCATCTATTGGTGGATCCTGTGTTATCTACACACAGAGGTGATATAGTTACAGGCAGGATTAAAAGTGATCTGTACAGACTAAGAAGTGTTGCCTATTATTAGGCTTAGTGGCCATTGTGAAAACTAATGTTGAGCAAGCATGCTCGGTCGAACACATCGGAGTGCTCAGCCGAATACTGCGAGTGCTCGAGTACAATTTATTACAATGAAAGTGAATGGGAGACCCGAGCATCAAACTAGGCACCCACTGCTCTAAAGAAGAGAGGGTGTCTGGTTCACAAAAAACGGTTAGCAATTGATGGGAACCCCATCAAAATGGTTTGGAAACAACATTAAGAGGATGGCTGGATGCGTCTTGGACTCCTATTATCTATGACATACAATAAAAAACCACACAAAGGCTATATGCCAAAAGCCAGGTATGTGGAAGCCATCAATCTATCCATGAGACAAATAACAGTCAGCATACCTTACAATGGCAGCCTTGTGCACTATGAGACTTTCCAAACCAGGTCTCATCTGATTGAGAGCCAGTAAGCCTCAAAGTTGCTTCACATCTGTTGGATAGCTTGGGTGGACCTGTGCACCTAGATCAATATCATTAGGGTGACAAAAAGTTTCCTGAATGTCCAAACATAATATTCAATAACCTTTCTATACAGTTTTGTCATGTAAAAACTCATTTGCATAACAATGGGCATATGGGAAAGAAATGCAAATGAGCTGTCACGGCCATGCCCATGACCGTGACTCCTTTACCGCATGCAGTTGCCTGCGGTTTTGTATGGGTGTTCAACCACGGGTGAGGGCCGCTTGTCAGTGGCCTCACTTGTGGTTGCCGCGGGCAACCAGTGTTGTATTTTGCAGCAGAGCAGCCTGAGCGTCGCTAGGCAGCTTGCTGCTCTGGCATGCGGTCACACCTAGCAACCTTTATGTTAGGTGTGTGTATGTTATGCACCTTTTATGTTATTGTGTGCACGTCCCCTTTAAGTGGTGTTTTCCCTTCCCTGGTGTTGGAAGGGTTAATCTCCTTCCTAGTGTGTGTGTGCACTTGGTGTGTCCGACTGTGGGGTGTGGCTTCTTGGCCTATAAAGCCTCACTGCTTTTGCAGGTCTGCAGGTTGCTTCAGCCATGCTTAGCTGAAAGCAGCCTCCTGTCTTTACTACCTGCCAGTAAGAGCCACCCCTGTGGTCATAACCATAATGTCTCATTAAGTTTATTTCTAGTTATGTGTGATGTCCGTTAGATGTTTTACATGTGATTTTGTGCATCTATGGATCTGGGTCCCTGTGTGGGGATGCGTTTGTGATCTGCACCCTGCTTACACAGGGATCCAGTCAGCAAGGCTGTGGCAGGTAGGTGGAACTCTTTGTTCACCTGCCATATCCATAGAGCTGTTTATGTCTCCCCTTTTCCAGCAGCTTGGCCATTGAGACTCCTGCTCTTCCGTGTCTTGGAGGAGTGGGTTGTCTTACTCAGCTCCTAGTTTAGGGCCATCTTGAGGGCTAGCAGGGACTTCTAGGTTCCGGAGCATGAGCCCTCCTACCATCAAGGTTGGCTCATGTAGCTAGGAGCCAGGGTCAGGTTAGGGATGCATTTAGGAGGTGACCTGCTCCCTAATCCTGTCTTCTTGGTCAAGCAGCCATAACATCACCGGGCTCCACACGGCTGAGGATTTCCCCCATCCTCGGCCGTGACATGAGCAGAATCTGCCTTGTTTTTCAGCTGAAAAACCATTTGCATGGAAAATTTGCGATCGACACTACTCGCGAACAGTGCCATCTATTGTCATGTGGTGGCGTTTTTACCTTTTTCATAATTTTTTCTTCTTTTTTTTTATTTTGTCTTTGTCTTTTCTTACACTTTATGCCACCTTTGGTCGACGTTTAATTACACTTTTTTAATTTAGTGCTGATTTCTCCTATAACTGGGGCTGACATAGTAGCCCCTGTTACAGGAGGATTACAGCCACCCAGGGTTTTTTTTTTATATAAAATGCTTTTTGAGGAAAATATATTACCATCCAAAGGTTATTCCATCATGAAATAAAGATTAGTTTTTTAATTATGTAGAATAAGGCTGTATATGTTTAATTTTTTTGGTAAATAAATTCCATTAATCCATTCACAATGGGAGGGAAGAAATGCAAATGAGCTCTTAACAAGCTTTGCCTCTAATGCCACCAGATGTAAGGCAGCTATCCTATAAGTCAATATTCAGCTCTTAAAATAAGCCTTGAGACATGACTTGGATATTAAATAAGCCAGCACCTCATCTGCAGACAGCTGTTTTGGGGTGATTGCTCCTCATCAGTGCAGAGCAGAGAGTACTGGCTTAACTGGGTAGGAGGCCTGTGTCCAAAACAGCTGTCTGCAGATGAGGTGCTGGCTTATTTAATATCCAAGTCATGTCACAAGGCTTATTTTAAGAGCTGAATATTGACTTATAGGATAGCTGCATTACATCTGGTGGCATTAGAGGCAAAGCTTGTTAAGAGCTCATTTGCATTTCTTCCCTCCCAGAATTCCAGAGGAGCATGTATGGCCTAAAAGTCTCCTCACACTGATAAAGGTGCTCTCTCCCTAAGAAGAGTTAGTTTCCCCCTTTGTCCATTTACAATGTCATGCTCTTAACAGAGGTTTTTGTAAGATTATTGGGCAGTTTTGTTGCCTACAAGATATTATCACAGATGCTTAGTTTACTTTTGCAGTTCTCAAAACTGAATTTGACTCAGCAGAGATCACATGCCTCTTCTTCACAGAAAAAATGTTATAACGTGAACAGAGTTGAGAAAAAGACCTTAATCCTAACTTCTACAAACCTATGAATTCAGAATCAACCTAATCAAACTAACATGAAAAGTTGTTATTCTAAAATCTTCATCTACTTGCATATTATAAGTAGAGTTGAGCGAACACCTGGATGTTCGGGTTCGAGAAGTTCGGCCGAACTTCCCGGAAATGTTCGGGTTCGGAATCCGAACCCGACCCGAACTTCGTCCCGAACCCGAACCCCATTGAAGTCAATGGGGACCCGAACTTTTGGGCACTAAAAAGGCTGTAAAACAGCCCAGGAAAGAGCTAGAGGGCTGCAAAAGGCAGCAACATGTAGGTAAATCCCCTGCAAACAAATGTGGATAGGGAAATGAATTAAAATTAAAATAAAAAAAATAAAAATGAACCAATATCAATTGGACAGAGGTCCCATAGCAGAGAATCTGGCTTCACGTCAGCAGAGAATCAGTCTCTTCATGCCATAGCAAAGAATCTGGCTTCATGTCAGCAGAGAATCAGTCTCTTCATGCCATAGCAGAGAATCTGGCTTCATGTCAGCGCAGAATCAGTCTTCATGTCATAGCAGAGAATCAGGCTCCACGTCACCCACCACTGGAACAGGCCACTGTCACACATTTAGGCCCCGGCACCCAGACAGAGGAGAGCGGTCCCGTAACAGAGAATCTGGCCTTATGTCAGCGCAGAATCTGTCTTCATGTCATAGCAGAGAATCAAGCTTCACGTCACCCACCACTGGAACAGGCCACTGTCACAGATTTAGGCCCCGGCACCCAGACAGAGGAGAGAGGTCCTGTAACAGAGAATCTGGCCTTATGTCAGCACAGAATCTGTCTTCATGTCATAGCAGAGAATCAGGCATCACGTCACCCACCACTGGAACAGGCCACTGTCACACATTTAGGCCCAGGCACCCAGGCAGAGGAGAGAGGTCCCGTAACAGAGAATCTGGCCTTATGTCAGCACAGAATCTGTCTTAATGTCATAGCAGAGAATCAGGCTTCACGTCACCCACCACTGGAACAGGCCACTGTCACACATTTAGGCCCAGGCACCCAGGCAGAGGAGAGAGGTCCCGTAACAGAGAATCTGGCCTTATGTCAGCGCAGAATCTGTCTTCATGTCATAGCAGAGAATCAGGCATCACGTCACCCACCACTGGAACAGGCCACTGTCACACATTTAGGCCCAGGCACCCAGGCAGAGGAGAGAGGTCCCGTAACAGAGAATCTGGCCTTATGTCAGCGCAGAATCAGTCTTCATGTCATAGCAGAGAATCAAGCTTCACGTCACCCACCACTGGAACAGGCCACTGTCACACATTTAGGCCCCGGCACTCAGACAGAGGAGAGAGGTCCTGTAACAGAGAATCTGGCCTTATGTCAGCACAAAATCTGTCTTCATGTCATAGCAGAGAATCAGGCATCACGTCACCCACCACTGGAACAGGCCACTGTCACACATTTAGGCCCAGGCACCCAGGCAGAGGAGAGAGGTCCCGTAACAGAGAATCTGGCCTTATGTCAGCACAGAATCTGTCTTAATGTCATAGCAGAGAATCAGGCTTCACGTCACCCACCACTGGAACAGGCCACTGTCACACATTTAGGCCCAGGCACCCAGGCAGAGGAGAGAGGTCCCGTAACAGAGAATCTTGCCTTATGTCAGCGCAGAATCTGTATTCATGTCATAGCAGAGAATCAGGCTTCACGTCACCCACCACTGGAACAGGCCACTGTCACACATTTAGGCCCCGGCACCCAGACAGAGGAGAGCGGTCCCGTAACAGAGAATCTGGCCTTATGTCAGCGCAGAATCTGTCTTCATGTCATAGCAGAAAATCAGGCTTCACGTCAGCCACCACTGGAACAGGCCACTGTCACACATTTAGGCCCAGGCACCCAGGCAGAGGAGAGAGGTCCCGTAACAGAGAATCTGGCCTTATGTCAGCGCAGAATCTGTATTCATGTCATAGCAGAGAATCAGGCTTCACGTCACCCACCACTGGAACAGGCCACTGTCACACATTTAGGCCCCGGCACCCAGACAGAGGAGAGCGGTCCCGTAACAGAGAATCTGGCCTTATGTCAGCGCAGAATCTGTCTTCATGTCATAGCAGAGAATTAGGCTTCACGTCAGCCACCACTGGAACAGGCCACTGTCACACATTTAGGCCTCGGCACCCAGACAGAGGAGAGCGGTCCCGTAACAGAGAATCTGGCCTTATGTCAGCGCAGAATCTGTCTTCATGTCATAGCAGAGAATCAAGCTTCATGTCACCCACCACTGGAACAGGCCACTGTCACACATTTAGGCCCCGGCACCCAGACAGAGGAGAGAGGTCCTTTAACAGAGAATCTGGCCTTATGTCAGCACAGAATCTGTCTTCATGTCATAGCAGAGAATCAGGCTTCACGTAACCCACCACTGGAACAGGGCACTGTCACACATTTAGGCCCCGGCACCCAGACAGAGGAGAGGTTCATTCAACTTTGGGTTGCCCCACAATATAATGGTAAAATGAAATTAAAAATAATATTGAATGAGGAAGTGCCCTGGAGTAGAATAATATATTGTTAAGGGGAGGTAGTTAATATCTAATCTGCACAAGGGATGGACAGGTCCTGTGGGATCCATGCCTGGTTTATTTTTATGAACGTCAGCTTGTCCACATTGGCTGTAGACAGGCGTCTGCGTTTGTCTGTAATGACGCCCCCTGCCGTGCTGAATACACGTTCAGACAAAACGCTGGCCGCCGGGCAGGCCAGCACCTCCAAGGCATAAAAGGCTAGCTCTGGCCACGTGGACAATTTGGAGACCCAGAAGTTGAATGGGGCCGAACCATCAGTCAGTACGTGGAGGGGTGTGCACAGGTACTGTTCCACCATGTTAGTGAAATGTTGCCTCCTGCTAACACGTTCCGTATCAGGAGGTGGTGCAGTTAGCTGTGGCGTGGTGACAAAACTTTTCCACATCTCTGCCATGCTAACCCTGCCCTCAGAGGAGCTGGCCGTGACACAGCTGGTTTGGCGACCTCTTGCTCCTCCTCTGCCTTCGCCTTGGGCTTCCACTGGTTCCCCTGTGACATTTGGGAATGCTCTCAGTAGCGCGTCTACCAACGTGCGCTTGTACTCGCGCATCTTCCTATCACGCTCCAGTGTAGGAAGTAAGGTGGGCACATTGTCTTTGTACCGGGGATCCAGCAGGGTGGCAACCCAGTAGTCTGCACACGTTAAAATGTGGGCAACTCTGCTGTCGTTGCGCAGGCACTGCAGCATGTAGTCGCTCATGTGTGCCAGGCTGCCCAGAGGTAAGGACAAGCTGTCCTCTGTGGGAGGCGTATCGTCATCGTCCTGTGTTTCCCCCCAGCCACGCACCAGTGATGGGCCCGAGCTGCTTTGGGTGCCACCCCGCTGTGAACATGCTTCATCCTCATCCTCCTCCACCTCCTCCTCATCCTCGTCCTCCTCGTCCTCCAGTAGTGGGCCCTGTCTGGCCACATTTGTACCTGGCCTCTGGTGTTGAAAAAAACCTCCCTCTGAGTCACTTTGAAGAGACTGGCCTGAAAGTGCTAAAAATGACCCCTCTTCCTCCTCTTCCTCCTGGGCCACCTCCTCTTCCATCATCGCCCTAAGTGTTTTCTCAAGGAGACATAGAAGTGGTATTGTAACGCTGATAACGGCGTCATCGCCACTGGCCATGTTGGTGGAGTACTCGAAACAGCGCAACAGGGCACACAGGTCTCGCATGGAGGCCCAGTCATTGGTGGTGAAGTGGGTCTGATCCGCAGTGCGACTGACCCGTGCGTGCTGCAGCTGAAACTCCACTATGGCCTGCTGCTGCTCGCACAGTCTGTCCAGCATATGCAAGGTGGAGTTCCACCTGGTGGGCACGTCGCATATGAGGCGGTGAGCGGGAAGGCCGAAGTTACGCTGTAGCGCAGACAGGCGAGCAGCGGCAGGGTGTGAACGCCGGAAGCGCGAACAGACGGCCCGCACTTTATGCAGCAGCTCTGACATGTCGGGGTAGTTGCGAATGAACTTCTGCACCACCAAATTCAGCACATGCGCCAGGCAAGGGATGTGCGTCAAACCGGCTAGTCCCAGAGCTGCAACGAGATTTCGCCCATTATCGCACACCACCAGGCCGGGCTTGAGGCTCACCGGCAGCAACCACTTGTCGGTTTGTTGTTCTATACCCCGCCACAACTCCTGTGCGGTGTGGGGCCTGTCCCCCAAAACATATGAGTTTCAGAATGGCCTGCTGACGTTTACCCCGTGCTGTGCTGAAGTTGGTGGTGAAGGTGTGTGGCTGACTGGATGAGCAGGTGGAAGAAGAGGAGGAGGAAGCTGAGTAGGAGGAGGAGGAGACAGGAGGCAAAGAATGTTGCCCTGCGATCCTTGGCGGCGGAAGGACGTGCGCCAAATAGCTCTCCGCCTGGGGCCCAGCAGCCACTACATTTACCCAGTGTGCAGTTAGGGAGATATAGCGTCCCTGGCCGTGCTTACTGGTCCACGTATCTGTGGTTAGGTGGACCTTGCCACAGATGGCGTTGCGCAGTGCACACTTGATTTTATCGGACACTTGTTTGTGCAGGGAAGGCACGGCTCTCTTAGAGAAGTAGTGGCAGCTGGGAACAACATACTGTGGGACAGCAAGTGACATGAGCTGTTTGAAGCTGTGTGTGTCCACCAGCCTAAATGACAGCATTTCATAGGCCAGTAGTTTTAGAAATGCTGGCATTCAGGGCCAGGGATCGAGGGTGGCTAGGTGAGAATTTACGCTTTCTCTCAAATGTTTGTGAGATGGAGAGCTGAACGCTGCCGTGTGTCATGGTTGAGATGCTTGGTGACGCAGGTGGTGGTGTTGGTGGTACATCCCATGTTTGCTGGGCGGCAGGTGCCAACGTTCCTCCAGAGGCGGAGGAAGAGGCCGAGGCGGCGGCAGCAGCAGCAGAAGAGGCCGAGGCGGCAGCAGCAGAAGATGTAGCAGGGGGAGCCTGAGTGACTTCCTTGTTTTTAAGGTGTTTACTCCACTGCAGTTCATGCTTTGCATGCAGGTGCCTGGTCATGCAGGTTGTGCTAAGGTTCAGAACGTTAATGCCTCGCTTCAGGCTCTGATGGCACAGCGTGCAAACCACTCGGGTCTTGTCATCAGCACATTGTTTGAAGAAGTGCCATGCCAGGGAACTCCTTGAAGCTGCCTTTGGGGTGCTCGGTCCCAGATGGCGGCGGTCAGTAGCAGGCGGAGTCTCTTGGCGGCGGGTGTTCTGATTTTTCCCACTGCTCCCTCTTTTGCTACGCTGTTGGCTCGGTCTCACCACTGCCTCTTCCTCCGAACTGTGAAAGTCAGTGGCACGACCTTCATTCCATGTGGGGTCTAGGACCTCATCGTCCCCTGCATCGTCTTCCACCCAGTCTTGATCCCTGACCTCCTGTTCAGTCTGCACACTGCAGAAAGACGCAGCAGTTGGCACCTGTGTTTCGTCATCATCAGAGACGTGCTGAGGTGGTATTCCCATGTCCTCATCATCAGGAAAAATAAGTGGTTGTGCGTTAGTGCATTCTATCTCTTCCACCCCTGGGGAAGGGCTAGGTGGATGCCCTTGGGAAACCCTGGCAGCAGAGTCTTCAAACAGCATAAGAGACTGCTGCATAACTTGAGGCTCAGACAGTTTCCCTGATATGCATGGGGGTGATGTGACAGACCGATGGGCTTGGTTTTCATGCGCCATCTGTGCGCTTTCTGCAGAAGACTGGGTGGGAGATAATGTGAACGTGCTGGATCCACTGTCGGCCACCCAATTGACTAATGCCTGTACCTGCTCAGGCCTTACCATCCTTAGAACGGCATTGGGCCCCACAAAATATCGCTGTAAATTCTGCTGGCTACTAGGACCTGAGGTAGTTGGTTCACTAGGACGTGTGGCTGTGGCAGAACGGCCACGTCCTCTCCCAGCACCAGAGGGTCCACTAACACCACCACGACCATGTCCACGTCCGCGTCCCTTATTAGATGTTTTCCTCATTGTTCCCGTTCACCACAATTTTGAGAATGGCAAATTTGGGAATGCTTTTTCAACCCAGAACAAAAAGTCTGCTTTGACGGTCACTACAAATAACTTGACCAGCTAAAACTGTGCAGATTTGGTTGAATAGAGATGTGAGACCTGGTTTTTTTTGCGCTGTGTGACAGTTATAGGTTTAATCACAGAATGACACTTCTATCAGCACGCTAGCGTGTGTCTTAGGTTTTTCTGAATGATACTATCAATAACTTCAATGTAAGATTTTCTTTTTGGGATAGATTTCAAGTAGGCCTGAAATACCACAAACTAGTTATTTTCAGAATGGCAAATTTGGGAATGCTTTTTCAACCCAGAACAAAAAGTCTGCTTTGACGGTCACTACAAATAACTTGACCAGCTAAAACTGTGCAGATTTGGTTGAATAGAGATGTGAGACCTGTTTTTTTTTGCGCTGTGTGACAGTTATAGGTTTAATCACAGAATGACACTTCTATCAGCACGCTAGCGTGTGTCTTAGGTTTTTCTGAATGATACTATCAATAACTTCAATGTAAGATTTTCTTTTTGGGATAGATTTCAAGTAGAACAAATATTGAAAAGGGACGTTAAAAGGGCAAAAATAATAAAAAGTTTATTAGTGCTACAGGGATGGGGGTGAATGCCTACATTAATCATGAGACATGGTAACAAATCCGTCTAACCAGCTAGTACAACCAAAATATTGTTAATCAGGAACCAACCAGACCAGGGTTAATTGGAGGATCACTGTATAGTAGTTAGCGGATAGACGGACTAATATGTTAAAAAATATATATAAATCCACTGCATACAAACCATTTGTAGTCTATTGAGATTCATGGGGATGTCACTCAGTGGTAACCTATGCAGACGGACTATAGACAAAGTGGTATGGTCACTGAGTTGGTCAATGTGTGGATGACCTAAATAACCATCAGGACCCTACCACATACAACGCACATCTACCACTAACCAGAGACAATGGTATCGCTGGGCAGTAAGGGATAGTATGAGGAGCAGTAGTGTGTAATACCGTGCCTCCGAATACCTATCTCCGATGTGGAAGTGTATAATCACAGGTGAGAGGCTATTGCTGCCAAGACGCATGCAGCAAACAGCCCACCCGTGCGAACTGAGCTACGGCTCGGAGCTGTTGCCGTCGGGGTATATGCAGCAAACAACCCGCCCGTATGTGTTGAACTACGGCTCAACGCGTTTCCATGCACTTCATCAGTGCATTTCTTCAGGAGCCAGCGTATCTATAACACATTCGCCTGCCTGAGCCGATACCCTAGTGTGGGAAACGGCGAATAATATGAGGCTAATTATAGAGTGCCGCCGAGTCCTAGTGTAGATCTCGGTGCACTGTTTTTAACAAACAAAGTCTCGGCATTGTAATGGCCGCAGAGCGGCCACGCCAACACCGTGATTTAAAGGGGCAGTATCCCGCCCCCTGGACACACCTCCTGCCGGCAGCCAATCCACCGCAAGGGTATGCATGATGGGCCGGTTGACTGACAACAACGGAGGAATAAGGATGTGTCCAGGGGGTCAGCGCACAAGCGCTGCAAGGTAAAAATATAAACGGGAAGATCAACGGCGACTTTATATATATGACGAGATGGCAATGTATAATTTGCAAAACGGTGATCACAAAACAATCAGTAAATAGGTACAGCACTATTAAGAGGGTAGATGGATAAAAACAAATAGCCACATATGACCTGAGGTGACATATATGTATTGGACAATTAGCCCTATAAGATTGCATATATCACTCATCAAGATAAAAATGAATAAATATGCATATATACTTGTCCAAAAAAATAGCGGATTACAACTCCACTGGTACAGTATGTCCACAGTGAATAAATAAGTAAAATAGTACAACATCCACTATAACTAATGCAAATCACAATGACTATTTGTGAAAAAGGTCTAAACAGGAGTAACCATAGCATAATATTCACAGGAGGACAAAGAATGATCACAGTAAACCACAATGGAGCCCAGAACTATTATAAAAATGGGACAAAGGAAATTGCATCATTTAACCCATTGGGTTTAGTGGTCCCCAGTCTAAAGATCCATTGAGCCTCCTTTTGTAGGAGGATACGATCTAAATCTCCTCCTCGCGGAGTTCTCTTGACCATATCAATGCCCTGAAATTTAATGACTGAAGCCTGGCCACTGTGGAACTCATCCACATGACGAGCGATAGGAGTATCTTGAGAGTTGTTAATATCAGATACGTGTTCCCCAATCCGCCGTCTAAGCTCGCGTATCGTTTTACCGACATATTTTACGCCACATCTGCAAGTCATTAAATAGACCACACCGGTGGATTTACAATTCACAAAGGGTCTAATGAAATATGTTCTGTCAGAGGTAGAGCCGGTGAATGATTTGTTTTTATTGATGTAACCACAGAACTTGCAATTTCCACATGGGAAAGTACCTGAGATGGATTTATGTAGCCAGGTATGTTGTCTGGGACTCTGGTACAAGCTATGAACCAAGATATCCCGCAAGTTCTGACTCCGGCGGAAAGTAATTGCTGGTTTCTCAGGAATAAGATGGCCTATATCCGAGTCAGATCTAAGAATATCCCAGTATTCCGTTAATACATGACGTACTTGGTCATGTGCACCATCAAACGTTCCAATGATCCGCACATCATCACCCCCTTGCAGTTTTTGTTTTGGGGATAATAGCGAATCCCTATTGAGGCTCAAAGAATGTTGATAGGCCTGTTTGAGTAAGTAGAGCGGATATCCTCGAGATCGAAATCTGTCACGAAGGTCACCCGCAGCCTTTCTGAAATCAGTCAGCTGGGAACAATTCCTACGGGCTCTCAAATATTGCCCCTTAGGAATGCCTCTCTTCAGTGCCTTCGGGTGCCCACTTTCCCATCTTAATAGACTGTTCGTGGCAGTAGATTTTCTATACATACTGGTCACTATGTCACCAGTGGTATTGAGTGCAATGGTTAGATCCAAAAATGAGATCTGCCTCTCATTGATCTCTGAGGTGAAAAATAGACCCAACTCATTGGTATTCAACACCGCCACAAAGTCATGGAACAAACTGGTGCTGGCCCCCCACAGGATCAGCACATCATCGATGTATCTAATCCATAGGGGGACAGCACCAGTGAATTGCTCCATATCCTCTGAGAAAACCAGTTCTCTTTCCCACCAGCCCAGGAAGAGATTCGCAAAAGTAGGGGCACAAGGACTGCCCATAGCGACTCCCCTGAGCTGGTGGAAAATCTTGCCATCAAATAAAAACACATTGCGTGTTAAAATGAATTCCAAAAGCTCCATGATGAATGCATTATGCCCCCTTAGATGTTCGCCCCTTCGTTGCAGAAATGAGAGGACCGCTCTACATCCAAGATGGTGAGGAATGGAACTGTAGAGGGCCTCTACATCTAGGCTGGCTAGCTGTGTACCTTTTTCACAGTGGATGCCATTTAACCTAGCTAGCACATCCATCGTATCTCTCACATAGGAAGGCAGGCTGGTAACAAATGGTCTCAGAATGGCATCCACATATGTACTGATGTTCGCAGTAAGGCTGCCAGTGCCAGACACAATTGGCCTACCTTTCAGGGGATCATATCCCTTGTGAACTTTTGGTAGGCTATAAAAAGTAGCCAAAACTGGATAGTCAGGGAGCATGAAGGCAAATTCGGCTTGATCAATGAATTTGTTACCCAAAGCCCTCAATAAGATTTCACGTAACTCAAGTCTGAAAACCATTGTCGGGTCAGAGGGGAGTTTTGCTGTGTGACAGTTATAGGTTTAATCACAGAATGACACTTCTATCAGCACGCTAGCGTGTGTCTTAGGTTTTTCTGAATGATACTATCAATAACTTCAATGTAAGATTTTCTTTTTGGGATAGATTTCAAGTAGGCCTGAAATACCACAAACTAGTTATTTTCAGAATGGCAAATTTGGGAATGCTTTTTCAACCCAGAACAAAAAGTCTGCTTTGACGGTCACTACAAATAACTTGACCAGCTAAAACTGTGCAGATTTGGTTGAATAGAAATGTCAGGTCTATTTTTTAGGCGCTGGGTGACAGGCTTAACTTGCCCCTGATGTAATATATGGCCAAAAAATAACCAGACTGTTGATGGTTAAATGCACTTCGGTGACACAGGCTCAGCCTGCAGCTGATGTAGTATATGGCCAAAAAATAATCAGACTGTTGATGGTTAAATGCACTTGGGTGAAACAGGCTCAGCCTGCAGCTGATGTAGTATATGGCCAAAAAAATAACCAGACTGTTGATGGTTAAATGCACTTCGGTGACACAGGCTCAGCCTGCAGCTGATGTAGGATATAGCACAAAATAACCACACTATCGATGGTTAAATACACTTGGTGATAGCTCGTGCTGGCGCACCACAAGTCACAAAATGGCCGCCGATCACCCCAGAAAAAAAGTGATCTAAAAACGCTCTGGGAAGCCTCAAAAAAGTGAGCAAGTCAAAATTAGCACTTCAATGATCCACAGCTGCAGATCGATCACAGAATGAAGTCTTTTGGAGGAGTTAATCTGCCTAATCTCGCCCTAACGTCGCAGCTGCAACCTCTCCCTATACTGATCATAGCAGAGTGAATTGCGGCGCTACGTGACTCCAGCTTAAATAGAGGCTGGGTCACATGCTGCACTGGCCAATCACAGCCATGCCAATAGTAGGCATGGCTGTGATGGCCTCTTGGGCCAAGTAGTATGATGCTTGTTGATTGGCTGCTTTGCAGCCTTTCAAAAAGCGCCAAGAATGCGCCGAACACCGAACTCGAACCCGGACTTTTACGAAAATGTTCGGGTTCGGGTCCGTGTCACGGACACCCCAAAATTCGGTACGAACCCGAACTATACAGTTCGGGTTCGCTCTTCCCTAATTATAAGTTATACCAGCAAGAATTAGTCTTCATGTAGAAAACTATGATTTAAATCAAGCCTTACTGACTAGTGATTTAAATCGTGATTTAAATCGTGATTTAAATCAGTTTGATTTAAATTAAATCCACCCTGCAGCCACCAGAGAGGTTGTACATCACTATACAACCTCAATACAGAGCTGAGGATTAAAAATCATAATCATATTCTGTGTGAATTAAAATTTTGTAATTCATAATTTCATTTGCTGATAACACTTTTATATGTTTATTACGTATATTGTGTAATACACCTTTACATTTTAAGAGTCTGGAAAATATAACAATTCACTTCAAATTATATTTTTTCGCTTGTCCAGGGCAGCGTGTTATATACTGTACAAAGGTAGAGGCAATAAAAATATGAACTACTTAAAGAGGATTTGTCACTAGCGTTGAGCGGACACCTGGATGTTCGGTTTCGATGGGTTCGGCAGAACTTCACAAAAAAGTTTGAGTTCGGGACCCCAACTTAACCCAAACTTGACCCCGAACCCCATTGAAGTCACTGGGGACCCAAACTTTTGAGCACTAAAATGGCTCTATAAAAGTCATCGAAAGGGCTAGAGGGCTGCAAATGGTAGCAAAATGTGGTTAAGAGCATGGCAAGTGCTCTGCAAACAAATGTGGATAGGGAAATAACTTAAACTAACATAAAATACGTAAAAATAAAAAATAATCTTGATCTAGGAGGAGGTCCATATGGAGTAGGAGGTTGAGGAGGCGGTGGATTTGGCGGTGTAGGTGGAAGCGGCGGTGGAGGAGGAGGAGGTAGCCAACACTAGTTTTTGGTTTTAATTTGTTTGTTTAAATTAGGGTACACCCCAAAACATTGGGAAATATAACCTGTGATAACCCCAGCACCTACAAGGCGTAAAGGGCAAGCCCAGGCCGTGCCCAATTTGGAGACCCAGAAGTTGAAGAGGGCAGACCCATCAGTCAGTACGTGTAGGCGTGTGCACACATACTGCTCAACCATGCCGCACGTCCCCGTGACGTCCACGATCAAATTGGATATCTTCTCTATCAACTTTCGATGTTCTTTTCTGCGCCTACTATGGTGATCACGGCTATCAGGGTTCCACGCTGGAGAGGTAGTGTGAGAAAGGGATACCACATCTACGGGAGGTCAATGGTTGAAATGTGATTGAGCGGAAATGTTGGACAAGTTATTAAAGCGGAAGAATCGAATGAAAGGAGGGTGTGCGTGTCAATTAAAGACGAATTTTAGAAATTTAAGTCCCTGTCACCAATGCAGAGCTGGGGTGTTTCATCGGCAAAAATGGGTTAATGGTTAATGTCACCCACCAATGGAACAGACGATTTTTAAGATTTCGGTCCCTGTCAACTATGCAGAGCAGGGGTTTATTCATGGCAAAACTGGGTTCATGTCACCCACCAATTGAACAGACAATTTTACAAAAATTAGGTCCCTGTCACCAACGCAGAGCAGGGGTTTGTATATGGCAAATTGGTAAAATGTCACCTGACAATGTAACAGATGATTTTTTGAAAATTAAGTCCCTGTCACCTATGCAGAGCAGGGGTTTATTCACAGCAAAAATGGTAAAATGTCATCCAAGAATGTAACAGATGCTTTTGCACCCTGCTCCCTCTTTTGCTGTGCTGGAGCCTCTGTGCAACCACCGCCTCTTCCTCCGAACTAGACAGGTCATTCGCATGACCTTGATTGCATATGGGGTCTAGTACTTCATCATCCTCCACATCATCTTCCACCCACTCTTTACCCCTGCCCTCCTTCTCGGTCTGCAGACTGCAGAAAGCCGCAGCAGTTGGGACCTGTGTTTTGCCATCATCAGAAAAGTGCTGCGGTGTTCTTCCCATGTCCTCATCCTGAAACATAAGTGGTTGGCATCAGTGCACTCAATCTCTTCCACTTCTGGTGCAGGGCTATGTGGATAGCCCACGGAAACCCTGCCAGCAGAGTCATCATAAAACATAACAGACCGCTGCATGACTTGGGACTCTTGCCTGATTTGCAAGGGGGTGAGTTGAAAGACAGATGGCCATGGGCTGTAGATGCCAACTCTGATCTTTCAGCAGGGGACTGGGTGGGAGACAATGTGAAGGAACTGTAGGCACTGTCAGCCCCCCAATATACTATAGTCTGTACTTGTTCTGGCCTTACAATTCGTACTGTCCAAAATGCAGTGTAGGCCGCAAATGTACTTTCTAGCGCAAAAGATGAAATATAGTGAAATATATTTCCTTGTCCACTACGTAGAGCAGGGGTATATCACAGCCACAAATTGGTGAATGTCACACAGCAATGTAACAGACAAATTAGTGAAATGTATTTCCCTTTCCACTATGTAGAGCAGGGGTATATCACAGCCAAAAATTTGGGATTTGTCACGCAACAATGTAACAGACAAATTAGTGAAAAGTATTTCCCTGTCCACTAGGTAGAGCAGGGGTATATCACAGCCAAAAATTTGTGAAATTCACCCGACAATGTAACAGACAACTTAGTTAAAATGTATTTCCCTGTCCACTAGGTAGAGCAGGGGTGTATCACAGCCAAAAATTGGTGAATGTCACCCAACAATATAACAGACAAATTAGTGAAATGTATTTTCCTTTCCACTATGTAGAGCAGGGCTATATCACAGCCAAACATTTGGGATATGTCACCCAACAATGTAACAGACGAATTAGTGAAATGTATTTCCCTGTCCAATAGGTAGAGCAGGGGTATATCAAAGCCAAATTTGGTGAATTTCACACGACAATTTAACAGACAAATTAGTGACAAGTAATTCCCTGTCTACTAGGTAGAGCAGGGGTATATCACAGCCAAAAATTGGTGAATTTCACCCGACAATGTAACAGACAAATTAGTGAAATGTATTTCCCTGTCTACTAGGTAGAGCAGGGGTATATCACAGACAAAAATTTTGGAATGTCACCCAACAATGTAACAGACGAATTTGTGAAAGGTATTTCCCTGTCCACAATGTAGAGCAGGGGTATATCACACAAAAATTTGGGATATGTCACCCAACAATGTTTCAGACAAATTAGTGAAATGACTTAAATTAAAATAAAATACGTAAAAATTAAAAATAATAATCTTACATGTCTATTCTGCACAAGGTACGGACATGTCCTGTGGGATCCATGCCTGGTTCATTTTAATGAACGTGAGCTTGTCCACATTGGCTGTGGACAGGCATCTGCGCTTGTCTGTGATAACGCCCCCTGCCGTGCTAAACACACATTCAGACAATACACTGACTGCAGGGCAGGCCAGCACTTCCAAGGCGTAAAGGGCAAGCTCAAGCCATTTGCCCAATTTGGAGACCCAGAAATTGAAGGGGGCAGACCCATCATTCAGTACGTGTAGGCGTGTGCACACATACTGCTCCACCATGTTGCTGAAATGCTGCCATCTGCTAAGACGTTCCATATCAGCTGGTGGTGCTGGTTGTTGTGGCGTGCTGACAAAGCTTTTTCACATTTCTGCCATGCTAACCCTGCCTTCTGAGGTGCTAGAGGTGCCCCAGCTGCGTTGGCGACCTCTTCCTCCTCCTCTGTCTTCGCCTTGTGCTTCCACTGTGCCACCGCTGTCAGGTGGGAATGCCACCAGCAGCATGTCTACCAGCGTGCGCTTGTACTCGAGCATTTTACGATCACGCTCCAGTGACGGAATTAAGGACGGTACATTGTCCTTGTAAAGGGGATCCAGCAGCATGGCCACCCAGTAATCAGCACAAGTTAGAATGTGGCCAACTCGGCGGTTGTTGCGGAGACACTGCAGCATGTAATCGCTCATGTGTGCCGGGCTGCCCAGGCAACGACAAGCTGTCCTCTGTGGGCGGTGTATCGTCTGTGTCCTTTGCTGTCACGGCCATGCCCATGACCGTGACTTCTTTACCGCATGCAGTTGCCTGCGGTTTTGTATGGGTGTTCAACCACGGGTGAGGGCCGCTTGTTTGTGGCCTCACTTGTGGTTGCCGCGGGCAACTAGTGTTGTATTTAGCAGCAGAGCAGCCTGAGCGTCGCTAGGCAGCTTGCTGCCCTGGCATGCGGTCTCACCTGACTTTCTTTATGTTAGGTGTGTGTGTTGTGTGCATGGTGTATTTTGTATTGTGTGCACTTCCCCTTTATGTGTCTTTCCCTTCTGTGGTACTGGAAGGGTTAACTTCCTTCCCAGTGTGTGTGTGATGTCACTGGGTGTGTCCAACCCTTGGGTGTGGCCACTTGGGCCTATATAGACCCTCTCTTTAGCAATGCTCAGTAGGTTGTTTCAGTCTTGCTAGCTGGAGCAGCCTCCTGTCTTTTCTATCCGCCTGTGAGAGCCACCACTGTGGTCATAAGTTTAAGTTTAAGTTTAGCTAAGTCTGTGTGATGTTTGGTTTATGTTTTCCTGTATTATTCTGTGCTGCCATGTATCTGGGTTCCGGTGTGTGGATGAGTTTGTGCTGACTTCTGTTTGCTATTTGTGGACTTCAGCTTTCCTGCACACGGATCCAGTCAGCAGGGCTGTGGCAGTTGGCTGGAACTAGTGCAGCACCTGCCATATACATAGGCTTGCATTTGTTCCCCTTTTCCCAACAGCTTGGCCAGTGAGACTCCTGCTCCTCCATGCCTAGGAGGAGTAGGTCGTCTTACCCTGACTCCTAGCGCAGGGACCGGACGGAGGGTGAGTTAGGGATCCGAGGTTCCTGCGCATGGGTCCTCCTACCTTTAAGGTCGGCCCATGCAGTTAGGAGTTAGGGTCAGGGTAGGGACGCTGTTAGGAGGTGACCTGCTCCCTATCCTGTTCTCCTGGCTGAGCAGCCATAACATCACCCGGCAAGCATGGCTGAGGATTTCCCCCATCCTCAGCCGTGACATTTGCATTCCCCCAGCCACGCACCAGTGATGGCCATGAGCTGGATTGGGTGCCACCCTGCTGTGAACATGGTTCCTCCTCCTCCATCTCTTTCTCGTTATCCTCCAGAACTGTGCCCTGGCTGGACAATTGTGTACCTGACGTTTGTGGGTGCAGGAACCCACCGTCGGAGCCACTTGTGAATGACTGGCCTGAAACCCTTGGAATTGATTCCTCTTCCTCCTCCTCCTCCTGGCTACATCCTCTTCCATCATCGCCCAAAGCATTTTTCAAGGAGGCATAGAAGTGGGATAGTAACGCTGAGATTGGCATCATCAGCACTGGCCATGTTGGTGGAGTACTCGAAACAGCGCAACAAGGCACATAGGTCTCGCATGGAGGCCCAGTCATTGGTGGTGAAGTGGTGCTGTTCCGCATAGCGACTCACCCGTGCGTACTGCAGCTGAAACTCCACTATGGCCTGCTGCTGCTCACACAGTCTGGCCAGCATGTGCAAGGTGGAGCTTCACCTTGTGGGCACGTCGCATATGAGGCGGTGAGCGCGAAGGCCGAAGTTATGCTGCAGCGCTGACAGGCGAGCAGCAGCAGGGTGAGAACGCTGAGAGCACGCACAGCCCGCACTTTCTGCAGCAGCTCTGACATATCGGGGCAATTTTCAAGGAATTTCTGCACCACCAAATTCAGCACATGCGCCAGGCAAGGGATGTGCGTCAAACCAGCTAGGCCCAGAGCTGCTACGAGATTTCGCCCATTATCGCACACCACCAGGCCTGGCTTGAGGCTCACTGGCACCAACCACTCATCGGTCTGTTGTTTAAGGCCCATCCACAGCTCCTGCACGGTGTGGGGTTTGTCCCCCAAACAGATAAGTTTTAAAACTGCCTGCGGTCGTTTACCCCTGGCTGTGCTGAAGTTGATGGTGAAGGTGTTACGCTGACCGGATGAAGAGGTGGTAGATAATGAGGAAGCGGAGTAGGAGGAGGAAGCAACAGGAGGCAAAGAGAAGCACCCGGCAATCCTCGATGTTGGAAGGACATGCGCCAAACTGCTATCCGCCTCAGGCCCAGCCGCGACTGCATTTACCCAGTGTGCTATTAGGGAGATATAACGTCCCTGACCGTGCTTACTGGTCCACGTATTCGTAGTGGACCTTGCCACAGGTGGCGTTGCGCAGTGCACACCTAATTTTGTCCCCCCACTTGGTTCTGCAGCGGAAGGGGACCCCTGCGCATTTAGTGTTATGGCCTGTGGGTGGGTGGCTGTGTTTTTTGCTTGCGTTTAAAGGCCTGGGGGTAAGAACATTTGGATGCTGCGCTGGAACACGGAAGTGGATGTGGTCGCTGATGGTGCTTGCAAAGGTCCAGATGCAGGGCAGGAGGCATCCAGGCCTGCGCCTTCGACAGGGGATTGGCCAGCACGTAACACAGGGGAAGTGGTGGTGACCAGCAGACCACAGATTGTGGACCCCAGGCATTTGGTCCACCTATTACGGTGCTTTGATGACATGTGGCAGATCATGCTGGTGGTGGTGAGGTTGCTAGTGTTCACGCCCCTGCTCATTTTTTGTATGGCACAGGTTGCAAATTACAATTCTTTTGTCATCTGCACTTTCCTCCAAAAAGCGCCATCACAGGATGAGACACAGTTGTAAATAACTGAGGTTGTTGTTAGGTCAACAAGTCAGGAGGATGAGCAGAGTGAGGAAGTGGAAGAGGAGGTGGTGGATGATGAAGTCACTGACCCAACCTAGGAAGGTGGCATGCCGAGCGAGGACAGCAGTACAGAGGGGAAGGTATCCGTAGCACCACAACAGGCTGGAAGAGGCAGTGAGGTGGCCCACCTTCTCCCTTTTGCCACCTCACTGCCTCTTCCAGCCTGTTGTGGTGCTACAGATACCTCCCCCTCTGTACTGCTGTCCTCGCTCGGCTTGCCACCTTCCCAGGTTGGGTCAGTGACTTCATCATCCACCACCTCCTCTTCCACTTCCTCACTCTGCTCATCCTCCTGACTTGTTGACCTAACAACAACCTCAGTTATTTACAACTGTGTCTCATCTTCATCATCAACCTCTTGAGACACTAATTGCCATTGACTTATTGGCAACTGTGTCTCATTATCATCATCCACCTCGAGAAACACTAATTGCCGTTCCCCACCGTCATCTTCTTCTGACTGTGGGTGCTCCAGAGTTTGGTTATCAGGGCACAAGATCTCCTCATGTCCCTTTTTAAGCGGGCTTGGCGAGAGGCCCAAATTAAGGAATGGCGATGAAAAGAGCTCCTCAGAATATCCGAGTGTGGGATCACTTATTTGGCAAGACTGGTGCCAGCAGCTAACTTGTTCACGGCCTCCACAACATTCACCCAGTGTGCCATAAGGGTGAGGATTGTGTTGACCAGACTCTTGGCTACTTGGAGACTGGACTTGGTGGAAAACAGGGTGGTGCTTAACCGACTGGAAGCATTATCTGCTGCAATCCAACCAACCACCTGGTTGCACTGGTCTGACTTCGAGAGCGTTGTCCTGCGCCGCCGTGCAAACTGGGACAAGAAGCTAGGTATCGTGGATGATTGTTTTTCTTGTGCTCTGGCAGCAGGCACTGTTTCAACGCGCCCAGGGCCACAGCCTTTGCTTGCACCATCAGCCACTTCCCTGTCCCTTACTGCTCTCCTTTTTTATATTAAACGTTATATATTCTTGAAAGTATGTCACACATACAGAAGTGTAGGATTTGTAAGTGTATGTGCAAAAAAATAAAAAAAGGTATTTGGAATGTGGAAAAGACACACAGGAGATATACGTACCGCAGATAATGTCACTGATGTCAGCAGCGGCTAGTATAAAATTACAGGGATTGTCACAGGTATTTTGGATGTGGAAACGTTACACAGGAGAAATACCGCAGATAATGTTGCTGATGTCAGCATCGGCTAATCAAAAATGACAGGGAATGTCACCGGTATTTGGGATGTGGAAACGTTACACAGGAGAAATACCGAAGATAATGTCGCTGATGTCAGCAGTGGCTAATATAAAATTACAGGGATTGTCATAGGTATTTTGGATGTGGAAACGTTACACAGGAGATATACCGCAGATAATGTCAATTCTGTCACCAGCGGCTAATAAAAAAATTTCAGGGAATGTCACAGGTATTTGGGATGTGGAAACGTTACACAGGAGAAATACCGAAGATAATGTCGCTGATGTCAGCAGCGGCTAATATAAAATTACAGGGATTGTCACATACTGTTAGTCAAGTTATTATTCTCGACAAATGTATTTTATACTTGTATATTATGTACATTATTTTTAAAAGCGTAATTACTTAATAGACACATTACACATCCGGAAAATGTTTCTAAATGACCGTCATAATATTTCTAGATGAAATATCAAAAGATTTGATATTTGGCTTTGTACTTGGCACTATTCTGTTTTGTCACTGCTTGAGAACGGTCCTATTGTGTTGATCAAAAAGTTGCTTTTCTAGTAATAAACACAAAATAACAAACATGCTGATGATGGGGTAGTATTAGTCTATTTTACTAGTTTTCCCGGTATGGCAGTAGCACATTCCTGGAAAAACTTTCCTGCTGCAAAAAAAGAACATGCTGCTGTCTGTGCTGCTGAGTTAGGCCGAGCTATGTGTAGGACTTAAACTACACCGTAAACTTAAAGGGAACATGTCATCAACGTTATGTTGTCCATACTAACAACAGCATAAAGTACAAACAGGTGAGTTAATTTCAGCGGTCTGTCATTATAAAGTTAAAAGTAAATGGTTGCCGAGAACCAACATCACAATAATTGTACACTGAGCCTGGAAAAGAGTCACGGCCACCTAAGAAGAGTCATGGTTATTCATGAATTCCTACTATCCCTGCCCACCTGCTGATGATTGACAAGCTTCTACCTAGTTTTATCCCTTTCTCTCTCAGAGAGAATTGCCAATCATCAGCAGATGGGCAGGAGTGCAGGAGATTATGAATAACCAGGACTCTTCTCAAGTAGATTTGACTATTTTCAAGGCCTGGGCTGCAATGATTATGATGCTGGTTCTTGGCAACCATTTACTTTTAGCTCATGAGAGACACCACTGAAATCAGCATTTCTGTCACTATTTAATGCTGCCTTCAGTGAGGTAAGCATAAAGTTGATGACAGGTTCCCTTCAAGTTCTCCCTGCTGCTGCTGTTGTGATCATGATCCTTCGTAGCTATGTGAGGGCCTCATACCCGAACTTTTGGCGACTAAAATGGCTCTAAAATAGTCCTGGAAAGGGCTAGAGGGCTGCAAAGGGCATCAAAATGTGCTTAAGAGCATGGCAATTGTTCTGCAAACAAATGTGGATAGGGAAATGACTTAAAATAACATAAAATACTGAAAAATTAAAAATAACAATCTGGATCTAGGAGTAGGAGGTTGAGGAGGCGGTGGATTTTGCGGTGGATGTGGTGGTGTAGTTTGACGTGGCGGTGTAGGTGGAAGCGGCGGTGAAGGAGGAATAGGTAGCCAACACTGATTTGTGTTATATATTTTTTTTAAATTGGAGTATCCCCCAAAATATTGAGACATATAACAAAATAAAACAAAGAATAAGTGCACTTGAGTACAAGAATGGATGGTTGAGGCTGGTATAAATGTCTATTCTGCACAAGGTACGGACAAGTCCTGTGGGATCTATGCCTGGTTCATTTTAATAAATGAAAAGATTGTCCACATTGGGTGCGGCCTGTGATAATGCTCTCTGCCGTGCTAAACACACGTTCACACTATACACTGGCTGCAGGGCAATTCAGCACCTCCAAGGCTGACAAAGCTTTTCCACTTTTTTGCCATGCTAACCCTGCCTTCTCAGGTGCTGGTGGTGCCCCAGCTGCATTGACCACCTCTTCCTCCTCCTCTGCCATCAGCAGCATGCGCTTGTAGTCGCGCATCTTCCGATCAGTAACAGATGTTTTCACTAAATTTAGTTCCCAGTCAGCAATGCAGAGCAGGGGTTCATTCACGGCAAAAGGGGTTCCATGTCACCCAGCAATAGAACAGAGGATTTTGAGAGAACGAGGCCCATGTCACCCAGGCACAGCAGGGGTTCATTCACGGCAAAAGGGGGTTCATGTCACCCAGCAGTAGAACAGAGGATTTTGAGAGATTTCGGCCCATGTCAACCAGGCACAGCAGGGGTTCATTCACGGCAAAAGGGGGTTCATGTCACCCAGCAATAGAACAGACGATTTTGAGAAATTTAGGCCCCTGTCACCCAGGCACAGCAGGGGTTCATTCACGGCAAAAGGGGGGTTCATGTCACCCAGCAATAGAACATACGATTTTGAGAGATTTAGGCCCCTGTCACCCAGGCACAGCAAGGGTTCATTCACGGCAAAAGGGGGTTCATGTCACCATGGGTGTAGGAACCCTAAAAAATCTGGGGAGACAGCATTTTTGCTCGCCGGGTATATTCTTATTCAATAAACTGCGAGTTGTTTATATCGTTAAATTTTAAGTGTGTGTGTGTGAACCCCCCCCCCCCCCCCCCCACACACACTTACAGTTCTGAAGACTCAGGGGTGCTGGCTGGCTTGGCCTCAGGGGTGCTGGCTGGCTTGGCAGGGCAGAAGGAGTGTGGGAGACTGTGAGGCCTTTTTCTCCAAGCTGCTCTGGATCAGTGCTCTGGGCAGCTTGGCTCCGGGCTGGAAGTGGGCACAATAAGAAAAAAATATTTTTCATTACACCTCAGGTCAGACCACCAATAAGATCCCCAATGTTAATAAGACCTCAGATCACACCTCAGCTCAGACCCCAATATGAATGACCCCCAATCAGACCTCAGATAAAAGCCCCAGTGCCTCTCATCAGCCCCCCAGTGGCTCTCATCAGCCCCCCAGTGCCTCTCATCAGCCAGTAATAACAGCCCCCCCCAATCATGTGCCAGTAATAACAGCCCCCCCAATCATGTGCCAGTAATAACAGCCCCCCCAATCATGTGCCAGTAATAACAGCCCCCCAATCATGTGCCAGTAATAACAGCCCCCCATCATGTGCCAGTAATAACAGCCCCCCCCAATCATGTGCCAGTAATAACAGCCCCCCCAATCATGTGCCATTAATAACAGCCCCCCATCATGTGCCAGTAATAACAGCCCCCCCAATCATGTGCCAGTAATAACAGCCCCCCCAATCATGTGCCATTAATAGCCCCCCCAATCAAGTGCCAGTAATAGCCCCCCAATCAAGTGCCAGTAATAGCCCCCCAATCAAGTGCCAGTAATAGCCCCCCCAATCTAGTGCCAGTAATAGCCCCCCCAATGAAGTGCCAGTAATAGCCCCCCAATCAAGTGCCAGTAATAGCCCCCCCAATCAAGTGCCAGTAATAGCCCCCCCAATCAAGTGGCAGTAATAGCCCCCCAATCAAGTGCCAGTAATAGCCCCCCCAATCAAGTGCCAGTAATAGCCCCCCCAATCATGTGCCAGTAAAATAAAGTATTGTATATATATCAAAAAAAAAAAATGAACACTTATACTTACCTCTTTGGAGCGATGCGATGCAGGCCTTTTCCGGCCTGTCACTGTGTCCCGACTCCAGCGCTGTACGGCTCAGGCGGCGCAATGACATCATCGCGCCGCCTACACTGGCCTCTGATAGGCTGCTGGCCTAGTAGTGCCGGCAGCCTATCAGAGGAACAGGAAAGGGACACACCTCCCTGCCCTGCTCCTCCGCAGCCTTCTGTTTGTATCGCTGTCCTGAGGATCACTATGGAGATGAGCGCTTAGCTTCCACAATGGAAGCGCTCATCTCAGTGCCTGCCCCGCTGCCGCCGCACACATTGCCCCGCTGCCACTGGGGGGTATTTGACCATACCTGTCCCCCCCCCGCATTATTTCCTGGGGGGATCCGTCCCCCCCCTTCCCCCCCGCTTCCTATCCCATGCATGTCACCCAGCAATAGAACAGAGGATTTTGAGAGATTTAGGCCCCTGTCACCCAGGCACAGCAGGGGTTCATTCACGGCAAAAGGGGGTTCATGTCACCCAGCAATAGAACAGACGATTTTGAGAGATTTAGGCCTCTGTCACCCAGGCACAGCAGGGGTTCATTCACGGCAAAAGGGGGTTCATGTCACCAAGCAATAGAACAGACGATTTTGAGAGATTTAGGCCCCAGTCACCCAGGCACAGCAGGGGTTCATTCACGGCAAAAGGGGGTTCATGTCACCCAGCAATAGAACAGACGATTTTGAGAAATTTAGGCCCCTGTCACCCATGCACAGCAGGGGTTCATTCACGGCAAAAGGGGGTTCATGTCACCCAGCAATAGAGATGTCCCGAACTATTCGCCGGCAAACAGTTCCCGACGAACATCGCTTGTTCGCGTTCGCCGCAGCGTGCGAACATATGCAATGTTCGGTCCGCCCCTTATACGTCATCATTGAGCAAACTATGACCCTGTACCTCACAGTCAGCAGACACATCAGACACAGCCAATCAGCATACCCTCCCTCCCAGACCCTCCCACCTCCTATCAAAAAGCAAGGACAGCATCCATCTTAGATTCATTCTGAAGCTGCAGTGTTAGTGAGAGCAGGGAAAGTGCTGCTGCTGCTGAATTAATAGGGAAATCGCTAGCTAGGCCAGTGTTCTGTGTCCACTCCAGTCCTTATAGATTCATCTGATCTGCTGTAAGGACAGCATCCTGACAGCACCCCAAAAAGCCCTTTTTAGGGCTAGTACATCAGTCTGCTTTTTTTTTATTTATTTTTTATATATACAGTACAGACCAAAAGTTTGGACACACCTTCTCATTCAAAGAGTTTTCTTGATTTTCATGACTATGAAGGCATCAAAACTATGAATTAACACATGTGGAATTATATACATAACAAACAAGTGTGAAACAACTGAAAATATGTCATATTCTAGGTTCTTCAAAGTAGCCACCTTTTGCTTTGATTACTGCTTTGCACACTATTGGCATTCTCTTGATGAGCTTCAAGAGGTAGTCCCCTGAAATGGTCTTCCAACAGTCTTGAAGGAGTTCCCAGAGATGCTTAGCACTTGTTGGCCCTTTTGCCTTCACTCTGCGGTCCAGCTCACCCCAAACCATCTCGATTGGGTTCAGGTCCGGTGACTGTGTGTAACGGTCACGTACACACACACACAGGGGGGAGGGAAGTGACCACTGCGCTCCACCCTTACCCCTGGCCCTGCCTACTTGCCTCGCGAGTCCTAATGACAGGGGACAACTGGACGGATATCCCTAGCTTGGACTAAGTGCAGGGATGACAGACAGACAAACAACAGAATGAGAACGGACCGAGTCAATACCAGGAAAGCTACAAGGTACAAATGGAGCATGCAGAGAATTGTCAGGAGAAGCCGGGGTCATAAATACCAGGAGAGTCGTGTAGTACCAAAGGAGTCAGCAGAGGATCGTCAGGAGGAGGCCGGGGTCAGAATACCAGGAGAGCAGCAAAGTACACAAGGAGCAGGCAGAGGATCGTCAGGAATTCAGCAGGAGGTAAGTACGCCAAAAAAGACAAAACCACAGGTGGAACCTAAATTAACAGGCAACCTGTGGCCAGCAGGCTGCCTGTATTTATAGTGGGGAGTGAGGGTCATGTGACGTGGCCAGCGTCACATGACCGACAGACCAACCAGTCGAGCGCCGAGTGATCAGCTCGGCGCTCAAGGCAGACTTAGGATCAGGGAGCCACCCAGCTAGTAAAGCCGCCCTGGGAACGAGGTCAAACACATATCCTCACTCCCGACGCTAAGCACTCAGGTCTGCGGCTAATGGGGGACCGAGTGCACCTTCGGAACCCCGTTACACTGTGGAGGCCAGGTCATCTGGCGCAGCACCCCATCACTCTCCTTCATGGTCAAATAGCCCTTACTTTCAAAGTTTTCCCAATTTTTCGGCTGACTGACTGACCTTCATTTCTTATAGTAATGATGGCCACTCGTTTTTCTTTACTTAGCTGCTTTTTTCTTGCCATAATACAAATTCTAACAGTCTATTCAGTAGGACTATCAGCTGTGTATCAACCTGACTTCTCCTCAACGCAACTGATGGTCCCAACCCCATTTATAAGGCAAGAAATCCCACTTATTAAACCTGACAGGGCACACCTGTGAAGTGAAAACCATTTCAGGGAACTACCTCTTGAAGCTCATCAAGAGAATGCCAAGAGTGTGCAAAGCAGTAATCAAAGCAAAAGGTGGCTACTTTGAAGAACCTAGAATATGACATATTTTCAGTTGTTTCACACTTGTTTGTTATGTATATAATTCCACATGTGTTAATTCATAGTTTTGATGCCTTCATAGTCATGAAAATCAAGAAAACTCTTTGAATGAGAAGGTGTGTCCAAACTTTTGGTCTGTACTGTATATATATATTGCAGTTGCCTGCCAGTGTGTGTCAGGCCCACAGAGTGTACTGTGCCCACTGCCAGTGCCCACCACTCATATCTGGTGGCACAGTAGCTTGGAGATAATATAGTAATACAATTGTTTCTCTGTAATATAATTGCAGTTGCCTGCCAGTGTGTGTCAGGCCCACAGACTTTGTACTGTGCCCACTGCCAGTGCCCACCACTCATATCTGGTGGCACAGTAGCTTGCAGATAAAAAAGTAATACAATTTTTTCTCTGTAATATAATTGCAGTTGCCTGCCAGTGTTTATCAGGCCCACAGAGTGTACTGTGCCCACTGCCAGTGATCACCACTCATATCTGGTGTCACAGTAGCTTGCAGATAAAAAAGTAATACAATTTTTTTCTCTGTAATATAATTGCAGTTGCCTGCCAGTGTGTGTCAGGCCCACAGAGTGTACTGTGCCCACTGCCAGTGCCCACCACTCATATCTGGTGGCACAGTAGCTTGCAGATAAAAAAGTAATACAATTTTTTCTCTGTAATATAATTGCAGTTGCCTGCCAGTGTGTGTCAGGCCCACAGAGTGTACTGTGCCCACTGCCAGTGCCCACCACTCATATCTGGTGGCACAGTAGCTTGCAGATAAAAGAGTAATACAATTTTTTCTCTGTAATATAATTGCAGTTGCCTGCCAGTGTGTGTCAGGCCCACAGAGTGTACTGTGCCCACTGCCAGTGCCCACCACTCATATCTGGTGGCACAGTAGCTTGCAGATAAAAAAGTAATACAATTGTTTCTCTGTAATATAATTGCAGTTGTCTGCCAGTGTGTGTCAGGCCCACAGAGTGTACTGTGCCCACTGCCAGTGCCCACCACTCATATCGGGTGGCACAGTACCTTGCACGCATAGTACCACTAATCTAAAAAAAAATGACAGGCAGAGGCAGGCCACCCCGCAGGGGCCGTCGTGGTCGTGGTGCTGTGATTTCCTTTGGCCCTAGAATAATGCCCAGTGTTCAGAGGCCACCTACCCTGAACTCGAAAAGTTCTGAGGACATAGTTGACTGGCTAACACAGAACACCCAATCTTCTACAGCTTCCGCTCGGAACCTTGACGCACCATCCTCCTCCAGCTCATCAAGAGAATGCCAAGAGTGTGCAAAGCAGTAATCAAAGCAAAAGGTGGCTACTTTGAAGAACCTAGAATATGACATATTTTCAGTTGTTTCACACTTGTTTGTTATGTATATAATTCCACATGTGTTAATTCATAGTTTTGATGCCTTCATAGTCATGAAAATCAAGAAAACTCTTTGAATGAGAAGGTGTGTCCAAACTTTTGGTCTGTACTGTATATATATATTGCAGTTGCCTGCCAGTGTGTGTCAGGCCCACAGAGTGTACTGTGCCCACTGCCAGTGCCCACCACTCATATCTGGTGGCACAGTAGCTTGGAGATAATATAGTAATACAATTGTTTCTCTGTAATATAATTGCAGTTGCCTGCCAGTGTGTGTCAGGCCCACAGACTTTGTACTGTGCCCACTGCCAGTGCCCACCACTCATATCTGGTGGCACAGTAGCTTGCAGATAAAAAAGTAATACAATTTTTTCTCTGTAATATAATTGCAGTTGCCTGCCAGTGTTTATCAGGCCCACAGAGTGTACTGTGCTCACTGCCAGTGATCACCACTCATATCTGGTGTCACAGTAGCTTGCAGATAAAAAAGTAATACAATTTTTTTCTCTGTAATATAATTGCAGTTGCCTGCCAGTGTGTGTCAGGCCCACAGAGTGTACTGTGCCCACTGCCAGTGCCCACCACTCATATCTGGTGGCACAGTAGCTTGCAGATAAAAAAGTAATACAATTTTTTCTCTGTAATATAATTGCAGTTGCCTGCCAGTGTGTGTCAGGCCCACAGAGTGTACTGTGCCCACTGCCAGTGCCCACCACTCATATCTGGTGGCACAGTAGCTTGCAGATAAAAAAGTAATACAATTTTTTCTCTGTAATATAATTGCAGTTGCCTGCCAGTGTGTGTCAGGCCCACAGAGTGTACTGTGCCCACTGCCAGTGCCCACCACTCATATCTGGTGGCACAGTAGCTTGCAGATAAAAAAGTAATACAATTGTTTCTCTGTAATATAATTGCAGTTGTCTGCCAGTGTGTGTCAGGCCCACAGACTTTGTACTGTGCCCACTGCCAGTGCCCACCACTCATATCTGGTGGCACAGTAGCTTGCAGATAAAAAAGTAATACAATTTTTTCTCTGTAATATAATTGCAGTTGCCTGCCAGTGTTTATCAGGCCCACAGAGTGTACTGTGCCCACTGCCAGTGATCACCACTCATATCTGGTGGCACAGTAGCTTGCAGATAAAAAAGTAATACCATTTTTTCTCTGTAATATAATTGCAGTTGCCTGCCAGTGTGTGTCAGGCCCACAGAGTGTACTGTGCCCACTGCCAGTGCCCACCACTCATATCTGGTGGCACAGTAGCTTGCAGATAAAAAAATAATAATTTTTTTTCTCTGTAATATAATTGCAGTTGCCTGCAAGTGTGTGTCAGGCCCACAGAGTGTACTGTGCCCACTGCCAGTGCCCACCACTCATATCTGGTGGCACAGTAGCTTGCAGATAAAAAAGTAATACAATTTTTTCTCTGTAATATAATTGCAGTTGCCTGCCAGTGTGTGTCAGGCCCACAGAGTGTACTGTGCACACTGCCAGTGCCCACCACTCATATCGGGTGGCACAGTACCTTGCACGCATAGTACCACTAATCTAAAAAAAAATGACAGGCAGAGGCAGGCCACCCCGCAGGGGCCGTCGTGGTCGTGGTGCTGTGATTTCCTTTGGCCCTAGAATAATGCCCAGTGTTCAGAGGCCACCTACCCTGAACTCGAAAAGTTCTGAGGACATAGTTGACTGGCTAACACAGAACACCCAATCTTCTACAGCTTCCGCTCGGAACCTTGACGCACCATCCTCCTCCAGCTCAACTTCGGGCACCTATTCAAGTTACCACTCGCCCGCCTGCCGCCACCACCAACACTAGCACCACAGCCGCTTCACTTGATCTGTCAGAGGAGTTATTTACACATCAGTTGGAAGAAATGAGTGATGCGCACCCATTATTGCCAGAGGATGTAGATAACAGGGATATGTCTCATTACACACATGGACGTACGGTGTGATGATGATGATGTTGTACCCGCTGCTGCTTCCTTTGCTGAGTTGTCAGATACAAGTGAAGAGGTTGGTGATGACGATGTGTCCGTGGATGTCACGTGGGTGCCTGCTCGAAGAGAAGAAGAACAGGGGGAAAGTTCAGATGGGGAGACAGAGAGGAGGAGGAGGAGACGAGTTGTAAGCAGGGGGAGGTCGTCGCAAGGAGCTAGTGGCACAGTCAGACAGCATGTATCGGCACCCGGGGTCAGCCAGATAGCACGCCAATCAACGCATGCTGTTGCCACCACCAGAATGCCGTCATTGCAAAGCTCAGCAGAGTGGCATTTTTTGTGTGTGTCTGCCTCTGATAACAGCGATGCCATTTGCAACCTGTGCCAAAAGAAACTGAGTCGTGGGAAGTCCAACACCCACCTAGGTACAACTGCTTTGCGAAGGCACATGATCTCACATCACAAACGCCTATCGGATCAACACATGATGAGTACAAGCAGCACACAAACTCAAAGCCACCATCCTCCTCCTGGTCCAGCATCTTCAGCCACGTCAACCACTGCTGTCCTCCTTGCCCCCTCTCAACCATCCGCCACTCCACCTCTCACCTTCAGCAGTTCCTGCTCATCTGCCCACAGTCAGGTGTCTGTCAAGGAAATGTTTGAGCATAAGAAGCCAATGTCACAGAGTCACCCCCTTGCCCGGCGTCTGACAGCTGGCTTGTCTGAACTCTTAGCCCGCCAGCTTTTACCATACAAGCTGGTGGAGTCTGAGGCCTTCAAAAAATTTGTAGCTATTAGGACACCGCAGTGGAAGGTACACGGATAAAATTTCTTTTCACAAATGGTAATCCCCAACCTGTACTCTATTGTGGAAAAGGAAGTCATGGCATGTCTGGCACACAGTGTTGGGGCAAGGGTCCATCTGACCACTGATACCTGGTCTGCAAAGCACGGTCATGGCAGGTTTATCACGTACACTGCGCATTGGGTAAACCTGCTGACGGCTGCCAAGCATGAAATGCGTGGCTCTGCAGAGGAGTTGGTGACACCGCCACGACTTTCAGGCAGGCCTGCTGCCACCTCCTCTACTCCACCTACTCCATCCTCTTCGCTAACCTCCTCGGCTGAGTCCTCATCTGCTGCTGCGTCTTGCTTCACATAAACTGCACCCCCCCAGCTCCCCTGGGGCTTTTCCACATCCCGGATACGACAGTGTCACGCCGTCTTGGGGTTGACTTGCCTGAAAGCAGAGAGTCACACCGGACCAGCACTCCTGTCCGCCCTGAACGCACAGGTGGATCAGTGGCTGACTCTGCACCAACTGGAGATCGGCAAAGTGGTGTGTGACAACGGAAGCAATTTGTTGGCGGCATTGAATTTAGGCAAGTTGACACATGTGCCGTGCATGGCACATGTGTTGAATCTGATCATACAACGCTTTGTGCATAAGTACCCAGGCTTACAGGATGTCTTCAAGCAGGCCAGGAAGGTGTGTGGCCATTTCAGGCGTTCCTACACGGCTATGGCGCACTTTTCAGATATTCAGCGGCAAAACAACATGCCAGTGAGGCTCTTTATTTGCGACAGCCCGACACGTTGGAATTCAACACTCCTAATGTTCGACCGCCTGCTCCAACAAGAAAAAGCCGTTAACGAGTATTTGTATGACCGGGGTGCTAGGACAGCCTCTGCGGAGCTGGGTATTTTTTTGCCACGTTTCTGGACGCTCATGCGCAATGCCTGTAGTCTCATGCGTCCTTTTGAGGAGGTGACAAACCTAGTCAGTCGCACCAAAGGCACCATCAGCGACATCATCCCATTTGTTTTCTTCCTGGAGCGTGCTCTGTGAAGAGTGCTGGATCAGGCCATAGATGAGCGTGAAGAGGAAGAGTTGTGGTCACCATCACCACCAGAAACAGCCTTATCAGCATCGCTTGCTGGACCTGCGGCAACGCTGGAAGAGGAGTCTGAGGAAGAGGAGTCAGAGGAGGAATGTGGCTTTGAGGAGGAGGAAGACCAACCACAGCAGGCATCCCAGGGTGCTCGTTGTCACCTATCTGCTACCCGTGGTGTTGTACGTGGCAGGGGGGAAGAACAGACCTTCAATGAGATCAGTGAGGACGAGGAACGGGACATGAGTAGCACGGCATCCAACCTTGTGCAAATGGGGTCTTTCATGCTGTCATGCCTGTTGAGGGACCCTCGTATAAAAAAGCTGAAGGAGAACGACCTGTACGGCCACGCTACTAGACCCCCGGTATAAGCAGAAAGTGCCTGAAATGTTACCGAATTACCGGAAGTCGGAAAGGATGCAGCAGTTCCAAAACAAGTTAAAAAGTATGCTTTACACAGCGTATAAGGATGATGTCACAGCACTACGGGAATCTAACAGGGGAAGAAGTGAAAGTAATCCTCCTCCTACCACGACCACGCTGGCAAGGACAGGACGCTTTAAAGACGTGTTGTTGATGGAGCACATGCAGAGCTTTTTAAGTCCTATGCATCGCCACAGCCCTTCGGGGTCCACCCTCAGAGAATGACTCGACCGACAGGTAGCAGACTACCTCGCCTTAACTGCAGATATCGACACTCTGAGGAGCGATGAACCCCTTGACTACTGGGTGTGCAGGCTTGACCTGTGGCCTGAGCTATCCCAATTTGCGATAGAACTTCTGGCCTGCCCCACTTCAAGTGTCCTGTCAGAAAGGACCTTCAGCGCAGCAGGAGGTATTGTCACTGAGAAGAGAAGTCGCCTAGGTCAAAAAAGTCTAGATTACCTCACCTTTATTAAGATGAATGAGGCATGGATCCCGAAGGGACTGACAGTGGGGGATGCATTTGACTAAAAAAGGCCTGATGAGATGTCTTGGGCCAGGGGCGTACATAAAAATCATTGGGCCCCATAGCAAGAATCAGAATTGGGCCCCCTAACTCCGCCCATTACCCACTCCTGGCCCAGGCTCCTCCCCCACCACACCCATTTGCTAATAAATAAAGAAATTCAATTTATAAATAACCTTTTGAAACCGTTACGGATAAATTATTATTATTTTTTTTTATTGGAGGGAACCGCATTCCTCTGCCTTCACTCACAGGTGCCGCGATCAGAATTGATCGTGGCACCTGAGAGGTTAAATGATGGGGCGGTGCACTATCCTGAGTCCGAACAGGAGTGCTGGGGGTCAGTGAGGCAAGTATGGGGGGTTTTCTGGTCCTCCTATGTGAGATGATTTAAAGGTAATTGGTATTTGCTGGAACATCCCTTTAAGTGGTTTTTCAGGACAGACATTAGAGGACGATATTTACAATATCAGTAGGAGATGACGGTGCCCAATAGTGTCCTCATCCATTCTGACCCCATTACCCCTAGAAGGAGCACATTAACTCCCTCACTGCTGTAGACCCCCAGGGATGTCTCCCAATATTTTATACCAGTTAGGGAAAAGCTGCAATATCTATATCTATACACACATCATCCCAACCTTGTACATTCCTCATACACTTATCTCAGCGTCCTCCCCTCACACACAGCAGATGGGACGAGAACAACCGAGAACGTTCTCATCACTGATAATCGCCACTCCCTGTCAGTCTCCAGGCATTTTCCAGACTCTTCTGGAGATGTCTCACACGCCCCTTCATCGCGCTGATTGGCTGAGAAGTTCTCTGACTGTCAGCGCCGCTGCAAAAATTCTCTCTGCTCAGTGACATCACAGACAGCCGCCGCTCCTATTGGTCAAGCTTCAGACTGACTAGAAAGCTCCCGAATATTACCAGTCAGGCTGTGTGTAATGCGGCTTTGCTATGGGCAGCTTCTGCGGGGAGCATTCGGGAAACTTTGGGATAGTTGCTAAGCGATGGGGGAGCGTGGTGTGGAGCGCTGTGATTGGTTAAAAGGTTTTACGTGTCTACACTGTACACAGTTGCAGCGTGTAGTCAGGTCAGAAAGGGGGCAGAGCCATGCAGCCTGGCCGGGCCCCTTAACCTCACGGGCCCCATAGCCAGTGCGTGGTCTGCCTATATTGACGGTACGCCACTGTCTTGGGCTATAAATTGGTCCACACACTGCTGTATTTAATCTCTGCATGCCGGATGACTTGCGTGACTTCTCTGCCACCAACTAGGGTTCAAGCCGCAATGTTTTAGTGCACTTTCTGCGCTTCTGTGATCGTTACCTTGTTGTGGTGAAGGGGCTTGCGTATCACAATGAAGCGATCACCTCTATGAGTGTGTTGGCAATGGCAATGTTGGCACACCCTGGATGAGATAAGGTCGTTGCTTCATTGTGAACAGACCAAAAGCGATCGGCTGGATAATTTTGCATAGAAAAAACATTAATTTTCTTTGTGATCATCTAAGGTGATCATTAAGGCCTACTAGGCCAACAATGGGCCCACACTGCAGAATCATTGTTTTCTGGGTCACTTAACTCACTGAACTACCTCAGCACAACCATAGGCTTTGAAAAACCGCCATCGACTGCAATCTCCCAAACGTGCGCATGAGCACAGTCATCACTACAACAAGATTGACGCATAGAGGAATAAAATTTATGTCATGAATGTGTCAACTATTGACAACTCTTTGCGGTTGTCTAAACTCTATTCCATACACGTCCCCTGATAGGGGACGTCACAGGGATTAAACTGATAGGAATAGTACTACTTAACATACCACTCATATCTGGTAGCACAGTAAATTGCACGGCACACGCGCAGTGCCGCAAATTGGAAGTAAGAGGACCGACCAAGCATCATTTTCCATCTCCCGGTTACTAAAATCTATTCCATACACCGGCCCCTGATAGGGGACGTAACAGGGATTAAACTGATAGGAATAGTACTACTTAACATACCACTCATATCGGGTAGCACAGTACATTGCACGGCGCACGCGCTGTGCCCCAAATTGGAAGTAAGAGGACTGACCAAGCATCTTTTTCCATCTCCCGGTTCCTAAAATCTATTCCATACACCACACGGGCCCCTGATAGGGGACAAAACAGAGATTAAACTGGTAAGAACAGATTTTTTGAATAAAAAAAAAAGAGGACAGCCTCTGCGGAGCTGGGTATATTTTGGCCGCGTTACTGAATGCTCATGCACAATGGCTGTAGGCTCATGCGTCCTTTTGCGAAGGTGACAAACCTGGTCAGTCAAACCCAAGGCAACATCATCGACCTCATCCCATATGCGTTTTTTCTGGAGCATGCCCTGCGAAGAGTGCTGGATCAGGCCGTAGATGAGCATGAAGAGGAAGAGTTGTGGTCACCATCACCACCAGAAGCAGCCTTGTCGTCGTCGATTGCTGGACCTGCGGCAACGCAGAGAGAGGAGTCTGAAGAAGAGGAGCCAGAGACCAACCTCAGCAGGCGTCCCAGGGGGCTTGTTGTCACCTTTTGGGGACCCTTGGTGTTGTACGTGGCTGGGTGGAGGAAGAGACCTTCAATGACGTCAGTGAGGACAAGGAACGGGACATGGCTAGCTTGGTATCCAACCTTGTGCAAATGGGGAGTTTGCGGTTGTGCAAATTTTTGCGGTGGTTTGCGGTGCGTTAAACAGGGAGTTTGGTTTGTCATAGTTTGGTCTGTCACTGTGAAGCGGGCGTAACCCTTACACTACCTGATCGATACAACATCATACCTGATGTTTTAAAGCACGTTATTCCAAACAAGTTAGGAATGTTAAGTGATTTATGCCCTTTATGGATTAAAACCCGAATCTGCGTCAACTGCGTAATTTTCCATCGGAGTTTTGCCATGGATCCCCCTCCGACATGCCACAGTCCAGGTGTTAGTCCCCTTGAAACAACTTTTCCATCACTATTGTGGCCAGAAAGAGTCCCTGTGGGTTTTAAAATTCGCCTGCCTATTGAAGTCTATGGCGGTTCGCCCAGTTCGCCCGTTCGCGAACATTTGCGGAAATTCGCGTTCGCTGTCCGCGAACGGAAAATTTTATGTTCGCGACATCTCTATTATGCGCATTCCGGCAGCGCGATTACCATCGCGCTGCCCAGAATGCAAAGTGCTACAGGCGGGAGATCAAAGGCTTCTCCCGCCTGTTAGCAAGTGCACTCGTTCGGGGATGCGCGGGCTAGTGTCCCTGACGGTGGCGTGCGCCCGCGCGCCACAGTGTGGGCGGGGCGGCAGTGCGGGCCGCCGGACATAAATGTCCGGCAGGCCCTGCACTGGGGCAGAAGAGCCGAGCGGCCCCCCTGAAGAGGACCCCCCTGGACAACGAGCAATCCCTGGAGGGCTGAGTATCACCCCCTATCCCACCAACGATTATAACCCCTATTTGACCATATTCCCTATCCCACCAATGATTTGTGATATTAACCCCTACTTGCCCATATTCCCTATCCCACCAACGATTAATCACTACTTGCCCATATTCCCTATCCCACCAACGATTTTTACCCCTACTCCCATATTCCCTATCCCATCAACCCACTTGCCCATATTTAACCCCTGTAGGGCTGAGTCATTATCCAGTCCCTACCTACCCCTATTACCCCTGAACCACCAATTCATCCCTGCTCTAACCCCTGCAATACCCCTGTCTGCATTTACCTCTACAACCCTGTATCTGTGGCCTGCATTCACCCCTGCAGTGCCACCGTTTACCCTTCGTTATTTCCTTAGGGATAGTTTTAGAGCCAGGTGGGGTGGGCTGCTGTGTGTGTGTGTGTATTAGTTAGTTCGTGGGTGGAACGTGGGATTGAACAGTGTATTTAGTGCTGTAATTTTGGTACTGTATTGTGTGTATTGTGTACTGTAGGTGATAATAAATATCTTATATTATTTGTATCATACCTACTGTGTAATGTAAGGGTATTGGCGGTAGCTAGCTCAGTTAGGCGCTTGCAGGTAGTTTAGCGGGTAGTGTGAAGCAAAGGAATAGTGTGTTATTATTATAAAGGTATAAATGGGCGGAGTCATCGTTAGACGGTTTCCTCCTATTTATGAATATTAATTATTGAGATTTACATAAATATCAATAATTAATATCCCCCCTTTACATTGGCGAGCCAGGCCCACTGCTTAGATTTTGAAATCTGTATTTGGTCTTGAGGCTAGAGGTCGCTTATACTGTGAATTATCAGGCAAGAGAGACGCGGTCAGCGGTCTGAGCGTCTAGGACCTGATAATTCGGACAGGTAACGCGATTCTTCCTTATAGTACCAAACGCAGATCAAAATCTCTAGCAGAGAATCTATAATCTATCTGTGTACTAATAATTTTCAATTTTTCTTTACACGGTCACCGCGTCGCTCGAGTGTTGCAAGGGAGAAGAAGACACATCACTGGAGGAGATCCATTGTTGTTGGAGCAGCGTACAAGTCCGGCTGGTCGGGAAGAGGGGATCTGGGTGAAAAAGGACTTCTTCCAAGCAGCTGCGTAGGACAAAGAAGTACGGCACCAACGAGAAGATGGACGCTCAACAAAAAGTGAGTATGAACTTCTCCACACTGCAACACTTGAGTAAACACAGCACTTTTAATCCCATTGTCCCCACTACATACAAATCCGCTGAGCTGCTATGGTCCGCTTTGCTGGACCAGGCATACGCTCATGACCGGGTTTGTATCAGTAGGAGTCAGGGGCGTACATAGAAATCACTGGGCCCCATAGCAAGCATCTGAATTGGGCCCCCTAACCCTGCCCACTACCCACCCCTGGCCCGTCCCACCTCCTGCCCTGGCTCCTCCCATGCCACACCCCCATTAAAGAATCCCTAATGCCCCCCAAAATGCCCGGGGGGAAGGAGTTGGAGAGCACACTGTCCACTATGAGCCCCCCAAACCCTTAATGCCCCCCAAAATGCTCTGGACAGTGTGCTTTCCTTCTACTCCTCTCCCCCCTGGTCATTTTGGGGTAATGGGGGCATAAGGGGGGCTCATAGAGGATTCAAGGGGGGGGCGGCTCATACATGACAGAGTAGGAGGAAAGCAGACTGTCCTCTATGGGCCCCCCTCATTATGAGTTCTCTTACTGCCTGGGCCGGCAATGCAGCAGCCTGTATTAACCTATCTATCTATCCCTGGGGACCCTTCCCAATATAACAAACCACCGGCACCAACCGTGTCCGGTCAGGAGCGGGCAAGCAGTCCTTCAGTCTGGGGCTGGGAAGGGATCGATGCAGGGTGCAGGCTGCCTACTTCACTCGAGTCGTGGCTCAGCTCAGGTCAGACAGACTCAGAGAATGAATGTGTAATGACACTGGCCAATCTGCAGCTGCCTCTTTGTGCTGCTGACTTGCGCTGATTGGCCAGTGTCTGTGAAAACTAGAACACACCTGCAGGCTGGCCGGGCGGGAGAATCAAGTTCAAGCAGTGAGGCAGCATGAGCAGGTTATTACAAGGGGAGGGGGAAGGGCGCTGGGCGCCGATCAAAGGCAAGTGCCGCGGGCCCGTGCTGTGCCTGCGCCGCCCACAGTGTGTGTGTCACCGCCAGACATCTGAGAAGCTCTGACAGACGTTCTTCAGAACCTCCTGCTTGAGGTTCTTTTGTTTTGCTTTCGTTGTGTCATCTCGTTTCCCTCTCTCAGCTGTCATCTAGTTGCGCTGATTGCATCCCTTTAAATCCCCTCCCATACTGCATCACTTTGCGGTTTATACAACTTCCTGGAGTGTGTGCATGCTGGATGCTACAACTGATGCTTCTACAGATAAGTCTGTTCATTTATCTGTGTTTTCCTGTTTGCTTGATCTTAGGTGACCCTGACTCCCTCCGTATTAAGTGTAGGGAGCCGGTGGTCGTGTCCCCTCACTATTATAGGGTGTTCAGGTTTCATACAGTCGAGGAACGAGGGTATGCAATTATCTACCATAGAGATTTTTGCATAGGCTGAGCAGTAAGGGAGAGAGCTAGGGCTGTTGCAGGGCTTACCCTTTGGTTCCTTAGTTTTGGATCAAGTCAGTCGGATCTTCATTTGTGTCTTCTAGTTTTCTGTAACACCTTCCTTGACATTATAAACCCCCTAAAACCGTCTCAAGCATGGATCCGGTTTCACTTTTGACTGAACACATGCAGGGTCTTTCATTGGAGGTAGCAGATCTCCATAAAACTGTATCTCAGTTTCAGGTGACCGGTTCAGCTTGCGTTCATGGAGTTTGTTCTGAGCCTAAGATCTCGCTCCCGGATACATTCTCGGGGGGTAGTGAGAATTTTGTTCGGTTTAGAGAGGCTTGCAAACTCCATTTTCACCTACTTCCCCATTCCTCTGGTGATGATGAGCAGAGGGTGGGGATCATCATCTTGCTGCTCAGGGATAACGCTCAGTCTTGGGCCTTTTCGCTGCCGATGGGGGCACGGCCCCTCCGTTCAGTGGATGAATTTTTTTTTAGCCCTGGGTCAGATATATAATGATCCGGATCGTATTGCTCTGGCTGAGTCTAGACTACGTCTTTTATGCCAGGGTAAACAGTCCGCAGAGATATACTCTTCAGAATTTCGGAGATGGGCAGCTGATACTGGTTGGAATGATGCTGCACTCCGAAGTCAATTTTGCCATGGTCTTTCAGAGGGATTGAAAGATGCATTTGCCTTTCATGAGAGACCTACCTCCTTGGACTCTGCCATGTATCGGGCAGTTCGTATTGACAGGCGTCTAAGAGAGAGAGGAGAGATCACTCCTTCCTGTCATACTCACTCCAAGAACAGTGCGGCGGTCTCTTTCAGTGCGCAGGGGTCTCAGTCTCTCTCAATCCCCTCTGAGCAGGAGCCCATGCAGCTGTGTTTGCTTGCCTCTGACAATAGAAGATTCAGCTCTCAGAGGAGGGTTTGTTTCTGTTGTGGAGGTATAAATCATTTGGCAAATGATTGTCCCTCTAGGAGATTCAGGCAGTTTTTTGAGAGTAATAAAGAAACAAAAAGAAAAAAATCCTCTAAAAACGTTCCACCTATTACGATTGACAAGGTTGATGCGGAAATTGAAGGATTTCCGTTTGCTTGTAGTTCCCGTTTTGTCCTACCTGCCAGGGTGGCGCTAGAGACCAAGAACATTTTTTGTGAGATTTTTGTAGATAGTGGAGCAGCTGTCAATCTCATTGAAAATCAATTTGCTATAACACATGGTTCCAGGTATGCACTTTGGGAAAGGATATACCAGTTTTTTCTATTGATTCCGCTCCACTTTCTCAGAAATCGTTAAAGGGCATAGTTCACAATATCCGTTTGATTGTGAGTGATGCTCATGTTGAGGATGTGTCATGTTTCGTCCTAAGCGGGTTGCCTACTCCTCTAGTGTTGGGGCTACCCTGGCTCACTAAACATAACCCCACCATTGATTGGCAAGCGAGGCAAATAAATGGTTGGAGTGACTTTTGCAGAGAGAATTGCCTCACGACATCTGTTTCAGAGGTTTCTACTAAGACTGTACCATCTTTTCTCTCTGAATTTTCGGATGTGTTTTCTGAGAGTGGTGTTCAGGAGCTGCCCCCTCACAGGGAGTACGATTGCCCTATTAATCTGATCCCAGGCGCCAAGCTGCCTAAATCTCGTTTATACAATCTCTCCCAACCTGAAAGGGTCGCTATGCGTGCTTATATCTCTGAGAGCCTGAGAAAGGGACACATACGACCCTCGAAGTCACCTGTTGCCGCTGGTTTTTTCTTTGTTAAGAAAAAAGATGGTTCTTTAAGACCATGTCTGGATTTCAGGGAGCTGAACAGTATCACAATTCGTGACCCTTATCCGCTTCCTCTGATCCCGGACCTGTTTAACCAGATTGTTGGGGCTAAAGTTTTTTCCAAGTTGGATCTCAGAGGGGCATACAACCTGGTCAGGGTCAGAGAAGGAGACGAATGGAACACGGCCTTCAATACCCCTGAGGGCCATTTTGAGAATTTGGTTATGCCTTTTGGTTTGATGAATGCTCCAGCCGTCATTCAGCATTTTGTGAACAGCATTTTTTATCATTTAATGGGGAAATTTGTACTAGTGTATCTAGATGACATTTTGATTTTTTCTCCTGATTTCAAAACTCATAAGGACCACCTACGTCAGGTCTTGCTCATCCTGCGGGAGAATAAATTGTACGCTAAACTGGAAAAATGTGTGTTTGCGGTTCCAGAAATTCAATTTCTGGGGTTTCTTCTCTCCGCTTCTTGTTTTCGCATGGACCCCGAGAAGGTCCGCACTGTGCTTGTGTGGGAGCTTCCTGAGAATCAGGGTTTTGCCAATTATTACAGGAAGTTTATTTTGAATTATTCCTCTGTTGTTAAACCACTCACTGATATGACTAGAAAGGGGGTAGATTTTTCCTCCTGGTCGGTAGAGGCGCGTAAGGCCTTTTCTAGTATCAAGGAGAGTTTTGCTTCCGCTCCCATCTTGGTACAACCTGATTTCTCTCTGCCCTTCATAGTTGAGGTGGACGCTTCTGAGGTGGGTGTGGGTGCGACCGTGTGCCTTTTTCTCGAAGAAACTCTCCTCCGCAGAGAGAAATTACGATGTGGGAGATAGGGAGTTGTTGGCCATCAAGTTAGCTTTTGAGGAATAACGCCATTGGCTAGAGGGAGCCAGACACCCTATTACCGTGTTTACCGACCATAAGAATCTGGCCTACTTGGAGTCAGCCAAGCGTCTGAACCCGAGACAGGCCAGATGGTCTTTGTTCTATTCAAGCTTTAATTTTGTTGTCAAGTTCCGCCCTCTGGTTAAGAATGTGAAGGCGGATGCCCTGTCACGTTGTTTTCCGAAAGTTGAGAATTTTGAAGACCCGGGTCCCATTTTGGCTGAAGGTGTGGTGGTCTCTGCTCTTTATCCTGAATTGGAGGCAGAGGTTCAGGCAGCCCAGGCAGAGGCTCCTGATCTTTGTCCTCCTGGGAGGTTGTTTGTGCCTCTCGCTTTAAGACACAAGGTTTTTAACCGCCTCCGGACCGCCTAACGCAGGATCGCGTTCCGGAGGCGGCAGCTGTAGGCACAGTCACGCATATACACGTCATCTCGTGAGACGCGAGATTTCCTGTGAACGTGCGCACACAGGCGCGCGGATTCACAGGATCGGAAGGTAAGCGAGTGGATCTCCAGCCTGCCAGCGGCGATCGTTCGCTGGCAGGCTGGAGATGCAATTTTTTTTAACCCCTAACAGGTATATTAGACGCTATTTTGATAACAGCGTCTAATATACCTGCTACCTGGTCCTCTGGTGGTCCCTTTTGCTTGGATCGACCACCAGAGGACACAGGCAGCTCAGTAATAAGTAGCACCAAACACCACTGCACTACACCCCCCCTGTCACTTATTAACCCCTTATTAACCCCTGATCACCCCATATAGACTCCCTGATCACCCCCTGTCATTGATCACCCCCCTGTCATTGATCACCCCCTTGTAAGGCTCCATTCAGACGTCCGTATGTTTTTTACGGATACATGGATCGGATCTGCAAAACACATACGGACGACTGAATGGAGCCTTACAGGGGGGTGATCAATGACAGGGGGGTGATCACCCCATATAGACTCCCTGATCACCACCCTGTCATTGATCACCCCCTTGTCATTGATCACCCCCCTGTAAGGCTCCATTCAGACGTTCGTATGTTTTTTACAGATCCACGGATACATGGATCGGATCCGCAATACACATACGGACATCTGAATGGAGCCTTACAGGGGGTTGATCAATGACAGGGGGGTGATCACCCCATATAGACTCCCTGATCACCCCCCTGTCATTGATCACCCCCCTGTCATTGATCACCCCCCTGTAAGGCTCCATTAAGACGTCCGTATGTGTTTTGCGGATCCGTGGATCCGCAAAACACGGACACCGCGGATCCGCAAAACACATACGGACATCTGAATGGAGCCTTACAGGGGGGTGATCAATGACAGGGGGTGATAACCCCATATACACTCCCTGATCACCCCCCTGTCATTGATCACCCCCCTGTAAGGCTCCATTCAGAAAAAAATTTGGCCCAAGTTAGCGGAAATTGTATTTTTTTTTTTCTTACAAAGTCTCATATTCCACTAACTTGTGTCAAAAAATAAAATCTCACATGAACTCACCATACCCCTCACAGAATCCAAATGCGTAACATTTTTTAGACATTTATATTCCAGACTTCTTCTCACGCTTTAGGGCCCCTAAAATGCCAGGACAGTATAAATACCCCACATGTGACCCCATTTCAGAAAGAAGACACCCCAAGGTATTCTGTGAGGGGCATATTGAGTCCATGAAAGATTGAAATTTTTGTACCAAGTTAGCGGAAAAGGAGACTTTGTGAGAAAAAAAAAAATCTATTTCCGCTAACTTGTGCCAAAAAAAAAAAAAAATTCAATGAACTTGCCATGCCCCTCATTGAATACCTTGGGGTGTCTTCTTTCCAAAATGGGGTCACATGTGGGGTATTTATACTGCCCTGGCATTTTAGGGGCCCTAAAGCGTGAGAAGAAGTCTGGGATCCAAATGTCTAAAAATGCCCTCATAAAAGGAATTTGGGCCCCTTTGCGCATCTAGGCTGCAAAAAAGTGTCACACATCTGGTATCGCCGTACTCAGGAGAAGTTGGGCAATGTGTTTTGGGGTGTCATTTTACATATACCTATGCTGGGTGAGATAAATATCTTGGTCAAATGCCAACTTTGTATAAATAAATGGGAAAAGTTGTCTTTTGCCGAGATATTTCTCTCACCCAGCATGGGTATATGTAAAATGACACCCCAAAACACATTGCCCAACTTCTCCTGAGTACGGCGATACCAAATGTGTGACACTTTTTTGCAGCCTAGGTGGGCAAAGGGGCCCACATTCCAAAGAGCACCTATAGGATTTCACAGGTCATTTTTTACACATTTTGATTTTAAACTACTTACCACACATTAGGGCCCCTAGAATGCCAGGGCAGTATAGCTACCCCACAAGTGACCCCATTTTGGAAAGAAGACACCCCAAGGTATTTCGTGATGGGCATAGTGAGTTCATGGAAGTTTTAATTTTTTGTCACAAGTTAGTGGAATATGAGACTTTGTAAGGAAAAAAAAAAAATCATCATTTTCCGCTAACTTGTGACAAAAAATAAAAAGTTCCATGAACTCACTATGTCCATCAGTGAATACCTTAGGGTGTCTACTTTCTGAAATGGGGTCATTTGTGAGGTGTTTGTACTGTCTGGCCATTGGAGAACCTCAGGAAACATGACAGGTGCTCAGAAAGTCAGAGCTGCTTCAAAAAGCGGAAATTCACATTTTTGTACCATAGTTTGTAAACGCTATAACTTTTACCCAAACCATTTTTTTTTTTACCCAAACATTTTTTTTTTTCATCAAAGACATGTAGAACAATAAATTTAGAGAAAAATTTATATATGGATGTCGTTTTTTTTGAAAAATTTTACAACTGAAAGTGAAAAATTTCATTTTTTTGCAAAAATTTTGTTAAATTTTGATTAATAACGAAAAAAGTAAAAATGTCAGCAGAAATTAAATACCACCAAATAAAAGCTCTATTAGTGAGAAGAAAAGGAGGTAAAATTCATTTGGGTGGTAAGTTGCATGACCGAGCAATAAACGGTAAAGGTAGTGTATTGCAGAAGTGTAAAAAGTGGCCTGGTCATTAAGGGTGTTTAAGCTAGTGGGGCTGAGGTGGTTAAGGAGCACCACGATACTGTCCTTGCTGGGCACCCGGGGGCAAGAGCCACAGTGGATCTCATCGCTCAGAGATTCTGGTGGCCGGCGCTTCGTAAGTCGGTTGAGGGTTTTGTGGCAGCCTGCGAGACCTGCGCTCGTGCCAAAGTCCCTCATTCATTGCCATCAGGTCCTCTCCTCCCGTTACCTATTCCTTCCCGTCCTTGGACACATCTGTCCATGGACTTCATTACGGACCTGCCTTGTTCCTCGGGGAAGACTGTGATTCTGGTAGTGGTGGACCGTTTTAGCAAAATGGCGCATTTCATTCCTTTTCCTGGGTTGCCCAATGCTAAGACGCTGGTGCAGGCATTTATTGATCACATTGTCAAATTGCATGGTATTCCTTCAGACATAGTCTCTGATAGGGGCACGCAATTTGTTTCCAGATTCTGGAAGGCTTTCTGTTCTCGCTTGGGGGTTCGGTTGTCATTCTCTTCTGCTTTCCACCCACAGTCGAATGGCCTGACGGAGCGCGTCAATCAGAATCTGGAGACATATCTGCGCTGTTTTGTGGCGGAGAATCAGGAGGATTAGTGTTCTTTTCTCTCCCTGCTGAGTTTGCTTTAAATAACCGTCGTCAGGAGTCCTCTGATAAGTCACCATTTTTTGGTGCATATGGGTTTCATCCGCAGTTTGGGACATTCTCTGGAGAGGGGTCTTCGGGTTTACCTGATGAGGAGAGATTTTCCTCGTCTTTGTCATCTATTTGGCAAAAGATTCAGGATAAGCTAAAGAGCATGAGTGAGAGATATAAGCGTGTGGCGGATAAGAGACGTGTGCCTGGTCCGGACCTGAATTTTGGTGATCTGGTGTGGTTGTCTACTAAGAATATCAAATTGAAGGTTCCCTCCTGGAAGTTGGGTCCTAAGTTTATTGGGCCTTGCAAAATCTTGTCCGTCATCAATCCTGTTACCTACCGTCTTGATCTTCCTCAGACTTGGAAGATCCATAATGTTTTTCATAAGTCCCTATTAAAACCTTATGTCCAACCCATTGTACCCTCCTCTTTGCCTCCTCCTCCGATTGTGGTTGATGGTAATCTTGAATTTCAGGTCTCTAGGATTGTGGATTCTTGTGTTGTCCGCGGTTCTCTCCAGTACCTCATTCATTGGGAGGGTTATGGTCCTGAGGAGAGGATGTGGGTACCAGTGATGGACATTAAGGCCACTCGTCTCATCAGGGGTTTCCATAGATCCCATCCTGAGAAGGTGGGCTCTGAGTGTCCGGAGTCCACTCGTAGAAGGAGGGGTACTGTCACCGCCAGACATCTGAGAAGCTCTGACAGACGTTCTTTAGAACCTCCTGCTTAAGGTTCTTTTGTTTTGCTTTCGTTTTGTCATCTTGTTTCCCTCTCTCAGCTGTCATCTAGTTGCACTGATTGCATCCCTTTAACTCCCCTCCCATACTGCATCACTTTGCGGTTTATACAAATTCCTGAAGTGTGTGCATGTTGGATGCTACAACTGATGCTTCTACAGATAAGTCTGTTCATTTATCTGTGTTTTCCTGTTTGCTTGATCTTAGGTGACCCTGACTCCCTCCGTATTAAGTGCAGGGAGCCGGTGGTCGTGTCCCCTCACTATTATAGGGTGTTCAGGTTTCATACAGTCGAGGAACGAGGGTATGCAATTATCTACCATAGAGATTTTTGCATAGGCTGAGCAGTAAGGGAGAGAGCTAGGGCTGTTGCAGGGCTTACCCTTTGGTTCCTTAGTTTTGGATCAAGTCAGTCGGATCTTCATTTGTGTCTTCTAGTTTTCTGTAACACCTTCCGTGACAGTGTGTTTGTACTAGTACTGCCTGGCTAAAATAAATGGAGGGGGCGGGGCCTTCCGTGCGCTGCGGGACCCATAGAAACGGCGGGGTCTGCCTATATTGGCGGTACGCCACTGGTAGGAGTGTTTTCAACAAGACAAACAAACGCCTCCAAATGTCAGCCAAATTGGTTCTCACCTTCTCAGGATGGGACCTATGGAAAGCCCTGATGAGACGAGTGGCCTTAATGTCCGTCACTGGGACCCACATCCTCTCCTCAGGACCATAACCCTCCCAATAAACGAGGTACTGGAGAGAACCGCGGACAACACGAGAATCCACAATCCTAGAGACCTGAAATTCAAGATTACCATCAACCACAATCGGAGGAGGAGGCAAAGAAGAGGGTACAATGGGTTGGACATAAGGTTATAATAGGGACTTATGAAAAACATTATGGATCTTCCAAGTCTGAGGAAGATCAAGATGGTAGGCAACAGGATTGATGACGGACAAGATTTTGTAAGGCCCAATAAACTTAGGACCCAACTTCCAGGAGGGAACCTTCAATTTGGCATCCAGATGACAGAGTCATCTTTGTTGATGGCTCTCGATTCTATCTGGATGGGGAATAATAATATGTCACAGGTTTTGCAGTGCTGGATGAGACCACTGATACCCAGAGTCTTGTCAGGTTACCGGGTCACATGTCGGCACAGCGGGCAGAGCTAGAGGCTGTCAAAGAAGCTCTGCTTCTTCAGCCCCCAGGGAAACTAACTATATATAGCGACAGTTCATATGTAGTTCGTTCCCTCACCCTGCATCTTTACATATGGAAGAGGAGAGTATTTGTGGACAGTCAAAACAAACCTCTGGCTCATGTGTCGGTCCTGAAGGAGCTGTGGGAGTGGGGCATGGCACACATGACGGAAGCAGCCATTATCAAAATCCCGACGAATCAAAAAGGGGACGAACCTTTGATAATGGGTAACAACAAGGCAGACGAGCTGGCAAAACTAGCGGCAGTGTCTGGTACCCTCAGGGAACCATGCACTGGGCCACTACCAACGCACCGGATTGCAGTGCGTACCCATCTGAGTGACGGCCCGGTGTCATTTGAAGAGGAACAAGCCAAAGATCCTCTTCAAATCACCACATATCATATCAAATCACCACAGTATCCCTGGTCTGTGTTACGATACCGGTATTCAGCAACTTCCTCTTCCGGTGGTCCCGCAGCATCTGCAAGCAGAGCTGACACGATTGAACCACCAACTGTTTGGACACCTCGGCCGGAATAAACTCTTGCCTCTCCTGAGAGACAAATTATACTGGCCAGGAATGTCCAATTCAGTAGAGGAGGTTACTCAACAGTGCCTGGTGTGTGCTCAAGTCAACCCAATGGCGAATCCATTACACTTATCACACTCCATTTAATTACAGAACACAAGAGGTAGATACGCCATGGGACCACATGGCCAGAGAAGAGCTAGGCGTCCTCTGAACGGGATACGTCTCCAGCTTGTGACACTGGTGGTAAGCATGTTGATGGCTGGATCGGCCTCTTCGGGGGAGGGCATGGGGACTAACATTGGTATGGCCAACATATCACTTAATGGACCCGGCCTTTTAATGGTAGAATGCTTGGGTGGCAAAATCCGGAAACCATACGAGAACTTCACCTTTACATCGGGTCAGTGGTATTTGTATGGTTTCCAGAGAGAGGGTTTTGCCAACGGTGTAATTCAGCATTATACCCCGGTGGAGAATGTGTCTGCCATACAACATGACTTACACACCCTCTGTCTCAAGGAATTCAGACATTTTCAGGACTCGGACCCTACACCTATCAAATCCTTAAGATGGGTGTCTAGGGACCCACACTTGCACCCTTACCAACAAGTGAGAGCCAACACTACTACGGTGTTGTGTACCAAGGAGGGAATGCTGAGTCCTGAAGATGTCACTGGGGAAGAGTACAGCGGTTGGTACATCCTGAAGGCTACCTTCCTGGGGAAGGATAGCCAGGACAGGTTAAGGGTTAGGACGTATTTTGATAGGCCCATTCCAATAAAGGCACCCTGAAGGCTTATTGCATGTTGAGGGATTACCAGATAATTATCACCAGGGAATCCAGTTATGTTCAGGGACATGTGTCCACTGATTACTTGCGAACCAGTATAATAAAACCCAGATGGTGATGTTTGACACTAATCCCTGGAGGTGGGATTTGGTGTGCAACGGGGTAGATACCCCTACGGTGGATGTGTGGATGGATGGTACCCCTATGACTGAAGAATACCGGGGTAGGTATGCGTATTCTGATTGGAAAGGGAACAGGGATATTAACTTTGACATCACTATAGATGGTTCGTTTAAATGGCCTTTTTGAGAGGTAGTAGACGAAGGATGCTGGACCTTTACTCAGTTGGTCTATCTGTAGGGAAGCTAGTGTTAAAGGCTGGAGAAAACAAACAGTGGTATCCGTTCAAAGGAAGGGGGCAGATCTGTGTAACAGTGGTGAGGGTCCCTTACGATACAGAAGATCTCCAACCGGTAAAACCGCATGCGGACTCTTGCACCGCCCCTATCCATCAATTGGCAGATCCTATAGCTCCTCAACTGTCACCCCCCTGGAATATCATCATGGATGCCAAGTTCATCCTGTTTACCTGGAGAATTTCTGTAGATGACTTCCGAGTTGACCAATGGGATCACAGGTGTGAGGAGTTTGTTAGGAACCAAATTGACATGGTAAGTGGTTGGATAGAGGCGGGGCAAGAGATAAGAAAAGACGACTCCCGACATAGGAAGAACAGGGGGAGGAGAGATCTAGTGGCTATGGGACTTGGCGAAGGTGTTTTGGGAGTGGGAGCCCTGAACACTATGGATATGGAAGTCCTGAGAGGTAAGCTTGGGGAGGTTGCACGACACGCCAGGGAAGGATTCAAGACCCAGCTTGATGTAAACCACATCTTAGAGTGTTTACAGCATTCACACATAGATGTCACTACCTCTCTATCTTCTGCCATACGTCAGAAGTTTAGGAGGTTAGTTGTGGGTCTCTTGGAGGAGCAGGATCAGGCTCAGCTTGCTCTGGCGTGTACGCAAGTTCAAAGCCAACTCTCGGACAACCTTAAACATATTGTCTCAGCGTTACACAGCGGCCACTTCCCATTCAACCTCCGTCAGCGAATAAGTCCACTTATCTCTCCTTTCGCCATCAATCATACCAACTGGTGGGTGGTTCAGTGGCATGGATGCCGAAATTTATCCTGCACTGCTTCGTCCTTGGCACCTGTGTCCGGTCGTCTCAGACAGGGATTCAGTGCCCTCAATCTAGGAACGGTGATGAAAAACCAAACAATACTTCATCCCCAGCTCCCCTCGAGCGTTTTAACCTATGAAGAAGGCCATCCTTCTTTGTTTGACACTGAGGGATGTTGGTTGAGAGAGGATGCCATCCTCTGTCAGGGTAGTCGGGATCGGGTGCTTAGGCACCAGTGTTGGAACACCGAGGGGACATGTGAGATGAAGGCCAACCCAATACCCTCGTCCTCTTTAAAATACTTGGGACAGGGGTATTGGTGTTGGTACCAAGGGAGTAACGGATCGTATACAATTTATGGACTTAATTGTACCGAGCGAGGAGTACTCCTCCCCGGAGCGTACTGTACCCTTAGTCCCGTTCTAGGTCTGGACGTCGCCGAGCAGCAAGGAAGAACCCCAATTACCCCGGAAAGAAGACTCGACATTCGCCCCGATGTTCCTGTGAGACTCCAGAAGATTAAACAGCTCCTGTTGGACTTCAGCCAAGAGGAAGAAACAGGCCACCATCCGACTTACCCATGACCGGACAAAAATGTAATGGATATTGAACTGGTTCATATGAGGATTTGGGAGGTACACCCTATGCCTTCCTGAGACCTCATAGTATTGTATATTTGCCTTTTTATAAATGTCCTAGGGTTTAGGTGGGTTGGGGAGGGGGAGGGGAACTGTACATATATGATGTGTTTTGAATGAATGGGGATAAGATTAGGACACGATAGGGACAGGTGCCATTTGCCACTTTGAACCCTGGAATGGTGACGTTCATAAGGGAAGGGCTGGAGGTGTAGTGTGACGGAGGTATTTCCCGCAGTTAGAATTTAGGTACCATGACATCACCTCACTTAATGAAAAATCTGACCTGCCTTGTAAAGACCTACTTATCTGTTCATGGGAGAACCACACCCATCTTTCAATCAAGATGGAACAAGAAAAGTCGGAAGTCTTGCTTAAAGAAAGTTGGCGCAGTTGGATACTGAGATTGTGAGGGTGAACCCGCTCCAGATTCCTTGGGGGTGGACGACATCTGAAGATCGGCATTAATACCGAGAGACTGTGGGGGTGTGGTTACTCCAAACTCATTGGGGGTGGCCGACACCGGAAGATGGTTCCCTGAAAGAAAGGCCTGTTCTGTGAGGGTCAAGCCGCTCCGGAAGTCAGGAAAAGACGACAGTAGGAGGGGCTGATACCGAAAGATGGAAGGAAAAGATGTCAAGAAAGTTTCCACAAGAAGAAGAAGACAGTGTATCCTGTGGATGGAGGAGTGGGTTACGGTGAAGGGCAGGTCGGAGGAAGCTGGATGGGGGATGTCTAGGTACCTAAGGATCAGTGTGCACTACAGTTCTTCCTGAACTTCCACCAAGGTTGGGGTTGAGGGGGACAAATATGTCTCAACCCTTTCCCCCAAAAGATTTTCGTATTTCCGACAACAGGGGGATTGTTGAGGAAGGGTTGAGATATATGCATTTGTATATATGTATATATGCATGCGACGTGCATGTATGATATATATATATGCATACATAGATAGGCACATTGTGGGATGATGTGCGCAGATGTGCCCAACATCTGTGCACATCTGTCCTTAATATTCCACAGGGGCTCATTGTGGCCCCTGTGGGGAATATGTGCCCCCTCATATGTTCCATATATATATAGATATATATATATATCTATATATATATGTGTGTCCCCTTATAATATCCATATTCATATACCCCCCATGTCCATAGGCCCCTTTATATGTACCTGAAACCAGGTGCATCAGTGTGAATGTGCCCCAAGCATTCACACTGATACAATCTGGTTGATTGCATCAGAATGGCCGGACAAGGGTCCGGTCATCCTGATGACTACAAAGAACTCAGATTCAACAGAATCTGAGTCCTTTGTTTTAATTATCTCCAGCGCTGCTGGATATAATTATGCATGATAGAAGGAAGGGAGAAACCTCCCCTCCTTCGCGATTACCATCGCGCTGCCCAGAATGCAAAGTGCTTCAGGCGGGAGATCAAAGGATCCTGTTAACAAGTGGCGCGGCCCTGATGCGCTCGTTCGGGGACGAGCCGGCTGGTGCAGTGACGTCATCTCACTGCGCTGGCCCACGTGTCCCTTGCGTGGGGGCGGGGCGGCAGTGCGGGACGCCGGACATAAATCTCCGGCAGGCCCTGCAATTGGGCAGAAGAGCCGAGCCGCCCCCCTGAAGAGGACCCCCCGGACAACGAGCAATCCCTGGAGGGCTGAGTATCACCCCCTATCCCACCAACGATTATAACCCCTATTTGCCCATATTCCCTATCCCACCAATGATTTGATATTAACCCCTACTTGCCCATATTCCCTATCCCACCAGCGATTTGTGATATTAACCCCTACTTGCCCATATTCCCTATCCCACCAACGATATTAATCCCTACTTGTCCATATTCCCTATCCCACCAACGATTAACCCCTACTTGCCCATATTCCCTATCCCACCAATGATTAACCCCTACTTGCCCATATTCCATATCCGACCAATGATATTTACCCCTACTCCCATATTTCCTATCCCATCAACCCACATATTTAACCCCTGTAGGGCTGAGTCATTATCCAGCCCCTACCGACCCCTATTACCCCTGAACCACCAATTCATCCCTGCTCTAACCATTGCAATACCCCTGTCTGTATTTACCTCTACAACCCTGTATCTGTGGCCTGCATTCACCCCTGCAGTGCCACCGTTTACCCTTCATTATTCCCTTAGGACTGTTTTAGAGCCAGGTGGGGTGGGCTGCTAGTGTGTGTATGTATTAGTTAGTTTGTGGGTGGAACGTGGGATTGAACAGTGTATTTAGTGCTGTAATTTTGGTACTGTATTGTGTGTATTGTGTACTGTAGGTGATAATAAATATCTTAGATTAATTGTATCATACCTACTGTGTAACGTGAGGTTATTGGCGGTAGCTAGCTCAGTTAGGCGCTTGCAGCTAGTTTAGCGGGTAGTGTGTAGCAAAGGAATAGTGTGCTATTATTATAAAGGTATAAGTAGGCGGAGTCATCGATAGACGGTTTCCTCCTATTTATGAATATTAATTATTGAGATTTACATAAATATCAATAATTAATATCCCCCCTTTACAGCCATGAACACAGCATCTGAGGGGTTCAATGACGAAGTAATTTGTCACAAAGGGAATTTTTGGGGAAAATTCGTCGAGGCAGCCAAATCGCTCATCTCGAATAGTTATGTTCTTGAGAGCTATGCATAGACACTCCATCCTGAAGAAGGATAAAGATCTTCCAAAGTTGTCTTATGCCAGCAAAAAAAACAACATTAATGTATTCAAAGATTTTTCCTTAGGCTCAGAAAAATTGAAAGAAAAAATGAATGTCCTTCACTGACTCATTAAACAGAGACTTTGTAAAATGAACATTTAGTACTCAGTGCTATTTCCTCATGTTTTTTAATAATTCAAATATGTTCTTCAGCAACACCAAAGAAGAAAGACTCATGCTAACATAGGTGTAGAAAAATGATTGGGGCCCACTAAATTAATAATGCTAACATCATATATATCTTTCTTTTTCTAGGCTCTACTTTGAATTGATATACGGTAATTACTTTATCTTTTTTGCAAAGTTATATGTTTAGGAGTGGATAGTTGTAGGAAGGAATCTATTATTTGGTTGAAAAGTATAATGGATTAATATTGAAAATAATGGAGGGTAGTGATGTGGTTTCTTGCTACAGCAGCGGATGTATAGGCTTTTTTCTTTCTTTAAATGGATGATTAGATTTATTTTTTTGTGGAACATAAGAGACTTAAAAAAGTTTGAAATGCATGGAGATCCATTCTGTAAGCTTAATGAAAACTATTTAGCAGCTATTGTATGCCTCTAAGAAAATCATCTAACTAAGGAAATGCTGTATCCTTAAATAAAAGGTAAGGGTTGAAGTGTTGAGTGTCTTCTCATTATCTTCAGTATAATACCATTATACTCAGCTTATACAAGTGGAGTTTTGATTCTGTGTGCAAAAGTTTAGGAAGTAACTCACAGAGGAGATACATTGTATTGTATGGTAGAGAGAAGTATATACTAGGTTTGGTCTATCTATCTCCACGTTCAGCTTATAATCCATTATCTTTACAAAAATGTATTATGATTAAACTTCTGTGTGCAATAATTATTTTAGGCGACTCAACAAGGTTATGAACCCAGAGCTAAATAAATGACATTTTTCTAAAACAATAGCCAATCCACTAACTACTATTGTTTGAAGATTGTTACTTGTGAAAAATGTCTAGATATTATGCTCTTTATACAGCTCTCTCTTTAAAAATCTGTATTAAATGTCTTAAATCACTTATCCAGTTTCTATCCAATGGGATTCAATCTGTAGTATTTTGTTAACCCTTTTGGGCTGAAGCTTACAGTGTCAGAAAAGAAAATCTCTTTCTGAAGAAGTTGCTACAGAGAAATAGTTGCCAAACTAATTAAAACCGGCTGTCAAAATACATGTATTCATGCAATGTATGTGTGCACACATCCAACAGCGTAGAAGCTTAACGTGTTCCTAACCAAGTTGCTGCTACTACAGTCCTTCCCATTCCATGTAGTTGATTCTGCATAATTCAGAGAACTGATGGCTTGTGTCGAGCCAAGGTGGAGAGTCCATATCCATCACTACTTTTCTTTTTTTTTTATTAAACATTTTTAATGATTTTTGAAACATATATCATAATAGAAAGTGCATTCAGTATTCTTCCGATGATTGAAAACAATGCATTGGTGTTACATATTTCAATAGAGCCAACAATGCCCCAGTGTGCATCATTACAAAGAACAGTGTTCATAAATCATACAAAATGACATTAGTGATAGGCGTAACACAGAAATTTGATTCCCGTAATGTTATTCAACCCGAACTAGCACCCTAACTCTCAACCCCTCTGGTTGTGTCTCATTCTCCACCTTTTATTTTCCTATAAGCGAGTGAGGCTCAGAATTATACTTAATTAATTCACCTTCAAGTTTCCCAGTTTCCCTTTCAGATCAGTTAAGTACCACTTTGTGTGTTGAAAATGTTTCATAAGTTTCTGTATGTCTTCAGTTGTAATATGTTTGCTAATAAAAGTTTTGCATTTATTTAGAAAATGTTACGCGTTACTGTCTCCAACTGTTCCATGAGTAAAAAATGTCTCATCTGTCCCAAAAATTCAGTCTCAGACTGTGTGTGTGGATCTAGCCACTTGCTTAGCAGGCATGTTAGTGCTACTAACAATACTCCATCTATCAACCTAGGTATGGTCATCTGATCAGGATAGCTATGGAAGAGCTCTACCATTGGATCACATGGCAGTTCTATCCGCCACGTCTGTCTAATCCATGACAATATGCATTTCCAGTACGACTGTGTTGCTGGACAAGTCTATATACAATGATCTAAATTTGCCCTTGGCTCACTGCACTTGGGGCAAGCCACCAGCTTATTTGGAGTGACATTGGAGATAGGTAAATTAAAAGCATATATTGCTCTGTACATCAGTTTAAACTGCGATTCCCTCCATCTCTCACGTATCACTGCTTTTCTCACTTTTGCCCACCCCTCTGTCAATTTGTCCTTCCAGTCAGTATTTCCCAGTAATGGCTTCCAGCCCTGGAATAGCGGAGTAATAGATTTCCTAGTTTCCCTTTCTCGCAGTGCTTTATAAATTTCTGAAAGCAAAATTTTATGGCCTTTGTGTCTTAGTAAGTTGTGATTTGGTAAAATTGCTAATTTTGCCCCATGGGTAAGCTATATTTATCTTTTATCTCACTTAGGCCTCATGCACACGACCGTTGTGTGCACCCGTGGCCGTTGTTCCGTTTTCCGTGATTTTCTGCGGACCCATTGACTTTCAATGGGTCCGTTGAAAACTTGGAAAATGCACCGTTTGTCATCCGCCTCCGTGATCCCTGTATCCTGTCCGTCAAAAAAATATGACCTGTCCTATTTTTTTGACGGACAACGGTTCACGGACCCATTCAAGTCAATGGGTCCGTGAAAAAACACGGATGCACACAAGATTGGCATCCGTGTCCGTGATCCGTGTCCGTAGGCTACTTTCATACAGACGGATCCGAAGATCCGTCTGCATAAAAGCTTTTTCAAAGCTGAGTTTTCACTTCGTGAAAACTCAAATCCGACAGTATATTATAACACAGAGGCGTTCCCATAGTGATGGGGACGCTTCTAGTTAGAATATACTTTGAACTGTGTACATGACTGCCCCCTGCTGCCTGGCAGCACCCGATCTCTTACAGGGGCTGTGATCCGCACAATTAACCCCTCAGGTGCTGCACCTGAAGGGGTTAATTGTGCGTATCATAGCCCCCTGCAAGAGATCAGGGGCTGCCAGGCAGCAGGGGGCAGACCCCCCTCCCTCCGAAGTTTTAATTTCATTGGTGGCCAGTGCGGCCCCCCCTTCCTCTATTGTATTAATATCATTGGTGGCCAGTGCGGCCCCCCCCGGCCCCCCTCCCTCCCTTTATTGTATTATCATTGGTAGCCAGTGTGCGGCCCCCCCGGCCCCCCTCCCGCCCTCCCTCCCTCTATTGTATTATCATTGGTGGCCAGTGCGGCCCCCCCGGCCCCCCTCCCTCCCTTTATTGTATTATCATTGGTAGCCAGTGTGCGGCCCCCCCGGCCCCCTCTCCCGCCCTCCCTCCCTCTATTGTATTATCATTGGTAGCCAGTGTGCGCCCCCCCTGCCCCCCTCTCTCCCTCCCTCTATTGTATTATCATTGGTGGCCAGTGTGCGCCCCCCCCCCTCCCTCTATTGTATTATCATTGGTAGCCAGTGTGCGGCCTCCCTCCCTCTATTGTATTATCATTGGTGGCCAGTGTGCGGCCTCCCCTCTCCCCCCCCTGATCATTGGTGGCAGCGGAGAGTTCCGATCGGAGTCCCAGTTTAATCGCTGGGGCTCCGATCGGTAACCATGGCAACCAGGAAGCTGTCTGTGACCGGCCGGGAGCTCCTCCTACTGGTAAGTGACAGGCCTGTGCGGTGCATTTCTTTATGATCTGTCACTTACCAGTAGGAGGAGCTCCCGGCCGGTCACAGACAGCGCAGCAGGTAAGTATGATGCTTCTAATATTGCTAAGTAACCATGGCAACCAGGACTGCAGTAGCGTCCTGGTTGCCATGGTTACCGATCGGAGCCCCAGCGATTAAACTGGGACTCCGATCGTAACTCTCCGCTGCCACCAATGATCGGGGGGGGGGGGGGGGAGGCCGCGCACTGGCCACCAATGATATTAATACAATAGAGGGGGGGCGCATACTGGCCACCAATGATATTAATACAATAGAGGGGGGGCGCACACTGGCCACCAATAATAATACAATAGAGGGAGGGGGGGCCGGGTTGGCCGCACACAGGCCACCAATGATAATACAATAGAGGGAGGGAGGGGGGGCGGGCCACACACTGGCCACCAATGATATTCAAACTGGGGAGGGAGGGGGGTCTGCCCCCTGCTGCCTGGCAGCCCCTGATCTCTTACAGGGGGCTATGATACGCACAATTAACCCCTTCAGGTGCGGCACCTGAGGGGTTAATTGTGCTGATCACAGCCCCCTGTAAAAGATCGGGTGCTGCCAGGCAGCAGGGGGCAGTCATGTACACAGTTCTCAGTATAATCTAACTTGAATCGTCCCCATCACCATGGGAACGACTCTGTGTTAGAATATACTGTCGGATCTGAGTTTCACGATCTAACTCAAATCCGATTGTATATTCTAACATAGAGGCATTCCCATGGTGATGGGGACGCTTCAAGTTAAAATATACCATCGGATTGGAGAAAACTCCGATCCTATGGTATATTAACTCCTGACTTTACATTGAAAGTCAATGGGGGACGGATCCGTTTGCAATTGCACCATATTGTGTCAACGTCAAACGGATCCGTCCACATTGACTTGCATCAGGTTCCTTGTCATGAATTATATGTTGTAATGAATGTATACCCTTAGAATCCCATAATTGGAACAGTTTATTGATTTTCCATATCTCGAATTCCGGGTGTCCAAAAAATATCATGTGTTTAGATGCCAAGAAGGATAAACCATACATCTTTCGTATCTCCTTCCATGTCACCATAGTCTCTCTGATCACTACAGACGTCTTCAAATCTGGGTGTAATAAGGCCAATTTAGAGTGTAGGTCCTAGGTCCCACCCCTTAGCTAACTCTCTCTCTAATAGTATATTTGAATAATGGGATGTCTGTCCCAACCAATCTCTGCAATGTCGGAAGAGACTAGCTAGGTTTTATCTTCTTATATCCAGGAACTGCACTCCTCCCTTGTCTAGCGGCAACTATAGTGTTTTCAAGGCAATACGCGAACGTCTTCCTGACCATATAAAGATCGAAAAGGACTTATTTAAGGACATAATGTCTTTATGGCGTAGAAGGATAGGTATTGTTTGCATTGGATAAAGTAACTTCAGGAAACTAATAATTTTTTTAGATGGCATTTACCTAGCAAATACAATGGTAAATTTTTCCGAGTCAACTCTTCTGTTATCTTATTAATTAATGGCGTATAATTAAGGGAATATAGGGAATGAGGGGAACTGCCAATTTTAATTCCCAAATAAGTAATATATTTTTAGCTATTGCGACGGGACACCATTGGATTAGGGATTGCATCTTATTAAAATTAGAGCCAATGTATAGAAGTTCGCACTTTCCAGCGTTAACTCTAAAACCGGAAAATCTTTGAGAAAAGGTCTCAAAGATTTTATCAACGTCTGTAGAAGCATTAGTTAGGAACAAAATAATATCAATCGGCAAATAGTGAGATATGTACCGACCTTGAGACTATTTTTATCCCCTCGAAGTCTAACGGGGTGCCGAAGGCGCACTCGGTCTCCCATCAGCCGCAGACCTGCTGCTTAGCTTCAGGAGCGAGGATCTGTGTTTGACCTCGTTACCAGGGCGGCTTTGCTAGCTGGGAGGCTCCCTGCTCCTAGGTCTGCCTTGAGCGCCGAGCTGATCACTCGGTGCTCGACTGGTTGGTCTGTCGGTCATGTGACGCTGGCCACGTCACATGACCCTCACTCCTCACTATAAATACAGGCAGCCTGCTGGCCATAGGTTGCCTGTTAATTTAGGTTCCTGGCAGTTGTTGGATACCTGTGTACTTACCTGATCCTGTTCCCTGATGATCCTTTGCCTGCTCTTCCTGTACTGCGCATCCTTCCTGGTATATTGACCTCGGCTTCCACCTGACTATTCTTTGCGGACTCCTTTGGTACTTCTCGACTCTCCTGGTACTTATGACCCCGGCTTCTCCTGACCTTTCTTTGCTTATCCCTCTGTACTGCATTGTCCTCTTGGTTTTGACCCGGTCCGTTCACTATCCGTTATTTGTCTTGTCTGTCCTTCCCGCACGTATCCTAAGTTAGGGACTGCCGTCCAGTTGTCCCCTGTCATCAGGACTCGTGAGGCAAGTAGGCAGGGCCAGGGGTGAAGGTGGAGCACAGTAGTCACTATCCTCCCCCCTGTGTGTGTGTGTGTGTGTGTGTGTGTACGTGACCGTTACAGATTAACAGGCCCAATAACCACTGTATAATGAATCCTCTGGTGACCCTGACTGACCATGTCTCTAATCTGACGCAGATGGTGCAGGAGCTAGGGGAAAAACTCCCTTCTTTTGAGTTAGGGCAAGGTTCTTCCACTCCTCAGGCCTCCAGTCCTCATTTTGAGCCCCAGATTAAGCTCCCAGAACCCTTTTCTGGAGACCGGAAGAAGTTTCTCTCTTTTAAGGAGAGTTGCAGATTTTACTTCCGTTTGCGCCCCGTGTCCTCTGGCCCCGAGAGTCAACGCGTGGGCATTATCATTTCCCAACTACAGGGTGATCCCCAGGACTGGGCGTTCTCTTTACCTGCTGGCGCCAGTTGTTTAACTTCTGTGGAGGGGTTCTTTCAGGCCCTGGGTACCCTCTATGATGAACCAGACAGGGCTCTAGTAGCCGAGACGGCTCTAAAGGCACTGGTTCAGGGCAATCTACCTGTGGAGGATTATTGCATCCAATTCAGAAGGTGGTGTGTCCCCTCAGGATGGAACGAATCAGCCCTGAAGAGTCAGTTCAGGTCAGGTCTGTCTGATAATTTAAAGGATCTTCTGGTCAGTTATCAACTTCTAGAGACCTTAGAGGAGATGATGACCCTTGTTGTCCGACTTGACCGACGGGTTAGAGAGAGACGACAGGAACAATAGTTCTCTTCACAGATGGTGGTCCAGCCAGAGGCCTATCCCAGAGACAATGCTGAGGTCTCCACCGAGGAACCCATGCAGGTTGGCATGACCCGAGGGAATCTTCGCCGCAAACGTGGAGAATGCTTTTACTGTGGAGATCCTGACCATTGGATCAACCAGTGTCCTAAGAAGGTCCTCTCTGTCAAGTCTCCTAAGGCAAGGCAACCTAAAGACCAGGTACACCCTGATTTTTCTAAATGTAAGCTTTTGGTACCCATTACAATTTCTCTGGGGGTAGATAAATGGCCGGCTAAGGCCTTTATTAATTCTGGCCCAGCGGCCAGCTTTATTGACTCAGAGTACGCTGTAAGATTGGGTATTCCAATGTTTGCTTTACCAACTCCTATCCATGTCATGGCTATTGATGCTACTCCTCTTATTGGTGGTACGGTGAGCTCATGTACCTCAGAGATTTCTCTAACTGTGGGGGTGTGCCACTCAGAGAGATGTTACCTTTTAGTCCTGGAGAACCTACTGGCTGAGGTGGTACTAGGGTTGCCTTGGCTCTGACTACATAACCCCACTATAGATTGGTCCAAGGGGGAGTTGGTGAGATGGGGGCCTAAGTGTGACTCGTGCTTGTCCGTGGTACAGGCTGGGGTCTCAGTAAAGTCTGATATTTTACCCACTGTTGTTAGGGAATATTCTTATGTATTCTCATCACCAACCCTGGAGGTTCTACCCCCCCATAGACCTTATGATTGTACTATAGAGCTAGTAGAGGGGGCCAAGTTTCCTAAGGGGCGAATTTATAATCTTTCTAATCCCGAACGCAAGGCCATGGAATATTATATTAAGGAGAGCCTTGGTAAAGGGCATATTAGACCTTCTGTCTCTCCTATGGGGGCGGGGTTTTTCTTCATTAAGAAAAAAGATGGTGGTCTTAGGCCATGTATCGATTACCGGAGATTAAATAAAATCACTGTCCAGAATAGATACTCCCTCCTATTGATTCCGGATTTATTTAACCAGGTTCTGGGGGCAACCTGGTTTTCCAAGATTGACCTGAAAGGGGCATTCAATCTAATCCTAATCAAGGAGGGAGACGAATGGAAGACGGCGTTCAATACTCCGGCAGTACACTTTGAATATCAGGTGATGCCTTTTGGACTCAGCAATGCCCCAGCTGTGTTCCAAAACTTCATGAATGCCATTCTTAGGGAGTTCTTAGGTAAATTTGTTATTGTCTATCTTGATGACATTTTGATATTCTCTCCTGACTTCGAATCCCATGTGTCTTATGTTAAACAAGTATTAGAGTTGTTAAGGGAGAATCAGCTATCCGCTAAGCAAGAGAAATATGTCTTTGGTGTACAGAAGATTCTGTTTCTAGGGCATGTTCTGACTCCTCACGCCTTCAAAATGGATCCTGGTAAGGTACTAGCAATTAAGGAATGGGTAAGACCTTCATCCTTAAAGGCCTTACAACGGTTCTTAGGTTTCGCCAATTACTATTGTAAATTTATTATGAATTTTTCCGTAATTGCTGAACTGTTGACCGACCTTACTAAGAAAGGGGCGGATTTGGAGAATTGGTCTACTGAGGCCATTTCTTCATTTGAAAAATTAAAAAAGGCATTCAGTAGCGCTCCCATTCTGATCCAGCCTGATCAGGAGAGACCTTTTATTGTGGAGGTGGATGCGTCCGAGGACGGCGCAGGAGCAGTCCTTTCACAAGGTCCTGCTAGCCTTACTAACCTGAGACCATGTGCCTTCTTCTCCAGGAAATTCTCTCCCACGGAGAGAAACTACGACATAGGGAATAGGGAGCTGCTGGCCATTAAATGGGCATTTGAGGAGTGGAGGCATTTTCTGGAGGGGGCAAGGCATTGTGTAACTGTTGTCACTGACCATAAAAACCTTATGTTTCTCGAGTCTGCTAAGAGGTTGAATCCCCGTCAAGCCAGATGGGCTCTGTTTTTTACTTGTTTTGATTTTTCCATTACGTTCAGGCGAAGTAAAAATGTGAAGGTGGACGCATTATCTCGGAGCTTCCATGCTTTTCAACCTACTGAGGTACCACCTGAATCCATCCTACCAGCAAAAATCTTCATAGAAGCTCTAACCCAGGATATCTCGGCTCGCATTAGGTCTGAACAACATCTGGCACCGGTATCCACCCCAACAGATAAGTTGTTTGTTCCCGTACAATTTCGTCTCCAGCTGTTGGGTGAGTGTCACGATTCTGCCTTTTGTGGACATCCGGGTGTTGAGGGCACTAAGGATCTGTTTTCTAGATCTTATTGGTGGCCCACTCTAACTAGGGATGTCAAGTCCTACGTGTCAGCCTGTGAGGTTTGTGCCAGGTCCAAGACACCTAGGACTCGCCCTGCTGGTAACCTACGACCCCTACCCATTCCCAGTAGACCCTGGTCCCATATCTCGATGGACTTTATAACTGACCTACCGCCGGCGGAGGGTAAGACTGTAGTTTGGGTAGTGGTCGATAGGTTTAGCAAGATGGTCCATTTCATTCCCCTGTCTAAACTCCCGAATGCCAAAACCCTGGCGTCTATTTTTGTGAAAGAAATTGTTCGATTGCATGGTATCCTGGAAAATATTGTTTCAGACAGGGGTGTGCAGTTTGTGTCCAAATTCTGGAGGGCCTTCTGTCAAAAATGTCAAATTTCATTGTCTTTTTCCTCTGCCTACCACCCTGAGAGTAATGGGCAGACTGAACGCCTTAATCAGTCTGTGGAACAATTCTTGAGGTTGTATGTTGCTGATGACCAGCAATTATGGGTGAAATTTCTTCCATTGGCTGAATTTGCTTTGAATAACCGTGTCAATTCTTCTGCTGGGGTTTCACCTTTCTTTTGTAACCATGGTTTCCATCCCCATTTTCATTCTGGGTCATCCGTCTCCTCCTCTAACCCTGAGACGGATAGGCTCTCCTCTGAACTGTGCAAAGTTTGGGCCCGAGTTCAATCGAACTTAGAAAAGGCTCAAAGTTCTCAGAAACTCAAGGCCGATAGGAGACGTTCAAGGGGGGTGTATTTTCAGGTTGGGGATAAGGTATGGTTGTCCTCCAAGAATCTCTCTCTTAAGGTAGATTCTAAAAAGTTTGCTCCTCGTTTTATTGGACCATATAAGATCACGGAAGTGATTAACCCGGTATCATTTAGATTGGAGCTGCCCGAGTCATTCCACATTCATAATGTGTTCTATAAATCTCTACTTAAAAAATATTTTGAACCGGTAGTACCATCGAAAGCCTCGCCTCTGCCGATTCTTGTTAATTATGCTGTCGAGTATGTGGTGTCTAAAATAGTGGATGTCAGTGGTGCGTAATTCCTTGCAGTACCTGTTTCACTGGAAGGGGTATGGACCTGAAGAGAGATCTTGGGTACCTGCCAGGGAGGTTCATGCTCCTAGACTTGTTAGAAAATTTCATTTAGAACACCCTGAAAGGCCATCGCCTGAAGTCTTGGGTCCGGTGGCCCCTCGTAAAAGGGGGGGTACTGTAACGGGGTGCCGAAGGCGCACTCGGTCTCCCATCAGCCGCAGACCTGCTGCTTAGCTTCGGGAGCGAGGATCTGTGTTTGACCTCGTTCCCAGGGCGGCTTTGCTAGCTGGGAGGCTCCCTGCTCCTAGGACTGCCTTGAGTGCCGAGCTGATCACTCGGTGCTCGACTGGTTGGTCTGTCGGTCATGTGACGCTGGCCACATCACATTACCCTTACTCCCCACTATAAATACAGGCAGCCTGCTGGCCACAGGTTGCCTGTTAATTTAGGTTCCTGGCAGTTGTTGGATACCTGTGTACTTACCTGATCCTGTTCCCTGATAATCCTTTGCCTGCTCCTCCTGTACTGCGCATCCTTTCTGGTATATTGACCTCGGCTTCCACCTGACTATGCTTTGCGGACTCCTTTGGTACTTCTCGACTCTCCTGGTATTTATGACCCCGCCTTCTCCTGACCTTTCTTTGCTTATCCCTCTGAACTGCGATGTCCTCTTGGTTTTGACCCGGTCCGTTCACTATCCGTTATTTGTCTTGTCTGTCCTTCCCGCACGTATCCTAAGTTAGGGACTGCCGTCCAGTTGTCCCCTGTCATCAGGACTCGTGAGACAAGTAGGCAGGGCCAGGGGTGAGGGTGGAGCGCAGTGGTCACTATCCTCCCCCCTGTGTGTGTGTGTACGTGACCGTTACACAAAGACTGACGCAGACTCCAGAAAACGGGCTAGGGGCTCGATTACGATTATTAAACAAAATAGGCGATAAGGTACATCCTTGTCTTGTACCTTTTAATAACTGAAAGGGTCTAGACATAATTCCTGGCAAAGCTATTAGTGCCATAGGCGCAGTGAATAAAGCTCTCAGGAAGGCTCAAAAAGCTCCTGTGATATGCATTTTGTCCAAGACCGCTCCAAACCAGTCCCACCCTCCATTATCGAATGCCTTTTCGGCGTCAATAGTCAATAAAGCTGGCGTTGCTTGACCTGTGTGCTTACGATAGGTATAGTCTAGGACAGTAAGTACTCTACGTATGTTAAATACCGTTGATCGTCCCTTTACGAACCCTACTTGAGAAGGCCTTATCAGGTTTGGCAATATATTAGCCAGCCTATCTGCCAGGATTTTCAAAAAAATTTTATGATCTACGTTTTTGAGAGATATTGGTCGATAAGAGGCTGGCTGTAGTGGATCCTTCCCTGGTTTTGGAATGAGTCTGATATACGCAAAGTTATTAGTTATTTGTCCGTTTTGTCTGGATTGACTTTTGTTAAATTGTTCCGTGAGTAACGTCTTCTCTAAGCATTTTATAAAATTCTCCTGTGTAGCTATCAGGCCCTGGAGCTTTCCCAGATTTTAATGCCCGAATAGTTAAAGAAACTTCTTCCGTTGTGATCATTTTATTCAGTTCTACCAATTGACTATCTTGTATGAGTGGAAGAGACAGCTTATCCAAGAAGGCACCTGGGAGATGTTGTGAAGGGGGATCTCTAGCGTATACATTTTGATAATATGTCTGGAACAAATCTAAAACTTTCTCAGGAGAGGTGTGTACCTGTCCTCCTTGATCTTTTAAAGAAGGTATGCAATTAGAACCTCTAGCCCCCCTGGAGAGTCTAGCTAATATCCTGCCTGCCTTATTGCCATACTTAAATAAGGTAGACTCCTTTTTTGACCTGTACATATCCTCCCATCTGGAGTACCATAACTCAAAGTCTTTCTTGGACAACATCCAGTCCTGTTTAAGTTTACTCGTGGGATTAGTCAAGAATGCCGTATACGTTTTACGAAGGATTTCTGTTACCTCATCAATTTTCTGTTTAGTTTTAGCTTTTAGGGAATGCATGTAGGATATTATCCGTCCCCGTATCACCACTTTCGCCACATCCCACAGTAGAGAGGGGTTTTCTGCGTGTTGTGCATTATCAGCAATATATTCCATATACCAGGCTTTCAGCAGTTCAGGAAAATTTTCATTGGTCGCTAAAAACGAGGGAAAGCACCATATATAATCTGACTTCCTTTGAAACTGATCTTGAATTACCAACTGCACAGGGGCATGATCAGAAATAGCCATATCTAGGATTTTAGTGTAACGTACTTTGGATATCATTGCTGAGGAAACCAAAATGTAGTCTATCCTAGACCACAAATTATGCAGTGAGGAATAGAAAGTAAACTCTCTCACCTCTGGGTTATATCTTCACCAGGGATCTACAAGGTCATTATCTTGTAGAAACGCTGCCAAGACCGTATCCCGGGTCCCTATTGTGACCGTTCCCCCTTCTAACGCCTTTCTATCTTCTCTTCTATCCAGTACTGTATTCATGTCTCCTCCTACTACCAAGTTAGACACACGCTAAATCCCTAGTGTAGAACCTAGGTCATTAAAGAAAGATCTATTCTCCCCATTTGGTCCATATACAGGGTGGGCCATTTATATGGATACACCTTAATAAAATGGGAATGGTTGGTGATATTAACTTCCTGTTTGTGGCACACTAGTATATGTGAGGGGGGAAACTTTTCAAGATTGGTGGTGACCATGGTGGCCATTTTGAAGTCGGCCATTTTGAATCCAACTTTTGTTTTTTCAATAGGAAGAGGGTCATGTGACATATCAAACTTATTGGGAATTGCACACGAAAAACAATGGTGTGCTTGGTTTTAACGTAACTTTATTCCTTCATGAGTTATTTACAAGTTTCTCTTTGTTTACAGCCATTGACATGTCGCCGAGGTTAACACGTGAGGAGCGGATAGAAATTGTGTTGATGTCTGGTGAACGCAGTAACCGGGTCATTGCAGCAGATTTCAATGCAAGACACCCTGCGAGACCACCCATCTTCCATGCTACAGTTAGCAAACTGCTTGCTAAGTTTCCTGAAACTGGTTCAGTGTTGGATTTGCCAAAATGTGGACGCATGAAATCTGTCTCTAATGAAGAAACATCAGTGGCTGTCCTAGCTTCATTCAGCAAGAGCCCACAGCGTAGCACTCGCCGCATGTCACTGGAGAGTGGCATTAGTCGAACATCCCTTCGGCGGATATTAGCTACTCACAAATGGCACCCTTACAAACTCCAGCTACTGCAGCATCTCAACGAGGATGACCCAGATCGGCGCACTGAATTTGCAGAATGGGCAAAACAAAAATTGGAACAGGACTCTCAGTTTACGCAGAAGATTTTGTTCAGTGATGAGGCAAACTTTTTAAGTGAATGGTGAAGTTAACAAACAAAACCACCGCTATTGGTCTGACACTAACCCACATTGGATAGATCCCTCCAAGACTGTTGGAACAAAAAATTTGATGGTATGGTGTGGTATATGGGGTACAAAGATAGTGGGGCCATTCTTCATCAACGGAAACCTCAAGGCCACTGGATATGCGAAATTGCTACATGATGATGTGTTTCCCTCTTTATGCACTGAAGCTGGCACGTTCCCTGAGTTTTTCCAGCAAGATGGTGCACCACCACATTATGGGTGTCAGGTCCGAGCATTCCTAGATGAACAGTCTCCTGGAAAGTGGATTGGTCGTCGTGGGCCAGTTGAATGGCCCCCAAGGTCTCCTGATCTGACCCCCTTAGACTTTTATCTTTGGGGTCATCTGAAGGCAATTGTCTATGCTGTGAAGATACGAGATGTGCAGCACCTGAAACTACGGATAGTGGAAGCCTGTGCTAGCATTTCTCCTGCGGTGTTGCTATCAGTGTGTGAAGAGTGGGAGAAGAGGGTTGCATTGACAATCCAACACAATGGGCAGCACATTGAACACATTTTATAAGTGGTCAGAAACTTGTAAATAACTCATGAAAGAATAAAGTTACGTTAAAACCAAGCACACCATTGTTTTTCTTGTGAAATTCCCAATAAGTTAGATGTGTCACATGACCCTCTTCCTATTGAAAAAAACAAAAGTTGGATTCAAAATGGCCGACTTCAAAATGGCCGCCATGGTCACCACCCATCTTGAAAAGTTTCCCCCCTCACATATACTAAGTGCCACAAACAGGAAGTTAATATCACCAACCATTCCTATTTTATTAAGGTGTATCCATATAAATGGCCCACCCTGTACATTGACTATGCACATTTCTCCTCCAGGATAACTAATATGAGCTTTCTATCATCTACCTTTGTTATCTGTTGTATGAGTAATTAGTGTAAAATTCAGACTTTTGTTAAATAAGATTAAAGTCCCAGCCCTTTGTGTTTTTGAAGGTGACCCTATTGCTTTTCCCACCCACATCTTCTCCATGCGAAATAAATCACCTTCATCCAAGTGCGTCTCCTGTAGCATGGCTATGTCAGGCTTAACATGTTGTAAATACTTAAGTATCATATTGCGCTTTGCAGGTGAACACAGACCTTTTACATTCCACGAGATGATTTGCATTAAGTAACCCCAGAATGGAAAAGATGTCTGTGGGAAGAACGAGCACACATCCAGAAACAGTGTTTATCCCAAACCCAACAACGTACATAACAAGAAAAACATAAACTCAACCTTATTGGAGAGTGTAGGCCTTCTCCTCACGCCGAACCTACATCAGCCTCCATATTGACTCCTCTTTTTTCCCGCCTGTGAGTGGTGTTAGTCCTTACTTATTCCACTCCAGAACCCTTCCCCTTCCTCTGACCTCTGAATCATCCAATGTCTGATGGAGCAAAGGGTACATCCCATCTTATCACACAAAGTAGTTTTTAAGCAGAAATTGTCACATTACATGTTCCCCTTGTAACAGAATATCGCTACGAGACCTCGGCAACTAAACTCCCCAGTCACATGCTTACATATATCAGGACAACACTGTTCATCCATCCAGCCAGCTAGGATTGCTAGCAGGGTGACGATTTCTAGATTCCTCCTGTTGATCTCGGATTCTTTTTTTCAGAGGAGACCGGTTTGAACATCCAGGACGTTCGACCATCCTCCCTTGTGTCCACCCGGCGAGGCTTTAGGCTTGGCAGCCGGTAGTTGTAGTGATGTCGCTGCCTCTTACGGCGTTGTATATGTAACCGAGGAGCCGTCTGCTTTGTAGATCCTTAGTAGTGATGAGCGGCAGGGGTAATATTCGAATTCGCGATATTTCGCGAATATTTGGGCGAATATTCGCCATATATTCGAAAATTCGCGAATTCATGATCTCCAGGCATTATTTTCTTGATTGCGAAAATTCGCATAAAATTCGCATAAAATTTTCGCATAAAAATTCGCATGAACTGGTATTTTAAAAAAATCGAATATTCGCGATTACGAATATATTTAGCGATATTCTAAATATTCGCGAATTCTCGAAGTGCCGATATTCACGATTAAAATTCGCAATTCGAATATTCGTGATCAACACTAAATGATCGTGTAATATGCAAATTTTCGTATTCGAATTTTCGAATTTTTATAGCGAATTTTTAAACTTTTAGACAAAGAATATTATAGCACTATATTAGCTAAATTGCTCTATATTCGTTTTTTTTCGAATATTCGCTATATTGCTATAACTTCGTTTTTTTGAATATTCGTAATATTCTAAAACAAGAATATATAGCAATATAGCGAATATTTGAAAAAAACTAATATAGAGCAATTTAGCTAATATAGTGCTATAATCTTCTTTGTCTAATAGTTGTAATTTTTTTCTCATCTGAAGTTCAGATCGGAAAAAAATTACAACTATAAAAAAAAAGATGATAGCACTATATTAGCTAAATTGCTCTATATTCGTTTTTTTTTCGAATATTCGCTATATTGCTAAAACAAGAATATATAGCAATATAGAGAATATTCGAAAAAAAAGAATATAGAGCAAATTCGCAAACAACACTACTCCTAAAGTCAAGTATATTACAGCCTTCTTATTGGCCCACAAGCTAGAAGCAGGGAGGGATCATGTGCACTGATAAAAAAAAGTAAAAATCGAATATAAATTTAAAAAAAATATATATATATAATATTCGAAATTATGAATATACAGTATATCACTATATTCAAAATATTCGCGAATTTTTGAAGTACCTATATTTGCGATAAAAATTCGAAATTCGAATATTCGTGATCAACACTAATCACGATGAAATTCAGGGCTTTAATCAGCAATATCGGTCGGGGGTCCGGGAGCTTCTCCTCTCTGCTGCTTCACATGCGGGCGCTGAAACCGGAAGTCATCACTACTTTTCTAAAAATGCTGTAGCAGCTCTGCATACGTATGTGGAGCTTTAACTATGATCAAGTACAATATTTGTGCTTTACAACCCACTGGATAAATGTGATTTCGGCCCAGGCACACCAGCAACATGGCGAGGTGATGGCAATGCCGTCTCTGCGTTCTCATGCTATGATTGTGGCGGCAATGTCCTCCTCTGCCTCTTCATCCTCCACCTTGTCCTCAGCCTCCACTGTAGGCACAGTTCTAAGTGGTTCCACCTATGAAGAGCATGGCGGTGTCACGCTGTTCTGCACCTGGCAAGCCTGGATGAATGTAGGCACACTGGGCAGTAACTGCTACGCATCAGCAACCAAAAAATTGAACGATGACTGTCTCTTCGCCAACTGAAGATCAGATCCATGGTCAAGCAGGACTGACCCATGCGCCCTGCATGGTGCATGTCTTTAATCTGTAACCCAGTTCCTGAAATCTTCCACCCAACAGCAAGACATCAAAATGTCCATGGTGCTGCACTTCAGCCACTATTACCATACAAGATACGCCCTCCTTGAGCTGCAAAGGTAGATTAGTGTCCCCGAACATCATAATAACATAGTATATAAGGCTGAAAAAATACATTTGTCCATCCAGTTCAGCCTGTTATCCTGCAAGTTGATCCAGAGGAAGGCAGAAAAAAAAAAACTGTGAGGTAGAAGCCAATTTTCTCCACTTAAGGGGGAAACAATTCCTTCCTGTCTCCAATTAGGCAATCAGAATAACTCCCTGGATCAGCGACCCATCTCTAGTAGCTATAGCCTGTAATATTATTACACTCCAGAAATACATCCAGGCCCCTCTTGAACTCTTTTAGTGAACTCACCATCACCATCTCCTCAGGCAGAGAGTTCCATAGTCTCACTGCTCTTACCGTAAAGAATCCTCTTCTATGTTTGTGTACAAACCTTCTTTCCTCCAGATGCAGAGAATGTCCGCTTGTCACAGTCACAGTCCTGGGAATAAATAGATGATGGGAGAGATCTCTGTACTGACCCCTGATATATTTATACATAGTAATTAGATCTCCCCTCAGTCGTCTTTTTTCCAAAGTGAATAACCCTAATGTAGATAATCTTTCAAGGTTCTGTAGTCCCCCCATTCCAGTTATTACTTTAGTTGCCCTCCTCTGTACCCTCTCCAGCTCTGCTATGTCTGCCTTGTTCACAGGAGCCCAGAACTGTACACAGTACTTCATGTGGTGTCTGACTAGTGACTTTTCCACACATTGGAACTCCACCCTCCACATGTTGGGCCAACTGTATGAGCAGAGGAAGGCCATCAATGATTTCTTGTTGATGCAGGTGGACAGGAGTACTCCCCTGTGTAACTTCGACATTAGCCAGTGGCAGCTCATGCATGACACCTGCCATTTGCTCAGGCCCTTTGAGGAGGCCACGTTATTTGTCAGTCTCCAGGACTGTGGGATTAACAACATCATTCCACTGCTTCATGTACTGGAACAGATGCTGGTAAATCTGGCTGGTCAGGGGACTGCAGACATAGCGCCTACATCTCATGGCCACCTGAGACCTGTGGGGGCTGAACTGGCAAAGGAGGATGAGGAGAACATTAACGCACAGGAAATGCATACAGAAATAGGTTGTTTATCTGATCTCCACAAGTGATAGAAAGCAGGAGGAGCATGAGAAGCTGGAGGATGATGAGGAAGACGAGGCAGATGACCCCGACAGATCGCGGCAGTATGCAGTGGAGATGGAGGCATGTTGTCCCTCTGAGTCCCTTGCACAAATGGCCAGATGCATGCTAAGTTGCTTGTGTAGTGACAGCTGCAGTATCCCCATTCGGCAGAGGGATGACTGGCTCTCTACCATGTTAGACCCTTTCTACTGGACCAAAATGGGGTCCTTTTTTCCACCTGCAGAAAGGGTTGATAAACTGAAGTAATATTGAGATATCCTATGTAGTCAGTTGGTCGCTGCCTATATGCACCATCACCCATCCTCACAAAGTTCTGACGAAGGGACCCTCTGTCTTATACTCCAATGCTATGACTACCGGATAGGTGGGCAGGAGTAGCACTAGCTCCATCAGCAGTAACCTGAGTCTCGAGTCTCTGAGAACGTTTGTTCACCCGTCAACTGAAGAAACCAGCCAGCAGCAGCAAGAAATGGAGCAGAACCTGAACCAGCAGATGATGGCATACTTGAAGTGCACCTTCTCATCCCAGATACAAGATCCCCTAGACTACTGGGCAGCCAAACTTGAATTGTGGCTGCAAATGGACAAGTTTGTCCTGGACAAGCTTTCCTTCCTGGCCAGTAGTGTTGCATTAGAGCAGGTGTTAGGTGCAGCAGGGGGTATAATTACCCCAAAGAGAACTCACCTTTCAACAAAAATTGTAGAGCGATTAATCTTTATGATCAGCCAGAATTTCCACACACTGGTGTCTGATGCGTCAGACTGGTCAACACCCAAAAAAGCCACAAGGCCTAGGTACATACTCTAGCCCCGGCACATTGTCTACAATGGGGTCTCCTAGTGGTGTTCCTTCAACATTTATTAACACTTTTACATCAGACACATGTTTACCAACAGGGGGAGCTTCTTCCCCAATCACCGCCTGCAAAGGAAAAGGAATGTCATTATTATCACAAATTTCACATGACATCACATTTCCATTATGCATTTCGGCAAACATGGTACTATTACTTTGCACCTTATCAGCTCCACTGTTTCTAATGGTCACTTCATTTAAAGGGCTAGGTACCAGTTCTGCAGGAGTTATGTTACAGAGCGCAGAAGTTTTTTCACCTCCCCACAAATAACAGAACACCATTCTCTCATGTACGGGCATATTTACGGCAGCAAGTCCATCAGGCCCAGCTGTCTCTATAGCCTCACGCTCAGTGAGAATTTCCTGAGCGTTCTCACTAACTGCATGTCTGTCCAGCATACAATATTTATCACTTTATCATGGATGCAAATGACACCATTCATTAACATAACAAAATTCTTAACTTCTAATAGATAAAGACAAACAATGCGTTGTGGAATAAAAATGGCAGCAAAACTTTATTAAGGGTAACCTTAAAATACATACTTTAATAAATAAATCAAATCAACAATTAAAACCAACAGTTCATTAAATAAAACCATTTGAAATTGTAATAATCACCGAAATCCACTCAGCAATAGCTGAGTGACACAGCCCCTCTAACAAAGCAAAGCGACAAAAGCAATAAAAAAGGGGGGGAGGGCAGGGCGATGATCCGGTCTTGAAACTGGCCCAGAAGCGCCGCCGCACCTGCAATATAAAGACCAAGCACTTCCCGCCACAAGACAGCCACCAACCAGGGTCCATGGATCACCCTTAGCAACAGCAGCGGCCAACCAGCTGAGGCGCTAGCTGTCACCACGGCTCACAGGTAAATCAAAACAAAAAAACAGCTGGTACCGGACTAAGAACAACTTGAGGTAAACCTGTAAAGAAAAAGCAGGAAAAAGGAGAGAGAAAAGAAAGGAGGGGGGGGGAGAGAGAAGCCATCCTAATGAAATACTTGTCGCAAAAGGTGCCATTGCCCCCCATGTGTCCCCCAAGCGAAACGCTCTGGGGGCCTGCACAATCTCAGGTTTCCATATCGTGCTACATCTTACCCGGGCTGGCATAGGATCTCTAGCTTTCGCCATCCCACATCTAGCCTTGATCCCGGGCACTTTGGGCAACACAATAACATGGGATTATAAATCATATGAATGTACCATAAGATTACTTATAAATATCCAATTCTATAAATAAATAATAGAACACGTGGACACAAGTATTTGGGTGGAATAAATTAGGCCACGGCCAGCTTTATTAAAGATTAACTTAATCCAAAATTAAACTGTATCAATATACCAATAATTTAATAAACAATAATTAGACCAGCCATAAGCTCGGCCTAAACTTCAGACTTAACTCGTCCGCTCACCTTTTCAGTGAGCGACTTTACACCCTCCTTCTAATAAAGCAGCTGTGACAATCAACACAAACTTTCAACAGGGAAGGGCGGGCGGGGGCAGCACTTCCTCCAGATGCTGTTGGGAGGACAGCCCAACACTGCCCGCTACTGCCACTATATAGCCCTAAGCCGGGGGGACCTTGAAACTATCCCACCAATGCCCTAACTGTTGCTGGGCATTTCTGGCTTCCCTGCCCAGCAACACTACCCAATAGGTCACTTACTGACCCAATGATTGACCTCTGCCCCAGACCCCCAGCAACCATCTATTTTTAGCTATCCCACACACATTTTTAGGTGGGAATTTTTCCCACCCAAAACTATGTAAAGGCTAATGGGATGATTATAATCCCATGAGGATCCCTCTATATAATTTTGGGATCCCATCATGGGATTATAAATCATATGAATGTACCATAAAATTACTTATAAATATCCAATTCTATAAATAAATAATAAAACACTTGGACACAAGTATTTGGGTGGAATAAATTAAGCCACGGCCAGCTTTATTAAAGATTAACTTAATCCAAAATTAAACTGTATCAATATACCAATAACTTAATAAACAATAATTAGACCAGCCATAAGCTCGGCCTAAACTTCAGACTTAACTCGTCCGCTCACCTTTTCGGTGAGCGACTTTATACCCACTGGACCATGTCGGCTAAACAGGCGGCGTGGGCCCCACCCCAGCCATAACTGTCTCAATTATAGCTTGCATGTCCAAATTGAAAATGTCCAAGCCAATCTCTGACAAATTAATCTTGTCTAAAAAATAAAGGCCGGGCAAACCACCTTCATGGTCCACGTGACTAAAGGAAAGCCCCCAAATGAATGGCATAAAACGAGCCATAATTCTATTCAAGCGTATCCTAATCTTATCCATATATTTTAAATTAGAACAGCATAACCAAAGCAAATGCGGAATCATCTCAGAAAAAACTAAACGTGCATCAGGGAACAATCGCCTTGCCCTTACCATAGTACGCTTCATACAAAAAGCCAACTCAATGGTACCGAATTTGCCCACATCATTGGCCCCTGCATGAAAAATTATTAGATCAGGATCAGGGTACAGAGAACACATTTCTAACAGTACATCCTTCAAACCTTCCCAACGAAGACCCCTGACTCCATTCTAGTATATTCGAACAGCATCTGTAGACCAAGAGAGGTCGTCACCGTACGATCTTTCTAAAGCTCTGCGATAGACCCAATATATGAAAGAATGGCCGATAATCCATACGGTGAGACCTGTGAAAACTATGACACAAAGAATCATCATATCATAGAAATATCAGGACGAACATACAGTTTAAAACGATTAGACGACCATCTTTCAATCCATTTAATCACAGACGCACTCAAACCCGACCGAGCCACCGCTGTGGCGGCTCCAATCCGGAAAGAATGCAACGTAATCCGGACACCATCCAAACCCAATTCCTTCAAACATTTTCTTAGCACGGACCAAAATTGATATTGAGTTAAAGGAGAAGCATTTGCATGCACAAAGAAAGCATTACCACCCCCTGGTCTGCGATGCCAATACTGGGATATCATACTCATCGGACAAATACCACCCGACCCAACTCTGTTCACTCGAATCCAGGTACCCTTACCTGACTGATCCATCTTTGACGTCGGAAGAAAGAACAAAACATAATTAACATGAACATGGACATGCTTTAAGGCCAAACCCAAGCTTGACCCACCATTTCTCGGAAACAACTCACTAATTCTAAAAGCACCAAAAAACATACAACAAAACGCAGTGGAAAAAAGCAACTCTTCAAAACTATCAAAATAAACCAAAGAAGTAGCATGACATAATGATCCTAACAGCGTGGGTGAAATAGGACTATTAGGATCTATTGTCAGGAGAACAATTACCGCATTTGTAACCCTTTAAAATCTGCTTAATCAAGAAATAATCTAACATAGAAGGAGAACCTAAAACCCGAAGAAAAAATAAAACACCTGACATAACCCTTAAAACAGTAGCATAAGCCAGTCCCTCCCGAAATAACGCCACACAAAATGCCAATGCAGCAACCTCGCCACTATAATGAGAAGACCAACCTCTAGCTGCTGTAAAACTGCACCACCTAAGCCACAAACGTATATAATCCGACCATGTCGCCGGAGCCACAGAAGACTGTAAGTAAGACATACCTAGGACCAAATCAGATTCCACAGGTACGCAGGGCACAATTGCCCTTTCAGATCTGCCCCTTCTGCCAATTGCCTGAATTTCTGAAACTGAAAACGGGAGAGCGAATCAGCCATTGAATTATCTATCCCAGGGATATGGCGAGCTTTCAACCAAATATTTAATTTTAAACAGAGAAGCATCAGATGATGCAACAATTTAACTACTAACGGACACTTTGATGATAAATAGAGTTGAGCGAACACCTGGATGTTCGGGTTCGAGAAGTTCGGCTGAACTTCCCGTAAATGTTCGGGTTCGGGATCCGAACCCGAACCGAACTTCGTCCCGAACCTGAACCCCATTGAAGTCAATGGGGACCCGAACTTTTGGGCACTAAAAAGGCTGTAAAACAGCCCAGGAAAGAGCTAGAGGGCTGCAAAAGGCAGCAACATGTAGGTAAATCCCCTGCAAACAAATGTGGATAGGGAAATGAATTCAAATTAAAATTAAAAAAATTAAAATGAACCAATATCAATTGGACAGAGGTCCCATAGCAGAGAATCTGGCTTCACGTCAGCAGAGAATCAGTCTCTTCATGCCATAGCAAAGAATCTGGCTTCATGTCAGCAGAGAATCAGTCTCTTCATGCCATAGCAGAGAATCTGGCTTCATGTCAGCGCAGAATCAGTCTTCATGTCATAGCAGAGAATCAGGCTTCACGTCACCCACCACTGGAACAGGCCACTGTCACACATTTAGGCCCCGGCACCCAGACAGAGGAGAGCGGTCCCGTAACAGAGAATCTGGCCTTATGTCAGCGCAGAATCTGTCTTCATGTCATAGCAGAGAATCAGGCTTCACGTCACCCACCACTGGAACAGGCCACTGTCACACATTTAGGCCCAGGCACCCAGGCAGAGGAGAGAGGTCCCGTAACAGAGAATCTGGCCTTATGTCAGCGCAGAATCTGTCTTCATGTCATAGCAGAGAATCAGGCTTCACGTCAGCCACCACTGGAACAGGCCACTGTCACACATTTAGGCCCAGGCACCCAGGCAGAGGAGAGAGGTCCCGTAACAGAGAATCTGGCCTTATGTCAGCGCAGAATCTGTCTTCATGTCATAGCAGAGAATCAGGCTTCACGTCACCCACCACTGGAACAGGCCACTGTCACACATTTAGGCCCAGGCACCCAGGCAGAGGAGAGAGGTCCCGTAACAGAGAATCTGGCCTTATGTCAGCGCAGAATCTGTCTTCATGTCATAGCAGAGAATCAGGCTTCACGTCACCCACCACTGGAACAGACCACTGTCACACATTTAGGCCCAGGCACCCAGGCAGAGGAGAGAGGTCCCGTAACAGAGAATCTGGCCTTATGTCAGCGCAGAATCTGTCTTCATGTCATAGCAGAGAATCAGGCTTCACGTCACCCACCACTGAAACAGGCCACTGTCACACATTTAGGCCCCGGCACCCAGACAGAGGAGAGCGGTCCCGTAACAGAGAATCTGGCCTTATGTCAGCGCAGAATCTGTATTCATGTCATAGCAGAGAATCAGGCTTCACGTCACCCACCACTGGAACAGGCCACTGTCACACATTTAGGCCCCGGCACCCAGACAGAGGAGAGGTTCATTCAACTTTGGGTTGCCCCGCAATATAATGGTAAAATGAAATTAAAAATAGTATTGAATGAGGAAGTGCCCTGGAGTAGAATAATATATTGTTAAGGGGAGGTAGTTAATATCTAATCTGCACAAGGGATGGACAGGTCCTGTGGGATCCATGCCTGGTTCATTTTTATGAACGTCAGCTTGTCCACATTGGCTGTAGACAGGCGGCTGCGTTTGTCTGTAATGACGCCCCCTGCCGTGCTGAATACACGTTCAGACAAAACGCTGGCCGCCGGGCAGGCCAACACCTCCAAGGCATAAAAGGCTAGCTCTGGCCACGTGGACAATTTGGAGACCCAGAAGTTGAATAGGGCAGAACCATCAGTCAGTACGTGGAGGGGTGTGCACAGGTACTGTTCCACCATGTTAGTGAAATGTTGCCTCCTGCTAACACGTTCCGTATCAGGTGGTGGTGCACTTAGCTGTGGCGTGTTGACAAAACTTTTCCACATCTCTGGCATGCTAACCCTGCCCTCAGAGGAGCTGGGCGTGACACAGCTGCGTTGGCGACCTCTTGCTCCTCCTCTGCCTTCGCCTTGGGCTTCCACTGGTTCCCCTGTGACATTTGGGAATGCTCTCAGTAGCGCGTCTACCAACGTGCGCTTGTACTCGCGCATCTTCCTATCACGCTCCAGTGTAGGAAGTAAGGTGGGCACATTGTCTTGGTACCGGGGATCCAGCAGGGTGGCAACCCAATAGTCCGCACACGTTAAAATGTGGGCAACTCTGCTGTCGTTGCGCAGGCACTGCAGCATGTAGTCGCTCATGTGTGCCAGGCTGCCCAGAGGTAAGGACAAGCTGTCCTCTGTGGGAGGTGTATCGTCATCGTCCTGTGTTTCCCCCCAGCCACGCACCAGTGATGGGCCCGAGCTGCTTTGGGTGCCACCCCGCTGTGAACATGCTTCATCCTCATCCTCCTCCACCTCCTCCTCATCCTCGTCCTCCTCGTCCTCCAGTAGTGGGCCCTGTCTGGCCACATTTGTACCTGGCCTCTGGTGTTGCAAAAAACCTCCCTCTGAGTCACTTTGAAGAGACTGGCCTGAAAGTGCTAAAAATGACCCCTCTTCCTCCTCTTCCTCCTGGGCCACCTCCTCTTCCATCATCGCCCTAAGTGTTTTCTCAAGGAGACATAGAAGTGGTATTCTAACGCTGATAACGGCGTCATCGCCACTGGCCATGTTGGTGGAGTACTCGAAACAGCGCAACAGGGCACACAGGTCTCGCATGGAGGCCCAGTCATTGGTGGTGAAGTGGGTCTGATCCGCAGTGCGACTGACCCGTGCGTGCTGCAGCTGAAACTCCACTATGGCCTGCTGCTGCTCGCACAGTCTGTCCAGCATATGCAAGGTGGAGTTCCACCTGGTGGGCACGTCGCATATGAGGCGGTGAGCGGGAAGGCCGAAGTTACGCTGTAGCGCAGACAGGCGAGCAGCGGCAGGGTGTGAACGCCGGAAGTGCGAACAGACGGCCCGCACATTATGCAGCAGCTCTGACATGTCGGGGTAGTTGCGAATGAACTTCTGCACCATCAAATTCAGCACATGCGCCAGGCAAGGGATGTGCGTCAAACCGGCTAGTCCCAGAGCTGCAACGAGATTTCGCCCATTATCGCACACCACCAGGCCGGGCTTGAGGCTCACCGGCAGCAACCACTCGTCGGTCTGTTGTTCTATACCCCGCCACAACTCCTGTGCGGTGTGGGGCCTGTCCCCCAAACATATGAGTTTCAGAATGGCCTGCTGACGTTTACCCCGTGCTGTGCTGAAGTTGGTGGTGAAGGTGTGTGGCTGACTGGATGAGCAGGTGGAAGAAGAGGAGGAGGAAGCTGAGTAGGAGGAGGAGGAGACAGGAGGCAAAGAATGTTGCCCTGCGATCCTTGGCGGCGGAAAGGACGTGCGCCAAATTGCTCTCCAGCCTGGGGCCCAGCCGCCACTACATTTACCCAGTGTGCAGTTAGGGAGATATAGCGTCCTGGCCGTGCTTACTGGTCCATGTATCTGTGGTTAGGTGGACCTTGCCAAGATGGCGTTGCGCGTGCACACTTGATTTTATCGGACACTTGTTTGTGCAGGGAAGGCACGGCTCTCTTGGAGAAGTAGTGGCGGCTGGGAACAACATAATGTGGGACAGGCAAGTGACATGAGCTGTTTGAAGCTGTGTGTGTCCACCAGCCCTAATGACAGCATTTCATAGGCCAGTAGTTTAGAATGCTGCATTCAAGGGCCAGGGATCGAGGGTGGTAGGTAGGTGAGAATTTACGCTTTTCTCTCAAATGTTTGTGAGATGGAGAGCTGAACGCTGCCGTGTGACATGGTTGAGATGCTTGGTGACGCAGGTGGTGGTGTTGGTGGTACATCCCATGTTTGCTGGGCGGCAGGTGCCAACGTTCCTCCAGAGGCGGATGAAGAGGCCGAGGCGGCGGCAGCAACAGCAGAAGAGGCCGAGGCGGCAGCAGCAGAAGGGGTAGCAGGGGGAGCATGTGTGACTTCCTTGTTTTTAAGGTGTTTACTCCACTGCAGTTCATGCTTTGCATGCAGGTGCCTGGTCATGCAGGTTGTGCTAAGGTTCAGAACGTTAATGCCTCGCTTCAGGCTCTGATGGCACAGCGTGCAAACCACTCGGGTCTTGTCGTCAGCACATTGTTTGAAGAAGTGCCATGCCAGGGAACTCCTTGAAGCTGCCTTTGGGGTGCTCGGTCCCAGATGGCGGCGGTCAGTAGCAGGCGGAGTCTCTTGGCGGCGGGTGTTCTGATTTTGCCCACTGCTCCCTCTTTTGCTACGCTGTTGGCTCGGTCTCACCACTGCCTCTTCCTCCGAACTGTGAAAGTCAGTGGCACGACCTTCATTTCCATGTGGGTCTAGGACCTATCGTCCCCTGCATCGTCTTCCACCCAGTCTTGATCCCTGACCTCCTGTTCAGTCTGCACACTGCAGAAAGACGCAGCAGTTGGCACTGTGTTTCGTCATCATCAGAGACGTGCTGAGTGGTATTCCCATGTCCTCATCATCAGGAAAAATAAGTGGTTGTGCGTTAGTGCATTCTATCTCTTCACCCCTGGGAAGGCTAGGTGGATGCCCTTGGGAAACCTGTCAGCAGAGTCTTCAAACAGCATAGAGACTGCTGCATAACTTGAGGCTCAGACAGTTTCCCTGATATGCATGGGGTGATGTGACAGACCGATGGGCTTTGTTTTCATGCACCATCTGTGCGCTTTCTGCAGAAGACTGGTGGGAGATAATGTGAACGTGCTGGATCCACTGTCGGGCCACCCCAATTGACTAATGCCTGTACCTGCTCAGGCCCACCAAATATCGCTGTAAATTCCTGCTGGCTACTGGGATCCTGAGGTAGTTAGGTTTCACTAGGACGTGTGGCTGTGGCAGAACAGCACGTCCTCTCCCAGCACCATGAGGGTCCACTAACACCACCACGACCATAGTCCCACGGTCCGCGTCCCGCCGGTCCCTTATTAGATGTTTTTCTCATTGTACCCGTTCACCACTATTTTGAGAATGGCAAATTTGGGAATGCTTTTTCAACCAGAACAAAAAGTCTGCTTTTACGGTCACTACAAATAACTTGACCAGCTAAAACTGTGGCAGATTTGGTTGAATAGAGATGTGAGACCTGGTTTTTTTTTGCGCTGTGTGACAGTTATAGGTTTAATCACAGAATGACACTTCTAATCAGCACGCTAGCGTGTGTCTTAGGTTTTTCTGAATGACACTATCAATACCTTCAATGTAAGATTTCTTTTTGGATAGATTGCAAGTAGGCCTCAAATACCACAAACTAGTTATTTTCAGAGATGGCAAATTTGGAATGCTTTTCAACCCAGAACAAAAAGTGTGCTTTACGGTCACTACAAATACTTGACCAGCTAAAACAGTGCAGATTTGGTTGAATAGAGATGTGAGACCCCGTTTTTTTTGCGCTGTGTGACAGTTATAGGTTTAATCACAGAATGACACTTCTATCAGCACGCTAGCTTGTGTCTTAGGTTTTCTGATTGACACTATCAATACCTTCAATGTAAGATTTTCTTTTTGGATAGATTTCAAGTAGGCCTGAAATACCACAAACTAGTTATTTTGAGAATGGCAAATTTGGGAATGCTTTTTCAACCCAGACAAAAAGTCTGCTTTTACGGTCACTACAAATAACTTGACCAGCTAAAACTGTGCAGATTTGGTTGAATAGAGATGTGAGACCTGTTTTTTTTTTGTGCTGTGTGACAGTTATAGGTTTAATCACAGAATGACACTTCTATCAGCACGCTAGCGTGTGTCTTAGGTTTTTTCTGAATGACACTATCAATACCTTCAATGTAAGATTTTCTTTTTGGGATAGATTTCAAGTAGGCCTCAAATATCACAAACTAGTTATTTTGAGAATGGCAAATTTGGGAATGCTTTTTCAACCCAGAACAAAAAGTGTGCTTTTACGGTCACTACAAATAACTTGACCAGCTAAAACTGTGCAGATTTGGTTGAATAGAGATGTGAGACCCGTTTTTTTTTGCGCTGTGTGACAGTTATAGGTTTAATCACAGAATGACACTTCTATCAGCACGCTAGCTTGTGTCTTAGGTTTTTCTGATTGACACTATCAATACCTTCAATGTAAGATTTTCTTTTTGGGATAGATTTCAAGTAGGCCTGAAATACCACAAACTAGTTATTTTGAGGAATGGCAAATTTGGAATGCTTTTTCAACCCAGAACAAAAAGTCTGCTTTTACGGTCACTACAAATAACTTGACCAGCTAAAAAACTGTGCAGATTTGGTTGAATAGAGATGTGAGACCTGTTTTTTTTGTGCTGTGTGACAGTTATAGGTTTAATCACAGAATGACACTTCTATCAGCACGCTAGCGTGTGTCTTAGGTTTTCTGAATGACACTATCAATACCTTCAATGTAAGATATTCTTTTTGGGATAGATTTCAAGTAGGCCTCATACCACAAACTAGTTATTTTGAGAATGGCAAATTTGGGAATGCTTTTCAACCCAGAACAAAAAGTCTGCTTTTAACGGTCACTACAAATAACTTGACCAGCTAAAACTGTGCACATTTGGTTGAATAGAGATGTGAGACCTGTTTTTTTTGCGCTGTGTGACAGTTATAGGTTTAATCACAGAATGACACTTCTATCAGCACGCTAGCGTGTGTCTTAGGTTTTTCTGATTGACCTATCAATACCTTCAATGTAAGATTTCTTTTTGGGATAGATTTCAAGTAGGCCTCAAATACCACAAACTAGTTATTTTGAGAATGGCAAATTTGGGAATGCTTTTTTCTACCCAGAACAAAAGTCTGCTTTTACGGTCACTACAAATAACTTGACCACTAAAACTGTGCATCATTTGGTTGAATAGAGATGTGAGACCTGTTTTTTTTTGCGCTGTGTGACAGTTATAGGTTTAATCACAGAATGACACTTCTATCAGCACGCTAGCGTGTGTCTTAGGTTTTTCTGAATGACACTATCAATACCTTCTATGTAAGATTTTCTTTTGGGATAGATATCAAGTAGGCCTCAAATACCGCAAACTAGTTTTTTTCAGAATGGCAAATTTGGGAATGCTTTTTCAACCCAGAACAAAAAGTCTGCTTTTACGGTCACTACAAATAACTTGACCAGCTAAAACTGTGCAGATTTGGTTGAATAGAGAATGTGAGACCTGTTTTTTTTTGTGCGCTGTGTGACAGTATAGGTTTAATCACAGAATCACACTTCTATCAGCACGCTAGCGTGTGTCTTAGGTTTTTCTGATGACACTATCAATACCTTCAATGTAAGATTTTCTTTTTGGGATAGATTTCAAGTAGGCCTCAAATACCACAAACTAGTTATTTTCAGAATGGCAAATTTGGGATGCTTTTTCAACCCAGAACAAAAGTCTGCTTTTACGGTCACTACAAATAACTTGACCAGCTAAAACTGTGCAGATTTGGTTGAATAGAAATGTCAGGTTTATTTTTTAGGCGCTGGGTGACAGGCTCAACTTGCCCCTGATGTAATATATGGCCAAAAAATAACCACACTGTTGATGGTTAAATGCACTTGGGTGACACAGGCTCAGCCTGCACCAGATGTAGTATATGGCCAAAAAATAATCAGACTTGTTGATGGTTAAATGCACTTGGGTGACACAGGCTCAGCCTGCACCAGATTTAGTATATGGCCAAAAAATAATCAGACTGTTGAGGTTAAATGCACTTGGGTGACACAGGCTCAGCCTGCAGCTGATGTAGGATTATAGCACAAAAATAACCACACTATCGATGGTTAAATACACTTGGGTGACTCAGGCTCAGCCTGCAGCTGATGTAGTATATGGCCAAAAATAACAGACTGTTGATGGTTAAATGCACTGGGTGACACAGGCTCAGCCTGCAGCTGATGTAGTATATGGCCAAAAAATAACCAGACTGTGATGGTTAAATGCACTTCGGTGACACAGGCTCAGCCTGCAGCTGATGTAGGATATAGCACAAAATAACCACACTATCGATGGTTAAATACACTTGGTGATAGCTCGTGCTGGCGCACCACAAGTCACAAAATGGCCGCCGATCACCCCAGAAAAAAAGTGATCTAAAAACGCTCTGGGCAGCCTCAAAAAAGTGAGCAAGTCAATAATAGCACTTCAATGATCCACAGCTGCAGATCGATCACAGAATGAAGTCTTTTGGAGCAGTTAATCTGCCTAATCTCGCCCTAACGTCGCAGCTGCAACCTCTCCCTATACTGATCATAGCAGAGTGACGTGTGGCGCTACGTGACTCCAGCTTAAATAGAGGCTGGGTCACATGGTGCACTGGCCAATCACAGCCATGCAATAGTAGGCATGGCTGTGATGGCCTCTTGGGCCAAGTAGTATGACGCTTGTTGATTGGCTGCTTTGCAGCCTTTCAAAAAGCGCCAAGAAAGCGCCGAACACCGAACCCGAACTCAGACTTTTACGAAAATGTTCGGGTTCGGGTCCGTGTCACGGACACCCCAAAATTCGGTACGAACCAGAACTATACAGTACGGGTTCGCTCATCCCTAATGATAAACCATTAACTGCAAATAAAACACCCTTATTATCAGTATGCAAAATAATTCTTATTGGAAAAACAACTCCCCCATAAAACTAGAGAAACCACAACAGGAAAAAGCTCTAACAAAACAATATTTTTAGTCACCCCATTCAGTATCCAAGCAGGATGCCATTCTGATGCACAACAATGTCCGTTCCAATATGCACCAAAACCACAAGAACCAGCAGCATCCGTAAACAACTCCATAGAAGAAGCCAAAACAAAATCTTCCTGCCAATACGACCTGCCATTATACTGCTGAAAATTCCAACCAAATCATAAAATCTTCTTTAACCTCCTTAGATAAACTAATATGAAAAGCCGGGTTCCTCACACCAGAAATCTTTGCAGACAATTGCCGACAAAACACCCGGCCCATTGGCATAACCCTAATAGCAAAAGCTAACATACCCAAAACCGACTGAATCTCTTTTACCGTAGCTTTACGCTTCCGTAGCAATAAAGATAACGCCATCCAAATTCTGGACACCTTTTGTGACGGAAGACAAAATTCACCTTTCACAGAATCTATGACAATCCCCAAATATTCTAAACAATTAGTAGGGTAAACTGTCTTATCCTTAGCTAACGGAACACCAAACTCAGAACAAACTGCAAAAAAGGATTCCAAACTCTCTGAACATGCTGAAGAATCCGCTGGACCAATGAACAGGAAATCGCCCAAATAGTGCGTCACTGCACCCCGCATACTCTTGACTGCTACTACCCATTCAATAAACGAGGAAAAAATTTCAAAATAAAAACATGACAAAGAACAACCCATTGGCATACATTTATCAAAATAAAATAAACCCTGAAAATGAAAACCAAGTGAATTAAAACAAGAAGGATGTACAGGTAACAGGCAAAAGGCGGACTGAACGTCCGCCTTTCCCATCAAAGCATCTTTACCAAAACTACGTATTAGATCTATTGCTGAATCAAACGTGGCATACTTACCGAACACAATGCTTTATCAATTTCATCATTTAAAGATGCATCATAAGGCCCCTTTCACACGAGCGAGTTTTCCGCACGGGTGCAATGCGTGACGTGAAAGCATTGCACCCGCACTGAATCGGGACCCATTCATTTCTATGGGGCTGTGCACATGAGCGGTGATTTTCACGCATCACTTGTGCGTGGCGTGAAAATCGCAGGATGTTCTATATTCTGCGTTTTTCACGCAACACAGGCCCCATAGAATTAAATGGGGCTGCGTGAAAATCGCAAGCATCCGCAAGCAAGTGTGGATGCGGTGCGATTTTCACGCACGGTTGCTAGGAGACGATCAGGATAGGGACCCGATCATTATTATTTTCCCTTATAACATGGTTATAAGGGAAAATAATAGCATTCTTAATACAGAATGCATAGTACAATAGAGCTGGAGGGGTTAAAAAATAAATAAATAATATAACTCACCTTAATCCACTTGATCGCGCAGCCCGGCTTCTCTTCTGTCTTCTTCTTTGCTGTGCACAGGAAAAGGACCTTTGATGACGTCACTGCGCTCATCACATGGCCCGTCACATGATCCATCACCATGGTAAAAGATCATGTGATGGACCATGTGATAAGCGCAGTGACGTCATCAAAGGTCCTATTCCTCAAAGAAGAAGACAGAAGAGATGCCGGCTGCGCGAACCAGTGGATTAAGGTGAGTTAAAAAAAAAAATTTAACCCCTCCAGCCCTATTTTACTATGCATTCTGTATTCAGAATGCTATTATTTTCCCTTATAACCATGTTATAAGGGAAAATAATACAATCTACACAACCTTGAACCCAAACCTGAACTTCTGTGAAAAAGTTCAGGTCTGGGTACTACATTCAGTTTTTTATCACGCGCGTGCAAAACACATTGCACCTGCACGATAAAAACTGAACAACGGAACACAATCGCAGTCAAAACTGACTGCAATTGCGTACCTACTCGCGAGGGTTTGCCGCAACGCATCCGGACCTTATCCGGACATGCTCGTCTGCAAGGGGCCTAAGGAAAAGATAAATTATGAATTAAACGAAAAGCATTGGGTTCTTTTTTTGGTACAACTCCCAACGGAGAAAGATGAAAATTGGCGAAAGGCGGAGAGAAAAAAGGACCTGCAATCCTACCTAACTCCAATTCCTTTGCCAATTTTTTTTCCACAACCACAGGAAATTGATCAACCGAAGACAAATTATTAACCCATTCACAACCAAGGCCAGAAAACGATGGCAACTGAAAAACAAAAGCAGAACCGTCAAGAAGCAGCTCCGCCATCTTGCAATTTAGGCAACGTTCTAACCAGGGACGCATGGTCACCAGATTTACTGGCGTCCATGCTTTTTGCAATAAACTCTTTTGTGGATGGCAGGGTAGGTATGTTATCTCTTTTATAACAGCGAACCATCGGGTCAAAAAGCGCATTCATGGCGATATTTACATGACGCCGGCCACCTACACTGTGCTTCATTAAACTCAAAGCAGGTGTCCTTTTTTAACCACCTCAGCCCCTATAGCTTAAAAAACCCTGAAAGACCAGGCCACTTTTTACACTTCTGACCTACACTACTTTCACAGTTTATTGCTCGGTCATGCAACTTACCACCCAAATTAATTTTACCTCCTTTTCTTCTTTCATTTGGTGGTATTTCATTGCTGCTGACATTTTTACTTTTTTTGTTATTAATCAAAATTTAACGATTTTTTTGCAAAAAAATGACATTTTTTACTTTCAGTTGTAAAATTTTGCAAAAAAAACGAGATCCATATATAAATTTTGCTCTAAATTTATTGTTCTACATGTCTTTGATAATAAAAAAAATGTTTGGTTAAAAAAAAAAAATGGTTTAGGTAAAAGTTATAGCGTTTACAAACTATGGTACAAAAATGTGAATTTCCGCTTTTTGAAGCAGCTCTGACTTTCTGAGCACCTGTCATGTTTCCTGAGGTTCTACAATGGCCAGACAGTACAAACACCCCACAAATGACCCCATTTCGGAAAGTAGACACCCTAAGGTATTCGCTGATGGGCATAGTGAGTTCATAGAACTTTTTATTTTTTGTCACAAGTTAGCGGAAAATGATGATTTTTTTTTTCTTTTTTTCTTACAAAGTCTCATATTACACTAACTTGTGACAAAAAATAAAAAGTTCTATGAACTCACTATGCCCATCAGCGAATACCTCGGGGTGTCTTCTTTCCAAAATGGGGTCACTTGTGGGGTAGTTATACTGCCCTGGCATTCTAGGGGCCAAAATGTGTGGTAAGGAGTTTGAAATCAAATTCTGTAATAAATGGCCGGTGAAATCCGAAAGGTGCTCTTTGGAATGTGGGCCCCTTTGCCCACATAGGCTGCAAAAAAGTGTCACACATGTGGTATCTCCGTATTCAGGAGAAGTTGGGGAATGTGTTTTGGGGTGTCATTTTACATATACCCATGCTGGGTGAGATAAATATCTTGGTCAAATGCCAACTTTGTATAAAAAAATGGGAAAAGTTGTCTTGTACCAAGATATTTCTCTCACCCAGCATGGGTATATGTAAAATGACACCCCAAAACACATTCCCCAACCTCTCCTGAGTACGGAGATACCACATGTGTGACACTTTTTTGCAGCCTAGGTGGGCAAAGGGGCCCATATTCCAAAGAGCACCTTTCGGATTTCACTGGTCATTTTTTACAGAATTTGATTTCAAACTGCTTACCACACATTATGGAACAGAAGACCGGCACTTCACAGGTGGAATCTTCAAACTTTTATTTCAGCATAGGAGGAAATAGCACAGATGCGACACGTGTTTCGGCTCAGGTGTGAGCCTTTGTCAAGCATAATGAACTATTGCATGAAACACATTTAAATAGGCCGCCTACATGGGCGTCGAACGTGATGAAGTCACATCACCATGGGAACGGAGATACAAATCATAAGGTGCAACAATTCTCTACATTGTTGCAACAAGGTACTATGCTGTATGTGATACAATTACATCTTTAAGAGTATTACAGAAAAGAGAAATCAATAGTAGACATGGGATACAATAAATCTAGAAATTACAATAAACATATTCAATGTAATGATAATAATAATCATCTATTTGAGAACTAAATAACCAACTGGCTGTCTCAAAATATCAACATATTAAATCTTGCTGCTCTTTTTTCTTTTTTTCAGATGCTTCATTATTTTCATTTTCTCTGTGACTGAATGAATAAAGAATATATATAGTACATTAAAAATGTAATTACAGTAGAATTTCCTATTGGATCTTACAGGAATGCACTCAAATCATATTCTCGATTTAAACCTTTCAGTTCAATGGTCTGCAGGGTGTGAATCCAAAAACTTTCACGTTTTTTCAGTAATAGCAACCTGTTGCCACCTCTGCGCGGTGGCAGTACCTGCTCAATTATTTGAAACCTTAATTGTGAGACATTGTGAGCACACCTGTCAAAATGAAGGGGAACAGGCAATAGCAAATTTTTCTTACGTATGGTGGATTTGTGATTACTGAACCTGTCCTTCATTCTGACAGATGTCTCACCAGTGTACAATAAGCCACAAGGGCATTTTAGCAGATATACAACAAAATTGCTATCGCAAGTGAAGAAACCTTTTACTGGAAATTTCTTACCAGTGTGCGGATGAAAAAAGGATTCGCCCTTAATTACCGCAGAACAGTGAACACACTGTAGACAAGGGAAAGTGCCTCTTTTTGGTGTGGAAAGAAAAAGTTGACGGGGCATGCTAGTAGTACCACCTATGTCCGCTTTTACAATAGTGTCTCTAATGTTCCTGGTTCTCTTATAGCAGATCATAGGGATATCGTGGAATTCGGCAACATCTGGATAAGCTGAGCGCATAATCCCCCAGTGTTTATTAACCACATGACGAAACTTATTTATCCAGGGGTGATATTTGACAATAAACGGTAACCGCTTATTTTCAACATGGGGCTTAAATGTCTCAATCTTACATTTCTCTATCTCTGAATCTAAGAGGGGTTTAGGATATCCCCTTAGCAAGAATTTTTCTGCCATTTCATTGAATCTGACCTCCCTCACTAATGGATCTGACACAATCCTCTTGATACGCTTAAACTGTGAGGAGGGTAAAGACCTTTTCACCGCCGGTGAATGGTTGCTGGAGTAGTACAACAAACTGTTCTTATCCGTTTTTTTGATGTATAAATCAGTCTGTACACAACCATCATGACCCTTTATCACCAAAGTATCTAAAAAATTAATTTTGTCATGGTCATGCTGCACTGTAAAGCACAACTCGGGCCATATATTGTTAATGTACTGGGTAAATTTTTCCAAGGACTCAATGCCGCCCCGCCATACGCAAAAAATGTCGTCTATAAAGCGACGCCAGGCAATACACGATTGTTTATATAATGGATTTACGTATATGAATTTCTCCTCAAGCCACGACATATAGCTATTTGCGTACGGCGGTGCGGCATGCGAGCCCATCGCGGTACCCCGTTTCTGCTGAAAGAATGTGTCCTGGAACAGAAAATAATTTTCCTGTAAAGTCAGTGCCAATAATTGTAGAAAAAATTGTTTTTCTTGACTAGAATATTCTGACTGTTCCAGGATCCATTCTACGGCAGTAAGACCTTTTGTGTGCTCAATAGATGTGTAAAGACTGCACACATCAAATGTTACCAATAAATCTCCTACCTCAAGACGTAAATTTTTAATGTCTAACAAAAATTGATTAGTGTCAAGTACAAAAGATGGCATTTTTTTCGTTAATGGGGTGAGGACTTTTTCAATCAACATGGCTGGTGCAGATAAGATGGAGTCATTTGATGCTACAATGGGCCGTCCCGGGGGGGCTGTCATACATTTGTGAATTTTAGGCAGCGTGTATAAAACTGGTGTGACAGGATGTTGATTTATCAGAAATTGACACAATTTTTCATCGAGCAGACCCAATTCTTTGTATGTGTGAACAATACTGGTTAATTTACGTTTAATATCATAAACAGGGTCTCTATTTAGAGGTTGATAAGTATCTCTGTCGGACAGTTGTGTCAAAATTTCTGAGATGTAGTACTCTCTATCCAGCATAACTAGAGAGCCACCTTTATCTGCTGGTTTAAAAATAACAGATTTGTCATCCAGTATACTGCGTAATGCCTGTCTCTCTTCCTTTGACAAATTATGCGCTATAGTTAAACCATCATGTTGTATATCAGACAAAATAGCATTAAAATCCCTTTGCACCAGAGATATGAAAGCCTCTGTTGGATGTTGTGTTTTAGGAGGTTGAAAATGACTTTTCAGTCTCAAGCCAAATTTGCTTAATGTTAAACCACTAGTAACAGGTGCGTTAATCACAGAGGCTGACACATTCCCTGCTGCAAAATGAGCCTTCAATCTAACACTTCTAAAAAATCGGCGACAGTCCATATCAAACTGAAAAGTATCAAATGATTCAGTTGGACTAAAGGATAGACCTTTCTCCAATAACTGTACCTGAATAGGAGTCAGATTTTTAGATGATATGTTATATAGCAAAGTCTCGTTTATACCTGGGACCTGGTGGTCATGGACGCTTGTGTTTCTCCTGTAGTGCCGTCCTGCTCTCCTTGTATTCTTCCTCTTCGGCATCTTTGTCCTAAAAAAGGCGCCTGAGGGCGTACACCGGTGGAATAATCGCTGCCTGATCCTGATGATTGAGAGCCTGTTCGGCGTGTAAAGCGTCTTGTCAATGGAATAGCTGTACCCAGCGAGTCCTGCCATTTGTATATCCTTTTATTCTGATAGTCCTCCAAGTCACGTGTATATTTTTTACGCTTGGTAGCTTCAATGTCCTTTTTCAGATCGCTGCAATTTTTATCAATCTTTTGTTTTAAGGATATCAAATCTTCAGCAGTGAGAGAATCCTGTAGTTGCTGTTCAATCGATGAAATATGAATCTTGGTCTCAGCAATAGATGTGTTCAAATGTTCTATGGTGAGTATCATTAAATCATGAGAACACTTGTTAAGTATGTTGGCAAATTGAGTGCAATACTGCAGATCATCGCAGAAAAAAGTGGGTCTCAGATTAACCCTCAAGCCGCGTGGGATTCTCTGGTGTCTACAATACTCAGCTAATGTAGCCGCATGTAATTCCCACGCCACCAGTTTTCTCGATTCCTTCTCCCAATCCTTACCGCGTAATTCAGCAGGTGGTGTCTTCAGGAACTCCGTACTGGTGGTGACTTCTGACACGATCTCTCTCGCTCTTTCCTACAAGTATAACTACCCCACAAGTGACCCCATTTTGGAAAGAAGACACCCCAAGGTATTCGCTGATGGGCATAGTTAGTTCATGGAAGTTTTTATTTTTTGTCACAAGTTAGTGGAATATGAGACTTTGTATGAAAAAAAATAAAAAAAATCATCATTTTCCACTAACTTGTGACAAAAAATAAAAAATTCTACGAACTCGCCATGCCCCTCACGGAATACCTTGGGGTGTCTTCTTTCCAAAATGGGGTCACTTGTGGGGTAGTTATACTGCCCTGGCATTCTAGGGGCCCAAATGTGTGGTAAGGAGTTTGAAATCAAATTCTGTAAAAAATGGCCAGTGAAATCCGAAAGGTGCTCTTTGGAATGTGGGCCCCTTTGCCCACCTAGGCTGTAAAAAAGTGTCACACATGTGGTATCTCCGTATTCAGGAGAAGTTGGGGAATGTGTTTTGGGGTGTCATTTTACATATACCCATGCTGGGTGAGATAAATATCTTGGTCAAATGCCAACTTTGTATAAAAAAATGGGAAAAGTTGTCTTTTGCCAAGCTATTTATCTCACCCAGCATGGGTATATGTAAAATGACACCCCAAAACACATTCCCCAACTTCTCCTGAATACGGAGATACCACATGTGTGACAATTTTTTGCAGCCTAGGTGGGCAAAGGGGCCCATATTCCAAAGAGCACCTTTCGGATTTCACTGGTCATTTTTTACAGAATTTGATTTCAAACTCCTTACCACACATTTGGGCCCCTAGAATGCCAGGGCAGTATAACTACCCCACAAATGACCCCATTTTAGAAAGAAGACACCCCAAGGTATTCGCTGATGGGCATATTGAGTTCATGGAAGTTTTTATTTTTTGTCAAAAGTTAGTGGAATATGAGACTTTGTAAAAAAAAAAAAAATCATCATTTTCCACTAACTTGTGACAAAAAATAAAAAATTCTAGGAACTCGCCACGCCCCTCACGGAATACCTTGGGGTGTCTTTATTTCAAAATGGGGTCACTTGTGGGGTAGTTATACTGCCCTGGCATTCTAGGGGCCCAAATGTGTGGTAAGTAGGTAAATGACCTGTGAAATCCGAAAGGTGCTCTTTGGAATGTGGGCCCCTTTGCCCACCTAGGCTGCAAAAAAGTGTCACACATGTGGTATCTCCGTATTCAGGAGAAGTTGGGGAATGTGCTTTGGGGTGTCATTTTACATATACCCATGCTGGGTGAGAGAAATATCTTGGCAAAAGACAACTTTTCCCATTTTTTTATACAAAGTTGGCATTTGACCAAGATATTTATCTCACCCAGCATGGGTATATGTAAAATGACACCCAAAAACACATTCCCCAACTTCTCCTGAATACGGAGATACCACATGTGTGACACTTTTTTGCAGCCTAGGTGGGCAAAGGTGCCCAAATTCCTTTTAGGAGGGCATTTTTAAACATTTGGGTACCAGACTTCTTCTCACGCTTTGGGGCCCCTAAAATGCCAGGGCAGTATAAATACCCCACATGTGACCCCATTTTGGAAAGAAGACACCCCAAGGTATTCAATGAGGGGCATGGCGAGTTCATAGAAAAAAAAAAAATTTGGCACAAGTTAGCGGAAATTGATTTTTTAGATTTTTTTCTCACAAAGTCTCCCTTTCCGCTAACTTGGGACAAAAATGTCAATCTTTCATGGACTCAATATGCCCCTCAGCGAATACCTTGGGGTGTCTTCTTTCCAAAATGGTGTTATTTGTGGGGTGTTTGTACTGCCCTGGCATTTGAGGGTCTCCGCAATCATTACATGTATGGCCAGCATTAGGAGTTTCTGCTATTCTCCCTATATTGAGCATACGGGTAATGAGATTTTTTTTTTCCGTTCAGCCTCTGGGCTGAAAGAAAAAAATGAACGGCACAGATTTCTTCATTCGCATCGATCAATGTGGATGAAAAAATCTCTGCCAAAAAAAAAAAGGAGGGGAAAGGCGTCTGCCAGGACATAGGAGCTCCGCCCAACATCCATAACCACTTAGCTCGTATGCCCTGGCAAACCAGATTTCTCCATTCACATCAATCGATGTGGATGAATAAATCATTGCCGGGATTTTATTTATTTTTTTATATACAAAGTGTTGCCAAAGCATAGGAACACCGCCACCTCCTCAGCTCATATGCCTCGGCAAACGTATCTTTTACTGCAGAGGAGAAATCTCGTCTTGCAGTGCCGCATACACCGACTTGCGTGTAATCTGACAGCAGCGCAATGCTTCTGTCAGAATGCACATCAGTGCTGCAGCTAGTCGATCGGTTGGTCCACCTGGAAGGTAAAAAAAAAAAAAAAAAAACAGGCCGCAACACAATAATTTTATTAACTTTGTCCTAGCAGCAGCATGACGTAGGTGTGCCGCGCTCCTCCTCTGGCTGCCCTCTCCTCTCTCTCCCTACCTCGCTCTTGGATGTGAATCGCCGAAGGAACGCCGATCCCAGACCAGACCAGCCTTGGCTAATCGAGCCTAGATGGGACCGATGGGACCGTGCTCTGCCTAGAGCAACCTCCAGACGTGACTTGCCTGATGTGACTTGCCCCCGGCTGCTTCGTCCTGCCGTCTGCCGCGATCTGCTTTGATGCAACTTGCCGTCTGTTACTTGCCCTGAGCGGTCTCCTGCCACTCGATGTGATCTGCTGCCTTCTGCTTCATCCTGCCGCCTGCCACCTGCTGCTGCCCTACAGTACCTGCCTTGATCCGCTTCCTGCCTGCAGCCCGCTGTAAGGTATCTGCTCTGCCCCTTGTTCGCTGCCGGCTGAGACCCGCCTCACGCTGTTCGTTGCCTCTGATCGGTGGTGTCCCTGTGTTTTTCCTGCATGTGGTCTGCTGCCTGCGAGGTATTGGGGGCGCTGGAGCTGGTGAGCCTGCTGGGTTGCTGAGCTGCGGTGTCCGTGGGTGGAGTGGAGAGCCTGGGTTTGGTGTCCGGTGGGTGAATTCGGTGATATCTCTCGTTTATTAACACACTAACATTCTTTGGGAGACGGCAGTGGTCTGGTGTTGTTGGCGGGGGGGGGGGCGTTGTGAGGTCGGGGTGTACTATACTTCACAGAATTTCTGTGGCCCTTGTTGGATTCCTGTGGGGCTGTCAGCTGTATGCCTCGCTGTGGTTATTGGAGCTGGGCCCTGGGAACTTAAGGAACTTAAGGAACGGTTCCCCCCCCCCCTCTTCTCTACAGATGAAGCGACAAGGCCCAAGAGGATCTCTCTCCATTAATAGATGTTAGGACCCCCTTTATCTATTCTATTTGGAGGATCTGTCTAGATGGATTGACCCTTTGAAAATTGCAGTCGTCAATGGGAAACTTAATTGGGCGCTTTTGTTATTATAGCGGGGTGACTGAAAAGCTATATTTTTGGGGCTCTAACCAGAAATGCAAGAACGGCGTCATTACTGGGTATTCTGCTGTCGTACTCAGTAAACTGGATTTACACACTAATCCTAATTCTAATAAGTTACTTAGTTATTTAGTGGTCCCGCCACCCGTTCATGTATATGATTACCAACTATATTTTGTTTGTTAGTGGCTCTGTACTTTTCTTCTCCCTAGGTGATGACTGTTATATAATTACCTGTAACTGTTTATAGGTTTTTATTTGGGGGATGTAACTATCCATTTAGTTTGCAACTATTTTGTGGGTAGAGGTGTGCATCTACCTAGTATCTGTTCTCTTTTGGGGCTATATTTACCTGTAACTTATCTTCTCCTGCCTATGAGTATTTGATACTATTAATAACCGGCTTTTTTGTGGGGCTGAGTTGGGTTCATAGTTGGGGCGTTGAAGTGTGTTTATGACTGCAGCTTACTTATTTAGACAAAAATGCCGCCAAAATTTCGCAAATCAGGAGGAGTGACCTCCCCAAAAGGAGGATCAGGGGGGAGCCCACAGGCCCGGTTAGATAAATTTCTGAAGTCACCACCACCTAAAACTAGAGGAGGTGTACATAGATCTGCTTCTCAGATTGAGCCAGGATTAGATAATACGGATCAGTTAGAACGGGGTTTATCAAAGGTCCGTTCCTCCCATAGTGAAGGTTTTGACAGTATCAATAAAAAACTCCAGGATATATTGGGAGTAGTAAATGCTACTAACACTTCGGTGGCAGAGTTGACTTCTTCCCTTGCAGTAGTTCAAGGCGATGTTACCATAATAAGAGACGAAATGTCGAAGTTGAGACTAAAGGTGAAGGAATTGGAGTCTGCAGTCAACTCTGTCACCGTAGAGAATGGTCTATTAAAGAACAGACTAGAAGAGGTAGATGAAGATCGCTCTTGGTTAAGAAGAAAAGTGGTAGAGCTGGAGGATAGGTCTCGTAGATATAACCTGCGGTTAGTAGGGTTTCCAGAAGGGGCAGAACAGGATAATCCGCCGAATTTCATTCAGAAATGGTTGGTAGAAAGTCTGGGACCTGACTATGATGTATCTACCTTCTGTGTGGAAAGAGCCCATAGAATCCCCTTCAAAAAACCTCTTCCTGGGGCCCCTCCCAGGGCAATCTTGGCAAAATTTGTTTGCTCAAAGGATCGGGACTGGGTCCTTAGACGCAAAAGAGAAGTAGAAAATATACAATTTAATGGTAATCTGATATCAATTTTTCCCGATTTTTCGCGAGAGACACAAAATAAAAGAAGATCTTTTTTTGATGTGAAAAAAAGATTGATTGCAGCTAAGATTACCTATTCAATGCTATATCCCGCTAAATTGAGAGTGGTATACAATGATTCTGTGCGGGTTTTTTCCACACAGTCGGAAGCGGCGCAATGGTTGGACCTAAAGGGCCTATGAAAAGTACGGAAGGTGGGTGAGGAGGGAGGTTAATGAGGGGAGGTGGCAGGGGGGAGGTTTGGTGGTAGGAGAGAGGTTGATGGGTATTGCGAAATGCCCTGTCAACCATCTAGGGTTTTTTTTTGGGGGTGGGTTTAAGGGAGGGATTGGCTGCCGTCGTTTGCTGTGCAGATATGCGTGCCTCTCCGTTAAGAAAGGGGGGTTAGAAATTCCCTTTATCTATAGGATATGCCGTGTAACATTCTATTTTGGAATGTGAGAGGGCTGGGAGACAGGGTGAAGAGGACGGTGGTATTTGATCTCGTGGTCCGCCATCTGCCGGCGATTGTGGTACTATTGGAGACCCATACTACATTAGATAGGATTTACATACTGAAAAGGAAATGGGCTTCTCTTGAGTACCACGCTTGCTACTCCTCTTATGCAAGAGGGGTTAGCATATATATTCATCATGGGATGGAGTATCAACCGCTAGATAACCTGATTGATAAAGAAGGGAGATTTGTATTCCTCCATGGGTATTGGAAAGGGCAGGAGGTCATACTGGCTTTTATTTATATTCCTCCACCATTTAATGCAAAGGTGTTTAGACAGTTAGTCCAATATATATCCACAAAAAATCAATGTGCGCTATTAGTGGCAGGTGACTTTAATGCAGTACCTGATGCTGAGTTGGATCGGTTCTTGTCGTTCTCTGGGCACGGTCGCACGGGATTCCCTTTGACTGCTGTATGCCAGGAGTTGGCGCTGGTCGATATCTGGCGCCACCTCTATGGCAATAAAAAAATCTTCTCATGTTTTAGCCAGTCATTTGGGTCAATGTCCCGTATAGATCTGGCGTTTGCAAGTCCGGATCTGTGCGGCCGCGTCCTGAGAATGAGGTATGAACCTCATGGAATCTCGGATCACTCCCCAGTTCTTGTTATATTTGCGGAGGCCCCAAATACAGGTAGAATCTTTAAACTGAACCCGCACTGGTTTGATGTGATAGGGGAGCAATCCCGAATAGACCAGGATATTCAGGAATTTTGGGACCTTAACGTAGGATCGGCACATATTCACTACGTGTGGGATGCTTTGAAAGCCCATATAAGGGGCTTATACTTTAGTAAAATTAATAGGTTCAGAACGGAAGTACGGCGCAGGGAACAACAATTGACAGACTTAATAAGGAGTTTGCGCGCCGTATTAATTGACTCCTATACGGAGCAATCCATTAATCAGTTAAAAGAGGCCAATTTACAGCTTAAGACGCTCCTATATAAGAAAGCACAACATAAGCTCCTATTTCAAGGCCAGAATCGTTTTTGCGAATCGGGTAAAACGGGCAGGTTTTTGGCTCGTCTGGTGGCCAATCAGAGAGAGTCTACCAGTATAAGAGAAATCAGGAACTTACAGGGTGTTGGGGTGAGTTCTGCAAAGGAGATAAGGGAGGAATTTGCGAGATATTATTCTACCCTTTATAAATCTGAGTCTATGTTTAGTCGTACCGATATGGATCAATATCTTCAAAGATTAGAGCTCCCCCAGTTATGTTCTCAAGATAGAGAACTCCCCCATCCTTTTAGAGGAACTCAAGGCGACTCTTCCCTCTCTAAAATATAAATCAGCCCCCGGTTCAGATGGATTGCAGTTTGATCTATATAGGTACCATGCTAAAGTACTTTTGCAGATCGTGCTTCTAGTCCTGAATGAATCCTGCGCATGCTGCTCTTTACCTCCATCATTTAGAGAGGCAGTGATTATCTTGGTCTTAAAAAAGGAGAAGGATCCGTGTGATATGGGGTCATATAGACCCATATCACTTTTAAATACGGACTATAAGATTTTCGCAAAAATTTTGGCCAATCGTTTAAAGAAGGTTATAGCGGGTTTGATACACCCCAATCAGACGGGCTTTATCCCGGGACGGCAAATACAGATGAGTCTATATAGGGTTTATTTGAATTTGTCTATTGGGGGCAGTATAGACCACTCCATTCTGTCTTTAGACGCCGCAAAGGCGTTTGACAGGATGGAGTGGTCCTTTTTGTGGGCTACAATGTCCCATTTTGGCCTTGGGAATCCGTTTCTGGAAATGACTCAAATGCTATATGCTCAGCCAGTTGCATCTATCAGTGTCAACGGTATTAGCTCTTCCCCCGTTATGATGCAGAGAGGGATGAGACAGGGCTGTCCCCTGTCTCCTCTCCTCTTCGCTCTTTTTATTGAACCATTGGCTTCCCGGATTCGCTTAGATAAGTGTATAGATGGTTTTGGGGTGGCGGGAGTGGGCGATAAAATAAGCTTATATGCCGATGACGTGATCCTGTTCCTGGATCAGGGATGGAAAATTCTCCCGTATGTCATAGAGGTAATAGAAGATTATGGCAAACTATCAGGTTATAGAATTAATTGGTCAAAGTCATCGCTCCTCCCGCTGAACCGCAAAGCTGTAGATGAGGGGAGGCGAGTTCGTGTTTTGGCCCCTAATGATACTTTAGATTATTTGGGGGTTAAGATTGGGGTCCCTATAAATAGGTTTTATGATCTTAATCTGGCTCCGGTTTTGAATAAAGTTAGGGGCAAAATCAGCGCCTGGCGGAAATTGATATTGGCACAGACGGACCGAATAGCTTTGATTAAAATGATTATCTTACCGATAGTTTTGTTTCCGTTGTGTGCCTCCCCTATCTGGATAGATGATATCTTCTTTCATAGGTTGGAGACTATGATCAACAATTTAATTTGGGGAAGGAAGAGGGTGCGTATAAAGCAGAGATATCTATGGCTGTCGGAGGCAGATGGTGGGCTGTCATTACCTTTTTTTCAAGGTTATTTTTTATGTGCACAGATTCAGCGTTGTTGTCTTTCAAAAGAAAGTTTACATTCACAATATTTGACAAAAGTTTTTGATAAACCAGTTGATAATATCTTTGCATGTTTGGAGACTGGGTTTATGGGAATGAGGAGGTCCTTGCTGATCCCGTGCTCACTGCAGAGGATTTGGAACAGACTGAAGAAGATCCTTAAATCTTCCGGTCCGTTTGTTTTCCCCCCTCTGTGGGAGAACAGGGGGCTGGAGGAGTTCTTCAAAATTACAGATTTTGGTTATTGGTTACGTAATGGTATTAACAGAGTGTCCGACCTTTTTTATATGGGTCGTTTTAAATCACTTTTGGAATTTGGTTTTTCAGATAGTTCACCATTAGAGTTATTTATGTATTCACGTTTGAAACATATATTTGAAACCTCTAGGAATAGGGGGCTTATTTTTCCACGTGAGAATATATTTTTTGATTTTTGTGACGCCCAGAAGTATGAAAAAGTGAAGCTATCTAGACTTTATGCGAAACTCCGAATGGCACTAGCAACTGTAACACCTTTCAAAAGCACAGATAAGTGGGAGCAAGAGTTGAATTGCCCCCCACTACAGTGGTCTACTATTTATAGGAATGTGAGAAAGGCGACAGTTTCCAGTGCGCATAGGTTAATTCAATTTAAGATACTCCATAGACTGTATTATACGCCTAAAACCCAAGGAAAATTTCCCCAAAATAAAGATTGGGATTGCTGCTGCTCTAAATGTGGATATGTTAATGCAAACTATGTCCATTTGCTTTGGAGCTGCAGCAAAATAAGAAGTTACTGGGATGAGGTTTTCGCTACCCTACAAAAGGAGAGTTCAATGAACTATAACCCGGGAATTTTGGTAGTGATCTTTGGAGATTATGGGTCAGAAGTGGAAGTCCCACCCCAGGTTAGACGGATTTGGATGCGGGGATTGATGGTCGCTAAAGCTATATTGATAAAGTATTGGGGCTCTGTCTCCCTGCCCTCAATAAGAGAGTGGGGTTCATACCTCCAAAAAATTAGGGTATATGAAGACATTGAAAGGAAACGGAGAGTTGCACGCAGAACTGCATAGCTATAATTAATACTGATACTATTCTATACAACAATGAACGGAGTGGACGGCAGCCAATGGGGGGGGGGGGGTTGATATAGTTATTATTATATATTATCTTGAGGGTGTCATTAGGATGTTGTGTAGAACTTTTCTTGTAAGGATGTCTGTGATTGCCATGCTGGGCACACCGCTGTGATTAATATTGTTTTATGTAAAAAAAAAGTAAAAAAACTAAAATAAAAAAAAAAAAAAAAAACTTTGGAAGAGAACATATAAACTTTAACTTTTTGAACTGAACATTAACCTTTTTGCTTACTGGTGTTTTTTTTTTTGTTTTTTTTTACCTTTATAGAACAAACCTCTCCTTCCCCATGGGTCAATGTGCAAAGCGCAAATCGCCCAAAGATGTGGCGAAGTACGTTATGCACTTTGTCCCATGTGAAAGGAGACGTTTGCAGCAGCTGTGAGTGAATGGGCCCTAATAGCCCTGTGTGCCTGTCCTGGTGAGATGTGATCCCTATGCTAGTTGTACCTGTGTGTGGAACTTCCGGAAACACTCTCCTAAGCATAGGGCAGGGTGGTCAGGACAGTCAGGACAGAAATAGCGGGTGTCACGCCTTATTCCACTCCTGCTACAGACACGACATCTTTTTCGGGATGACGGTTGGGTTGTGGTACCAGCAACGACATTGGGGAAATGTCGCTCGTGTAGACGGCTAACTACACTGGTGGATGGGGCCACGGAACCTTCTGGATACAGGAGGTTCTCGATGATCTCTTCCTGGAATTTGAGGAAGGATCGTGTTCTCCCAGCCTTACTGTAGAGAACAAAACTATTATACAGAGCCAATTGAATCAAATATACAGACACCTTCTTATACCAGCGTCTGGTTCTGCAGGAAACTAAATACGGAGACAACATCTGGTCATTGAAGTCCACCCCTCCCATGAGCAAATTATAGTCGTGGACTGAGAGGGGCTTTTCAATGACATGGGTTGCTCGCTCAATTTGGATTGTCGTGTCTGCGTGAATGGAGGAGAGCATGTAAACGTCACGCTTGTCTCTCCATTTCACCGCGAGCAGTTCTTCGTTACACAAGGCAGCCCTCTCCCCCCTTGCAAGACGGGTGGTAACGAGCTGTTGCGGGAAGCCCCGGTGACTAGGTCGCACGGTGCCACAGGCGCAAATCCGTTCTAGAAACAAATGCCTAAAGAGGGCCAACCTTGTGTAGAAATTGTCCACATAAAGATGGTACCCCTTGCCGAATAAGGGTGACACCAAGTCCCAGACTGTCTTCCCACTGCTCCCCAGGTAGTCAGGGCAACCGACCGGCTCCAGGGTCTGATCTTTTCCCTCATAGACACGAAATTTGTGGGTATAGCCTGTGGGCCCTTTCACAGAGCTTATACAATTTGACCCCATACCGGGCACGCTTGCTTGGGATGTATTGTTTGAAGCCAAGGCGCCCGGTAAAATGTATTAGGGACTCGTCTATGCAGATGTTTTGCTCGGGGGTATACAAATCTGCAAATTTCTGGTTGAAATGGTCTATGAGGGGCCGAATTTTGTGGAACCGGTCAAAAGCTGGGTGGCCTCTGGGACGGGAGGTGGTGTTGTCGCTAAAATGCAGAAAACGCAGGATGGTCTCAAATCGTGTCCTGGACATAGCAGCAGAGAACATGGGCATGTGATGAATTGGGTTTGTGGACCAATATGACCGCAATTCATGCTTTTTAGTTAGACCCATGTTGAGGAGAAGGCCCAGAAAAATTTTAATTTCGGAAACTTGGACTGGTTTCCACCGGAAAGGCTGGCATAAAAGCTTCCCGGGTTTGCGGTTATAAATTGTGTGGAATACGCAGTCCACAGTCAAGAACAGCTCAAAAAATCCCAGGGCCGAACCGATATGAGCCGTCTCAACCCGAACTCCAGACTGGGCGGTGAAAGGGGGAATTAATGGTGCGGCTGAAGTTGGTGACTGCCAATCAGGGTTTGCCAGCACCTCAGGGACTCTAGGGGCTCTACGGGCCTGTCTGTGCGGTGGCTGCGACGGGGTAACTACTGCACGTGCCACCGTACCAGCTTCAACTGCCCTTCTGGTGCTCGCTACTTCACCATGTTGTACGGCAGTGCTGGTACTAGGTCCAGGAAGGGCTGCGCTGCTGGTGTATGCCTCACCACGTGATCCGGCAGCGACAGCCCCACTCTGCTGCTCTTGAAGCGGATCCTGCGTAACCTGTGGTCTAGCGACACGGGGCCGGGTACGCCTGGTGCTATCAGGGACCTCAGCCTCCTCGTCCGAACTTTGGGTCAGAGAGCCACTGCTTTCTACAGGTTCATATTCTGACCCGCTAGATTCGTCAGATGAGGGTTCCCACTCCTCATCCGACTGGGTCAGAATCCTGTAGGCCTCTTCAGAAGAATACCCCCTGTTTGACATTTTGGACTACTAAATTTAGGGGTATTCCCTGAGACTACCCAAGAAAAAAAGCAAGCCTGTCTTACAAAGGGGAGGCTAGCGAAGTACCGGAGGCCGCTGCGGTTGATAAAAAATATCAAAACAGATTTTTTTTATCGCCGCAGCGCGTGTGAAGTGAATGTGCAGTGATCAAAAAATATATATTTTTTGTCACTGCGGCGGGGCGGGCGTGGGTGAACGCACGTGTGGGCGACCGATCAGGCCTGATCGGGCAAACACTGCGTTTTGGGTGGAGGGCGAGCTAAGGTGACACTAATACAATTATAGATCTGACCGTGATCAGTTTTGATCACTTACAGATACTATAAAAGTACAAATGCTGATTAGCGATACGCTAAACAGCGAATAAGTGACTGCGGTGCGGTGGGCTGGGCGCTAACTTACGCTAAACTACCTAACCAAGGGGCCTAAACTATCCCTAAAACCTAACAGTCAATACCAGTGAAAAAAAAAAATGACAGTTTACACTGATCACTTTTTTTCCTTTCACTAATTGGGGTGCAGGGGGGGTGATCTGGGGCTAAAGTGTGGTGTTTAGTGCTACTCACAGTTCAGTCTGCTCCTCTGCTGGATCCAACCGACGAAAAGGACCAGCAGAGGAGCAGACAAGCCATATAACAGATCATATTTACTAATATGATCTGTTATATGGCTTGTGATTGGTTTTTTTGAAAATCGCCAGCCTGCCAGCCAATGATCGTTGCTGGCAGGCTGGTGACGAAATTGTTCTTTAACTTTTGCCGGCCCGCGATGCGCATGCGCGGGCCGGCTCTGACCGAAATCTCGCGTCTCGCGAGATGACGCACGGATGCGTCCAGGAGGAATGAATCAACCACCTTCCGGACACATCCGTGCGTTAGGCGGTCGGGAGGTGGTTAACAATTGAGACTGCGGTACTGCAGAGGCTGGCTGCTGTTTTGGGGCAGAATAAGATGAACGCTATGGCAACAATAAATTAAGCCACAGCCCAACATCCTTTGTGCCCCACCGCATGCTAGGATATACGGACAGCCTCTGTCTGAAATTTTCATCATACACAAACCAACCTATCCCTCCAAAATTCTTATACGCCTATAAAACATTATCTAAATGTTGAAAAAGTCCTGAACATTTTGCAGAAAATTTCTCACCCATTACGCTGCAGAAGATACAGTATGCTTGCAACCAGTTATTAAAAGTACGTGGGATCGGGCGCCTCCTGTCTTCTTCAGACTTATCCTCCCTTTTATCCAATTTAGCGACAAAATCTTTTGATGCAGGTAACAGCGACAAAAGGTCCACAAATTCATTTCTCCATATCTTTTCTTTAACCGCCATGGAGAGATGAAAACCCAACGGCAAAATATCACATGGTAACATTTCCTTATAACATGACTCTGACACTCCTCCACGTCTAGATACCACTGGAAGAGGGAGAGAGTCATCACTATCATAATCCTCACCCGTCCCCCGACCGCTAAAACGGCAAGCAGAAAAATCGCCTGCCGTACCAGCCGGTTCAGGAGCATGGGGGTGAAGGGGGAAAAAACTCTGTAAAGAAGAAAGGACACAGGACAAAGACGCAATAACGGTTCCCAGATCACTGGGGAACTCACCACCAGCTGGAGCTGCACTCCGAACACCAGAAGAAGATGCGGATGCCTCCTGTCGCTGTGTCACGTTTTCCAAGCACACACCGTCTCGCTGCTCAACACCGGAGTGGAGCGGCAGAGACTGGTACTGCACAGGCTGTGGATCAATTCTGCGTCGTCTCCATCCATGTTGCCGCTAAGGACGTGCAGGGGACTCAAACGATGTTCTTCTCACAGCAGGACCTTCCTGGGAACCAAAGTGCTGCAGGGCAGAGGCGGAACCAAAAGTTTGCTGGGGACGCAGTTTCCAGACGGACCTCAGCCTCTGATGTCATCCCCAAGCAGCCACTTCCGGTTTGTTCCACAGTAGCGCTGCCCCTCTCTGATCTCCTCCTATCCGGAACAGACCTACAGGGGGAAGGAGATAAACGGGTGTGCTGCCTCTTCTCTCTTCTTGAAGAGCGCAGCGCAGGCACCGCAGGGAGAACTCTGGTCACTTCAGACTCCACCGCCGGGCCCAGGACATTGCCAGGATCGCTGACTACCGCCGGCACAGCCCCAGACGAAGACCAGTCAGCTATGCAGGATTCCAGCTAGGACGCCGTCTCTCCATCTCCCGCATGCCTCCGCAGCTCCGCGACGAACTCCTCCATCAGATATGCAGACGGGCAGCACTTCCTCCAGATGCTGTTGGGATGACAGCCCAACACTGCCCGCTACTTCCACTATATAGCCCTAAGCTGGGGGGACCTTGAAACTATCCCACCAATGCCCTAACTGTTGCTGGGCATTTCTGGATTCCCTGCCCAGCAACACTACCCAATAGGTCACTTACTGACCCAATGATTGACCTCTGCCCCAGACCCCCAGCAACCATCTATTTTTAGCTATCCCACACACATTTTTAGGTGGGAATTTTTCCCACCCAAAACTATGTAAAGGCTAATGGGATGATTATAATCCCATGAGGATCCCTCTATATATTTTCGGGATTCCATCATTCTCCCCTGCGGATTCCTGCGACTGAGCAATCAAAACAGGCTTACCATTTTATTATCACACATTTCCTGATCGTCCTTGGCAGCACATAACGAAAGGGTTAAGTCCCCTAGGTACAACCTGGATAGAGACACATTAGCAAGCAGTAGACTTGATTAATTGGCAATTAGCAGGCTATATAGGATAACACATGACACCAGAGCCTTGTATTTTTTTTTTCTCTAGGTATCAGAAGAGACACTTTAAACATCCTGCTACCATCCTGCAAAGGACCCGATCCCTGCCAGGCTGTATACAGGCTCCCTGTCCCTCAACCTGAAGGTGGAATGAGCGCACCTCCCCTGTGTAAAAACTTACAGTGCCTCGTTCCACAGCCGATGTGATATTCCGGCTTGGTGTCTTATTATGTGCACGTGCGGCTGTGGGGAGCTAAGGCCGTGCACGTGACACCCGACGAGAGCGTCCCGGAAGTTAGGCTTTTAAGCTCACTCCGGCGTGATACCTGTGCGCTCAGCCAGAACGTCTCACCCGCTGCTTACTGCGGTAAGTATGGTGACTCTGGGGATCCAGGGGCCGACTGCTTGAAAGTAAGATATTGTTTGCAGGCTGCAGGATGTCTTGGTTGGATGTTATGTTCCTCCTCTAGTTTATGAGTAGAGGATTTTTATCCTGTATGTTTGCCTCTGCTACAACCATGAACCATGTGTTTGGCTGTGTTGTAATGCACAGCCATCTAGGCCACTAAGTGTGTTTCCTGCTATTAGGCTGTTGGCTCTCCTGAGTTAGGAGTGATCCATGCTTTTACTGCTGTGCATCTATGATTACTCTGCAGGACTAAATTCCCTATATGTTGCTTTTGTCCTTGCATATATCAGGGATCTGGCTGTATACATCCTAATTGACTTTTTTGTATGTTTAACTATAGATGTCTGCCTCACATGAGGAATCCAGCAAAAGGAAAAGGAAAACTAGGCATCGTTTATGTCAGAAATGTGAACAGCCTCTTCCTGATGAAATACACACTAATGTCTGCACTGACTGCCTGTCACCTACTATGTCTACCCAGTCTGGGAACTTTCTTATGTGGTTTAAGGAGCAACTTACTTCAGTATTTGATGAAGTCAGGTCTATAAATAAAAAACCTAGACATACAAACAAGTCTCCACCTCCACAGATGATTTCTTCCTCCTCTGAAGACGAGTATCTGTCTGAAGGAGAAATCTATTCTGACAAGTCTTCTAATGATCCTGATGAATTTTTTATATTTCATAAAGAAAAATTACATGAATTAATTAAAGCAGTAAAACATACATTAGAGTCTGATAAAGACACCTCAGGAAAATCCAAATCAGATAAACTTTTTTATTTTCCCAAGACTAAAGGGAATGTGTTTCCAGGGCATCCAGTCCTGGATGAATGGATTAAACAGGACTGGGATACACCTGACAAAAAATCAAATCCAGTATCCAGACAAAAATCCATTTATAAATTGGATGAAAAATTTTCTGCGCAATGGGGTTCTGTGCCCAAAGTAGATTTAGTAGTCGCCCGTCTGTCTAAAAAAGCGATTTTTCCAGCGGAGGAAGCTTCCCTTATAAAAGATCCTATGGATAGAAAAATAGAAACCTTATTAAAAAGAGATTATGCTGCTTCTTCAGCGGCCTGTGTAGCTGGCCTATCTTCAGTACCAGTGGCCAGAGCTTTAAGAATCTGGTTATCCCAGATATCCCATGATCTAGAAGATGGGGTGTCTAGAGAAGAGATTTTAAAAAGTTTTCCAGTAATAAAAGCTGCTTCAGATTTTTTGTGTGATGCTCCTCTGGATATTGTAAAATCTTCAGCAAGCTCCATGAGCCTTTCCAATACTGCAAGGAGGGCGCTCTGGATTAAACAATGGCCAGGGGATATATTATCCAAGAATCATTTCTGTAGTCTTCCCTTTCAGCCAACATCTCTGTTTGGTCCACAACTTGAAAAAATCCTTGAATCCTTGAACGAGGGCAAAGGTTCAGTTTTTCCACAGTCAAAAAAGAGACCATCGTTTAGACCCTTTCGCTCACAAAGGAGAAGATCTCCTAGATTCAGGAACAGACAACAGTTCTCTAAACAAAGAAGATTTCGGGGCAGACAGGAAAGGGCTGAATATAAGAAGAAAACTAACCAAAAAACCTCTGAATTATGACGCCACCCTAAAGCCAAAAGTTGGCGCAAGACTAAAGCTATTCTATCCCGTCTGGTCTCTCACATCTACAGACGCTTGGGTCATGTCCACGGTCAAAAACGGATATGTACTAGAGTTCGCACAATTTCCCCCAGACCGATACTATATAAATCATCCCAGGGATCAAGTTGTTTTACATCTACCTTAAGAATTCATCCAAAAAGGAGCATTAGAACCAGTGCCTCCAGAAGAACAGTTCAGCGGGGTATATTCCAAAGTATTTTCCGTACCCAAACCAGGGAAGAAATGGAGGCTAATCATCGATCTCAGGTTCCTGAACAAGTTCTTGGTGAAAAGGAAATTCAAAATGGAATCTATAAAATCAGTTCTAATGGTTCTGGAAAAGGGAGATTATATGGCGTCAATAGACCTGGCAGACGCCTATTTACATATTCCGATTCACCCCAGCCACAGAAAGTTCTTGAGAGTAGCAGTTCGGACGACAACTTGTATTACACATCTCCAGTTTACATGCCTCCCCTTCGGCATAACTTCTGCTCCGAGAGTATTTACGAAGGTGTCAATTGTCCTAACAGCAGCGCTAAGGTTGGAAGGTATAATGTGTATCCCATACCTGGACGATTGGCTTTTAATAGCGAGTTCCAGCCAACAACTGAACCTCCATTTACAAGCCACGATACAAATGCTCCAGTCCCATGGATTCCTAATAAACAAGGGAAAATCTTCTCTAATTCCATCCCAACAAATAAAATTTCTAGGATATGTTCTGAATTCGGATCAAATGACAATCAAATTATCTCCGCAAAGAATATCATCTGTTCACAGGGGAGTACATCAACTTCTGTCCAATCACAAGATCTCTATCCGTCATGCAATGAGGGTGTTAGGTCTCCTAACGTCATCTATAGAGGCTGTTCCTTGGGCCAAAGCTCACATCAGAAGTTTACAAAACAATATTCTAACCAGCTGGAACAAAAATTACAGCTCCCTGGACAAGAAGATGGTAATAACAACCGCAACATGCCAGGACCTGAAGTGGTGGATTTCGTCTCCTCACCTAAAGCAAGGCAGGGGTCTGAATCCCCATGCCCAAAAAATCCTCACGTCGGATGCCTCCTCTTGGGGCTGGGGTGCTCATGTAGACAATTTATGGGTACAGAGGAAGTGGACGAAGAAAGAAGCATTAATGTCCTCCAATTGGAGGGAGCTCAGAGCAGTGAGGCTAGCCGTTCTTCATTTTCAAAAACATCTTTCGGGGTTCAAAATACTGATTCAGTCAGACAATCTACCAACTGTCTATTATATCAACAAACAGGGGGGCACAAGGAGTCACAGTCTCTATCCTCATGGCCTGGGCAGGGAAGTTCACGAAAGACATCTCAGCTATCCATATAAGGGGAATTTTGAATCACTCAGCAGATCTACTCAGTCGCACCCCTCTACATCCAGGGGAATGGAGCTTAAATCCGACAGTCTTCAACAGCATTGTATCTCGCTGGGGGAAAACCTGTCTCGACGCCATGGCAACAGATCAGAACAAGAAACTCAATCAATTCTGTTCCATTCATCGCTCCTGCCAAGCATTATCAATAGACGGACTGTCAATCAGTTGGAAGAAGGGCCTGATTTATGTATTTCCTCCGATTCCCCTTATACCAAAAGTCCTAAAAAAGATAAGGGAAGATCGTGCAGAAGTCATAGCAGTTCTTCCGTTTTGGCCCCGAAGAACATGGTTCGCTCTAGCCCTATCTCTCACCAGGGGCAGAATCTGGAAAATCCCTCCTCGCCCAGACTTGCTGATCCAGAGAGGATTTCTTCACCACAATCCCAACAGCCTACAGCTTGCGGCTTGGAGGCTGAGCGGCAGGTCACTAACATCACTTGGTTTTTCTTCTGAGCTAGTTAATACCATGCTAGCAGCCCGTAAACCAACAACTATTAAAATATACAATAGAGTATGGAAGAGCTTTAATGGCTGGTGCCAAAGAACTTCTTCTCTTCCTGAAGATTTAAAATCTGTTCTGCAGTTCCTTCAAGAAGGTTTTAGTAAAGGTTTAAAAACAAACACCTTGAAAGTACAGTTCACCGCGATCAATGCCCAGTTACAAGGGAAATTTTCGAATAATCAAATAATGCGTACATTTTTTTAAAGCTCTGAAAAATCTAAGACCTCCTACCAGTGTGCCGATCCCTTCCTGGGATTTGTCTGTGGTATTGTCTGCTATGTTAAAAGAACCCTTTGAGCCAATAGAATCCTCGTCTCTGAAGCATATATTTATGAAGGCCCTCTTTCTGGTCGCAATCACTTCGGCCAGACGTGTTAGTGAACTTCAAGCTCTGTCACATAAAGAACCATATTTTAGAGATATGGGCGACTGTATTATTCTACGAACCATGCCAGGTTTTCTCCCGAAAGTAGCATCAGTAGTAAACATTAACCAAGAGATTTCTCTTCCAGTTCTTCACTCAGATCCTCAAGAGAAAGTGCATTGGCATTTACTGGATGTCAAAAGAGCATTGCAGGCATATCTTCAAAGTACTGCTTCCTTCAGAAAATCAGAAGGATTATTCTTACAGATCCAAGGACCAAATAAAGGAAAGAGAGCTAGTAAAGCAACACTAGCAAGATGGATCAAGCGTGCAATTGAAGAGTCCTATACTGCTGCCGGCCTAGAGTGCCCTATCGGGTTAAAAGCACACTCTACGAGATCTACAGCTTCATCTTGGGCAGAATTGGCACAGGTTTCTCTTGATCAGATCTGTAAAGCGGCTACGTGGTCTTCTGTGTCCACATTTATGAGGCATTACAGACTTGACGTATTAGCAGCTGAAGGGTCAACATTTGGCAAAAGAGTGCTTCAAGTGGCGGCCAGTGCTCCCTCCCAATGAGTACTGCTTATCAAGTCCCTTTCGTTATGTGCTGCCAAGGACGATCAGGAAAATGAAAATTTACTCACCGAAATTTTTGTTTTCTGGAGTCCGTAGGCAGCACAACTCTCCCCCCCTTTAATAAATTTATTGCTGCATACAAATACAAGGCTCTGGTGTCATGTGTTATCCTATATAGCCTGCTAATTGCCAATTAATCAAGTCTACTGCTTGCTAATGTGTCTCTATCCAGGTTGTACCTAGGGGACTTAACCCTTTCGTTATGTGCTGCCAAGGACGATCAGGAAATGTGTGATAATAAAATGGTAAGCCTGTTTTGATTGCTCAGTCGCAGGAATCCGCAGGGGAGAATGATGGAATCCCGAAATTATATAGAGGGATCCTCATGGGATTATAATCATCCCATTAGCCTTTACATAGTTTTGGGTGGGAAAAATTCCCACCTAAAAATGTGTGTGGGATAGCTAAAAATAGATGGTTGCTGGGGGTCTGGGGCAGAGGTCAATCATTGGGTCAGTAAGTGACCTATTGGGTAGTGTTGCTGGGCAGGGAATCCAGAAATGCCCAGCAACAGTTAGGGCATTGGTGGGATAGTTTGTTATGTGCTGCCTACGAACTCCAGGAAACAAAAATTTCGGTGAGTAAATTTTCATTTTTTGCAACTAATCACCTACCGGCCCGACAGGTATCAACTGCCGCCGGCTTACTGTCACTGGGTCTGCCACATAATCAATAACAGGAACGATCTTACACAGCGATGTCACGGGTTCAGCAATCCTGGGAGCTAAGGATACTCCAGCCGCAGAATATGAGCCACTTGCTCCGCTTCATAACTGCTGGACAGCCGCACGCTGTTGTGGTTGGTCGCCCTTAGCAACCGCCTTGCAGATCCTCGGCACATCCTCTCTAGGACTCTGTCTCCACTGATAGGGAACACTCGACCTCCTGAAAGCCGAACCACTCTCCCCCTCTTTATCTTCCCGACGGTTGCCCTATGTAACGGCATATCTTTGCTTTTTCTCCGGCGTTCCCGGCACACTGGCGACCTCTTGGAACTTTGTGCAGGGTCCATACAGCGTTGAGGACCCTTTATTCAGGGCTAGCTGCAGCTGCGCCTCCAGAGCCTCTCGCTCTGCATCAAATTTCGCCAACTCACTTGAGGTACAACCCATCTGTTTGGCCAGTTTTTCCTGCCGTTTTATCTCCCAAGTCTGTCGGACATATTCTTTTGCGAGACCCATGGCAACAAACAGTCTCATAGCAACACAGTTCATTTAGCCAGAGACCACAAAAAAAAGAATCCAGAATAGTACGAGCAGCACCTGCTGTACTGGACAAACAGGCTTCCGGCCCTTTAACTTCACACGCGGCAAAACAGCTTTCAGCAGCACCTGCTGTCTCATCGTTGCCCCTAGCAACCGACTGCTTGCCCTTCTCTCATGGAAAATTTGCCAGCATCCGACACCATATGTAAGGGATCGTCTCTTATCTGGGGGTCATTCTCACAGACTTCACCACGGACATCAGGTTGAAGTCCAAACTATGCTTTTATTTTTAAGCACATCAACACAAAAACAGCAACCAAAACATAAATCCTCAGCCGTCTGGCCACTGACTAAACAGTTTTTTTCCCTCTCTATCGGGATCTGGGTCTACCACCCAGCTCCCCAAAACACATCACAGTGTTTAATGGCCTTCCTATGGCCTTCTGGCAGCTCCACTGCCACAATATGAACAACCCGAAAACACAGTGTCATAATGGTTATCCCTCTCTCATGTATGTGTAGTGACTTGGATGGCAAAATACCTTGTCTCTCAGTAAGATTTGATTATTGCAGTGTTTTCAGAACCATTTATATGTTAAATATTATATGGTGTATATACTACATATATTCTAGTATCCACTCCCAACAGCCTTTATAGCTAGGTACTATTGGTAACAATACATGAGTTCCTTTCTCATGTTGAGTACCTTTGGGTACCGGGTATCTAATCTGAAAATCCAAAAAGCTTCTCGTAATAGTATCTTATTTCTTGAATAACCTCCCCTGGGGGAGGGAATAACCTTCTCAATGGCATGTACGTGGAAACTAGCTACATTTCTATTATGTTTTTTAATGAAATGGCCTGAGGGTTAGCAATATAATTCAGATGTTGACGTAGCCTGGCCTTGAATTGTCTGTAGGTACTTCCCACATACATACAGTGCTGCCCATAATTATTCATACCCCTGGCAAATTTTGACTTAAAGTTACTTTTATTCCACCAGCAAGTAATTTTTTGATGGGAAATTACATAGGTGTCTCCCAAAAGATAATTATGTACAAGAGACATTATTGTGGAAAAAACATTTCTCAGCTTTTATTTACATTTGAGCAAAAAGTATCCAGTCCAAAATTATTCATACCCTTCTCAATAATCAAAAGAAAAGCCTTTATTGGCTATTACAGCAATCAAACGCTTCCTATAATTGCAGACCAGCTTTTTGCATGTCTCCACAGGTATTTTTGCCCATTCATCTTTAGCAATGAGCTCCAAATCTTTCAGGTTGTAGGGTCTTCTTGACATCACCCTGATCTTTAGCTCCCTCTACAGATTCTCAATTCGATTCAAGACTGGACTCTGGCTGGGCCACTCCAAAACGTTAATGTTGTTGTCTGCTAACCATTTCTTCACCACTTTTGCTGTGTGTTTTCGGTCATTGTCATGCTGAAATGTCCACTGGTGCCCAAGGCCAAGTTGCTCTGCAGACTGCCTGATGTTGTCGTTGAGAATCCTCATGTTTTGCTCTTTTTTCATGGTGCTGTTTACTGTGATTAGGTTCCCTGGTCCATTAGCTGAAAAACACCCCCAAAGCATTAGGTTCTCACCACCATGTTTGACAGTGGGGATAGTATTCTTTGGGTTGAAGGCTTCGTCTTTTTTACGCCAAATGAAAGAAACATCATTGTGACCAAACAATTCAATTTTTGTTTCATCTGACCATAACACAGAAGACCAGAAGTCTTCTTCTTTGTACAGATGAGCTTTTGCAAAGGCCAAGTGAGCTTTTGTGTGCCTTATCTGGAGTAGTGGCGTCCTCATTGGTCTGCATTGTGCAGTGTCCGTTGGATTGTCTGCCTTGAGACATTGCCACCAGCAGAGCCCAGATTCACCAGGATGGCCTTGGTGGTGATCCTTGGATTCTATTTCACCTCTCTAACTATCCTCCTGGCCAGCACAGGTGTCACTTTTGGCTTCCGACCACATCCTCTGAGATTTTCCACAGTGCGGAACATCTTGTATTTTTTGCTCAAATGTAAATAAAATAATGTGTTTTTTTGTTCACAATAATGCCTCTTTTACATCGTCTTATTATCTTTTGGGAGACACCTATGTCATTTCCCATCAAAATATTACTTGCTGGTTGAATAAAAGTAACTTTAAGTCAAAATTTGCCAGGGGTATGAATAATTATGGGCAGCACTGTAACATCACAAATTGTGCATTAAACTCCTACACTGTTGCAATTAATATAACTTTTAATAGAGAAATGTTCTGTATGTGTGGAATTTTCAAACACTGTAGTAGATTGAGCAAAATTACAGTACTTGCAGGGGTGAGCCCCGCACTTAGTAAAACCTTGATGTTTGTGCCAGGTGGTTCTAGGTTTAACAGTAGGGAAAACAAGTAGGGAGGGAGACAATGAACCTGATCTTCATATAGGATCGGAAGGCATTTCTGTATAGCTTGTTTAATCGCCGTAAATTGTCTGCTGAAGGTAAGGACCAGTGTTGGTTTATCTGTAGAACTTACTTCTTTTTTTATGAAAATATCCTCTGGTTTGCCTCGAGAACTTGCAAATAGAAAACCAAACGTTTGATGCCAAGGTCGACAGTCAGGAATTTAAAACTAAAAATGCCAGGTATTACCCTGTGAATTCACGAGTTCCAAGCATGGATACCTTCCAAGAAACCCTGGAGAGGGAACTAGATGAGATCCATACCCTCTAGGCCAGTGGTGGCGAACCTATGGCACGGGTGCCAGAGGCGGCACTCAGAGCCCTTTCTGTGGGCACCTGCACCCTGGAAAAAGTCTATGGTGTACCAATATGCCTTAGACTTTTCCTGCCATTCATCAGCGCAGGGCGCACTATGAACAGCACAGGCAGCGCACTGAATGTAGGCAGCTATTATAGTTAAATAATAAAGTACATGGAAGATATACCATATGGACTGTAGTATTCAGGTTAAATTGCTGTGTTGGCACTTTGCGATAAATAAGTGTCACGACCGCTACCCCAGCAGCAGTCGTGTCGCACCAGACGGAGGGGTAGGGGGACCCTTATCTACGGATGGAAATAGTATGGCCACCCCTGACTAACCCTAAGCTGGCACCTGTCTGCCCTGATACCCTAGACGGGGTGTGAACCCGTGCGGCGAGCAGGATGCCTAAACCCTCAGTCACCCTAAAGCCTAGAGTGGGGAAAGGCCGATGGGAGCACTAGTCACCATCACTCATGTCTAGGAGAACAGCAGGGGAAGACAGCAACAAACAAACTTATATCAGAGATAGACTTATCCAGTCACGAGCAGAGAAGGCGATTCCAATCACGACAGTCCACGCCGGACAAGAGCTCCACAGCAACACCATCAAACGATCTCCTTCAAAGGTCAGAATAGAACTGGAAGTAAGGACTATATCTGGCAATGACTGCAAGTGAAAGTGAAACTAATATAGTAGCTGGGAGTGGCAGACAGGACTCACCTGAGAAGGATGCCTACAAACTCCCAGTCAGGACAAAAAGGTTCACAAGGCAAAACCCAGATGACATACCCTGAACCACGGAGCAAACTCACAAGCTATCGCGAGTAGCAAGTCGCTGCGACCTTCTCCTCCCAGACCTGTCTGGATCAGTCACGGTCGTGACAGTACCCCCCTTTCTACGAGGGGCCCCTGGACCCTCAAGACCAGGCCTCTCCGGATGGGAGCTATGAAAAGCCCGAATGAGTCTGTCCGCTTTTATCTCTGATGCTGGAACCCACATTCTCTCTTCGGAACCATAACCTTTCCAGTGCACCAGGTACTGAAGAGAGCGGCGAACATATCGTGAATCAACAATCTTTTCTACCTGAAACTCAAGACTGCCATCAACAACCACCGGTGGAGGCGGTAGTGGCAATGGTTCAGGAGGTTCTACATATCTCTTAAGCAGAGATCTGTGGAAGACATTATGGATCCTTAGAGTCTGAGGTAGCTCCAGACGAAAAGCCACCGGGTTAATGATCTTAATTACCCTATAAGGACCAATAAATCTCGGACCTAATTTCCACGAGGGAACCTTCAACTTGATATTTCTGGTAGACAACCACACCAAGTCATTCACCCCAAGGTCCGGACCTTCAGAGCGCTTCCTATCAGCCGCACGTTTGTATCTACCACCAATTCTTTTCAAACTTTCTTGCACACTCTGCCACACTGAAGAAAGTGAAGACGCAAATCGTTCCTCCTCGGGAATCCCAGACGGCCCCCCCTCACTAAACGTACAAAAGGATGGAAACCATACGCAGCAAAAAATGGTGACTTATCGGTGGATTCTTGACGACGATTATTAATGGCAAACTCTGCTAACGGTAAATAAGATGACCATTCCTCCTGATTTTTGGAAACAAAGCATCTCAAATATGTCTCTAGGTTTTGATTGGTACGTTCAGTCTGACCGTTGGACTGTGGATGGAAAGATGAAGAAAACGACAGATGAACCCCTAAACGAGAACAAAAAGCTTTCCAAAATTTAGAAACGAATTGGATACCACGATCCGAAACAATATCGGAAGGGACCCCGTGAAGCTTCACGATGTGGTCAATAAAAACCTGAGCCAGTGTGTTAGCATTAGGCAATGCGGCAAGAGCAATAAAGTGCACCATTTTACTGAATCTGTCAACAACTACAAGAATAACAGTCTTCCCCGCTGATACTGGTAGATCCGTAATGAAATCCATTGACAGGTGCGTCCAAGGCCTGTTGGGGATGGCCAGAGGTAAAAGACGCCCTGCCGGACGAGTATGATCTACCTTAGAACGAGCACAGGTAGCACATGCAGACACAAAATTCAACACCTCCTGGCGCCATTTAGGCCACCAGAACCGACGAGACACTAACTCAGAGGTTGCCCTACTACCTGGGTGTCCTGCCAGTGTGGAGTTATGTTGTTCTTTTAGTATCTCCAGTCGTAAATTTTCTGGCACAAACAGTTTACCCGAGGGGCAGGAGGCCGGGGTGTCCCCTTGAGCTTCCAACACCCTCCCCTCCAAACCTGAGTGTAATGCAGAGACCACCACCCCCTTTTGCAAAATGGGCTCTGGTACCTCAACATCACCCCCTCCAGGAAAACTTCGAGACCATGCATCCGCCTTAGTATTTTTTGCCCCCGGGCGATAGGTTATTACAAAATTTAAACCTAGTAAAAAATAACGACCACCGAGCCTGTCTAGGGGTGAGACGTTTAGCAGACTCCAGATATAATAAGTTTTTGTGATCAGTAATCACCGTGACGGGATGAACCGCCCCCTTCAAAAAATGACGCCACTCCTCAAAAGCCAACTTAATAGCCAAAAGTTCCCTGTTGCCAATATCATAGTTCCTTTCTGCAGTAGACAATTTCTTCGAAAAGAAAGCACACGGACGCCATTTACCAGGGGACGGGCCCTGAGATAGTACCGCTCCCACCCCCACCTCTGATGCGTCAACCTCTACAATAAAAGGAAGCGAGACATCTGGCTGTACGAGAATAGGGGCCGAGGTGAATCTCTCCTTCAGAGATGCAAAGGCAGTTTTGGCTGCATGTGACCATTTGGAAAAATCTGATCCCTTTCGGGTCATGTCCGTCAGTGGTTTGACCACCAAGGAATAGTTTTTTATAAACTTTCTATAAAAATTGGCAAACCCCAGGAAGCGTTGCAATGCCTTCAGGTTCTCAGGCAGATCCCAGTCTATAATCGCCCGGACTTTCTCTGGATCCATGCGGAAACCTGAATCTGACAACACATACCCCAGAAATGGCAGTTCTTTTACGGCGAACACACATTTTTCTAACTTAGCAAACAATTTGTTGGCCCTTAATATCTGCAGCACTTGTCTCAAATGGATCTTATGTGTATCCAGATCCGGGGAATAGACCAGGATGTCATCAAGATATATCACAACAAATCTCCCGATAAGGTGACTAAAAATATCGTTGACAAAATGTTGGAATACCGCAGGCGCATTAGTAAGACCAAATGGCATGACCAGATTTTCATAATGCCCTTCCGGAGTATTAAAAGCTGTCTTCCACTCATCCCCCTCTTTGATGCGAACCAGGTTATAGGCTCCTCTGAGATCCATTTTGGAGAACCATTTAGCACCAGAAACCTGATTAAAGAGGTCGGGAATGAGAGGAAGAGGATAGGGATCTCAGATAGTTATCCGGTTTAATTCCCGGAAATCCAGGCAAGGACGTAGGCCCCCATCTTTCTTTTTAACGAAAAAGAACCCTGCAGCCACAGGTGAAGAAGAGGGTCTGATGTGTCCCTTAGCCAAACTCTCCGAAATATAATCTTTCATAGCCTTCCTCTCCGGGCCGGAAAGATTGTATAACCGGGTTTTAGGTAGTTTGGCCCCAGGTAGTAGATTAATCGGGCAATCATATGGACGATGAGGTGGTAACCCCTGACAACCCTTCTCAGAGAACACATCCATAAAATCTGACAGAAAAGCAGGTAAAGATGTTAGAGAGAGTGTAGAGCACCTACTACTCAAGCAGTTGTCCTTACAATGTTCACTCCACTCCACAATCTCCCCGGCCTGCCAATCCACCACTGGATTGTGAGTCACCAGCCAGGGAAGCCCCAATACCATAGGAGCCGGAAGACCGTCCAGGACATAACACGAGATATGCTCTTTATGGAGGTCCCCTACCTGCAGATGGATATTATGAATGATCTGAGTTAACTCTTTCTGAGTAAGAGGGGAGGAGTCGATGGCAAAAACAGGAATAGTTCTGCGTATCGGTTCTGGAGTAAAACCCAGAGCCTGAGCAAACCGTGAATCCACCAAGTTGACCCCCGCCCCACTGTCCAAAAAGACGGAACAGATCTCAGTCTTATTGCCCGCCTCAACGGTAGCGGACAACAAAAACTGAGACATGCGTATGGAGGAAACGAATACGCCCAGACTGTTATCCTCCGCACAATCTGGGGACTCTAGTTTTCCCGGCGGCTCCTTTGTTTGTGGTCTCTTGTGTTCTGAGGGACAAACCTTTACAAAATGACCCCTCCCCCCACAACGAAAACAAACCTCTGACCTACAGCGGAACTTAGGAGGATTCACCCGTCTAGTGGCGCCCCCTATTTGCATTGGTTCGACTAGATCATAACAAACCGATCCCTGCCCTATAGAGGCCTCCGTAAAATTTAATAGTCTCTCCCTGAGTCGTCTGTCGATTCTTATGGACAGAGACATAGCAGCCTCCAGAGACCCAGGGACCTCGTATACCGCCAGCGCGTCTTTTAATTTTTCAGACAACCCCTGGCAGAACTGACTCCTAAGGGCCGAGTCGTTCCATAACGTATCAGTAGCCCACCTACGGAATTCGGAACAATATAGTTCAGCAGACCAGTTCTCTTGCCGAAGTCTACGTAGCTTAGACTCAGCCAGTGAGACCCTGTCCGGGTCATCATATACGAGACCCAGGGCTTCAAAAAACTCCTCCACTGATCGTAAGGCCAGAGAGTCTGATGGTAGGGAGAAAGCCCAAGCCTGCGGATCTCCTTGCAGGAGAGAAATTACAATACCCACCCGTTGTTCCTCACCGCCGGAGGATCTAGGGCGTAACCTGAAGAACAATTTGCAAGCTTCTCTGAAGGTTACAAATTGATCTCTCCCTCCTGAGAACCAGGTAAAGCCACTTTTGGCTCAGGAGTACCTTGGTTTCCCGTAGCAACGGTGGAACCCAAGGATGGCTGCTGCCGCACTGTTGTTTTTAATCCTGCCACTTCAAGGGATAATCCCTGTAATTGTTTCACCAAAACCGTAACCGGATCCATAGTGGAACAGAAAAATACAAAGCAAAACAGCAAGCAAAAAAAAAATAAGAAAAAGAAATGTCACTTTTTTTTTTTTTTTAAAAGGCCAGATATACTGTCACGACCGCTACCCCAGCAGCAGTCGTGTCGCACCAGACGGAGGGGTAGGAGGACCCTTATCTACGGATGGAAATAGTATGGCCACCCCTGACTAACCCTAAGCTGGCACCTGTCTGCCCTGATACCCTAGACGGGGTGTGAACCCGTGCGGCGAGCAGGATGCCTAAACCCTCAGTCACCCTAAAGCCTAGAGTGGGGAAAGGCCGATGGGAGCACTGGTCACCATCACTCATGTCTAGGAGAACAGCAGGGGAAGACAGCAACAAACAAACTTATATCAGAGATAGACTTATCCAGTCACGAGCAGAGAAGGCGATTCCAATCACGACAGTCCACGCCGGACAAGAGCTCCACAGCAACACCATCAAACAATCTTCTTCAAAGGTCAGAATAGAACTGGAAGTAAGGACTATATCTGGCAATGACTGCAAGTGAAAGTGAAACTAATATAGTAGCTGGGAGTGGCAGACAGGACTCACCTGAGAAGGATGCCTACAAACTCCCAGTCAGGACAAAAAGGTTCACAAGGCAAAACCCAGATGACATACCCTGAACCACGGAGCAAACTCACAAGCTATCGCGAGTAGCAAGTCGGTGCGACCTTCTCCTCCCAGACCTGTCTGGATCAGTCACAGTCGTGACAATAAGTGGGTTTTGTGTTGCAGTTTGGGCACTAAGTCTCCGAAAGGTTCGCAATCACTGCTCTAGGCTAATAAGAAACAAGGGTATCGGAATCTCACTAGACAACAGGTGGAGGCTTTAAAACAGTTAAGGGATCGTTCAGACCTAGTAATTAAGATGGCAGATAAGGGGGGATCCGTGGTACTCATGGATAAAGATGTATATTTTGAGCAGATGACGGTTATGCCGTCTGATTCTTCGACATACAGAATACTGGAAGGAAACCCTATAGATAAATTTAAAAAGCTATATATGTCCTTTTTGGACAAAGGTAAAGACAAGGGCTTCATCAATGATCTACCCAAGACACATAAAAAAGTGTACCCCCCCCCATAGTTTCGGGTATTGGGTCGTTATTCAAAAGATTAGGGGAGTGGCTAGATGTCAATCTCCAGCCCCTGGTCAAGTGATTACTGGGATTTGTCATGGATACATCAGATGTTCTGAGGGCTTTCCTTGACAAACCCTGGAGAGATGAATATACCTGTCTCACCTTATATCCCACATAATATAGCTCTCTTAGCACTAGAATACCACCTGCAAAGATATATCTGTCATTCAACAGATTTTGTCGATTACATAGTGGAGGTGACCTCATTGCTCATGACTTCCAATTACTTTAGTTTCAACAATAAGTTCTTTTTACAGATCAGAGGAGTTTCAATAGGGGCCAGGTATTCACCATCCCTTGCCAACCTTACTATGGCATACTGGGAAGAGCAGTATATATTTTCAGAGAGTAATCCCTTTTCCGATCCCGTATGGCAGATCCATCGATGACCTGCTCCTCATATGCGGCCACGATGTGTCTGCCATACCAGACTTTATGTCATATGTGAATTATAATCCTTATAATTTACAATTTACTTACCAGTTTGATACATCCTCGATCTGTTTTCTTGACTTGAAGTTAATTGGGATACTCGATCAAGTTATTATGACAGAGACCTTCCGCAAGGAGGTCCCAGGCAATACCATTCTCAGGGCGGACAGCCACCACCCGGTGCACACCCTTTGGTCTGTGCCAGTTGGTGTCACGGAACCATGAACCAGACGTACAACAAGAGATAAGTGAAAATAAGAAGGCTTTATTGAAAATAAAGCTGTAAAGCAAAAGTCCAAACGAATGGTGAAACCGAAGCAGAGTCTTTGAGAGGCCAGAGATCAGGAACCAGAAGGGTGGTCAGACGAAGCCAGGATCAGGAACCAGCAGGGTAGTCAGACGAAGCCAGGATCAGGAACCAGCAGGGTAGTCAGACGAAACCAGGATCAGGAACCAGAAGCAGCAGCAGTCTAAGAAGCATGTGAACACAGGAGGACCAAGCAAGGAACTGAAGCCACAGACCTCCTATATATATGAGCTAGGCATCCAGCTCCTCCCAGTGGGAAGGAGGAGCCGCAGGGTGGAAGGCTACAAGAAACCCAGAAACCAAGATGGCCGCCAGCACATGTCAAACGAAGGAGAACAGCAAGAAGGTAAGACCATGACAGTACCTCCCCCTCAAGGGCCCCTCCTCCGCGGAGCAAAAAACGGTTTCTGAGGGAAGCGTGCGTGGAAGGCTCGGAGCAAGGCAGGAGCATGGACATCTGCGGAGGGAACCCAGGAACGCTCCTCTGGACCATAACCACGCCAATGGACCAAAAACTGCACCCGACCGCGGACCAGGCGTGAGTCCAGGATATTGCTCACCTCATACTCCTCATGATTGCCCACTCGGACCGGACGAGGCCGAGGAACCGAGGAAGTGAAACGATTACACACCAGTGGCTTCAACAGGGAGACATGAAACACGTTAGAGATCCGCATGCCAGGAGGAAGCGCAAGGGCATAGGCTACCGGGTTTACCCTGTAAAGCACTCGGAAGGGACCAACAAAGCGAGGCGCCAGCTTGGGAGTGGGCACTCGAAGGTTGAGGTTGCGGGTGGACAACCATACACGGTCTCCGACCTGGTAGGAAGGAGCAGGCGCTCGTCTGCGATCAGCCTGGAGTCTCTGGCGCTGCGCAGAGACCTCAAGGGACTTCTGGATCTGTACCCAAGAAGCACGTAGGACGGAAAGGTGATCCTCCACCGCCGGAATATCCTGGGGAGAGAATACCTCCGGTAGCACGGCAGGTTGGAACCCATAATTGGCCATGAAGGGAGACGTCCCAGAGGAAGAGTTCACCGCCGTGTTCCTGGCAAACTCAGCCCAAGGCAGAAGGTCAACCCAATTGTCTTGGTGATCGGAGACATAGCAACGAAGAAATTGCTCCAAGGCCTGATTGGATCGTTCTGCGGCCCCATTGGACTGAGGGTGGTAGGCCGAGGAGAAGGAGAGATGAATCCCCAACTGGGAGCAAAAGGCGCGCCAGAACCTGGACACAAACTGACTCCCCCGATCCGACACAATCTCCTTGGGCAAACCGTGCAACCGGAAGACCTCCCTGGCAAAAATCGTGGCCAACTCTTGTGCAGAGGGTAACTTCTTGAGAGGAACACAGTGGCACATTTTGGAAAACCGATCCACAATCATGAGAATGACCGTATGGCCTCGGGATGCAGGGAGGTCCACAATGAAATCCATCCCCAGGTGTGACCATGGGCGCTCCCCGGTGGCTATGGGTTGCAGAAGGCCCAACGGAAGGTGCCGAGGGGACTTACTCTGGGCACAAACGGAGCATGCCGCTACATATGCGGCAATGTCGGAACGTAGGGAAGGCCACCAGAACAGACGTGAAACAGCCCAGGACAGCTGATTCTTTCCAGGATGCCCCGCGGTCTTGGAGTTATGGTAGGTTCGCAACAACCGAGTGCGCAACTCCTCAGGCACAAAACATCTGCCGTTGGGTCTCCCAGAGGGAGCACCAGATTGAGCCGCCAAAATCTGCTCACCCAGGGGAGAGGTCAGGCTGGTGCGAATGGCGGCCAGGATCTGATTCGGAGGTATGACCGAAGTCGGAATCGACTCCTCCCTGGACAGCTCGGAGTACTGCCGTGATAAGGCATCCGCCCTGATGTTCTTGGAACCGGGTAGGTAGGAGACCACGTAATTAAAACGTGACAAGAACAGAGCCCATCTGGCCTGACGTGGTGTCAATCTCTTGGCCTCAGAAAGGTAGGTCAGATTCTTATGGTCCGTCAGGATGAGAACCGGAACCACCGAACCCTCGAGCAAGTGCCTCCATTCTTTAAGGGCCTGCACGATGGCCAATAACTCCCTGTCACCAATCTGATAGTTGCACTCCGCGGAAGACAGTTTCCGGGAGTAAAACCAACAAGGAAGCAGAGGACCCTCTGGTGTTCTACGCTGAGACAGAAGGGCGCCTACTCCCGTCTCAGACGCGTCCACCTCGAGGACAAAGGGCAACCCAGGGTTGGGATGCGACAGAATCGGAGCCGACACAAAAGCGGACTTTAGGGCCTCAAAAGCTCGAATGGCCTCGAGCGGCCAGACCTGGGAATTACTGCCCTTCCTGGTCAGATCCGTGAGAGGCTTGGCCAGCATGGAAAAGTCCCTGATGAACTTCCGATAATAATTGGCGAAGCCCAAAAAGCGCTGCAGGGAACGAAGACCACTGGGCTGGGGCCACTGTAAGACAGCCGAAACCTTCTCAGGATCCATGGAGAACCCCTCAGCGGAAATGATGTAACCTAAGAAGGTTACCTGGGATCGGTGAAATTCACATTTCTCAAGCTTACCAAACAGCTTGTTCTCTCGTAACCGTTGCAACACTCGTCTGACATCCAGAATGTGGGCCTCCATGGATTCAGAATATACCAAGATGTCATCCAAATAGACCACCACACACTGCTGCAACAGGTCACGGAAAACATCGTTGATGAATTCCTGAAAGACTGCGGGCGCATTGCACAACCCAAAGGGCATAACCAAGGATTCATAATGACCGGTCCTGGTGTTAAACGCGGTCTTCCACTCATCGCCCGCCTTGATCCTTACCAGGTTATATGCCGCCCTCAGGTCGAGTTTGGTAAAGACCGTGGCCCCTTTAAGGCGATCGAACAGCTCAGAAATCAAGGGTATCGGGTAAGCGTTCTTGATCGTGATGCGATTGAGACCCCTGTAATCGATGCAAGGCCTCAACTCACCGCCCTTCTTTTTCACAAAGAAAAATCCAGCCCCTGCCGGGGACGAGGATTTGCGAATGTGTCCGCGTGAAAGCGCCTCCCTCACGTACTCCTCCATGGCCTCATTCTCCGCTACCGACAGTGGATAGACTTTGCCACGAGGAGGAACGGCACCAGGTTGTAACTCTATGGCACAATCGTATGGGCGGTGCGGAGGTAGGGCAACCGCGCGCACCTTATCGAATACATCCCGGTACTCCTCGTATTCAGGAGGCAACAGAGAGTCCGAGGAAGTACACAACAACTTGACAGACCCATGGATGCAACTAGCCCCACACTGCGGTGACCACGAGAGGATCTCGGCCGATCTCCAATCGAAAGTCGGATTATGCTTCTGGAGCCAGGGGTACCCCAAGACCACCGAGTAGTGTGGAGACGAAATAACCTGGAGACAGACCGACTCTCTGTGAACGGCACCAATGGCTATCCCCACTGGAAGGGTCTCGTGAGTCACGTGTGACGACAGAAGGGGTCTGCCGTCTATCGCCTCGAGAGCCAGTGGGGAACCTCGAGCCTGCAGAGGAATGGAATTGGCGGCAGCGAACACACTATCAATGAACAAACCACCAGCACCAGAGTCCACCAACGCCTGGGTCGTCACCGAGCCCCCGACCCAGGAAAGGACAACAGTGATCAGTGGTTTGTCAACACGGGAAACCGGGGACGAGGAGACTCCACCCAAGATCTGCCCCCGACAGGATCTCAGGTACGAGCGTTTCCCGGACGGTTCGGACATGTCAACCGAAAATGCCCACCGAGACCACAGTACATGCATCGACCCTCGTGTCTCCGGAGTACCCTCTCCCCCTCAGACAGGCGAGCAAACCCCAGCTGCATGGGTTCACCCCCAGACGAGTCATCCCCAGGAGGCGTGGGAGGAGAGGGAGGCACGGGTGGGACAGCAAACGTAGGCGCCAATCTGTTAGAAGACCTCCGCAGGCTCTCCTTAAAGGAAGGTCTCTCCCTGAGTCTGGTGTCAATCAAAATCAGGAAAGAAATAAGAGACTCGAGCTCCACTGGTAAGTCCTTAGCTGCAACCTCATCCTTCAAGGCATCCGAGAGACCATGAGAGAAAGCAGCGACCAGAGCCTCATTATTCCAGCCCACCTCTGCTGCCAGGGTACGAAACTCAATGGCGTATTCAGCTACGGATCGTGGACCCTGTCTGATGGACATAAGGAGCTTCGCAGCAGAGGCAGCACGAGCCGGCACATCGAATACCTTCCGAAGAGAAGCAACAAAACCGGAAAACTCGGCAACCACCGGATTGTTGTTCTCCCGTAAAGGGCTGGCCCAGGCCAAGGCCTTGTCCGAGAGCAGCGAGATCAAGAAGCCCACCTTTGATCTCTCAGTAGGAAAGGCATGTGGCAGCAACTCGAAATAAATGCCCACCTGGTTAAGGAAACCTCGGCACTGAGTTGGCTCTCCCCCAAAGCGCTGTGGAAGAGGGGCAGAACCGGTCATACCCCGAAGCACCGCAGGCGCAACAACAGGTGTCGGGGTAGACTCTGGCGCAACGACCGGAGCGGCAGTAGGAGCGACAACCGACCCATCGGCAACGGGAGCGAAATGAGCCGTGCGTTCAAGCAGGGTTTGCAACGCCACAGCGAACCGACCCAACAGGTGATCCTGCTGATCAAGTCTGGCAACCAGCATGGGTAGCGAGGATGGCCCTGTACCGTCAGAACTCAGGGCTTGGTCCTAATGTCATGGAACCATTAACCAGACGTACAACAAGAGATAAGTGAAAATAAGAAGGCTTTATTGAAAATAAAGCTGTAAAGCAAAAGTCCAAACGAATGGTGAAACCGAAGCAGAGTCTTTGAGAGGCCAGAGATCAGGAACCAGAAGGGTGGTCAGACGAAGCCAGGATCAGGAACCAGCAGGGTAGTCAGACGAAGCCAGGATCAGGAACCAGCAGGGTAGTCAGACGAAACCAGGATCAGGAACCAGAAGCAGCAGCAGTCTAAGAAGCATGTGAACACAGGAGGACCAAGCAAGGAACTGAAGCCACAGACCTCCTATATATATGAGCTAGGCATCCAGCTCCTCCCAGTGGGAAGGAGGAGCCGCAGGGTGGAAGGCTACAAGAAACCCAGAAACCAAGATGGCCGCCAGCACATGTCAAACGAAGGAGAACAGCAAGAAGGTAAGACCATGACAGTTGGTGAGTTTATCAGAGCACATAGGAACTGTAGTATGGAGGCTTCCTTCCAAAGAGAATGTGCGGTGATTTGGGAAAGAATGAAACGGAGGGGCTATATAAACTGGATGCTTACTAGGGCCATTAATATAGTTAAAAAGAAGACAAGAACAGATCTTTTGTTCAAACATACAGCCGGAGGATATTATCATAAAAAAAATAAGTAAGTTCTACAGATAAACACTGGTCCTTACCTTCAGCAGACGATTTACGGCGATTAAACAAGCTATACAGAAATGCCTTCCGATCCTATATGAAGATCAGGTTCTCTTTGAAGGATGGCTGCAGGATTGTTTCAAGACGTCCTAGCAACCTGGCCAATGCATTGTCTCCCTCCCTACTTGTTTTCCCTACTGATAAACCTAGAACCACCTGGCACAAACATCAAGGTTTTACTAAGTGCGGGGCTCACCCCTGCAAGTCCTGTAATTTTGCTCAGTTTGAAAATTCCACACATACAGAACATTTCTCTATTAAGAGTTATATTAATTGCAACAGTGTAGGAGTTATTTACTTATTCAAATGCACGAGTTGCAATGTTATGTATGTGGGGAGAACCTGCAGGCAATTCAAGGCCAGTCTGAATTATATTGTTAACCCTCAGGCAACAGGGATTTCTAGTGCTGCTAGCCATTTCATTGAACAACATAATAGAAATCTGACTAGTTTCCGCGCACATGCCATTGAGAAGGGTATCGCCTATCCCAGGGGAGGTGATACAAGAAATAAGATACTATTACGAGAAACTTTTTGGATTTTCAGATTAGATAATCGGTACCCGAAGGGACTCAACATGAGAAAGGAACTCATGTATTGTTACCAATCGTACCTAGCGATAAAGACTGTTAGGAGTGGATACTAGAATTTATGTAGTATATACATCATATAATATTTAACATATAAATGGTTCTGAAAACAATGCTATAATCAAATCTGTCTGAGAGACAAAGTATTTTGCCATCCAAGTCAGTACACTTACATGGGAGAGGGATAACCATTATGACACCGTGTTTTCGGGTTGTTCATATTTATTAACCTTATGATCTTTCCCTTTCTCTGCAGGAGTGTTTTTTTTATTTTAATTATTTCTCCGCTCTTAAGATGTTTAAATAATATTTTTAATATTCTGGGAATTTGCAGAGGAATGTTTTAATACTGTTATGTGTTTTATATACTTAAAAAGCATTTAAAGTGACGTATGTTGATGGGTGTATTCATGTGGAGGGCTCGCCCCTGGGAGGGGCTCAGATCCCCTCACCCACCCCCAGGATTGGAGGGTGGGGTCTTTTTATACCCCTGGTGATGAGTACTCTACTAGGTTATGACTAAGAACTGAGAAAAGTTTGAAACATGTTAACCTGCTGCGACGGTGGGTGAAGGTGCACACTGGATGTATTTACACTATGAATATCAATAAAGACAAAGCAACTGTTTGAAGTATTTGATGCTGGAACTCTCCTTTTTCGTACTCTACACAGAAGACTGGTCCGGTCTTGTCCCTCGCATTTACGTCCATGGTGAGCTGGAAATAGCAATTTTTTCTTGCACCATTGAAATGCCTGGGGGAGGAAAGAACATGCTGCAATTACTAGGTAATTCAATACCTGTACAAAAGTATTAACTAGGGAACTAAGGTAAACTTAGTCAGACCAATCCAATTGCATAAAAAAAATATATATATGACAGTTACCCTTTAACACATTTCGTGACAAATTAATTAGGAACTAAGCACATTTTGGGGAAAAGTTTAGCGAAGTATCTGAATCTAATTTTTGCTAACTTTGCTCATCTCTACACTCTGCATATAACTAAAAAAAACTTTGCTGAACAGACATTAACTACAATGAGGTCCATTCAGTTTCTGTTCAGGATGCTGCTTTTTTGTCCAATCTTTTTAACAGATGATGTGAATGGATAGTATCACATGGAAGTATAGTACCAGATACAAGTTTAACACACAAATACAGTGCCAGAACCAATATGATTACATAATTACAAGCAGGGCCGGAGCCACCTGTAAGGCGACCTAGGCCGCCGCATAGGGCACAATTTAGCAGGGGGCGCCGGAACCGTGCAGTTAAAAAAAAAAAAACAAGGTTAAGTGGCGGCCGGCTGGCGGCGCCCCTCAGACTGAGCCCCCTGAGCGGCTGAGCCCTCTAGTAAGAATCCCTCAGGCGGCACAGCACTGAGCCGGCGGCCGGAGATGATGTACCGACAGTCAAGAGCCTCAGTGAAGCCGTGGGGGCGCAGCAGACCAGAGAGACTGACACCGCTGTCTTACCTTCAGGCTGAGGGTGGAGGTGGATCTCTGCCGACTTGGATGGAAGGCTGGGTAGCTCAAGGGCGCACAGCCGCGCACTGTGCTCCCTGATCTCTACGTTTACCCCCCTGACACCTCCCACCCTTGAGCACGCAGAGCAGAGAGGGGGTGGAGCGAAGAAGGAAGGGAAGGCCACTGAGAAGCCAGCCACCAGCAATTTCCTGCCTCCCAGTGCCTTCTGGGACAGAAGTGGTCTCCTGGATTGGAGTGCAGCTGCTTTCTTCTTCCCCAAGGCGACATTGGTGTTTGTCTCCAGTCCCCAGAGTCCCCAGAGCCAGACCAAGAGCCAGACTGCAGCCAGAGACCAGATCATCTTATTGTCCTGGTGGTAAGTAGACAATGCAATATGTTTATTATTTAATTGTTTAGTTATTAATACTACATTGGAAACTAATTTACCTCACATTAAAAGGACACTATAGTCCCAGAACCACTACAGTTTAATGTAGTGGCACTGGTGTCTATAGCCTGTTCCTGCAGAGAAAACACACTGTGCAGTACTGGTGTTAAAGGAGCACTATAGTGCCAGGAAAACAAACTAATTTTCCTGGCACTATATAGTTGTTAGGAGTGGGGCACCCTCGTGTCCCCCTCCCACTGGGCTGAAGGGGTTAAAACCCCTTCAGCCACTGACCTTTCTCCAGCGCCGGCACTGGGAACTCTTCTCCCCGATCCTCCTCTCAGCTGCGAATACACATGCGCACGCATTCAAAACTATGTTCCACGTCTTCCCACTGCAATTTTCACAGTGAGAATCGCGGAAGCACCTCTAGCGGCTGTCAGGGAGAGAGCTACAGGAAGCTTGATTAACCCTAAGGGAAACATAGCAGTTCTTTTAATTTAAATGCTGATAAAGTGGTGGAACACATGTGATGTCATGATATGGGCAGATCATTTGATAAGGGGGGGCTGCAGTTTTTATCTTGCCTAGGGCGGCAAAAATCCTTGCATCTGCCCTGATTACAAGCATGGTACATAAATACAGCACCAGAACCCAGCTCATAAGGCAATATAGCACCAGAACCAAGACTGTAAGTCAAATTCAGCAACTGAACTTGTCCATCTGGAGGACACAGAATTAATTGAGTGCAGGGGCCCCAGACCCGGTGACTGAGTCCCCCCGCCCTCAGTAAAGGTGCAGATACGGAGCTTGAACAAGTGCTCCAAGTGTACCAATGATGATACAGCCCTGTTAGTTATTATGAATCTTGGCTACCTATTTCAATTTTACATTTTAAATATAAATTATTTAGCTAAAGCGCATGTGGTTTGTGGCTTTTTACAGTGTTTTCAAGTGTGATACATTCAGAACAACTTTGATTTATTGCTGGTAAATCTTCATCAGACAATACAAACATTTTTTTGGATCTACTGTATAAACCATTAATGTTAAACAAGTGTGGTTAAAATTTTTCTCCTGGATTATAATATTTCAACAGATAGACTAAGGGAAAATGGCCGGGTTATTTCCCCCTTTAACCATAGAGGAACTACACAAAGTTGCTCTTTGTCTCCATTGTTATTAACCTAAATTATTGAGCCAGTGACTGCAACCTTTTATAATAGGCCTGATGGTTTTGGCTTCAAGTATGGGAAAATTTAACAAAAAATTACTCCGCATGAAGATGACATATTACTGCTATTTAGTAATTATAAGTATTTACTTAGTAAATGATGAAAGTAATTGATCTGTACTCCAGTATAAGAATGAATCCAAATAAATCATCTAATCTTAAACTAGATGCTGATTTAAAGAGTTTGAATATTATTACTCTTGTTACAAAAAATTTAGAGAAAGAACTAAATCTTGGAGCCGGCTTTCTATATCTTTGGCAGCAGACCATAAAGATGATGTCTTCCCCAAATAATGTATTACTCACAAAATATATATTGAAAACAATATTTTCCCCTTTCCATTCTATTTTGAATCTTATATACCGGTTTTATAAAAAGCCCATAATAAAAATAGAAGCACCTGATCATATTGCACTACCAGATTGTAGGTATTATTAAGACACATCATAATTAATTGAGAATGATATTTAGAATTATTCTTTTCTGTTAAATAATTTAGCATGTGTTAGAAGCTAGCCTTTGGACTGAAGACCAAAAAATGGGATTCTAATGGGGATATACCATGTGATACAACAAATATGGAATCAAGTCAAAATTATCTTTGGTATTATGTTGGCAACATGGTGGCACTGTTGTCTTGTGGCAACTGGGTCCTGCATTCAAGGGCAACATCAATGCTGACCAAGGCATATAGGAGGTTCATAGAGGGAGCTTCAACGTACCCCAGAATGGTACCAATAAAAACTCATCTCACAAAAAAAAGCCTGCATGCACAACCAATCAGCAGAAAAATAAAAAAATATGGCTTTTTGAAACTTAAAAAATAACAAAAATAGACATATTTGGAATCACTTCGTCCACAATGACCTGCTTTATAAAAAATATTATATCATATAGCCGGTCAGATGAAGACTGTAAAAAAAAAAAGAAAAACAGTGCCAGAACAGCCATTTTTTTTGCTCACCTTGCACATTGTGTATCAAACATTGTATATCATTATGTACCTTGTGTATCAAACATTGAAAAAATTGCATGTACCCCAAAATAGTACCAATGAAGCCATCACCATATAGCTGAAAAAATGACACCTTACACAACCATGGCAATAAAAAAATAATATGGTTCTCAAAAAATGGAGACACAAAAACAATTGTTTCTTCAAAAAAGCTTTGTGTAAAAGTGGTAAAACATAAAAAAAGTATATAAAATTGGTATCTCGTAATCTTACTGACCAGCACAATAAAGATACGATGTCACTTTTCCCTCATGCTGTAAGTCACTCACCCCGCAAAAAATAAGCCCTTACACAGCTCTATCAAAAGAAACATAAATGTATAGTTATCAGAAAATACCTGTACTGGTACCCCAGAGGATATTCAAAAGCAACATGGCAGCCATAAATAAATCCATCCAAATCTGGTGGCCTTTCTCTTTTGAACCCTGCAGTATACCCAAACAGCAGTTTATGTCCACATTTATGGCATTTCCGTACCCAGTAGAACCCACCTAACAATTTAAAGGGCTTTGTGTTTCTCAGATGGCACATGATGGTCACAACATATTGGGCACTGAAATGCCAATCTGTGGAAAATGTACAGTACAATGTTAATTTTGCATGTGCTCTTTTACTCCTGAGCACTCTGGTATGTACAGACAATAGAGTACGGCCACATGTAGAGTGTTTAGAAAACTAGAAAGCACTGGCATATGCTGGGCACAACATATTGGGATCTGAAATGGCATGTAGAAATTTTTACTTTGCACCATACACAGTAAATTAATTTTTGTCAAACACATGTGAGGTCACAATTCTTACTACACCCATTGGAAATTTCCTTGATCGTCACATTTAAAATCTGTGCCAGATTGAATGTTAACATATTAATGGTTCAGCCTTAAATAAAAGCAAAAGTTGTAAATGTAAAAAATAATAAATGGCATGATAATGAGCTAAACTAACCTGGCCAGAATCATAGCATATCTTCCCATTTATCCCTCCCTGAACCATTCATAATATATCTTCTCCGACTCAATATAACAGTGAATAGTTGTTGAGTTATGGTACTGAGCAGCCTAGAGTGAAGTTCACTGAACCATTGTAAGATATCCTTGTGCACCATAATTGAAAGCCATAAATAACCCTCCTCTGCTCTCCCATTACATGACATGTAATGTTCCCTACACTGGGAGGCACTCATGCAAGTAAATCAGTGATGTCACTTCTGCTGTAATGAGGAAGCAGCCACTGTGTGAGTTATGGTTCCACTTGCGCTTAGCAGGAGCTGTTAATTACAATTCATATACTGTATATTCCCTTTCCATGGCTAAAACGTTACCCTCTTATATTTTAATTCCAAAATAATTCTGCTAAAAATTTATAGCCAATACAGAGTTTTACTTTATTCCCTTTTGTGTTAAGTGCCATGCAGGGTTGTTTTAAAACCTGAGTGCAATATGCACATGGTATGCTTTTTAAAATGTACCAGTACCCTGAAGCAAGCCACTAAATATAAGAAAACTTGTTTATTGCACCTGTCAATGCAATAAAAAGAAATAGCAGATGGAAATGTTCCAGCTGGCTGTCAATGCAATAACCACAATTGAAAGATGACACCTGGCAAAAAACAGATGTTTATTTGTCTGGCGTCTCAAAATTCAAATTAGATCAATTTTTAACAGTTTGTTTTCTGGGTTGCATGGCATAGGTAAAAACCATCAGGGGAACCACCGTAACCACATGCTACTGACAGCCCAACCCACAAAACATCTATGTATTGTCTGAGTGCACTTAAAAAGACATATACAGTATAGACAGGTTATTTGGTACAGTGTAGCCTTCTAATATTGGGTAGGATCGTCAAATACTGTATCCTCTCAAGTGCTTGAATTCTATGTGGTGCAGTTTCAACATGATGCTGGTTTAGAGTGGGCACACAGATGTCGGAGATTATCTGCTGTAAATTCATGTCTTGCATCACATGTTCTCCTAAATCCACTATTAGATTAAGAACTAATACATTTTACAGGCTTTGGCGTACACTGAAATAATGACAGAATGATGAAATTATGGACTTATAAAAATAACCCATACCAAAAGCAGATATGAAAAATGGGTAAAATGCGATCATCATGGATTGCAAATCTTTTAAAGAAGACCTGTCACCTCTCCTGACATGTTTTAGTAACTTACATGTAGTAACAATTCTGCAGCATCATTTTTGTAACTCTTTGTTGTGCCATTTTTCTGTTATGTTGCAATAAGGCCTCTTTCACACGAGCGAGTTTTCCGCATGGGTGCAATGGGTGACGTAAACGCATAGCACCCGCTCTGAATAGGGACAGGAGAGAAGCAAGAGGAGCATGAAGAGCCGGAAGACGACAATGAAGACGATGCAGATGACCCCGACAGACTGTGGCAGAATGCAATGGAGATGGAGTCAGGGAAGCCCTCTGAGTCCCTTGCGCAAATGGCCAGATGCATGCTGTCATGTTTGCGTAGTGACAGACGCATTGTCAGGATTCGGCAGACGGATGACTACTGGCTATCCATATTGTTAGACCCTCAATACAGGTAAAACATACATGGGTGCATTTTCTAGACCTTCTGAGAGGAGAGGGATGCAGAAAAGGACTACTATAGAGACATGCTGTGTAGTTGGTTGGTCCCTGCATACAAGCACCATCTGCCGTCCTTAAGGTCGGACCAGGGGTACCCGCTGCACTCACACTCCATTGCCATGACTGGGGGGGTCAAAAGCAGCACCAACTCCATAAGCTGTAAGTTAAGTCTGGAGCCTCTGATGACCGGTTTTATTTAGCTGCCTTCTGAAGAAACCACACAGCAGCAGCAGGACGTCCAGCAAAACTTGTGCCTGATGCAAAAGAATAGATCATTGTGCCACTAATGATCATACTGTAGTGTAATGGCACACTGGAATATTCTGCAAAATGGGCCATTACTTCTGGCCAAGTGCTGCTATCACCATTCTGATGCCTACACCTGCCTGACGCCACCAGCCTGCTGCCTCTACTGCCATTCCTACCATGGGGCTTCTTGGCCTAATAATGTGTACATGTTACATTTATACAAGGATATGCATGCAACTGGGCCTTGATATCACACTGCTGTTGTTGGGTTCTGCTACTTCTGTAATCTATTGTCACTGTTACAGCCACTGCTGCTGCTGCTGCCACTGCTGCTGCTGCCACCCTCCCCACTATGTCATGTGGCCACTATTGTTACTGTTACTGCCACTGTTGCCACCCTCCCCACTACTAACATTCCATACTTTTTATTAGTTTTAGAAAAGACATACATTGTTATCCTTAAAGAAACACAAGTGGCTGCATAGTTAACACCATACATAATCATGTTAGCGACGTTAGTAACCCATATACATGCCACAATGAAATACTGGACAAAAAGAAAAAATAACTAACACTACATCATAAAAAGAACATAAAAACATACTAACATACGACAAACGTACAGTGCAATTATTGGGGTACATTTGCGCAGGCATATTTTTCCAGATATGCGCCCATGTACAGGACCTTGATTACACAGATATAATATACTTAATTGTATCAAACAGGGTATGGTACTGCGAGCGGTGAAGCTCTCCATATGCCCCATTCCCTCTCAAACCTCGCAGCAGCCTCCTCAGCTCCCGCCAGCACACGCTCATATATATAAGTAGAGTTTAACCTTCGGATAACCTCCGTTAGGCAAGGAACATACCGTGATTTCCAATTTTTAACTATGGCCAGTTTGGTTGAAAGGAAAAGGTGTCCCAGAACCACCCTCCCCTCACATGGTATCTCAACCAGATCAATCCATAAGAGAGCTAATGAGGGGGATGGCGGGAGCTGGTATCCCAGCAAATCCGAGGCGAGAGAGAATGTAGCCCTCCAAATATCTTGCAGCCTCGGACAGGACCATAGAATGTGATACAATGTGCCCCTATCGCTACATCCCCGCCAGCATAAGCATGAGAGATCCGGAAATATATGACTCAGGCGATCTGGTGTATAATACAACCTTAATATGGTCTTCATCAGAGACTCATAGTGCAGAGCACAGCTAATATTTTTTTTTATACAGGAAAAGGCTACCGACCACTGTTCATCAGTGAACACCAACTCCAAATCTCCTTCCCATGCAAGCAGCGGGGTCGTTTTAACAAATGATCCCTTATCCCCCATCATCATATACAGAGGCCGCAGTCGTGTGCATTGTGGCGAAGCCAATGCCCACAGACTAAACACTTCCCGATTGCACACCAGATTAAACGGACAGTTAGTTTTAAAAAAATGTCTAATACACAAATATTTATAAAAATCTGTGTGTGGAATCAGGAACTGCCCATGAAGATATTCAAAGGGGCAAAGGGTATCCGAAATAAATAGTTTGGAGAGAAGGTCCAATCCGCCCCGTGCCCAAGACGACACCGAAATATTCGGAATAAGAAAATTAAGTACAGTCGCTGGGGCACTGGGCGGGAAGGATCCCGACTCCAAAGTACACAATTTATGAAATCGGACCCAACTTTTCAAGGCCATGAATACTAACGACGGGAGGGGTGGCCAAATAAATGTCGGATGCAGAGCTGCAAGCAAAAGAGCTTTTAAATTACTACCAGGGGATAATATTGCTTCTATATGTACCCACTGTTTCGCATAGTTACCTACCCACCATTCCCTTAACTGTGATACCTGCGAAGCCAGGAAGTACTCATGGATATTCGGAAGACCCAATCCCCCTCGGAGTTTAGGTCTCTGCATTATTGCAGTTGCTATTCTCGGTTTATGTCGTTTCCAAATTAGGGCATTAATCAGTTTGGAGCACTTCTGAAAGAAACTGCTTGGGGGTATAATGGGTAATGTCTTAAATATGTACAGGAGTCTTGGGAGGGTGAACATCTGGAATGATGCAATACGACCCACCCAAGACACCTCATATTTAGCCAATTTATCAAGGTCCTTCTCTAAAAGCCCTAACAATGGGACATAGTTTACTACAAACAGCCTCTTAAATGATGCTGTAAGCTTTATACCCAAATAGTTAATTTGGTTGTTTTGCCAATCCAACTCAAAAGTATCCTTCAGCTTCTTCATCTGCATAGGAGGGATATTTATTGGGAGAGCCTGAGATTTAAGAGCATTTAGTTTATAGAATGAGAGATCTCCAAATCGGGTTATAACGTCCATGGCAGCTGTTAAAGACGTTTGAGGAGTTGACAACGTCAAAATGATGTCGTCTGCATATAGACTGATTTTGTGTTCTATACTCCCTATATCAACTCCTTTCACGTCTGGGCACTGGCGAAGAGCCTGAGCCAGGGGCTCTATAGTCAAAACAAATATCAAGGGGGACAGGGGGCAACCCTGGCGGGTACCATTGCTAATATCGAAGGGGTCTGAGAGTGCCCCATTGACCCATACTCTGGCACTTGGTTGGGTATAAAGTGCCCTGATAGCCGCCAGGATTGCCCCCGTAAATCCCATCCTCCCCAGCACCGAGAAGGCGAACCGCCAATTAATGCGGTCAAACGCCTTCTCGGCGTCTAGGGTAACCAAAAGCGTTGGAATTTTTCCCCTCTGGACATAGTCCAGGATATTTAATGTCCGCCTGGTATTATCTTGCAGCTGCCTACCTCTTACAAATCCAACCTGGTCCATATGGACAAGAGCAGTAATACAGGGAGCCAGACGGCTTGCCAACACTTTTGCGTAGATTTTTGCATCTGTATTTAGCAATGATATCGGACGGTAACCCCTTACATCATCCGAAAGAAGGTCAGTTTTGGGAATGGTGACTATCCTCGCCTCCAGCATCTCTTTTGGAGAACGACCGGTACTCACCATTTCCCTAAAAATCTGACATAAATAAGAGGAAAGCTCTCTTTGAAATAACTTATAATATGTATTTGAAAAGCCGTCTGGCCCTGGTGCTTTATTATTCGGTAGTGTCATAATAGCTTCGAGAATTTCCTGCTCTGTCACTGGGGAGTTTAATTTCTCTAACTGGGCGTCAGTAAGACTCGGGAGGTCAATGGAATCTAAAAACTGATCCATGGCCACCGAGTCTACAGAGGACACATCCGGAAGGGATTCTAAGTTATAGAGGGTTTTATAAAAACTCTGAAAAGAATTCGCTATACCTTGGGGATCAATGATCTTTTTATTCGTAGATTTTGACGTTATATAAGGGATCTTGTTTTTAGTAGTTCTCTCCTTTAATCTGTGGGCTAATAATTTCCCCGATTTATTATCCTGGGCATAATATAATGCACGGCTCTTTTTTAGATCATTCTCATATCTATAAAGCAAATGCTCCTTCAATTGAAGGCGTAAATTCTGCAACTGAGTTCCTATAGTGGCAGTGGGGTTCATTTTGTTACTGGACTCCAAAGCCCTAATCTGTAAAGTCAAAGCAGTTGTCCGTTCCTCTCTCTCTTTCTTTGCTATACAACCAATTTTAATATGTAAACCTCGCATATAGGCCTTATGGGCATTCCAGAGAGAAAAAGGATTAGATACTGATCCCTCATTAATGCGAAAAAATTCCTTTAAACCCTCCTGCAGCGTTAAACCATGTTTACGATGTTCCAATAAATAGGTATTATCACGCCAAAGAAAGCATAGGGGTCTTTTAAAATCCTCACCAATTGTCAAGGTGACGGGCGCATGGTCAGACCATGTAATCGTCCCTATAGATGAGCATACTGCTATATTTAACAAGTGGCGATCTACCAGAAAAAGGTCAATCCTGGAGTATGTCAAAAAGGTCAATCCTGGAGTATGTCTGGTGGACATTTGAAAAAAAGGAAAAATCCTTTTCTCCCTCATGATGAAACCTCCAAACATCATAAAGATCCTCTCTCAATAAGAGGGAGTTGAGACCTCGGATGGACCCTCCAACCCCTGATGACGAATCCATCACTGGATCCAATATAGAGTTGAAGTCTCCACCCCAGAGGATCAGACCCCTCCTAACCACATTCACCTTAATCACCAGATTACGTAAAAAACGTAGCTGGTGCCTATTCGGGGCGTATATAAATACCATGGTGAAAATCACGCTATTTACGGATGCCACCATGATAATATATCGTCCATTTTGGTCAACTATGGATTCGATCAGTTGGAATACGACCGAATCCCTAATTGCCACCATCACACCTCTCTGTTTTTTCGCATAATGGGAATGGAAAATGTGTGGAAAATGAGTATTTTTAAGTCTATACGCATCCTCCTTTAGGAGATGTGTCTCGGTTGCGCAGACTATGTCCCCTTTCATGGTCTCTACTTCCCTCCACAGCATGGACCTCTTGAACGGGCTGTTTAGGCCCTTCACATTTATTGCAACGATTTTATAAACCATCTGTCCATGGGTTCACGCTGTGGAGGGATTGGACCCCCACCAGGTCAGGTTTCTGCCATATTAAAGCCTGTAAGCAACGTATCCCATCTTTGCACTGCCAAACAATACATAAATCACAAACAATTCTACATAAAAAGGAGAAGAAACAAGAGAAAAAAAGAACAACATAAACCACAATTATTTTAAGACAAACACAAACCCGGCATATAATGCCGTTAATCCTATAAAGGGACATATATTTCGGCTCATGGCCAGAAAGGGCTGCTCGACGTTGCCCCCACACCCTCTACCCTGGTGAATTTCCCTGGACCCCCATCAACTATAGGGCCTTTTCCCCTGGGTCACTAAATGCCATTCAGAGTCCAGGGAAGTAGATGGACATTGACTTTTATCCGGGATTTCCATCTCAATATTCCAAGAGTCTAACAGGTGCTTCCCGGACTTCATGAAAGTTACAACATGTGCGGTTCCCTGATGATGGATCAAGACTCTGGTCGGGAATCCCCATCTATAAGGAATGTTATTCCGTCGCAATGCAGCAGTAAACGCACCCAACTGACGGCGCTGTTGCAAGGTGGTAGCGGATACATCCGCAAAAATCTTAATCTGGTGGTACGGAGAAGGCAGAGTACCTAATTTTCTAGATGCTGCTAAAAGCACCTCTTTAACGTGAAAAAAGTGAATCTGTACCACGGTATCTCTCGGTAATGAGCTAGGAAGGTACTTAGGTCTCATCACCCTATGCGCTCTATCCAGGGTCAAGTCCTGTGGGGTAAGTTCAGGAGTCAGAATTTTCATTATACTCTGTAGGTAGGGAGTCAGATCTTTTAATGCAATATCTTCAGGGATCCCTCGAAATTTGAGGTTATTCCGGCGTGATCTATCTTCTAGATCAACTACCTTGGCCTTAAGCCACGCTATTTCCCCCTTTAGATCACTATGAGCCTCTTTCAGTTGGTTATAAGATGTAGCGTATTCCTCCATCCTTGATTCGATAGAATCCACCCTACTCCCCACCTCTACCACCGCCATCTGTAACGGGCGAACCAAGGCAGTTAAATCTTTATGCATCGAATTGCTAAAAAGAACCAGCATGTCTTTTAGTAAGTTACCTGATGCAGGTTGATCATCAGTGGGGATCGCCTGGATTGTTTGAGTGGTGCAGTCAATCACCTCGCTCACCTCATGCATCGGGGTTGGAGTTTCCCCGTCATGCTGTTTGCTTGCTTGTGCCCGTCCCACTCCAATCGACTGTAACGTTGAAGTCAAACAACCGACATACCTCTGGGAGCCCTCCGTCTCCATCTGCGGATCACGAGGATCTCCAGGTCTCTCACACCTGGTTTGAGAGCCCGCTGGTCCGGACGGATGTAAACCCGACAGTGAGTTTCCCACCAACTCACGTCTGGTGGTGTTCCGGGTCTCTACCTCTTCCGGATCACGCTGATGCGGTGATAGAGGCAATAGTGGAAGTGAGGGGGGTGGTGGTGAGGGACTACCTCCAGGGGTTCCCTTTTCCATGAAGGCATCCAGCTTCCCCTGTTTCTGCGCCGACCTCATACCTCTGGTCATTTCCACTTCACTTCACTTCAGCTATAAAGTAAGCTCAATCGTGGAGTGCACGGCCCGTTATACCACTGCTATACCGCTGTCACCGGGTAGTCGAGTAGGAGCAGGAGCACGCCGTGAGCTCTCACCTCACGCAGCCATCTTACTCAGCCAGCAAGCCACGCCCCCTCAGCCAGCAAGCCACTCCCCACTCCTGAAACATGAGCCACTGGAGCGTCCTACCCCACTACTGTCATGGACCGCTATTTCTGCAGCTGCCACCCTCCCCACTCTGTCATGGGGCCACTAATTTATACTACTTTTTATTAAATGAATTAGACATTTGGCCAGAATACTGGGATTGGGCCCCCAAATTGGTTAAAAATACTGCGTTATGCAGCTGTAACTTCCAAGCCTTCACACTGAGATTGGGCCACCAAGTCGGAAGAGTATTCCTTAGGGTGGGTTCACACCAGCGTTTTGCTGGTTTTCAGCCTTCCATCCAACAGATTCGCCTGCCTGTTCTTTAAAACGGAAATGAACATTTCTGTTTAATTAAACCTACACTTCAATGGAGGACAGATGTCATTATATTGACCTCAATTTGCTGCAATTCCATCTGAAATACATTTATATGCTGGATTTGAAAATGCTGTTTTTAGGCAGATTGGCCTGGGTATACCTGATTTATAGCAATTTGTGATAAATTCATTTGTAACAAATTGAATTTCTTGTTGAACTTCAGTGAGGTTCATCTCTAATCATGGGCATTGATGCATGCGAAAACGCTCATACTATTAAAATATTAAAATATTTATCCCATACGGCAAAGAGAAAAAAAGTTAAAATGGCTGATTTGCCATTATTTAGTTGCTTTACCTCCCAAAAAATAAATAAAAAAGGGGTCAAAAAGCCATACACCTCCAGAATGTTATTAATGAAAAGTACAGATTGCCTTGCAAAAAATAAGCTCTCACATAGATCCGTAGACATAAAAATAAAAAAGTTGTGCGTGTCAAAATATGGAAATACAAAGAAAAAAATTGTTTTTTCCAAAGTTGTAAATTATTATTTTTCATTATTAACCCCTTAACCCCTTAAGGACACAGGACGTACCGATACGCCCTATTTCCCGAGTCCTTAAGGACACAGGATGTACCGGTCCATTCGGGTGTCCTGTGATTCGATGAACCGGAAAAAGACTGCGATCGGTGGCGTGATTACACACCACCAATCGCAGTCCGAAGATTTGGAGAGGCGGTGCTGGCCCTGGTGCTGAACACTGCTGTCCAGGGTGCTGATTGGTGCAGGGGAGAGAGGCGCAAGATTCAAACTTCCTGCTCTCCTCTCTCCCCTCCTCTTCCTGTTCTGCACGAGCACCCGGCAGCATCGTCCAGCACCAGCTCCTGAGTCCCCCTAATCGATATCCATCACCCTCCTACACCCATCGCCACCCAGGTAGGTTAGGGTCAGTGAGGGAGAGGCACCGTTAGGCAGGGAAAGAAGGGAAAAGTTAGTTAGGAAAAAAAAAGGAAAAGTACTTTTATTCAAAACTTTCTTTGATCCATCTATCAGACCCCAGACCCCCCCATGCCACTTGCCCCCCCCCACCACCAAAAAACATTAGTTTTAGTGCAGGCATCCTCAAACTGTGGCCCTCCAGATGTTGTAAAACTATAACTCCCAGCATGCCCAGACAACCTACAGCCATCAGCAGGGCATGGTGGGAATTGTAGTTTTACAACATCTGGAGGGCCGCAGTTTTAGGATGCCTGCTTAGTGTCTCCAAAGTCTGAGAGCCATACATATTGGGCATCGTCGCGTGCGTAAAAGTCGTCGCTATAAAAATAACTTTTGACCAAATGCCTCGGATGAACGGTGTTAAAAATATAAAATAAAAACGGTGCCAAAACACCCATTTTTGGCCAAAATTTCAATTTGAATCCATTTTGCCGGTAATAAAGCAAGGGTTAACAGCCAAACAAAACTAAATATTTATTGCCCCGATTCTGTAGTTTGCAGAAACACCCCATATGTGGTCGTAAATGGCTATATAGCCGCACGGCAGGGCATAGAACGAAGAGAACTCCATACGGTTTCTGGAAGGCAGATTTTGATGGACAGTTTTTTTTTTGACCTCATGTCCCATTAGAAGCCCCCCTGATGTAGCCTAGACTAGAAACTCCAAAAAAGTGACCCCATCTAAGAAACTACACCCCTCAAAGTATTCAAAAGTTACTTTACAAACTATGTTAACCCTTTAGGTGTTCCACAAAACTAAATAGCGAATGTAGAAACAATTTTAGAATTAAATTTTTTTGTTACATTGCCTCAAAAAGAGTAATATAGAGCAACCAAAAATCAAATTTACCCCTAAAATAGTCCCAAAACAACAACCACCTTATCCCGTAGTTTCCTAGATGGGGTCACTTTTATGGAGTTTCTACTCTAGGGGTGCATCAGGGGGCTTGAAAGGGTACACGGTGTAAATAAACCAGTCCAGCAAAATCTGCCTTCCAAAAACCATATGACGTTCCCCTTCTTCTATGTCCTGCCGTTTAGCCAAATAGTAGTTTACGACCACATATGGGGTGTTTCTGCAAACTACAGAATCAGGGCAACCCATTTTGAGTTTTGTTTGGCTGTTAACCCATTTTTTCCAGTAATAAAGTAAGGGTTAAAATGGAAAATTTTAAAAAAAATTGAAATTTCAAAATTGTTTCTCCATCTGCCATTAACTCTTGTGGAACACCTAAAGGGTTAACAAAGTTTGTAAACCCAGTTTTGAATACCTTGAGGGGTGTACTTTCTTAGATGGAGTCACTTTTTAGAAATTTCTATTCTTGGGGTGCAACAGGGGGCTTCAAATGGGACATGGTATAAACAAAACCAGTCCTGCAAAATCTGCCTTCCAAAACCCATATGGCGTTTCCCTCCTTCTATGTGCTCATGTTCGGCCAAACAGTAGTTTACGACCACATATGGGGTGTTTTTGCAAACTACAGAATCAGGGCAACCCATATTGAGTTTTGTTTGGCAGTTAACCCTTGTTTTACTCCTGGAAATAATTGATTATATTGGAAAATTTTCCAAAAAATAGAAATTTCTAAATTGTTTCTCCATATGCCATTAACTCTTGTGGAACACCTAAAGGGTTAACAAAGTTTGTAAACCCAGTTTTGAATACCTTGAGGGGGGTACTTTCTTAGATGGAGTCACTTTTTTGAAATTTCTATTCTAGGGGTACAACAGGGGGCTTCAAATTGGACATGGTATAAACAAAACCAGTCCTGCAAAATCTGCCTTCCAAAACCCATATGGTGTTCCCCTCCTTCTATGTGCTCCCGTTCGGCCAAACAGTAGTTTACGACCACATATGGGGTGTTTCTGCAAACTACAGAATCAGGGCAACCCATATTGAGTTTTGTTTGGCAGTTAACCCTTGTTTTACTCCTGGAAAAAATTTATTATATTGGAAAATTTTCCAAAAAATAGAAATTTCTAAATTGTTTCTCCATCTGCCATTAACTCTTGTGGAACACCTAAAGGGTTAACAAAGTTTGTAAACCCAGTTTTGAATACCTTGAGGGGTGTACTTTCTTAGATGGAGTCACTTTTTAGAAATTTCTATTCTAGGGGTACAACAGGGGGCTTCAAATTAGACATGGTATAAACAAAACCAGTCCTGCAAAATCTGCCTTCCAAAACCCATATGTGTTCACCTCTTTCTATGTGCTCCCGTTCGGCCAAACAGTAGTTTACGACCACATATGGGGTGTTTCTGCAAACTAAAGAATCAGGGCAACCCATTTTGAGTGTTGTTTGGCAGTTAACCCTTGTTTTACTCCTGGAAAAAATTTATTATATTGGAAAATTTTCCAAAAAATAGAAATTTCGAAATTGTTTCTCAATGTGCCATTAACTCTTGTGGAACACCTAAAGAGTTAATAAAGTTTGAAAAAACTGTTTTGAATACCTTGAGGGGTGTAGTTTCTAGAATGGGGTAATTTTTGGGAGGTTTCTATTATCTAAGCCTCACAATATGACTTCAAACCTGAACTGGTCCATAAAAAGTGGGATTTTGAAGATTTCTGAAAAATGTCAAAATTTGCTTCTAAACTTCTAAGCCTTGTAACATACCCAAAAAATAAAATATCATTCCCAAAATGCTACAAACATGAAGTAGACATATGGGGAATGTAAAGTCATCACAATTTTTGGGGGTATTACTATGTATTACAGAAGTAGAGAAACTGAAACTTAGAAATTTGCTAATTTTTCAATTTTTTTTGGAAAAATGGTATTTTGTAATGCAGAAAAATTTACTTTTTTGACCCAATTTTAGCAGTGTCATGAAGTACAATATGTGACGAAAAAACAATCTCAGAACGGCCTGGGTAAGTCAAAGCGTTTTAAAGTTATCAGCACTTAAAGTGACACTGGTTAGATTTGCAAAAAATGGCCTGGTCCTTAAGGTGAAATAGGGCTGTGTCCTTAAGGGGTTAAGGACACAGCCTTATTTCACTTTAAGGACCAGGCCATTTTTTGCAAATCTGAGCAGTGTCACTTTAAGTGGTGATAACTTTAAAACACTGACTTATCCAGGCCATTCTGAGATAGTTTTTTCGTCACATATTGTACTTCATGACACTGGTAAAATGAAGTAAAAAAAAATATTTTTATTTATAAAAAAAATACCAAATTTACCAAAAATTTGTAAAAAATTGCAAATTTCCAAGTTTCAATTTCTCTACTTCTATAATACATAGTAATATCTACAAATTGTTATTACTTTACATTCCCCATATGTCTACTTCATGTTTGGATCAATTTGGGATTGATATTTTATTTTTGGGGGATGTTACAAGGCTTAGAAATTTAGAAGCAAATCTTGAAATTTTTCTGAAATATTTAAAAACCCTCTTTTTAGGGACCAGTTCAGGTCTGAAGTCACTTTGTGAGGCTTACATAATAGAAACCACCCAAAAATGAACCCATTTTAGAAACTACACCCCTCAAGGTATTCAAAACTGATTTTACAAACGTCGTTAACCCTTTAGGTGTTCCACAAGAGTTAATGGCTAATGGTGATAACATTTCTGAATTTAGATTTTTTTTGGGCAAATTTTCCATTTTAATCAATTTTTTCCAGTAACAAAGCAAGGGTTAACAGCCAAACAAAATGCTATAGATTCTGTAGTTTGCAGAAACACCCCATATGTGGCTGAAAACGACTGTACGGGCACACAGTAGGGCGTAGAGGGAAAGGTGCGCCGTATGGTTTTTGGAAGGCAGATTTTGCTGGACTGTTTTTTTTTACACCATGTCCCATTTGAAGCCCCCCTGATGCACCCCTAGAGTAGAAACTCCATAAAAGTGACCCCATCTAAGAAACTACACCCCTCAAGGTATTCAAAACTGATTTTACAAACTTTGTTAACCCTTTAGGTGTTGCACAACAGTTATTGGCAAATGGAGATGAACAAAGCAAGGGTTAACAGCCAAACAAAATGCTATATTTATTGCCCCGATTCTGTAGTTTGCAGAAACACCCCATATGTGGCCGTAAACTACTGTACGGGCACACAGTAGGGCGTAGAGGGAAAGGTGCGCCGTATAGTATTTGGTAGGCAGATTTTGCCTGACTGTTTTTTTGGACACCATGTCCCATTTGAAGCCCCCCTGATGCTCCCCTAGAGTAGAAACTCCAAAAAAGTGACCCCATTTTAGAAACTACGGGATAGGGTGGCAGTATTGTTGGTACTAGTTTAGGGTACATATGATTTTTGATTGTTCTATATTACACTTTTTGTGAGGCAAGGTAACAAGAAATAGCTGTTTTGGCACAGTTTTTTTTTCAACATTAATCTGACAGGTTAGATCATGTAATATTTTTATATAGCAGGTTGTCACGGATGCGGCGATACCTAATATGTATACAATTTTTTTATTTATGTAAGTTTTACACAATGATTTCATTTTTTAAACAAAAAAAATCATGTTTTAGTGTCTCCATAGTCTGAGAGACATAGTTTTTTCAGTTTTTGGGCAAATATCTTGGGTAGGGTGTGATTTTTGCGGGATGAGATGACGGTTTTATTGGCACTATTTTGGGGTGCGTATGACTTTTTGATCGCTTGCTATTACACTTTTTGTGATGTAAGGTGACAAAAAATGGCTTTTTTTACACCGTTTTATATACAGTACAGACCAAAAGTTTGGACACACCTTCTCATTCAAAGAGTTTTCTTTATTTTCATGACTATGAAGGCATCAAAACTATGAATTAACACATGTGGAATTATATACATAACAAACAAGTGTGAAACAACTGAAAATATGTCGTATTCTATGTTCTTCAAAGTAGCCACCTTTTGCTTTGATTACTGCTTTGCACACTCTTGGCATTCTCTTGATGAGCTTCAAGAGGTAGTCCCCTGAAATGGTCTTCCAACAGTATTGAAGAAGTTCCCAGAGATGCTTAGCACTTGTTGGCCCTTTTGCCTTCACTCTGCGGTCCAGCTCACCCCAAACCATCTCGATTGGGTTCAGGTCCGGTGACTGTGGAGGCCAGGTCATGTGGCGCAGCACCCAATCACTCTCCTTCATGGTCAAATAGCCCTTACTTTCAAAGTTTTCCCAATTTTTCGGCTGACTGACTGACCTTCATTTCTTAAAGTAATGATGGCCACTAGTTTTTCTTTACTTAGCTGATTTTTTCTTGCCATAATACAAATTCTAACAGTCTGTTCAGTAGGATTATCAGCTGTGTATCCACCTGAATTCTCCTCAACGCAACTGATGGTCCCAACCCCATTTATAAGGCAAGAAATCCCACTTATTAAACCTGACAGGGCACACCTGTGAAGTGAAAACCATTTCAGGGGACTACCTCTTGAAGCTCATCAAGAGAATGCCAAGAGTGTGCAAAGCAGTAATCAAAGCAAAAGGTGGCTACTTTGAAGAACCTAGAATATGACATATTTTCAGTTGTTTCACACTTGTTTGTTATGTATATAATTCCACATGTGTTAATTCATAGTTTTGATGCCTTCAGTGTGAATCTACAATTTTCATAGTCATGAAAATAAAGAAAACTCTTTGAATGAGAAGGTGTGTCCAAACTTTTGGTCTGTACTGTATATATATTTTTACGGTATTCACCTGAGGGGTTAGGTCATGTGATATTTTTATAGAGCAGTTTATTATGGATGCGGCGATACCTAATATGTTTACTTTATTTTTATTTATGTAAATTTTACACAATTATTTCATTTTTGAAACAAAAAAAAAAAATCATGTTTCAGTGTCTCCATATTCTGAGAGCCATAGTTTTTTCAGTTTTTGGCCGATTATCTTAGGTAGGGTCAAATTTTTTGCGGTATGAGGTGACGGTTTGATTATTACTATTTTGGCGTACATACGACTTTTTTGATCACTTTTATTACATTTTTTGGGAAATAAGGTGAGCAAAATTTCAATTTCATCATAGTTTTTTACTTTATTTTTTTATGTCGTTCACCGTTCGGGTAAAGTAACATGACCGTTTTATAGATCAGGTCGTTAAGGACGCGCTGATATCAAACATGTGTAGGAAATTAAAAATTTTTAATTAGTGATAAATGTGTTTTTTGATTTTTCTTTTTTTTTTACTTTTTTTGACCCAGACCCACTTGGTTCTTGAAGCTCCAGTGGGTCTGATGTCTGTATAATACAGTACAGTACACTATTTAGGGCAGCAGGGGGGGTTAAACTTTAAAATAAAGGTTATTTGAAGTTTCTGATCCCCACGGTCACAGACCTCGGGGGTCAGAAACTTCCGAAACCGCAGCAAACCGCAGGTCTGAATTGACCTGCGGTTTGCTGCGATCACCAACATGGGGGGGTCACAGGACCCCGGCGCATTTAGCCAAGGTGCCGTCGGTGTCCTGTCATGTGTCCTTAAGTACCAGGACAACATGCCGCACCGGTACGTCATGTGTCCTGAAGAGGTTAAAATGGGGAAAAAACTATACATATGTATCGTTGTTATCGTACTGACCAAGAAAATAAAAGTAACAGGTCAGTTTTAACACATAGGAAAAGGTTTTAAGAAAACTACAAAACTGTGGTGGCTTTTTTTTTACAATTCCAACCCATTTGGAATTTTATTCCTGCTTCCTACCACATTGTATGCAACTGTAAATAGTGCCATTAGAAAGTACATATTGTCCCGCAAAAAAACAATCCCTCTTATGGCTATGTAAATGAAAAAATACAAATATTATGGCTTTCTGAGGGTTGGGAGTAAAAAACAAAAATAAAAAAACAGAAACCTGGTCTTGAAAGGGTTAAGGCCCCTTTAGATTGTCTGATAATCAGGCAGATTGCCGCTATTGAGTGTTAATACAAAAGGTGTAAAAATGCAGATGATTACCCAATGAACGAGCAAAACGCTTGTTCATCATGTAATAGAATTGTTGGTGTGGTCACCTAAGGCCCCTTTCACAAGAGCGAATTTTCTACACAGGTGCGATGCATGCAGAGAACACATAGTACTAACGCTGAATCGTGACCAATTCATTTCAATGGGTCTGTGCTCATAAGCATTGATTTTCACTCATCATTTCTGCGTTGCGTAAGAATCACAGCATGTCCTATATTCTGCATTTTTCACACAGCCCTGGCTCTATAGCAGTGACTGGGGCTTTAGTGAAAACCGCATTTCATCCAGGTGCAATCCGAATACAGTCCAGATGCGATGTGTTTTTCACTGATGGTCGGTAGTAGATGTTTTTTGTAAATATTCAGTTTTATTTCCACGAGTGGAAAACGCATCAAAACTGATTGCACCCACGTGGAAAAAAACGAAACACTAAAACACTAAAGGCAATTGCAAACAAAAACGATTGAACTTGCTTGCAAAATGGTATGAGTTTTACTATACCCATCTTGACACAATCCGTATCGTTAGTGTGAAAGAGGCCTAAATCATCGTTTGCCTGCAGAAGATCGGGCAGTCTATACAGCACTCTGCTACTCACAAACAATGATTCTGTATGGGGAAGGAACGATTGCATGTAAATCTCCTTCACTGATGAGCAGGTAATTGTTGGGATGGAATACATCCTTCCTGACAACCTTCTGCTCAGTTGAGCAGTGTACAGGGACCTTTAGGCGAGGGCTACACGGGCAGCACTGGTCGCGTGACACCTGTCATGGCCAGGATCACTGAGCAGCGGTGATCCCATATACATAGTAACATAGTAACATAGTTTATAATGCTGAAAAACGACATTTGTCCATCCAGTTCGGCCTGTTTTCCTGCAGGTTGATCTAGAGGAAGGCAAAAAAAAACTGAGGTAGAAGCCAATTTTCCTCACTTTAGGGGGAAAAAATTCCTTCCTGACTCCAATCAGGCAATCAGAATAATTTATTTATAGCCTGTAATATTATTACACTCCAGAAATACATCCAGGCCCCTCTTGAACTCTTTTAGTGAACTCACCATCACCACCTCCTCAGGCAGAGAGTTCCATAGTCATACTGCTCTTACCGTAAAGAATCCTCTTCTATGTTTGTGTACAAATCTTCTTTCCTCCAGACGCAGAGGATGTCCCCTTGTCACAGTCACAGTCCTGGGGATCTATATAGATTTATATATTTTTTTTCTATTTTTATGTGAATGTGTACTGTATATTGTACTACATTGTCTGTTGGTTTTTACTGTGAGCCAGCCATATGTACATGACTACTCCTGTTTTTGCCTTACCAATACTGCTCAAATGCCAACCAAATACTGACGGTTGAAGCCGGATGCTCAAACTTCAGGATCCGCTCACCATCACCACCAACTCAGGCAGAGAGTTCCATAGTCTCACCGGATACGATCGCAGCAGTAGCAAGAAATTCAGCCGTGTTAGATTTCTTGCAACAGCCACAGTGATCCCATTCATCTTTATGGGGTCACCGTTGCTCAGCGATCCTGGCCGCGACAGGTGTTGTGTGACCAGTGTTGCGGTGTAGCCCTAGCCTTAGACTACTTGTCCAAATTTACACTGTCTAGTATACAGTATCCTCCCCAATATGCCCATTGCTGTATTTGTTTCTCATTCACAACTAATAGAAGGGAAATCCAATGTGATATTGCTGCTGGGGTTTCAAGCACCTTCATGTCATTCTGGCCATTTGCTTAGGACCACTTTCATAAAAGCCTTTTTCACACAAGTAAGTTTTCCATCCAGGTTCAATGGGTGAAGCAAACACATAGCATCCGCACTGAATCCTGACCAGTTCATTTTAGTGGGTCTGTGTATGCATTACACTTCATTTCTGTGTTCAGGAAAAAGAAGTGAATGGGGCTTGCATGAAAAACAGAGAGAGATGTCATTTGTTATTCTTCAGTTTTTTTTCACGTGCATGAAAAACACATAAAAAACAGATTCCACCTGTGTGGAAAAAAACTGAAACACTGAAAGCAAATCCAGACAAAACAGACTGAACTTGCATGCAAAACCATCAGTTTTTTTCCTGAACAGATCCTTACTCAATCCGTATCACTCGTGTGAAAGAGGCCTAACAGTTTTTTTTGCCCATAGAACTAAAAACAGCATGTGTTTGTATGCAATTTTGTTCTCAGTAAACTGCGGTTTCTATAATCAGCCCATTTTGGGCCCTGCTGTCTAGCCTTCTAATATAGGAAGGAAAAGCATTGTGACTATTGTTGAGCGAAGTGAGCTTCGGATGCTTCATCTGAAGTCCCTTTGTTGAAAACTTCGGAATAATACTGTATGGAGATTTGTCTCCGTACAGTATTAGAATGTATGGGCTCCGATGAGCCGAAGTAAGTTATTCGCGAAGTCGCGCATGACTTCGTTTAAATAACTTCGGTAGTTGATTTTTAAAGTGGAAAACCACTTTAAAATTCGAAACCGAACTTGGCTTAGGTTCCGACTAGTACCTGTACAGATCTCCATACAGTATTATTCTAAAGTCTTGAAAGAAGAGACTTTGGATGAAGCATCCGAAGCTCGCTTCGCTCAACACTATTCATGACCATTAGTGTTGTGGTACGTTGCGATAACTGCAGAGGGGAGATCTGGATAGGTGGACACCACTCATGGAGAAAGAAAAGGGGGTCAATGAAAAGGGCTGTACATATTAGAGGCAATTTGTCAATGCCTTTACTTTAGTTTTATTATATTTAAAAAAAATAACATTTTGGTACAAGCCACATTTGTACAATAATTTGTCTATGTTTTGCCTTTTTCAGCAGTTGTCATCCTTTTATTAAAGAGATAAGAAAAGTGGATGGAGTAATTACAGTATGAAAAGCTATAGCAAGCATAGATTTGCTTTTCTAGTGCCAATCTATGCATGCTATTGTGCGTCTCTTGATAAATTTGTTGCATTTCACTCCAGCTTTCTATGGATTTAGATCAGCATATGTCTTAATAAATCTTATCAGTCCATCAGTCTTGAGATTGGTCTCCCTGGATTTTCACGCTTTTGTACCTTTGGGAGCTTTGGCTGTGAGTCGAACAGCGTCACATGCGCCTGTTATAGGTGGGGCTCAAAGCCTCCTCCCATTGTATTTGTGATCCTACTTTGGAGGTTTTTGGGAGCTTTGGCTGTGAGTTGGACTTTTGCACCTATCAGACAGTGTTTACACACTACAGGTAGGTTAGCTTTATTTCCCGCGCTACACTGAGATACCTTGACAAGGTGCGCGGGCTCGGATATGTTCTTGACCAGAATATATTGGCTAAAATCTCATTTTTAACACCAGCGTGAGAGTTTAGCTATATATTATAATTTGCATATTGTTGCAGTGCACCTTTTGCAGTGATTTACCTATTCTTATAGTCTCATCCACACATGTATCCATTTTTGTGTAGGATGTTGTTGTGGCACATGTGGTCTGTTGCCGTCATCCTCCATTGTATGCATTTTTGCTGGGATTGCCGTTAGCAATGGACCACATGAGGAGGATTTGCTCCCCCGGTTATAAATACGCCACAGTATTTGGGGTTCTGAGCACTTTCTCCCATTTAGGCCACTTTATTCAGTGATTTGGTTTTGTTATATGTATGGAATGTGCCGATTTTCATCTTTGGTAACATTCTGGTGCACATGGTAGCCTGCATCACATGAGCCTGTTATAGGTGGGGCTCACAGCCTCCTCCCAATGTATTTGTGATCCTACTTTGGAGGTTTTTGAGAGCTTTGGCTGTGAGTCAGACTATTGCACCTATCAGACAGTGTTTACACACTACAGGTAGGTTAGCTTTATTTCCCGAGCTACACTGATATACCTTGACGAAGTGAGCGGGCTCCGATATGTTCTTGACCGGAATATATTGGCTAAAATCTCATTTTTAACACCAGGGTGAGGGTTTAGCTATATATTATCATTTGCATATTGTTGTAGTGATTAACCTATTCTTATAGTCTCATCCACACATGTATCCATTTTTGTGTAGGATGGTGTTGTGGCACATGTGGTCCATTGCCGACATCCTCCATTGTATGCACTTTTGCTGGGGATTGCCGGAACACATGAGGAGGATTTGCTCCCCTGGTTATAAATATGCTACAGTATTTGGGGTTCTGAGCACTTCCTCCCATTTAGGCCACTTTATTCAGTGATTTAAAAATGCACTAATTCCCTAGTTTTCCAGGCCTGGTATTTCCCACATTTGGCCGCCAAGGTCTACATGAAAAATAAGGGAATTAGTGACAGATGAGGGAATCCATTAGTCAATCAGGGGTGCACTATGCAGGCAGTTCCTTATGCTCAGAAGGAAGAAACGCTAATCTATTCCCAGCTCGTCTTGTGAAAGGATGTCTTGTGGCAGAGTCTGCCAAAAACAATTGCAGACACAAGCCAGTAATCTTGTTGTACTAGAGACACTATAGAGACACTATAGAAAGAAAATAAGGAGATATAATTTGGTAGATTTTGGGTTTTTTATCAGGGAAAGCTTAACATAGAGAGTGAGGGATTGGTCACTGTCCGAGTTGTTTCATACAGATTGCTGATTGCAAGTTCTGCATGACAATATCCTGTAAGAAACTCATATTTTTTCTGGATAGCCAGCTTTATTTTTGTAAAAAAAAAAAAAGTTTTCTACACTTCATAGGCTTATTGCCAGCCCCCCTGCTCGGGCTCAGACATGTCGTCCACAGTAGGATATGTTGGCTAATCTCTCAATTTCACATCAGTATGAAGGTTTTGTAAGTTAGTTGTAAGTGCGCCTGTCTTTGTATAAGTTATTGTTATTTTGTTTGATTGCTTATCACATCCACACATTTGCTATCCTGTGTAGGATGTCTATTGTAGTACTTGTGGTCGGCTGCGGGCATCCTCCATTGTATGCATTTTTGCCGGGTATTGCCATTAGTAGCGGACCACAAGTGCAGGATCTGCCCCCCCCCAGTATAGATGCACCACTGCATATGGGGTTGAGCACTTCCTGCTTTTCATCACCACGCCAATTTGTACTTTACATATAGAATTGGAGGTGTAAAAACTCCTAGTCTGAATGTGCCTTTACTTCCATCTACAGGCAACATTCTGGTGCACATGTGAGGTCTGGACTATATCAGCCAGTCTTGGGTGGGGCTCAGAGCTCTGTTCCTCCTCCCATTGTAAGCATGGCTGCATGCAGGAGGTAACTGGGAGTTTGCTCTGAGTCAGACCTTGCGCTCCTGTAATTTACCCACTGGCTCCTGGTATTGCCCATACGGGACAGGTTGGTTTAGCATTAAGTCCCGAGCTACTTGAGAAACCTTGGTGCAGTGCTCGGGCTCAGACATGTCCTCCACAGTAGGATATGTTGGCTAATCTCTCAATTTTACATCAGTATGAGGGTTTAGTAAGACCGCAGAGTGCACCTGTCTTTGTATAAGTAATTGTCATTTTGTTTGATTGCTTTTATTAACACTTTATATCCCATTTATAACATTTTGATATGTTTTTATACCACTTTTATGTCATTTTGTAATTTGATATTACTTTGATATCATTTTGATATTCCTTTTATATATTGGCATACCCTTTTGATACAGTTTTATACCACTTTTATGTCATTTAGTGATTTGATATCACTTTGATATCATTTTGATATGCCTTTTATATATTGGCATGCCAGGACATGTCCAAAAGACGTATGCTACACCTAGTTCAATCTACCCCCATTGGGACCCATGTCTCGTCAAACTCAAAGTTACAGGTGCCCCGCCCCTTTTACACACCATAACCCCTCCCAGAAACGTCCTAACCCCGCCCAGATCTGCCCATTTTTCTCCCCTCGCCACCCCAAACCACGCCTAAATGCCTCCCAATTTGATATGATTTTCCTATCATTTTATATGGCTTGATATAAAATTTATATCAAATGATAAGCTTTTTATATCACTTTATAAGTCCTTATCAAATGATAAGCTTTTATTAACACTTTATATCCCATTTATAACATTTTGATACGTTTTTATACCACTTTTATGTCATTTTGTGATTTGATATTACTTTGATATCATTTTGATATGCCTTTTATATATTGGCATACCCTTTTGATATAGTTTTAGACCTCTTTTATGTCATTTTGCGATTTGATATCACTTTGATATCATTTTGATATGACTTTTATATATTGTCATTTCTTATATCACTTTATAAGTACTTATCAAATGATAAGCTTTTATTAACACTTTATACCCCATTTATAACATTTTGATACGTTTTTATACCACTTTTATGTCATTTTGTGATTTGATATCACTGTGATATCATTTTGATATGCCTTTTAAATATTGACATGCCAGGACATGTCCAAAAGACGTATGCTACACCCAGTTCAATCTACCCCCATTGTGAGTGTCTGAGTGTAATTTATCCCCCATTCCCACTTTGATATGATTTTCCTATAATTTTATATGGTTTAATATGAAATTTATATCAAATGATAAGCTTTTTATAAAACTTTATAAGTCCTTATCAAATTATAAGCTTTTATTAACACTTTATATCCCATTTATAACATTTTGATACAGTTTTATATCACTTTTATGTCATTTTGTGATTTGATATCACTTTGATATCATTTTGATATGCCTTTTATATATTGGCATGCCCTTTTGATACAGTGTTATACCACTTTTATGTCATTTTGTGATTTGATACCACTTTGATATCATTTTGATATGCCTTTTATATATTGGCATGCCAGGACATGTCCAAAAGTTGTATGCTACACCCCGTTCAATCTACCCCCATTGTGAGTATCTGAGTGTAATTTAACCCTCATTCCCACTTTGATATGATTTTCCTATCATTTTATATGGCTTGACATAAAATTTATATCAAATGATAAGCTTTTTATATCACTTTATAAGTCCTTATCAAATGATAAGCTTTTATTAACACTTTATATCCCATTTATAACATTTTGATACGGTTTTATACCACTTTTATGTCATTTTGTGATTTGATATCACTTTAATAGCATTTTGATATGCCTTTTATATATTGGCATGCCCTTTTGATACAGTTTTATACCACTTTTATATCATTTTGTGATTTGATATCCCTTTGATATCATTTTGATATGCTTTTTATATATTGGCATGCCAGGACATGTCCAAAAGACATATGCTACACCCAGTTCAATCTACCCCCATTGTGAGTGCTTGAGTGTAATTTAACTCCCACCACGACGGACAGCAGTCAACACACTGAATTTGAATTAAAAACCTGAAATGTCACACTCCTGCTATAAATGTACATTTTCCCACAGGTCCACAAGCGTACAGTAGATTGAAACTTTTCATTTCCTACAATACCACACACATGAGTATCAGGCCAGCAGTTGTGTCAACCTTAGAGGTGTTTATTTTCTCAGGATCTGTCTATAGCATAGTTAACACAGAAACTACTGGTATCATTTCAACAGCTGAGGCAAACATAATGCAGTATCCATCCATATTTTTATAGAATTTTTTTTCAGGAAACAAAATGATTGTGATTGGTTGTATCACAGCCACCACCTATTGTAGTTGCTAATGTTAAGAAAACCCAAGCAGTATCTGTATATATACATGTGGGCAGATCACCACAGGGTATAATCATTTGACATTGAGGCTCTGCAAGTAAACTTATTTCAAGGTAAGAGAATCGCTATATTACCCTTCTTTTTTACTATTTTTAACATGCCTGTTTTAAATTCTTTATTAATGCAATATAACACGCAACATTTGACTAATTTCTCTGCGATTATTACGCCTGGTCGTGCCATGCATTTATCTATGTATCTATCTGTCCTATCTATAGAACTTTCCATCTACTGTATCTATCTATCTATCTATCTATCTATCTATCTATCTATCTAGCAAACAAAGAATAATCACAGCAGCACAAGACGGATGATGTGGGTGCAAAAATCCTCACAGCCGCAGGCTCCAACGGCTATTAGTAAATATAATTTCAAAAGGATGAGGCAGCATTCCAAGCATAAAGTGAAAAAATGGTGGATCTTTTATTCCCCTCTGCAACGTTTCAACCACTCAATGTGGTCTTTCTCAAGCATAAAACCTGGTGTCATACAAGGGTATATATACCCAGAATACATAGCAGCAAATCAAGTGATAATAATTCAATTAAAAAAATAAATAAATACAAAGGCAGTGTAAAATACAACCAACATCATAATATTGTAAATATTATTATTATTATTATTTATTATAAAAGCGCCATTCATTCCATAGCGCTGTACATATAATAAGGGGTGCACATACATAATACAGACAAGTGCACTAAGCAGGAACAAGACGAGTTACAGACTGGTACAGAAGGAGAGAGGGCCCTGCCAGTAGGTGCGGGTTAAGTTGGTCATGGCGGTATAGAGGCAGCAGGGTCACGGGTTGTAGGCTTGTCTGAAGAGGTGGGTTTTCAGGTTTCTTTTGAAGGATTCCACTGTAGGTGAGAGTCTGATATGTTGGGGTAGCGAGTTCCAGAGTATGGGGGATGCACGGGAGAAATCTTGGAGTCGATTGTGGGAAGAGGCAATGAGAGGAGAGAAGGAGGTCTGTGAGGATCGGAGAGTGCATGTGGGGGTGTATCGGGAAAGTAGCTCAGAGATGTAGGGAGGGGACAGGTTATGGACGGCCTTGTATGTATTTGTTAGCACTTTGAAGTGAATTCGTTGGGCAATGGGGAGCCAGTGAAGGGATTGGCAGAGGGGAGAGGCAGAGGAGTAATAGGGTGAGAGGTGGATTAGTCGGGCAGCAGAGTTGAGGATAGATTGGAGGGGTGCAAGAGTGCTAGATGGAAGGCCACAGAGGAGAATGTTGCAGTAGTCTAGGCGGGAGATAATGAGGGCATGTACAAGCATTTTCGCAGATTCAAAGTTAAGGAAAGCACGGATGCGGGAGATGTTTTTGAGTTGGAGGCGGCAAGTGGTGGAAAGGGCTTGGATGTGCGGTCGGAAGGAAAGGGCAGAATCCAAGGTCACTCCAAGGCAGCGGGCTTTGCTGACTGGGGAGAGTGTGCAGCCATTGATCATGATAGATAGGTCTGTTGGGGGGGTTGAACAAGATGGGGGAAAGATTATGAATTCTGTCTTATCCATGTTAAGTTTAAGAACGCGAGAGGCGAAGAAGGATGATATAGAAGATAGACATTGTGAGATTCTTGATAGTAAGGTGGTGATGTCTGGACCAGAGAGGTAGATTTGTGTGTCGTCAGCGTAGGAGTGATACTGAAAGCCATGGGACTCTATGAGCTGTCCCAGGCCAAAAGTGTAGATAGAGAAGAGCAGGGGTCCTAGGACAGAGCCTTGCGGGACACCAACAGAGAGGGGAATGAGACGAGGAGGTGGTGCGGGAGTGGGAGACGCTAAATCTCCGGTCTGTGAGGTATGATGTGATCCAGGAGAGGGCCAGGTCAGTGATGCCAAGAGATGAGGGAGTTTGCAACAGAAGGGAGTGGTCAACAGTGTCGAAGGCAGAGGACAGGTCAAGGAGAAGGAGGACAGAGTATTGTTTCTTGGTTTTGGCTGTCAGTAAGTCATTGGTGACTTTGGTAAGGGCAGCCTCGGTCGAGTGGTGGGGTCGGAAGCCAGATTGTAGGCGGTCAAAGAGGGAGCAGGAGGAGAGGTGGGAGGACAGTTCTGAATGGACATGTTGTTCAAGTAGCTTTGAGGCATACGGAAGAAGTGATATGGGGCGATAACTGGACAAGGAAGATGGGTCAAGTGAAGGCTTTTTGAGGATGAGTGTAATGGTAGCATGTTTAAAAGCAGAGGGGAAGACACCAGAGTTTAGTGATAGGTTGAAGAGATGAGTTAGGGCTGGGATAAACACTGTGGTGAGGTTAGGGATGAGGTGGGATGGGATTGGGTCAAGTGCACAGGTGGTCAGATGAGATTTGGAGAGTAGAGTGGAGAGTTTTTCTTCTGTAATGGTGGCGAAGCGGGTTTTGGGAGAAGAGGACCGAGCAGTTGTATAGAGGGTCTGTGGGGACTGTGCAGTAAAGCTTTCTCTGATGTGGACTATCTTTTGTTTGAAATATTTGGCAAAGTCTTCAGCTGAGAAGAGTGGAGAGGGTGGGGGCACTGGGGGACGGAGAAGGGAGTTAAAAGTCTTAAAAAGTTGTTTAGGGCTGTGTGACAGGGAAAATATGAGAGATGAGAAGTAGGCCTGTTTTGCATTAGCGAGTTAGCGAGATATGAATAGCATATCTATCTATCTATGTATCTAACTATCTATCTATCCTATCTATAGAACTTCCCATCTACTGTATCTATCTATCTATCCATACACTTTATCTATCTAACACAGTGTGAAAAAATGGTTGTAATATGTAATAGCTATATGTTTGTATGACATGCCCGACTATTTTTACATACATGTATAATTTTGTTATTTCACAACGATTATTGCACCACTATATACCACGCATTTATTTGGCCCGTATATTATTTTTGTTATTTATACAATAATTTACAATATTCAAATTGTTTTTAGATGTCAGCTTACCAAGATACTTTATGGGGCGATTATATCATCCCCGGTTTATCGCCATATTACCCTTCTTTTTACTATTTTTAACATGCCTGTTTTAAATTCTTTATTGATGCAATATAACACGCGATATTTGACCAATTTCTTAGCGATTATTATGCCTGGTCGTGTCATGCATTTATCTATGTATCTATCTATCCGATCTATAGAACTTTCCATCTACTGTATCTATCTATCTATAAAACTTTCCATCCACTTTATCTATCTAACACAGTGTGAAAAATGGTTGTAATATGTAATAGCTATATGGTTGTATGACACGCCCGACTATTTTTACATACATGTATAATTTTGTTATTTCACAACGATTATTGCACCACTATATACCACGCAATTATTTGGCCTGTATATTATTTTTGTTATTTATAAAATAATTTTCAATATTCAAATTGATTTTAGATGTCAGCTTACCAAGATACTTTATGGGGCGATTATATCATCCCCGATTTATCGCCAATATTACCCTTCTTTTTACTATTTTTAACATACCTGTTAAAATTCTTTATTGATGCAATATAACACGAGACATTTGACTAATTTCTCTGTGATTATTACGCCTGGTCGTGTCATGCATTTATCTACTCCTATCTATCTATCTATCTATCTATCTATATAAAGGGATGTGGGCAGCACCACTGTCTGTGAGGTACAATCGGAGTGCCAGCGGCTGAGGAGGCGATCCACCTCCAAAATATAAAAATAAAGAATTTCGCAGCACATCCAGGTAGTAAAGAAGTAGAAAAAAGGCTTTATTCACCAGGCATGCGACGTTTCAATCCTCTCAATGGGATTTTTCTCAAGCAGTGACACAGTGGGCAGTGCAGTGTACATATTTAAACACCTTCACATCATTAAACAATCAATGAGTCAAATACATTCATTAGAGATAATACATTTAAAAATAGTAATACAGACAGTACTAACGATATACTAATACAATCACATCCTGTCTCAGATCTAAGTACAGTGATATAGTGTTGATCATTCCCATAACCGATTCGACATAACCATATATAAGACAAAGTACTTTAATTGTGACAATAATCCACACAGGTGTAGGTCTTCTAAGAAACTAGAGTGTGCAGGTGTACCTTCAGTAAAATGATGAACTGGATCACAGGAGTGCGTGATGGGGTCAATACACGTGGGTCCCGGCGTCTCAGACATACCATTGCGCATGTCAAAGGACCTTCCTAGGGGTTCCGATCACATGATCACCTGTTCAGGCCGATCGTTGAGATGCGCATGTCCAAGGACCTTAAAGCATGTGATCACAACATGTGATCACTCCTCCGATCATGTGATTAGATGTATCACATGATCGGAATAAACAATGTAGAAATCCAGGTACTCCATAGTCTTGCGGACACATAAAAGAATATAATTGCATGTTCGATCTCGTTCTCAAATGTATGATTATTGTATCTGGAGCATTGTCTCACTCCTAGGGTACCTCACACATATCAAAAATATAGAATTATCAAAATGAAAGCCATAAACATAAGCATGAAACTGACAGAATACACATGCTTGCAGCGGCCCTTGGTAGAGTCTCATTGCACTCCACATCGCACCGGTTCACACATGGAAGGCAACATCAATGGGTCAACGATCAATATGAGAGATAAAGGTGACTATATATAGATGGAAGTACCATTACTATAAAAAGAGAAACTATATGTGCTATGCGTTAGTGCCGCCACTTCTCTTATTGAATGTTAGACTCAATATTGTAAATATTAAATAGCCCCCTAGTCTAAACGAGGAGTTCAGTTCATGTGGCTCATGCTGTCATCATAGAGCCACAAGCTGAATTGTCCCCCTTGTCTGTTGGATACCATTCCTGAAAATCCAACATGGCAGACCCGGGATCATCCTCTAGATTACGGGGGCAAACCTATACGTGTCATTGGAAAATAAAAATGTCACCACTCTCCCTGAGATCGATGGCTCCAAAGGCCTATCCATATATTAAACCAGAACATGTAGATAGGACAACCAGACACCCCAAGTATCCCATAGCTTTGTCGTGTATAGTCATATTCATGCGTAAAGTACAAAATAAATAATGCACAGAAATATATCTAATAAATCTAATTATTTTGTATGCGCAAGAGGATCTTACTATGCATAAAAAAATGTAAAAACTCGTAAAATAAAAAATTGTGTCCCATCGTGATCCAGTAGATAGACCTTTCATCGCTTACTCCTAATGTGAGCAAGCACAATGTTCACCATAATCCTGAGGGTAATAAAAACAATATATAAGATCACCCTGTTATATGAACAAGGGACACTACCACACATAACTCCACATAGAAACAGGCGAGCAGAATCACAAGCACAGCCACTCAGGACAATAACCAGGGTCTATAGTCCACATTTAATCCCTGTGGTCTTAATGTGTTTAATTTGGCAATCCATTGCATCTCACATTTTTTAAGTAAGGCATGTCAATTGCCACCCCTGCGCGGAGTGGGAATATGGTCAACCAGCATGCATTTGAGGTCCCTTTCCTTGTGGCCCATGTCAGTAAAATGTTTTGGGACTGGAAGGTCCATACGTTTTTTACGAATAGTATATCCGTGCTGGTTAATTCTACTTTTAAAATCCAATGAAGTCTCACCAATGTATAATAACTGACATGGGCACCAAAGAATGTATACGACAAATGAAGATTCGCATGTCAAAAAATGCTTGATGTAGTACTTTTTCTGTGTCAATGGATGCAGGAAAAAGCTACCCTTTTGCATATATCGGCAGTTAATGCAATTTAAACATGGAAAACTCCCCAATTTGGGACTGCGTAAAAAGGTCTGGCCAGACTCTTTTTGTGTACCTATATCAGTATGGATTAATTTATCTTTAAGGTTCCTGGCTCTCTTGTATGACATGAGGGGAGGAAGAAGAAACTCTTCAATCCCCCCATGCCCACTTTTCAAGACAGACCAGTGTTTCAAGATAATTTGTCGAACATGTGTACTATCCTCTGTGTAAACAGTAACTAGAGGGATTCTCTTCATTTATTTGTTATTATTTTTATCCCTCTTAGTAAGGAGGTCAATACGCGATTTATCTTGTATAGAAGTGAGATGTTGATCCAATAAAGCTACAGGATAATCTCTATCTATGAAGGACTGTGTCATGCATTTTAAAGTCCCTGATAATTCATCATTCTTACTCACTATTCGCTTTGCGCGGTAAAATTGGCTCAAAGGAAGGGATTTAACCATAGCCCTAGGATGTGCACTGTTGTAACTTAATAGCGTGTTACGATCGGTGGGCTTAGAATACAAGCCCGTCGATAGCACACGATTGTTCAAGGTCACAACAGTATCCCAAAAATGTATTTGTTCACAAGAATGTTCCAATGTGAATTTAATGTCAGCATCAATAGTGTTCAAAAATTGGAAGAACTCCATGAGTGCGTCCTCTGACCCCGTCCAAATCAAAAAAATATCATCTATGTATCGCCACCACCTCAGAACGTGTCGGAAGTGGGGCGATACATAGATGTACATCTCCTCGAGGAAGGTGACCACCATGTTGGCATAAGTCGGGGCCACATTGGACCCCATGGCGGTCCCCTTCCTCTGGAGGTAAAAATAGTCCCCAAACAAAAAATAGTTGCATGTCAGTACCAAATGTACAGGGAGTGCAGAATTATTAGGCAAGTTGTATTTTTGAGGATTAATTTTATTATTGAACAACAACCATGTTCTCAATGAACCCAAAAAACTCATTAATATCAAAGCTGAATATTTTTGGAAGTAGTTTTTAGTTTGTTTTTAGTTTTAGCTATTTTAGGGGGATATCTGTGTGTGCAGGTGACTATTACTGTGCATAATTATTAGGCAACTTAACAAAAAACAAATATATACCCATTTCAATTATTTATTTTTACCAGTGAAACCAATATAACATCTCAACATTCACAAATATACATTTCTGACATTCAAAAACAAAACAAAAACAAATCAGTGACCAATATAGCCACCTTTCTTTGCAAGGACACTCAAAAGACTGCCATCCATGGATTCTGTCAGTGTTTTGATCTGTTCATCATCAACATTGCGTGCAGCAGCAACTACAGCCTCCCAGACACTGTTCAGAGAGGTGTACTTTTTTCCCTCCTTGTAAATCTCACATTTGATGATGGACCACAGGTTCTCAATGGGGTTCAGATCAGGTGAACAAGGAGGCCATGTCATTAGATTTTCTTCTTTTATACCCTTTCTTGCCAGCCACGCTGTGGAGTACTTGGACGCGTGTGATGGAGCATTGTCCTGCATGAAAATCATGTTTTTCTTGAAGGATGCAGACTTCTTCCTGTACCACTGCTTGAAGAAGGTGTCTTCCAGAAACTGGCAGTAGGACTGGGAGTTGAGCTTGACTCCATCCTCAACCCGAAAAGGCCCCACAAGCTCATCTTTGATGATACCAGCCCAAACCAGTACTCCACCTCCACCTTGCTAGCGTCTGAGTCGGACTGGAGCTCTCTCCCCTTTACCAATCCAGCCACGGGCCCATCCATCTGGCCCATCAAGACTCACTCTCATTTCATCAGTCCATAAAACCTTAGAAAAATCAGTCTTGAGATATTTCTTGGCCCAGTCTTGACGTTTCAGCTTGTGTGTCTTGTTCAGTGGTGGTCGTCTTTCAGCCTTTCTTACCTTGGCCATGTCTCTGAGTATTGCACACCTTGTGCTTTTGGGCACTCCAGTGATGTTGCAGCTCTGAAATATGGCCAAACTGGTGGCAAGTGGCATCTTGGCAGCTGCACGCTTGACTTTTCTCAGTTCATGGGCAGTTATTTTGCGCCTTGGTTTTTCCACACGCTTCTTGCGACCCTGTTGACTATTTTGAATGAAACGCTTGATTGTTCGATGATCACGCTTCAGAAGCTTTGTAATTTTAAGAGTGCTGCATCCCTCTGCAAGATATCTCACTATTTTTGACTTTTCTGAGCCTGTCAAGTCCTTCTTTTGACCCATTTTGCCAAAGGAAAGGAAGTTGCCTAATAATTATGCACACCTAATATAGGGTGTTGATGTCATTAGACCACACCCCTTCTCATTACAGAGATGCACATCACCTAATATGCTTAATTGGTAGTAGGCTTTCGAGCCTATACAGCTTGGAGTAAGACAACATGCATAAAGAGGATGATGTGGTCAAAATACTCATTTGCCTAATAATGCTGCACTCCCTGTAGAAGTTGTAAAATGAAGTCCTGACATTCAGCTGAGAAGGTGGACTGAGACAAAGCCTTAGTTACTACCTCTATCCCAAATTCGTGTCTGATTGAGGTGTATAGACTGGTGATGTCTAGCGATGCTAGAATTACATCCGATGATAAAGTGATCTCTGCCAATTTATTTAAAAAATCTGAGGTATCTTGGATGTAGGACTGGGCTGACAATGCATATTGTCGTAATACTCTAATGAGAAAGATAGAAATATTAGACAAAAGAGATCCACGACCAGAAACGATTGGTCTACCAGGGGGATTTTTAAGATTTTTATGGATCTTGGGCAATAGGTACAAAAAGGGTGTCATAGGATGTGAAATAGAAAGGAAGGTTTTGAGCTTGTCATCAATGATGCCAGCATTGCTGGCCTCTTGTAGCAAACTCTGTATCTTCCGTTCAATGTCCCATCTGGGGTCCGTGTTTAATTTTTGATAAACCTCACAGTCCTCCAACTGTCTATTGGCTTCTGCAATGTATTGATGAGTGTCCATGACCACAATCGCACCGTCCTTATCAGCAGGCTTAATGGTGAGACTGTGGTCATGGACCAACTCATCAACAGCACGCCACTCAATCTGTGTTATATTTGGATGTGTGAACCTTTTCTTTTCATTCAATTTCAACGTGTTCACATCTTTCATTACCGCATGAATGAATAGATCAATTTCAGGGGATGACACAGGTGGAATAAAATCGCTTTTGTTAAACAAATTAAAATCACTCAGTTTCAATTCAGTATTAGTATATATATTCCCCGTGGTTGGATGTGTTGAGAACCAGGTTCTAAGCTTCAGTCTATGGAAAAACTGATATAGATCTGCTTCGAGTTGCAGCCTATCCGTATTACTGTTAGGACAGAAGCTTAGGCCCTTGGCCAAGACATTCAACTGTATGTCTGATAAAACATGTGAAGAAATATTTGCCACGATGTTGGCATCATTTAATTGCGTTTTTTGACCAATGGTCTTTTGCTCCTTGTTTTTGTGTCGGTAGCGGTGGCGTTTACGTCCTCCACGCCGCGTTTGTTTCTTCCTGCTGAGTTCATTGTGTACTCTAAAAAAGGCTCAGTAGTAGTGTTGTTTTGTTGAATTTGAGTCAAGTCCCTGGTAGGATTTTTCTTACCAGTTTTTTGAGTACGTTGTTGTGACTAGTGATTGATTGTCCAGTTATACACATTCCCTGTGTTGTAATCTAGCGCATCACGTTGCCATTTGCTGCGTTTAGTGTCCTGTATTTCAGATCTTAATTTATCCAGGTGCGGCTGCAACTTGGACAAATAGTCCTGGTGTTCATCTGTAGATAATAGGGAACGCAATGTAACCTGTAGAGATTCATGTTTTTCTGTAGTATCAGCCAAATCTTTTTGAAGAAATTCCATGTTTAGTAATATGAGATCCAGTGCAAATTTGTTTGCAATGGATTCATACTTAATGCGAAATTCATTTTCATGCATGTACATAGTTGGTTGTGAGTGTGTCCTTAATCCACGGGGTACCCTGCTGGTTTTGAAATATTCACCCAATGTAGTGAGATGCAGGTCAAGACTCACCAATTTATTGGTAATGCGCTCAAAGTCCCGTTTCGTAAGAAAAAACACCTGGTGTAGACAGGTCCTCAGTGGGAAGATTTGTATCCGAAGTCATCTGGTGTATCTCGGTGTGCTCAGCTCCACTTGATGCAGTCTCAATATATATAAAGGGATGTGGGCAGCACCACTGTCTGTGAGGTACAATCGGAGTGCCAGCGGCTGAGGAGGCGATCCACCTCCAAAATATAAAAATAAAGAATTTCGCAGCACATCCAGGTAGTAAAGAAGTAGAAAAAAGGCTTTATTCACCAGGCATGCGACGTTTCAATCCTCTCAATGGGATTTTTCGCAAGCAGTGACACAGTGGGCAGTGCAGTGTACATATTTAAACACCTTCACATCATTAAACAATCAATGAGTCAAATACATTTATTAGAGATAATAAATTTAAAAATAGTAATACAGACAGTACTAACGATATACTAATACAATCACATCCTGTCTCAGATCTAAGTACAGTGATATAGTGTTGATCATTCCCATAACCGATTCGACATAACCATATATAAGACAAAGTACTATAATTGTGACAATAATCCACACAGGTGTAGGTCTTCTAAGAAACTAGAGTGTGCAGGTGTACCTTCAGTAAAATTATGAACTAGATCACAGGAGTGCATGATGGGGTCAATACACGTGGGTCCCGACGTCTCAGACATACCATTGCGCATGTCAAAGGACCTTCCTAGGGGTTCCGATCACATGATCACCTGTTCAGGCCGATCGTTGAGATGAGCATGTCCAAGGACCTTAAAGCATGTGATCACAACATGTGATCACTCCTCCGATCATGTGATTAGATGTATCACATGATCGGAATAAACAATGTAGAAATCCAGGTACTCCATAGTCTTGCGGACACATAAAAGAATATAATTGCATGTTCGATCTTGTTCTCAAATGTATGATTATTGTATCTAGAGCATTGTCTCACCCCTAGGGTACCTCACACATGAAGAATACACATGCTTGCAGCGGCCCTTATTAGAGTCTCATTGCACTCCACATCGCACCGGTTCACACATGGAAGGCAACATCAATGGGTCAACGATCAATCTGAGAGATAAAGGTGACTATATATAGATGGAAGTACCATTACTATAAAAAGAGAAACTATATGTGTTATGCGTTAGTGCCGCCGCTTCTCTTATTGAATGGTAGACTCAATATGGTAATTATTAAATAGCCCCCTAGTCTAAAGGAGGAGTTCAGTTCATGTGGCTCATGCTGTCATCATAGAGCCACAAGCTGAATTGTCCCCCCTGTCCGTTGGATACCATTCCTTGAAATCCAACATGACAGACCCGGGATCATCCTCTAGATTCCTTGAAACACTGGTCTGTCTTGAAAAGTGGGCATGGGGGGATTGAAGAGTTTCTTCTTCCTCCCCTCATGTCATACAAGCGAGCCAGGAACCTTAAAGATAAATTAATCCATACTGATATAGGTACACAAAAAGAGTCTGGCCAGACCTTTTTACGCAGTCCCAAATTGGGGAGTTTTCCATGTTTAAATTGCACTAACTGCCGATATATGCAAAAGGGTAGCTTTTTCCTGCATCCATTGACACAGAAAAAGTACTACATCAAGCATTTTTTGACATGCGAATCTTCATTTGTCGTATACATTCTTTGGTGCCCATGTCAGTTATTATACATTGGTGAGACTTCATTGGATTTTAAAAGTAGAATTAACCAGCACCGATATACTATTCGTAAAAAACGTATGGACCTTACAGTCCCAAAACATTTTACTGACATGGGCCACAAGGAAAGGGACCTCAAATGCATGCTGGTTGACCATATTCCCACTCCGCGCAGGGATGGCAATAGACATGCCTTACTTAAAAAATGTGAGATGCAATGGATTGCCAAATTAAACACATTAAGACCACAGGGATTAAATGTGGACTATAGGCCCTGGTTATTGTCCTGAGTGGCTGTGCTTGTGATTCTGCTCGCCTGTTTCTATGTGGAGTTATGTGTGGTAGTGTCCCTTGTTCATATAACAGGGTGATCTTCTATATTGTTTTTATTACCCTCAGGATTATGGTGAACATTGTGCTTGCTCACATTAGGAGTGAGCGATGGAAGGTCTATCTACTGGATCACGATGGGACCCAATTTTTTATTTTACGAGGTTTTACATTTTTTTATGCATAGTAAGATCCTCTTGCGGATACAAAATAATTAGATTTATTAGATATATTTCTGTGCATTATTTATTTTGTACTTCACGCATGAAGGTTTAATATATGGATAGGCCTTTGGAGCCATCGATCTCAGGGAGAGTGGTGACATTTTTATTTTCCAATGACACGTATAGGTTTGCCCCCGGAATCTAGAGGATGATCCCGGGTCTGCCATGTTGGATTTCCAGGAATGGTATCCAACGGACAGGGGGGACAATTCAGCTTGTGGCTCTATGATGACAGCATGAGCCACATGAACTGAACTCCTCGTTTAGACTAGGGGGCTATTTAATAATTACCATATTGAGTCTAACATTCAATAAGAGAAGTGGCGGCACTAACGCATAACACATATAGTTTCTCTTTTTATAGTAATGGTACTTCCATCTATATATAGTCAATTTTATCTCTCAGATTGATCGTTGACCCATTGATGTTGCCTTCCATGTGTGAACCGGTGCGATGTGGAGTGCAATGAGACTCTACCAAGGGCCGCTGCAAGCATGTGTATTCTGTCAGTTTCATGCTTATGTTTATGGCTTTCATTTCGATGATTCTATATTTTTTATATGTGTGAGGTACCCTAGGAGTGAGACAATGCTCCAGATACAATAATCATACATTTGAGAACGAGATCGAACATGCAATTATATTCTTTTATGTGTCCGCAAGACTATGGAGTACCTGGATTTCTACATTGTTTATTCTGATCATGTGATACATCTAATCACATGATCGGAGGAGTGATCACATGTTGTGATCACATGCTTTAAGGTCCTTCGACATGCGCATCTCAACGATCAGCCTGAACAGGTGATCATGTGATCGGAACCCCTAGGAAGGTCCTTTGACATGCGCAATGGTATGTCTGAGACGCCGGGACCCACGTGTATTGACCCCATCACGCACTCCTGTGATCTAGTTCATCATTTTACTGAAGGTACACCTGCACACTCTAGTTTCTTAGAAGACCTACACCTGTGTGGATTATTGTCACAATTAAAGTACTTTGTCTTATATATGGTTATGTCGAATCGGTTATGGGAATGATCAACACTATATCACTGTACTTAGATCTGAGACAGGATGTGATTGTATTAGTATATCGTTAGTACTGTCTGTATTACTATTTTTAAATTTATTATCTCTAATGAATGTATTTGACTCATTGATTGTTTAATGATGTGAAGGTGTTTAAATATGTACACTGCACTGCCCACTGTGTCACTGCTTGCGAAAAATCCCATTGAGAGGATTGAAACGTCGCATGCCTGGTGAATAAAGCCTTTTTCTACTTCTTTACTACCTGGATGTGCTGCGGAATTCTTTATTTTTATCTATCTATCTATCTATCTATCTATTGAACTTTCCATCTACTGTATCTATCTATCTATAAAACTTTCCATCCACTTTATCTATCTAACACAGTGTGAAAAATTGTTGTAATACAGTCCTGATCAAAAGTTTAAGACCACTTAAAAAATGGCAAAAAAACATATTTTACATTGTTCGATCTTAACAAGGTTCCAAGTAGAGCTTCAACATGCAACAAGAAGAAATGAGAGTGAGACAAAACATTTTTTGAGCATTCAATTAATTGAAAATAGCGATTAAACTGAAACGGGCTGTTTTTCAGCTGATCAAATTTTTTGGACCACATGCCTTTTAAAGGCCAAATCTGTGCAAAGATGTGGATTCTTTGTCATTTTCTGTCAGGTAGTCACACGTTGTTATGGCAAAGGCAAAAAAACTCTCCCTTTTTGAACGTGATCGGGTTGTTGAACTGCATAAGCAGGGTCTCTCACAGCGAGCCATCGCTGCTGAGGTGGGATGCAGTAAGACAGTCATTTGGAATTTCTTAAATGATCCTTAGGGTTATGGAACAAAAAAGTCAAGTGGAAGACCTAAATAAATTTCATCAGCACTGAGCCGAAGGATCCAATTGGCTGTCCGTCAAGACACTGGACGATCCTCGACCCAAATTAAGGCCCTTACTGCAGCCCCATAACCATCAGACGGCTTCAAAAACAAAAAAATGTCTTCAAAGACCTCATCTCCTTGAACGCCACAGAACTGCTCGTTTTAACTTTGCAAGAGAGCACCAAACATGGGACATTCAAAGGTGGAAGAAAGTTTTATTCTCTGATGAGAAAAAATTTAACCTAGATGGTCCTGATGGTTTCCAACATTACTGGCATGACAAGCAGATCCCACCTGAGATGTTTTCTACGCGCCACAGTGGAGGGGGCACCATAATGGTCTGGGGTGCTTTTTCCTTCAGTGGAACAATGGAGCTTCAGGAAGTGCAGGGGCGTCAAAGGCCGCTGGCTATGTCCAGATGTTGCAGAGAGCATTCCTCATGACTGAGGGCCCTCGTCTGTGTGGTAACGACTGGGTTTTTCAACAGGGCAACGCTACAGTACACAATGCCCACAGGACAAGGGACTTCTTCCAGGAGAATAACATCACTCTTTTGGCCCATCCTGCGTGTTCCCCTGATCTAAATCCAATTGAGAACCTTTGGGGATGGATTGCAAGGGAAGTTTACAAAAATGGACAACAGTTCCAGACAATAGATGGCCTTTGGGTTTGGGTAAAAAAAAAAATGGTTTGGGTAAAAGTTATAGCGTTTACAAACTATGGTACAAAAATGTGAATTTCCGCTTTTTGAAGCAGCTCTGACTTTCTGAGCACCTGTCATGTTTCCTGCGGTTCTACAATGCCCAGACAGTTTTTTTCCTTACAAAGTCTCATATTCCACTAACTTGTGACAAAAAATAAAAACTTCCATGAACTCACTATGCCCATCACGAAATACCTTGGGGTGTCTTCTTTCCAAAATGGGGTCACTTGTGGGGTAGGTATACTACCCTGGCATTTTAGGGGCCCTAATCCGTGAGAAGTAGTTTGAAATCAAAATGTGTAAAAAATGCCCTGTAAAATCCTAAAGGTGCTCTTTGAAATGTGGGCCCCTTTGCCCACCTAGGCTGCAAAAAAGTGTCACACATGTGGTATTGCCGTACTCAGGAGAAGTTGGGCAAATGTTGTTTGGGGTGTCTTTTTACATATACCCATGCTGGGTGAGAGAAATATCTCAGCCAAAGACAACTTTTCCCATTTTTTTTGTACAAAGTTGGCATTTGACCGAGATATTTATCTCACCCAGCATGGGTATATGTAAAATGACACCCCAAAACACATTGCCCAACTTCTACTGAGTACGGCGATACCACATGTGTGACACTTTTTTGCAGCCTAGGTGGGTAAAGGGGCACACATTCCAAAGAGCACCTTTAGGATTTCACAGGGCATTTTTTACACATTTTGATTTCAAACTACTTCTCACGCAGTAGGGCCCCTAAAATGCCAGGGCAGTATAACTACCCCACAAGTGACCCATTTTGGAAAGAAGACACCCCAAGGTATTTCGTGATGGGCATAGTGAGTTCATGGAAGTTTTTATTTTTTGTTAAAGTTAGTGGAATATGAGACTTTGTAAGGAAATTTTTTTTTTTTAAATCAGCATTTTCCGCTAACTTGTGACAAAAAATAAAAAATTCTAGGAACTCGCCATGCCCCTCACGGAATACCTTGGGGTGTCTTCTTTCCAAAATGGGGTCACTTGTGGGGTATTTATGCTGCCCTGGCATTTTAGAGACCCTAATGCGTGAGAAGTAGTTTGAAATCAAAATGTGTAAAAAATGCCCTGTGAAATCCTAAGGCCCCTTTCACACGGGCGAGTATTCCGCGTGGATGCGATGCGTGAGGTGAACGCATTGCACCCGCACTGAATACGGACCCATTAATTTCTATGGGGCTGTTCACATGAGCGGTGATTTTCACGCATCACTTGTGCATTGCTCTATATTCTGCGTTTTTCACGCAACACAGACCGCATAGAAGTGAATGACCCGATAGCAAGTGCGGATGCGGTGCGATTTTCACGCATGGTTGCTAGGTGACAGTCTATTCACTGTATTATTTTCCCTTATAACTCAATTATTAGGGGAACAGATAGGGAAATCTGTCACAAAGACGCCGAATCGCCGAATAGTGTGCTGTCTTCCTGGCGCTAGAGTTCGACACATCGCGGATCGGGTTGACAGATTACTGGGAGGGGCTGGAGAAGATCCAGCGTTCATAGTCCATATCGGAACCAATGACAAAGTTAGGGGTAGGTGGAGAGTCCTTAAAAATGATTTCAGGGATTTAGGTCAAAAGCTTAGGGCAAGGACCTCAAAGGCAGTATTTTCTGAAATACTACCTGTACCACGGGCCACACAAGAAAGGCAGCGGGAGATTAGGGAAATTAACAAGTGGCTCAAGAACTGGTGTAGGAAGGAGGGGTTGGCTTCCTGGAGAACTGGGCCGACTTCTCTATCGGCTACAGGCTCTATCGTAGGGACGGGCTGCACCTCAATGGGGAAGGGGCAGCTGTGTTGGGGAAGAAGATGGCTAGAAGGTTGGAGGAGTGTTTAAACTAGGGACTGGGGGGAGGGTAATTACATTACAGGATGGGAAGATAGTGCAGATAGAGACCGGGGGCAAGGTAGTGGGACTGGGGGAGAAATGGAAGGAGGGACTAGAACAGTTCAGAAGGAAAGGTGTAGGGTAAAAAATATACATAAACCTCTCAAATGTATGTATACTAATGCCAGAAGCCTGACTAATAAAACTGGTGAACTGGAATTAGTGATGTGTGAGGAGGACTATGACATAGTGGGAATAACTGAGACATGGCTGGATGATAGCTGTGGCTGGGCAGTTTATGTACAAGGTTACAGTCTGTTTAGAAAGGATCGTCAAAACCGGAGAGGGGGAGGGGTCTGCCTTTATGTAAAGTCCTGTCTAAAGCCCACACTCCGTGAAGATATAAGTGAGGGACATGAACATGTGGAGTCACTGTGGGTAGAGATATATGGAGCTAAAAAGAACAATAAATTACTAATAGGAGTTTACTATAAACCACCTAATATACCAGAGTCCACTGAAAATCTACTACTAAATGAGATAGACAAGGCGGCAAATCATAATGAGGTGGTTATTATGGGGGACTTCAACTACCCAGTTATAGACTGGGAAACTGAAACTTGTATATCTCATAAAGGTTCTTGGCAATAACCAAAGACAATTACCTCTCCCAACTGGTTCAGGACCCGACTAGAGGGACGGCCATACTGGACTTAGTATTAACCAATAGACCTGATAGAACAACAGACGTGCAGGTTGGGGGACACCTGGGAAATAGTGACTATAAAGTAATAACCTTCCAATTATCATTCAAAAGAGCGTTTCTACAGGGAGGAACAAAAATACCAAACTTCAAAAATGCAAAATTTAGCCAACTAAGAGAGGCCATAGGCCTAACTAAATGGGATAAAGTCCTCACAAATAAAAATACAGCCACAAAATGGGATATCTTTAAAAGCATCCTAAAATCTCATTGTGAGAGGTACATACTGTATGGGAATAAAAGGTTAAGGAACAAAAAGAAACTAATGTGGATAAACAGAACTGTAAAGAAAGCAATAAATGACAAAAAGAAAGCATATAAAACACTAAAACAGGAGGGTAGCACGGAAGCACAGAAAAACTATAAGGAAAAAAATAGAACATGTAAAAAACAAATAAAAGCGGCCAAACTAGAGACCGAGAGATTAATTGCCAAAGAGAGTAAAACTAACCCTAAAATGTTCTTCAATTATATAAATGTTAAAAAGTATAAATCTGAAGGTGTTGGCCCTTTAAAGAGTAATGAGGGGGGAGTCGCAGAGAGCGACGAGGAGAAAGCAAAGCTGTTAAATATTTTTTTCTCCAATGTATTCACTGAGGAAAATAAACTGTCAGATGAAATGCTGAATGTTGAAATGAATTCCCCATTAAAAGTGTCCTGTCTGACCCAGGAAGAAGTACAACAGCGACTTAAAAAGATTAAAATAGACAAATCGCCAGGACCGGATGGCATACACCCCCGTATCCTAAGGGAATTAAGTAATGTCATAGCTAGACCCTTATTTCTGATATTTGCGGACTCTATACTGACAGGGAATGTCCCACAGGATTGGCGCATGGCAAATGTGGTGCCAATATTCAAAAAGGGTCCAAAAACAGAGCCTGGAAACTATAGGCCGGTAAGTTTAACATCTGTTGTGGGTAAACTGTTTGAAGGTTTTCTGAGAGATGCTATGTTAGAGCATCTTAACGGAAATAAGCAAATAACGCCATATCAGCATGGCTTCGTGAGGGATCGGTCATGTCAAACTAATTTAATCAGTTTCTATGAGGAGGTAAGTTCTAGACTTGACAGAGGCGAATCAATGGATGTCGTGTATCTGGACTTCTCCAAACCATTTGACACTGTATCACATAAAAGGTTAGTATATAAAATGAGAATGCTCGGACTGGGAGAAAACATCTGTAAGTGGGTAAGTAACTGGCTCAATGATAGAAAACAGAGGGTGGTTATTAACGGTACATACTCAGATTGGGTCACTGTCACTAGTGGAGTACCTCAGGGGTCAGTATTGGGCCCTATTCTCTTCAATATATTTATTAATGATCTTGTAGAAGGCTTGCATAGTAAAATATCAATTTTTCGCAGATGACACTAAACTGTGTAAAGTAATTAACACTGAAGAGGACAGTATACTACTACAGAGGGATCTGGATAGATTGCAGGCTTGGGCAGATAAGTGGCAGATGAGGTTTAACACTGACAAATGTAAAGTTATGCACATGGGAAGGAATAATGCAAGTCACCCGTACATACTAAATGGTAAAACACTCGGTAACACTGACATGGAAAAGGATCTAGGAATTTTAATAAACAGCAAACTAAGCTGCAAAAAACTGTGTCAGGCAGCTGCTGCCAAGGCCAATAAGATAATGGGTTGCATCAAAAGGGGCATAGATGCCCGTGATGAGAACATATTCCTACTACTTTACAAATCATTAGTCAGACCACACATGGAGTACTGTGTACAGTTCTGGGCTCCAGTGAAAAAGGCAGACATAGCAGAGCTGGAGAGGGTCCAGAGGAGGGCAACTAAAGTAATAACTGGAATGGGGCAACTACAGTACCCTGAAAGATTATCAAAATTAGGGTTATTCACGTTAGAAAAAAGACGACTGAAGGGAGATCTAATTACTATGTATAAATATATCAGGGGTCAGTATAGAGATCTATCCCATCATCTATTTATCCCCAGGACTGTGACTGTGACGAGGGGACATCCTCTGCGTCTGGAGGAAAGAAGATTTGTACACAAACATAGAAGTGGATTCTTTACGGTAAGAGCAGTGAGACTATGGAACTCTCTGCCTGAGGAAGTGGTGATGGTGAGTTCACTAAAAGAGTTCAAGAGGGGCCTGGATGTATTTCTGGAGTGCAAAAATATTACAGGATATAGCTACTAGAGATGGGTCGTTGATCCAGGAAGTTATTCTGATTGCCTGATTGGAGTCAGGAAGGAATTTTTTTCCCTTAATTGGGGAAAATTGGCTTCTACCTCACAGTTTGTTAGTTTTTTTGCCTTCCTCTGGATCAACTTGCAAGATAACAGACCGAACTGGATGGACAAATGTATTTTTTTGGCCTTATATACTATGTTACTATGTTACTATAAAAATTCACAGTCACAGTCCCTTATTGATGCCTAGATGTGGAGCACAGGCAAAAAAGGCTAGATTTCCTCTAATAAATGCAGTAAAAAATGTCTCTTATCACATGTAAAAAATACTAATCCAGAACCATATACCGTATTTTTCGCCCTATAAGACGCACCGGCCTATTAGACGCACCAAGGTTTTTGAGGAGGAAAATAAGAAAAAAATATTTTTAACCAAAAGGTGTGCTTTTGGTGGGTTTTGAATTAATGGTGGTCTGTGCATGACACTATTATGGGGGATCTGTGGATGACGCACTGTCATGTGGGGGATCTGTGGATGGCACTGTTATGGGGGACCTGTGGATGGCACTGTTATGGGGGGATATGTGGATGGCACTGTTATGGGGGATCTGTGGATGGCACTATTATGGGGGATCTGTGGATGGCACTGTTATGGGGGATCTGTGGATGGTACTGCTATGGGGTGGGAGATCTGTGGATGGCATTGTTATGGGGTGGGGGGATCTGTGGATGGCATTGTTATGGGTGGGGGATCTGTGGTTGGAACTGTTATGGGGGGGATCTGTGGATGACACTGCTATATGTCATCCACAGATCCCGCTCATAACAGTGTACCCCAAAATAAACCGGCCCTCTGCTCACCGAATTATTTATAAACATGATTCCTTATCCTGTTATTAAGTTTAACTAACGCTGCGCTCTCCCATGTTCCCCTGTATCCCCACAGCACTTACGAACACGCTTCCATAGCAGGCAGAGCGGACGGCAGCAGTAACGTCACTCACTGACGTCGCGCGCCTGCTCCGCCTGCTTCATTCATAAAGTGGGCGGAGCAGGCGCTCGACGTCAGTGAGTGACGTTACTGCTGCCGTCCGCTCTGCCTGCTATGGAAGCGTGTTCGTAAGTGCTGTGGGGATACAGGGGAACATGGGAACATGGGAGAGCGCAGCGTTAGTTAAACTTAATAACAGGATAAGGAATCATCTTTTTAAATACTGCGGTGAGCGGCGGGGCCCGGTGTAAGAGTACAGTGACTGCACCGGGCCCCGCCCCTAGTTACGGACTCCAGCCCCTCCTCTCTCTCGGCTCATACATCGCAGTCTGCGATGCTGCAGCGTCGCAGACTGCGATGTAAAATGGAAGCATTCGCCCCATAAGACGCAGGGGCATTTTCCCCCCACTTTTGGGGGGAAAAAGTGTGTCTTATGGGGCGAAAAATACGGTAGTTAATAAAAGTTCTACTGTTTGTCATTCAGTATCCATATGGTGAAGGAAAATATTTCTTAGTATATAGTTGCTCTTATTCAATACTTGACTATGTCCATAATTTGTAACACATTTAATCCTGTTATACACAATAGTATCCAATACTGGTTTAGTTGTTTGAATAACCCATGCTACAGCATTTCTCACCAATATCAATATACTGTACCTCTACAATTGATGCCTTTCTCCCGCTCACCTCTGATGGTACTGCTGTGTCTTATTTTTGTTGCAAAATACTGTTCAGTTAAAGCAAACACATTTTACTGCAAAAACTGCAATATTACCATTTAAAATTGCCAAAAGTAGAGTGTAGTTTGTTTGAAGAAAGGTTCATTTATTTGTGCCTCTGCCTTTAAATTACACAAAACCATTTAAAAATCTGTGCTCCCAAACCTGTGACCTTTCATTTATTAGGCTTCAAAATAAAATAACTGCCAAACAGAAGAAGAACATAAAAGATGCATGGCTCATCATCCCAAAGTCAGAATGTGGGTAGCACCAACTGTCCAGCCAGTAGAAGTAGTAGTAGTAGACCACAGTTCTCCCTGGCTTGCAATCGGTGCCATATTATTATTGAGGACAAAGAGGTTGAAATTGTGGTCTAAATGGCTCACTCCTCCACTTAGTTACAGAGGGTTGATGTTGATGTCTCTTCTGAGTCTGACACCATTTGGAGCCAGGGGTCATTCCTCCTGCTCTTTCTTGCAGAGAAGAGAGGAGAGAAGCCTTTCACTTCCACCATCTCCATCATCTTCTATCTTCACTGACTCCTTCTTTTTTCTTAATAAGAAACAACAAAACCCTACCATGTGCTATGGAAGATACTCAAGTGAGTCTCCCTGTCGATGATCTGTGTGTTAACAGTCAGCTTTTGGCTGACATAAGGAGGAGGTCCAGGATGAGGTGGGTGACCCATGCATAGCTGTGTTCGTGGTGGTAGTGGTGGCACGTGCAGCGATGGTGACAACAGTAGGACCAGTGGTACCAACAGTGGCACTTATGGCAAATACAGAGCAGGGAATCAGGAGAGGAGCCCACAATGACATTAGTGTCTGATAAAAGTGGCGGGGAGGATGAAGTCTCTGATGATGATTGTGTGTTAACCAGGACATGGATGCTGGATTGGGGTGCTGAGGAGAAGGAGTTGACATCAGAAGAGGAGAAAGGGGGCAGCTGCAGTGGCAGCAATACAAAGCAAAGGCAACTTATGGCTGGAACCTCCCCAAAGAAAATGCCAGGGTGAGATTAGCTTCTATTATGATCAGCTCGGGAGCTCATGATGCCAATGATACTGTGGGCACAGGCTCAAAGAGTGCCAAGCTCGGCTGCTGCAAGCTCTGTATAAGAATTTTCCATCTGGAAGGTTTTCTCCAAAATCCCGGAAGACGAAAGCATTGCTGTGTGTAAAATCTACAGGATTAAAAAAAGCTGTGGGTGTTCAAACACAAACATAGGTACATTGGTAGTTGTACTATTGCAGCACATGAAGTGGCAACACCAGTACCTGTGGGGAAACAGCAATGGCAACCACCTAGCACAATGACAATGTCCTGCTTCTTCAGGTCTCCTTTGTGGCAACAGGGCCACATCCATGTGCAGTAGTGTCCTTCTCTTCATCATCATCATCATCATCATCATCATCAGTCAATACTTCTCCCACTCGAGCTACTCTACCTTCTCCTACTCCAGCAACAGCCATTGATACTGGAATGTGTGGCCAGGAAACAACTATACAGGGAGTGCAGAATTATTAGGCAAATGAGTATTTTGACCACATCATCCTCTTTATGCATGTTGTCTTACTCCAAGCTGTGTAGGCTCGAAAGCCTACTACCAATTAAGCATATTAGGTGATGTGCATCTCTGTAATGAGAAGGGGTGTGTCTAATGACATCAACATCCTATATTAGGTGTGCATAATTATTAGGCAACTTCCTTTCCTTTGGCAAAATGGGTCAAAAGAAGGACTTGACAGGCTCAGAAAAGTCAAAAATAGTGAGATATCTTGCAGAGGGATGCAGCACTCTTAAAATTGCAAAGCTTCTGAAGCGTGATCATCGAGCGTTTCATTCAAAATAGTCAACAGGGTCGCAAGAAGCGTGTGGAAAAACCAAGGCGCAAAATAACTGCCCATGAACTGAGAAAAGTCAAGCGTGCAGCTGCCAAGATGCCACTTGCCACCAGTTTGGCCATATTTCAGAGCTGCAACATCACTGGAGTGCCCAAAAGCACAAGGTGTGCAATACTCAGAGACATGGCCAAGGTAAGAAAGGCTGAAAGACGACCACCACTGAACAAGACACACAAGCTAAAACGTCAACACTGGGCCAAGAAATATCTCAAGACTGATTTTTCTAAGGTTTTATGGACTGATGAAATGAGAGTGAGTCTTGAAGGGCCAGATGGATGGGCCCGTGGCTGGATTGGTAAAGGGCAGAGAGCTCCAGTCCGACTCAGACGCCAGCAAGGTGGAGGTGGAGTACTGGTTTGGGCTGGTATCATCAAAGATGAGCTTGTGGGGCCTTTTCGGGTTGAGGATGGAGTCAAGCTCAACTCCCAGTCCTACTGCCAGTTTCTGGAAGACACCTTCTTCAAGCAGTGGTACAGGAAGAAGTCTGCATCCTTCAAGAAAAACATGATTTTCATGCAGGACAATGCTCCATCACACGCGTCCAAGTACTCCACAGCGTGGCTGGCAAGAAAGGGTATAAAAGAAGAAAATCTAATGACATGGCCTCCTTGTTCACCTGATCTGAACCCCATTGAGAACCTGTGGTCCATCATCAAATGTGAGATTTACAAGGAGGGAAAAGAGTACACCTCTCTGAACAGTGTCTGGGAGGCTGTGGTTGCTGCTGCACGCAATGTTGATGGTGAACAGATCAAAACACTGACAGAATCCATGGATGGCAGGCTTTTGAGTGTCCTTGCAAAGAAAGGTGGCTATATTGGTCACTGATTTGTTTTTGTTTTGTTTTTGAATGTCAGAAATGTATATTTGTGAATGTTGAGATGTTATATTGGTTTCACTGGTAAAAATAAATAATTGAAATGGGTATATATTTGTTTTTTGTTAAGTTGCCTAATAATTATACACAGTAATAGTCACCTGCACACACAGATATCCCCCTAAAATAGCTAAAACTAAAAACAAACTAAAAACTACTTCCAAAAATATTCAGCTTTGATATTAATGAGTTTTTTGGGTTCATTGAGAACATGGTTGTTGTTCAATAATAAAATTAATCCTCAAAAATACAACTTGCCTAATAATTCTGCACTCCCTGTACACATATACTGTAGTAACTCTAACCTGGCCAAGTTGCTGCTGGTTAGGGAATTAATTGCATGTGCTTAGCCTCCCTGGAAGATACCTAGCTATGACATTATTTCTCAAAAATGCCATCCCTGCCTTGTAAGGTGGTGGAGAAACTGGGCATCTTCTTGCAATTCTTGCTGTGTGGCAAGGTGCATGCCATGATGGAACACTGGAGCATCTGTTATGGGCAGAGACAGTACATGACCTTCATGTCCCACTGGGTTAATGTTTTTCATGATGAGTCAGCACCTCAGGAACAAGGCCAGATCCTATTGACTCCTACATATTTGTCTCTGTCTGGTTACCACACTAGGCACTTATCTTCCTCCTCCACATCCTTCTCCACAGACATTCTCCCATTCCCAACAAAAGCAGGGCAGAACATTGCTCCCACCCGACTCCCTCCAATCATATATGCAAAGTTAAATGTTGTCATGGTCTGTTACAGTAGATCAATCTGAATGAGAATGGCCATATAGCTGGTCAGGTGATGGCAGGAACATTGTGACTGGACTGCATTTGGAGGAAATAGCACATGCTTCCTTCCTTCCTGAAGTAGGAAGTGGAGGAGGTGGAGGAGTCAGTTATGCAGGGGAATGAGACAGGTGATGATGATGATGACACTGGCCATGATGACCAATCATCTTAGTTGGGGGATAGAGCCAGAAAGAACTGGATCCTGAGGCATGCTGGTGAGCATGAACAGCTGCCTGCTTTCTGGCTTACATACTGATAGGTGTGTAGTTCACATGAAGCACTGTGATGATTACTGGATAGCCATGCTTTTAGACCCTCGCTATCAAAGCAAAATGAGGTAATGTTCGTCCCTGACGAAGCTTTATGTGAAACCCAGGCCGGGCTGTGCGGAAAGAATACTATCATATTGATATGCTGAATAACCTTTTTACTTCTGTGAGTATAATAAAACAGAAAGTTTTTACTGTGCCGGAGGTACTCTCACTATTGTGTGATTTATGACATCTTGCAGAAAAGCCTTTAATGATCCAGCATAGATTTGCTGAGCTTCAATCTGGGTTGAAGCACACCACTATCCAACTGACGAGCCAGAGAAAATGATGCAAATCAGCAAATGGAGATATACTGCCTCAACACTCAGGTTAATTTCTACCTAGATCGTCGGAACCATGTTCCTTGACCTCATAGACTTCTGGGCAGACAGTTTGGAGCAGTACCTAGAACTGGCCCAGTTTGCTTTCTCTGTACTGTCTTGTCCAGCCTCCAGTGTCATTTCATAGAGGGTTTTTAGTGTGGCAGTTGGCATCGTCACACACCCAAATGTACAACGTTGTCCACCGGTAGTGTACAGAACATCACTTTTGTCAAAATGAATCAGGTACGGATATGTGAGGATTTTCACATACCTCCTGCTGAAGCCGATAAATAGATCTGCCATTGCTGAAGGTGAACCATCATGCCACTGCCACTGTTTGCCTGCCTTCTATCATGTACTGTATAGCTGCTGCCTCCAACGCGGCTGCCACTTCCTGCAGCTTATCCCACTACTGCCTCTTCCGTTGCCCCTACAAAGCCACCACTACTACTACTACAACTACAACCCCAAAATATGAGCTTACTGCCTTATCTGTACCATGCTGTGCTGCTACTGCTGGTGCTACTATGGCTGCCACTATTACCCATACAAAACTTACACTTTCCACATCCACACTGTACTGCTGCTGCTCCCAAATTAAAGAAATTATTTTTCCAGGCTTGTTCAACTTCACAATAAGCCACTGTATCTTCAGAAAATGAACACTTGTGTACATAAATGCAGGCAAGCATTCTGCCCTCATTAACGCATAATGTTTGGATGCTTGTACAGAACAAGCCATTTGTTTCGACTCTTGGTAACTGTTACTTTACGTAATTTTTGTCTTTGTATATCTTTTTATATATCTTTAATCATAAGCTAGTAAATTTTTTATGCACCTACTGTAAGTCGTGTTAAGTCTATTTTTTCCCGAACTTCTGATCTCACGATAATACAAGTACGCAACTTACTCTAGGCTCGCAAACTGACATACTGGTCTTAATCTCAGAAGTCCTGCCCCACAACCCAAGCAGAATAAGGGTGTCCAAATTCTTGGTCACAGATGAGCTCACACTGAAGCTTTGCCTTAAGAGTTTTCTGTTTACTAATGCATTATTCTGACATGTAGGCAACCAAATTCATGTATATATGTGGGCATTGCCAATACAATTCTACACAAGTGCATAATACAGTAGTTAAGAGATAATAAGAGATTGTCTAGTTTAGAAAACACATTTACAACTACTCTTTTAGGGAAATCTGTCATGTCCATGCATTTAACAAATAACCAAGTGATTAGTTCAGAGAAATTGAACACTCTCTAACAGATTGACCCACAGATTATAGTTGATTGACAGGGTCCCCTGTGGTCTGCCTGTGGTTCTGTGACCCTTATCACAAAACAAAGTTGTCCAATGCAAACAGAAAGCAATAAACTGCAGAAATGTAGGTATCCATATATAAAAAATAAAATCAAAAAATTACATTGATCATTCTAATTTGGATTATGTGAGTATTCTCTAAAGTAGAGATGAGCAAATTTAAAAAAATTATATTCGGTCCTATTCGTCTGAATCAGCCAAGAAATTCGATTCAGATACAAATCAATTCTACCTGAATCAAAAGTGCTTTGAATGCCTACAAAAATCTCTCTCTCTTGTCGAATTATGATTCTATAGAACCAATTCACTCATCTTTACTCAAAAGGTACTTTTACATGTAATTGGTCTAATAATCAAGGATGAGAGTTTGTATAATAGGTTTATATTTTAACAAAATTAATAGGTTTAGAGCTGAATTGCGGCGAAGGGAACCACAACTGATGGAGTCAATAAGGAGTATACGCGCTGCCTTAGCTGCCTGCTATAAGGACCAATATATTAATCAGTTAAAGGAGGCTAATTTACAATTTAAGACACTCTTGTATAGAAAAGCACAACATAAGCTCTTATTCCAAGGCCAAAATCGCTTTTGTGAATCTGGTAAAACGGGCAGGTTCTTGGCACGTTTGGTGGCCAATCAGAGAGAGGCTACCATTATAAGGGAAATTAGGAATGCACAAGGAAATAGGGTGGGGACCGCAGAGGAAATTAGGGAGGAATTTGTGAATTATTATTCTACCCATTATTTTGCTCTTTACCTCCATCATTTAGTGATTGTTCTGGTGTTAAAAAAGGAGAAGGATCCATGCGATATGGGATCATATAGACCGATATCGCTCCTTAATACGGATTATAAGATCCTTGCAAAAATTTTGGCGAACCGTTTGAAGAGGGTTATTGCTTCTCTGGTACACCCCAACCAGACCGGTTTTATCCCGGGCCGCCAAATACAGATGAGTTTATATAGGGTCTATTTGAATCTTTCGGTTGGGGGTAGTATAGACCACTCCATCCTGTCTTTCGATGCCGCAAAGGCGTTTGACAGGATGGAGTGGCCTTTTTTGTGGGCTACTATGTCTCAGTTTGGCCTGGGGAACTCATTTTTAGAAATGACACAAATGCTATATGAACAGCCGGCTGCAAGTATTAATATCAATGGCATTAGTTCTCCGCCTGTTATGATGCGGAGAGGGATGAGACAAGGCTGTCCTTTGTCCCCCCTCCTCTTCGCCCTCTTTATTGAACTGTTAGCTTGTAGGATCCGCGCAGATAACCGTATAGACGGCTTTGTGGTAGCGGGAGTGAGTGATAAAATAAGCTTATATGCCGATGATGTGATTCTGTTCCTGGATCAGGGATGGAAAATCCTTCCTTATGTGATAGAGGTAATAGAGAATTATGGTAAATTATCAGGTTATATGATTAACTGGACAAAGTCATCGCTCCTCCCACTGAACCGGAAGGCTGTAGATGAAGGGAGGGGAGTTCGTGTTCTGGTCCCTACAGATACTTTGGAATATTTGGGGGTTAAGATTTGGGTTCCCATAAATAGGTTTTATGAGCTCAATCTGGCCCCGGTATTGAACAAAGTTAAGATCAAGATAAGCGCTTGGCAGAAATTGATATTGGCACAGACAGATCGAATAGCATTGATTAAGATGATTATCTTGCCTATGGTCTTGTTCTCGATCTGTGCTTCCCCTATTTGGATCGACGATATCTTCTTTCATAGATTGGAGACTCTGATTAACGATCTAATTTGGGGAAGGAAGAGGGTGCGTATAAAACAGAGATATCTTTGGCTGGCGGAGGCAGATGGTGGGCTGTCACTTCCTTTTTTTCAAGGTTATTTTTTATGTGCACAGATACAGCGTTGTTGCTATTTGAAAGAGAGTTCACTTTTGCGGTATTTGACTAAAGTTTTGGATAAACCAATAGACAATATTTTTGCATGTTTGGAGACTGGGTATATAGGATTGAGGAAGTCTTTGCTGATCCCTTGGTCACTACAGAGGGTATGGAATAAGCTGAAGGAGATTCTTAAAGTCTCCAGTCCTTTCGCTTTTACCCCTCTGTGGGAGAACAGGGGGCTGGTGGAATTTTTTAAAATTACAGATTTTGGTTATTGGTCACGTAGGGGCATCAATAAGTTGTCTCACCTTTTATATGGGGGTCATTTTAAATCGCTTGAAGAATTGGGTATTATTCATAGTTCACGTTTAAAACACACATTTGAAGCCTCTAGGAATAGGGGCTGTTTTTTTCCATGAGAGAATTTATTCTTTGATTATTGTGATGCTCAGAAGAATGAGAAGGTGAAGATATCTAGATTATATGCTAAACTTCGATCCGCATTGGCAACTGTAACTCCTTTTAAAAGCCCATGTAAGTGGGAGCAGGAGTTGAACTGCTCTCCACTACAGTGGTCCACTATCTATAGGAACGTGAGAAAGGCGACAGTTTCCAATGCTCATAGATTAATTCAATTCAAGATCCTGCATCGACTGTACTATACCCCAAAGTTACAAGGAAAATTCCTACAAAATAAAGCTCGGGATTGTGTTTGCCCTAAATGTGGATATGTCAATGCGGACTATGCCCATTTACTTTGGGGTTGTAGTAAAATAAAAAAATATTGGGACCAGGTCTTCTCTACTTTACAAAAGGAGTCTGCGACAAATTATAACCCGGGGATCTTAACAGTGATCTTGGGAGATTATTTGTCAGAAACAGAAACCCCGCTCCGGGTCAGACTAATCTGTATGAGGGGTCTGATGGTGGCTAAGGCTATGTTGATCAAGCATTGGGGTTCTGTCTCCCCGCCCTCGATAAGTGAATGGTGCTCATACCTCCAGCAAATTAGAATTTATGAGGATATGGAAAGAAGGAAAAAGGAAAAAAATGGAGGGTGGCACGCAAGACTACCTAGCTATACTTAATGTTGTTAATAGTCTATAGTTGATGGATTGGAGTAGACGGCAGCCAAAGGGGGGGGGGGAGGGGGGAGGTCATAATTGTATTCAATATTATATTGGGCGTGGACTTATATTGATCTGTATAATCTAGTTATAATGATGTTTATAAATGTCATAGTACTTTGATGTGATCAATATCGGATCATGTATTAATTTGTGATTTCTAAAATAAAAAATAAATATTTATTTTTAAAAAAAAGGATGAGAGGGTAGGACCACATAGAGCAGTCATATATAGACTGCAGCAGGCTCTAATTAAACTAATAAGACTGATCGGTTTCCATTATTAATCGATGCACTGCTGCAGCCTGTACTAAGTGCAGCGTTGTCGCAACCATGACATGACTGTACTGTGTGGTCATATCTTAAAAGTCGTCTGTCACCTGATGAAAGACCAAACGTGTTTTTCAGCCGGCACCAAAAATCTAAATTCCTGTGCAACACATCTTCCTGTGTAAACAGGGATGTACTGCCCAAAAAATTATGATTTTCTATGGGAATGAGCGATCGCAGTAACAGTGGCGAATGTTCATCTCCATACAGCGAAGATGATTGCTGCATGCAAATATAGCTCTCACCTGCTCTGATGATAAACCAATTATCGGGAAAAGCTATTTATTCCCCACAATTGCCTGTAAGATTAATCCATGTAAAAGAACCTTGAGACCATGTTAGCTTTCATTTTTGGACACCTTATTTACATATGGTACTTTATCCAAAATCGGGAAATATCTTCAGTAACACAACCCTTTCTTGTATATTCAATTTGCCCATATGCTTTGCTATTGTAATGTCTACTATACTGATTTAGTACAGATATTTTATCCTGGAACTAAATCTTTATTTCGATTCTTATGATGTCTCTAGCTTGTGTCACAGGGAGCAACTTGCTTCCAGGTAGCAGTCAGTTACTACATTTAACACAGTAATAAGGAACATTTTTAATATCTTAATATCAGAGCCCTTGTACAATTTTCAGTGATAAATTCACTTCTCAGCAGTAGATTCTTATGTCTATTTTCCCATGGGTGCTGTTCTTAGACCTCTATTACTTTTTATATCTCTACTCTAGCCTGACACTGTTATTACCCCATGCATCCATCACCTTTGTAGTAATCATCTGCCCTACACAAGTACAAATCGTTAAAATGTATGAAATGTTCCTGTAAGTCAAAATAGATAAAACTATTAAAAATGGAATTACAAATTACAGAATTAAAATGTGAGTATTGCAAAATGTAGTACATACGAGTATTGTACTGTACAGGTAGCCAGTTTTTCTGTGATTTAAAAAAAAAGAAGCTAAAGCTGGCATACCACCATAGTTTTGTGGTTTTGGCAGGCACCACAACTATCCTTTCCTAAGAAAACACTATTGCATAATACTGCTTTAGCCATATCATTGTAAAGCAAAAACAATTGCCAGAGCTGTTTTATGTATAAGTAGATAAAAAGTATTATTTATCAGTCTCTCTTTTTTCACTTATTTATTTCAATTAAAATTGCCTCTAGTAAAACATTAAAACCTTGTCATGTACACTTATTTTGTGAAGCCTTTTCCTTTAAAGCACAGTTTGGTACTGAATATTTCTGTGTGCTGATGCTGCTGTGATCACAGAACAATTGCTGGCAGCTGACAACAGACAATTACCTGTTTTAATAACTCATTTTCCTTACATCTCTATATCTAGCTCTCAGCAAGGAGGAAGTCAATTGTTATGCTAGCATACTGCAACTTAGTTCCCATTCAAGTGAATGGGAGTGAGCTGAAGCACCCTGGTATGCTCACTCTAGTGTGGACAGTGCCTTCTGCTATTGGTTCCATCCAGTGTTATGTTTGCTGCTGTGGTGGCTGCTGTAGACAAATGATCAGTCGAGGTGCTGGGTGTTGGACCCCCACCAATCTGGTATCCTGGGGATACAGTAGTTCATCTAAAAGCTGGACAGCCCATTTAAGGGCTGAAATTTTTCACATAATCTTACACTCTGCTTCATCCTGAAATGATTTTTAATACTTTTATGTTACTAACCCATTAATTAAACATTAATGTTATGTAGACCTTGATCAGCCATGACATGAAATTCACCTGATTAATATGTAACAGCTCTAACCCATCAAGGTATGGACTCCACAAGACCCGTGAAGGTCACCTCTGGTATCTATCAGCTGATCCTTCAAGTTTTTAAAATCTTTTTCATAATCTTGAAACAATTGCTAAACAATTTTTGTAGTGTGGCAGAGACCATTGCTGAAAGAGGCCACTGCCATAAGTGAATACCATTACCATTAGATATGAGTAAATTTAAAAAAAAATTGATTCGGACAATTTTTCCCAAAATTTTTATTTGATCTGAATTAATTTGTCATGAAGTATGTTAAAAAACAGCTTTTTCCCAGTTGCAGGGAGCATGTATCTCGGTTTACATCACTGTGCATTGCAGAAACATACATAGCTGTGGTAGTGAAACAGTTACTGTGCGTCATTATGACAGGTAGGTGACAGGCATCATTCCTAGTACTCATGCACCCGACTGTATGCATTTTGTAAATACAGATGACATCTGTGTGACATCCATATTGCATTGTTTTTTTGCAGATCCATTGTAACAATGCCTATCCTTGTCTGCAAAATGCACAAGAATAGGACATCTTTTTTGCGGAACGGACATGTGGACATACGGAAACAGAATACACATGGAGTCATTATTAACAGGATTAACATATTTACTTATGTATAAAAGAACATGAACCTCAAAATATCTGTAGTATCAGGCCACTGCTTCACCCCAATTACAGAATCAAGGATTAACGGATTTAGGGCGGGTTCGCATCACCGTTATGGATTCCATTTTTGTTTTCCGTTATAACATGGTTATTATGGAAAATAATGGAATCCATAAGACGGAAGTCAAAACGGAAGCCTTTAAGCCCATTAGGCTGGGTCTCACAGGCAGGCTGTCAGGATGTTTTGTAATGCATTGCAGAGGGGATCAGACCCCCCCAGAAGTTGAAGTCACAGAGTAGGACAAAAATAAAAAGCAAAAAAAAGTTTAAAAAAGTGTTTTTCATAATAAAAAAAAAGTTTCAATTGAAAAACAAAAGCCCCTTTTCCCAAATAAAACACATAAAATTGTTAAAAAAAAATAGTAAAAAAACAGACATATTGGGTATTTCTGCGTCTGTAACGGCAGGCTCTATTAAAATATCACATGGTCGACCTCTACACCTGAACGCAGTAGAAAAAATAAAATAAGAACTGTGCTAAAACAACCATTTTTTTGTTACCTTACATCACAAAAAGTGCAACACCAAGCAATCAAAAAGGCGTGTACCCCCAAAATAGTAGCAATCAAAATGTCACCTCATCCCGCAAATGATGAGCTCCTACATAAAACTATTGGGCAAAAAATTAAAAAAAACATGGCTCTCAGAATATGGAGACACTAAAACATGCTTTTTTTTGTTTCAAAAATGCTTTTTTTTTTGTTTAAAGTGAAAAAAATAAAAACAGTAGACATATTAGGTATCGCCATGTCCGTGACAACCAGGTCTATTAAAATATCACATGACCTAACACCTCAGTTGAACACCGTAAAAAAAAAAAAAACGGTGTAAAAAAATGCAATTTTTTGTCACCTTAAATCACACAAAGTGTAACACCAAGCGATCAAAAAGGCGTATGCCCCCAAAATAGTACCAATCAAACCATCATCTCATCCCGCAAAAAATAACCCCCTACATAAGACAGCTGCTCAAAAAATAAGAAAAAACTATGGTTCTCAGAATATGGAGACATTAAAACATATATGTTTTGTTTCAAAAATGATTTTATTGTGCAAAACTTAAATAAATTAAAAAAGTATAAAAGTATACATATTAGGTATCACCAAGTCCGTAATATATAAAAATATGACATGATCTAACTCCTCAGGTGAATGCTGTCAAAAATAAAATAACAATTGTGTCAAAAAAGCAATTTTTTGTCACCCTAAATTACAAAAAGTGTAATACCAAGCGATCAAATTCATACACCCGCCAAAAAAGTACCAATAAAGCCATCATCTCATCCTGCAAAAAATGAGACCCTAACTAAGGCAATCGGCCAAAAAATAAAAATAAACTATAGCTTTCAGAATATGGAGACACTAAAAAAACTTTTTTTCTCAAAAATACTTCATTATGTAAAACTGAAAAAAAACAACCAAAAAAAGTATTTATATTTGGTATTATCGCGTCTGTAACAACCTGACTGTTAACTCTTGCTTTGTTACTGGAAACAATGGATTAAAATAGAAAATCTGCCAAAAAGTGAAATTCTGAAATTTCATCTACATTTTCCTTTAATTCTTGTGGAACATCTAAAGGGTTCACAAAGTTTGTAAAAATCAGTTTAGAATACCTTGAGGGGTGTCGTTTCTAAAATGGGGTCATTTATGGGTGGTTTCTGTGATGGACTGAACCGTCACTGGGGCTGCTGGAGAAGCCTGAGGGCCAGCCTCCTTCCTACAGACTATGGACCGAGAACTATGGAGACCCTCTAAGACCTTAAGATTAAGATTGATTATAATAGCATCCGACTCCTAGATGAGTAGATCACCCTATGATACACTCCGGAGATAATCCCATCACATGTAACTGATCGACACGGGATTGCTATACGCTGAAGATTTGCTATACTCCCCTGGCTATAACTACTAGCTCTTGTAAGAGCTGTTCCTGCTCTCTGGATTTAGGAGAGGTTAACCCACTGGAGCCTGGAGCCTTGTCGTAGGTCCATGGTGGGTAGGAGACGGTAGGACCTTAACCAAGTTATTACCACATAAAGTGACACATGTCAAATTTAAAAAAAACGGCCTGGTCCTTAAGGTGAAAAATGCCAGGGTCGTGAAGGGGTTAATCTCTTCTGTTATACATAGACTTTCTGTGCATCAGACTTATTGCCAACAGGGAGTCTAATATATAGGTGCATTTACCTATTTCATCTGCTACACCATTAATAATTACTAGAGATGGGACGGGGGAGTCGTCGAATCCACGAATCCCTCGAATCTTGCTGGATTCGTGGACTCAAATCCCGACGTAATTGACCTGATACGAATCCGACGAATCCCGGTGGGAGGGACTGGGAGGAGGAGCTGGGGGCCGGTGCGTTCACTGTGCTCCAGCCCCTCCGCTCCAGTACAGTTATAAAATGTGTAATTCTATTAATAATGATTCATGCTGCCCCCTCTGTAGTATAACATTCAATATATCCTACTTACAGGGCTACTGATATCGTAATGCAGGCCGGCCGGGCAGACGAGCGGCAGAGTGAGTGACTGACTGACGTCACCTGCCTGCGCCTCCTGCTTCATTCATAAAGTAGGCGGCGCAGGCACGTGACGTCAGTCAGTCACTCTGCCGCTCGTCTGCCCGGCCGGCCTGCATTACGATATCAGTAGCCCTGTGAGTAGGATATATTGAATGTTATACTACAGAGGGGGCAGCATGAATCATTATTAATTAAATTACACATTTTATAACTGTACTGGAGTGGCAATGGGGGGTCTGTGGATTACACTGTTAAGGGGTGGGGGGGAGGTCTGTGTATGGCACTGTTATGGGGTGGGGGGGTCTGTGGATGACACTGTTAAGGGGTGGGGGGGTCTGTGTATGGCACTGTTATGGGGTGGGGGGGTCTGTGGATGGCACTGTTATGGGGTGGGGGGGGTCTGTGGATGGCACTGTTATGGGGTGGGGGGGTCTGTGGATGGCACTGTTATGGGGTGGGGGGTTGTCTGTGGATGGCACTGTTATAGGATGGGGGGGTCTGTGGATGGCACTGTTATAGGATGGGGGATCTGTGGATGCCAGGGGGAATGGTGAGAGGCACTATGATACTACTGGCACATTGGGGGGGGCACTATGATACTGGCACATTATGAGGGGAGATGGCACTATGATACTGGCACATTATGGGGGGAGATGGCACTATGATACTGGCACATTATGGGGGGAGGTGGCACTATAATACTGGCACATTATGGGGGAGATGGCACTATGATACTGGCACATTATGGGGGGAGGTGGCACTATGATACTGGCACATTATGGGGGAGATGGCACTATAATACTGGCACATTGGGGGGGAGATGGCACTATGATACCGGCACATGGGGGGAGGAGAGAGGCACTCCGCACTTGATACTGGCACATGATTAGGGGGGCATCTATGGGGACACTTACTGGCACATTATTGGGTGGCACTGTGGGGCCACTTCTTATTGGCACATTATTGGGGGGCACTATGGGGGCATCTACTGAGGCCACAAAGAAGGGGTATTTTATATGGGGGGCTCTGTGTGGTACTAGTATTATCAGGGATATTATCTGTTTCTGCAGTATAGTATTGGGGAGCACAGCAGAACAGTATTGGGGGTGTTAGGATGATTTGTCCAGAAGATGGAAGGATGATGGAAAAGTAGTAAACTAAGATTTTTTTTTGTCAAACTGCAGAGACGAAAAATGGCTGAAAAATGGCGTCTGGTCTGAAAGGAGAAGATGAGGAAAGAGAACATCTACATCAAAGGAGATGTCACTGGATGTAAGAGGTATGTGGCGCTGTATTACCCTGTATGTTCTGTAGTGATAGGAGCAGGGGTCATAGCAGGGGTCATCGCGGTCATATAGGGTGCGACCGTGACTGGGAGGTGGAGGTTCAGACAAACTGACGCGGTCTGACTTTGTTTCTTACACCGTGCGTTCACACAATTATGTACAGGATTCGTAGGATTCGAGATTCGAAAGATTCGATATATTCGAGAACCTTTTCAGATTCGGATTCGAAAAAAATTGGATTCGTCCCACCTCTAATAATTACTCTGTTCTGTAATACATAGACTTACTGATCTTCAGATTCATTGTTAGCCGGGTGTTTAATATTCTGCTGCGCAAGTAATAATTAATTTGTTCTGTTATACATAGGCTCACTGTGCATCAGACTTATTGTCAACAAGGGGTCTAATATATAGGTGCATTTACCTAGTTTATCTGCTACGCCATTAATAATGAATCTGTTCTGTTATCCATAGAAGTACTGTGCATCAGATCATTGTCAACAGGGGGTCTAATATATAAGCAAGATTACCTATTTCATCTGCTACACCATTAATAATTACTCTGTTCTGTAATACATAGACTTACTGATCTTCAGATTCATTGTTAGCCGGGTGTTAAATATTCTGCTGTGCAAGTAATAATTAATTTGTTCTGTTATACTTAGACTCACTGTGCATCAGACTCAATGTCAACAGGGGTTTAATATATAGGCATGGTTATCTAGTTTATCTGCTGCACAATTTACACTTAATCTGTTCTCTTACAAATAGACTTACTGTGCATCAGACTTAGGCTCAACAGTCGGTCAAATATAAAGGCACTTTTACCTAGCTCATCTGCTTCATCATTCATACTTAATCTGTTACATTACTGATTCAGTTACTGTACACTATGGCCCAAAAGACAGTTGCCTGGACCCTCAAAAGGAAAGGGCAGTGGCAAAAATGTTGTTGTAGCCGACACAAGTAGCAGCAGAAGAAGGTGTGGTGGTAGTAGCAGCAGCAACAGGCCAGAGCTGCCACTGTCATCCTCTGGTCGTGTTTTGACCAACAATCCAGCTGTACTGGAATGGTTGATTTTCTCTTCAACATCATCTCAGGTGACAACAGATACACACAGCCAGGAATTCGTGGGTTGCTCTGACAACACACTTAGTTGGCATGGCCAAGAGCAACCTCTGTGCCTTCACCTGTCCTGCAACTGCCTCTTTCTTTTGCTGCTCCTTCTGCTCGGGAAGTAATGCATGTTGCTGGGTCTGCTCCGCTTTTTAGCACAGGTGAGATTAGTGAGTACAGTCAACAGCTACAGGAAAGCACAGACTTGGGGGAGAAGTCCTCTGCATCCTCCCTTAGGCGTGCAACTGGCGATGATGACAGTTGGGTGGAGAGCACATTTTCTGAGCTGTCAGGGGCATGGACATGAGACTGGTGAGGGTGACATAACTGACAAGCAGAGAGTAGTGGATGATGATGTAGCTGATCGCACTTGGGAGCCGGGTGAAGAAGGGGCATCTTCATCAGGGAGTGAGGGTGGCAGCAGGCCTGTGAGACAGCAGCAGGGTGGCAGTGTGACGATAAGCCAGCAGGATGGAAGCAGTGGGAGAACTGGAGAATTAATGTGCCTGAGGTAGACTGTCTGCTACTCACTCCCACCTGTCAGGAAACAACTAGAGGTGCGTGGGTTCATTAAAGCAGTGGCAGTCAGTCAGTACGTATTGTTGGTGGTAAAATGCCATACTCTGCAATTTGGGAATTTCTTATCAAGTCGCTGGAGGACATTAGTGTGGTTGTATGCAGGATATGTGGGCAGAAGGTGAAGCGCGGTCAGGGTGCTAATGTTGGCACGACGGCCTTGTGTCAACACATGGATCGTCAACTTAAAGTAGCCTGGGAAAACTGTGGCAATAATTAGAGATGAGAGAATAGAAGTTGACGAAGTAGAATTCGATCTGAATTTCAGGAAAAATTCGATTCGCACCGAATTCGAATTTCCTCACGCTTCGTGGTAGCGAATTGCATTTTTTCCTAAAATGGCTGCTGCACGTGTTAGGACAAGGAGCAAGGAACTCTGGGAATGAGGAATCACCCACAATGCCATGCATGCAGCCAATCAGCAGCCAGTCAGCCCTGTGATGTCACCGCCCCTATACATAGCCTGAGCCATCTTGGATTCAGCCATTTTTCATTGTACTTAGTGCAGGAAGAGATGTCAGCAGGTGCAAGGGACAGTGGTAGAAAAGATTTTAAAACGTTTATTTTGCTGTATAGTAGTTCAGGGAAAGGATAGGAAGGAATCATTCCACAGTATTGAAGCAGAACAGGGTTCAGTAGGGGAGTTTACAGCCTGGGTAATAGGAACAATCCTTTTACACCTTGCTGCACTGACTGTGGATCCAAATTGCCATTATACAGCTCTGTAATTCCAGCAAACCATTCTTGTTATTGGGTTGCAAGTGCTGTTTGATACAGCCATTAACAGGGCTTATTACAAGGAAATATTTATATGTCTTATTTGCCCTTGTGCGGTGCAGTTATATGTTCTAAAGCATTTTTTGGCTTGTATTAGTGGGAAAAATAGGGCTTATTAGCCATTGTGTTGTGAAGTGATAAAATTACAACCTTTTTGGCGTGAATTAGTGGCAAAAATATATATATTTGCCGTTCAGCAGTGCAGTTACATATTCTAAAGCCCTTTTTTGCGTGTATTAGTGGGAAATAAATATATATTATTTGCCGTTCAGCAGTGCACTTATATGTTCTAAAGCCCTTTTTGGCATGTAATAGTGGCACAAAAAAATGTATTTGCCATTGTGTGGTGAAGTGAGTAAATGACAGCCCTTTTTGGCACATTTTAGTGGCAAAAAATATATATTTGCCGTTCAGAGGTGCAGTTATATGTTCTAAAGCCTATTTGGCGTGTATTAGTGGCAAAAAATATATATATTTGCTGTTCACGGGTGCAGTTATATGTTCTAAAACCCTTTTTAATGTGCATTAGTGACAAAAAGGGGCTTATTAGCCGTTGTGTGGTGAAGTGAGAAAATTACAGATTTTTTTGGGGTGTTTTATTTTCCATTTTATTTATTTATTTGATCTAACAGTATGTTAGACAGAGAAGTGCCAGGCCCTGCACAGGGGAATGGCAGAGGCTTAAATGTTTCTGGCGCAGGCACAGGTCACAGCAAAGTAAGGGGGTGTGGCAGCAGGAGTCGCAGCGAGAGGCCTGAGCTCCCGGTGTCATCTAGTGGTCATGTCTTGACCAGCAAACCAACGGTTCTTGAGTGGTTGACTCGGTCATCCACTTTGTCTCAAGTGACATCAGACACGCACAGCCAAGAGTCAGTAGGTTCATCAGACACAACTGTTAGTTGGCATGGCACGGAAGCAGGCCCTGTGCCCTCACCTGTAGAGATGTCCCGAACTATTCGCCGGCGAACATAGCTTGTTCGCGTTCGTTGCGGCGGGCGAACATATGCGATGTTCGGTCCGCCCCCTATACATCATCATTGAGCAAACTTTGACCCTGTACCTCACAGTCAGCAGACACATTCCAGGCAATCAGCAGCAGACCCTCCCTCCCAGACCCTCCCACCTCCTATCAAAAAGCAAGGACAGCATCCATCTTAGATTCATTCTGAATCTGCAGTGTCACAAATTTGACTAAGTTGTAATCGCAATGCGATTAATACAGGTTATATTAATCGCATTGTGAATTCAACTTAGAGCTGGGTTCCTAATGGTTGTATTGCTAGAATATAACGAAGATTGAGAATATAGTGCTATATTCGTTATATTCGTCAATTCTAGCAATACAACCATTAGGAACTCAGATCTAAGTTGTAATCGCAATGCGATTAATACAGGTTATATTAATCGCATTGCGAATTCAACTTAGAGCTGGGTTCCTAATGGTTGTATTGCTAGAATATAACGAAGATTGAGAATATAGTGCTATATTTGTTGCATTCGTCAATTCTAGCAATACAACCATTAGGAACTTAGCTCTAAGTTGAATTTGCAATGCGATTAATGCAGGTTATATTATTCGCATTGCGAATTCAACTTATCACACTCTGTGTCAACTACGTCATTTTCCATGGGAGTTTTGCCCCCTTGAAACAACTTTTCCATCACTATTGTGGCCAGAAAGAGTCCCTGTGGGTTTTAAAATTCGCCTGTCTATTGAAGTCTATGGCGAATCACCCTGTTTGCCCGTTCGCGAACATTTGCGTAAATTCGCGTTCGCCGTTCGCGAACGGAAAATTTTATGTTAGCCGTTCGCGAACGGAAAATTTTATGTTTGCGACATCTCTACTCACCTGTCCTAAACCTGCCTCTGTCCTTTTCTGTTCCCTCAGCCAGAAAAGTACAGTTGCAAGAAAAAGTATGTGAACCCTTTGAAATGATATGGATTTCTGCACTAATTGATCATAAAATGTGATCTGATCTTCATCTAAGTCACAACAATAGACAATCACAATCTGCTTAAACTAATAACACACAAAGAATTAAATGTTACCATGTTTTTATTGAACACACCATGTAAACATTCACAGTGCAGGTGGAAAAAGTATGTGAACCCCTGGATTTAATAACTGGTTGAACTTCCTTTGGCAGCAATAACTTCAACCAAACGTTTCCTGTATAGATCAGATGTGCACAACGGTCAGAAGTAATTCTTGACCATTCCTCTTTACAGAACTGTTTTAGTTCAGCAATATTCTTGGGATGTCTGGTGTGAATCACTTTCTTGAGGTCATGCCACAGCATCTCAATCAGGTTGAGGTCAGGACTCTGACTGGGCCACTCCAGAAGGCGTATTTTCTTCTGTTTAAGCAATTCTGTTGTTGATTTACTTCTATGCTTTGGGTCGTTGTCCTGTTGCAACACCCATCTTCTGTTGAGCTTCAGCTGGTGGACAGATGGCCTTAAATTCTCCTGCAAAATGTCTTGATAAACTTGGGAATTCATTTTTCCTTCGATGATAGCAATCCGTCCAGGCCCTGACGCAGCAAAGCAGCCCCAAACCATGATGCCCCCACCACCATACTTCACAGTTGGGATAAGGTTTTGATGTTGGTGTGCTGTGCCTCTTTTTCTCCACACATAGTGTTATGTGTTTCTTCCAAACAACTCAACTTTGGTTTCATCTGTCCACAGAATATTTTGCCAGTACTGCTGTGGAACATCCAGGTTCTCTTGTGCAGTGGCTTCCTCTGTGGTATCCTCCTATGAAATCCATTCTTGTTTAGTGTTTTACGTATCGTAGATTCGCTAACAGGGATGTTAGCATATGCCAGAGACTTTTGTAAGTCTTTAGCTGACACTCTAGGATTCTTCTTCACCTCATTGAGCAGTCTGCGCTGTGCTCTTGCAGTCATCTTTACAGGATGGCCACTCCTAGGAAGAGTAGCAGCAATGCTGAATTTTCTCCATTTATAGACAATTTGTCTTACCGTGGACTCATGAACAGCAAGGCTTTTGGAGATACTTTTATAACCCTTTCCAGCTTTATGCAAGTCAACAATTTTTAACCGTAGGTCTTCTGAGAGCTTTTTTGTGCAAGGCATCCTTCACATCAGGCAATGCTTCTTGTGAAAAGCAAACACAGAACTGGTGTGTGTTATTTATAGGGCAGGGCAGCTGTAACCATCACCTCCAATCTCATCTCATTGATTGGACTCCAGTTGGCTGACACCTCACTCCAATTATCTCTTGGAGATGTCATTAGTCTAGGGGTTCACATACTTTCTACCTGCACTGTGAATGTTTACATGGTGTGTTCAATAAAAACATGGTAACATTAAATTTTTTGTGCGTTATTAGTTTAAGCAGACTGTGATTGTCTATTGTTGTGACTTAGATGAAGATCAGATCACATCTTATGACCAATTTGTGCAGAAATCCATATTATCACAAAGGGCTTTTTCTTTTTCTTGCAACTGTATAATATGCTGTGGGCTCAGCTATACTATACAACGTGGACGAGCTACTAGAGGACAGTCAGCAGCCACTGGCCAGCCAAGATGTGGAGGAGATATCCACCACTTCCTCCAGTAGGCGAGCAAGTAGTGATGAGAAGAGTGGCATGGAGGCTGGTGTCGCGAGCTGTCCCAGAGACCATTGAGGAGAAAATCAGTTCTCGATGATGATGATGTAGCTGATCGCACTTGGGAGCCGGGTAAATTAAGGGCTTCATCATAATCGGGAGAAGACGGTTGCTGCTTTCCCGTGAGGCAGCGGCGGAGCCAGCAAGTCGCTATCGTGGCCGGGAGTCAGCAGCGTGGCAGGAGCCTACCTGCCTGGAAAGTAGTGTTGCAGGGGTTCACGAAAAGCAGCGGCGGTAGCAGTCAGTCAGTGAGAAGTGTTGGGGATAAAATCACCTACTCGGCGGTGTGGCTGTTTTTTATTAAGGCACTGGAGGAGGTGAACATGGCCATTTGTAGAATCTATGGGCAGAAGATGAATGAAAGGTGGGCCAGTTCTTGAGCCTGTCGGTGTCTGCCAAAATGCACGGCAGCACCAACGTGTGGTGCTGTAACTACGGTCAGGGGCAATACATGTACTTTATCGCCCACTGGGTGAATGTGGTTCCTGCACAGCCACACCACCAACTTGGCCAGGTGATGCCGCTTCCGCCTCCACGTTCTCACGCCGTTGGTCCTGCGACAATGTCCGCCTGTGCTTTCTCATCCTCCACCGTGTCCTCAGCCTCCACTGCAGGGACAATTAACAGTGCCCCTCCAGCATACCACATATGCAGGGCATGGCGGTGTCATGCTGTTCTACACCTAGTTTGCCTGGGTGAACGGAGTCACACAGGGTAGGAACTGCTCCGTGTCCTTCATCAAGAAACCGAATCCTGGGTTTCTCGCGAGAACTCAAAATCGGAACCATGGTGATCGACAACGGGAAGAACATGGTGTTGGCGCTGCATCAAGGAGGGCTGAGCCATGCGCCCTGCATGGCACACGTGTTCAATCTGGTTCCTGAAGTCTTCCACCCATCTGCAAGACATCCTAAAAATGGCAAGGAAACTTTGCTTGCAGGTCAGTCACTCGTATATCGCAAAGCACACCACTCTTGAGCTGTATCAAGAGTCAGAACGGCCTCCCCCAACATAGGCTGATATGCGACATATCCACCCGTTGAAATTCCATCCTCCATATGTTAGACCGACTTTATGAACAGAGAAAGGGCATAAATGATTTCTTGATGATCCAAGCGGACAGGAGTACTCCCATGTGGAACTTCGATGTCAGCCAGTGGCAGCTCATGAGTGACACCTGCCGTTTTCTCAGCCCCTTTGAGGAGGCCACGTTATTTATCAGTCGCCAGGACTACGAGATGAACAATGTCATTACACTGTTTCATGTCCTGGAACAGATGCTGGTAAGTATGGCTGGTTAGGGGACTGGAGACATTGCGCTTAGTTCTTACGGCCACATGAGCCCTGTGGGGGCTGAACTGGAGGAGGAGGACATTGGAGCACAAGCAATGTGTAGCGAAATGGTTGATTTTTCTACACAGGTCACAGGAGAGGAGGAGCAGGAGCAGCCAGAGGAGTTACAGGGTGATGAGGAAGATGAGGCAAAGGACACAGACACACCGTGGCAGTATGCAGTGGAGATGGAGGCAGGGAGTCCCTCCGAGTCAATTGCACAAATGACCCAATGCATGCTCATTTTCTTGCATAGTGACAGCCGAATTGTCACCATTCGGTTGAGGGATGACTTATGGCTCTCCACCTTGTTGGACCCTCTCTCCACCTTGTTGGACCCTCGCTACCGGTCCAAAATGGGGGCCTTTTTTACACCCGCTGAGAGGGAGGACAAACTGAACTACTATAGAGACATCCTATGTAGTCAGTTGGCCGCTTCCTGTCTGCGCCATCGTCCATCCTCTTGCAGGTCTGACCTGGGGGCCCCTCTGTGCTTACTTTCCTCTGCCATGGCTGCTGTGGTAATGTGGGGGGTTGGGAGCAGTTCCAGCTCCATCAGCAGCAACTTGAGTCTAGAGTGGATGATGAGCAGCTTTCTTCACCCGCCTAGTGAAGAAACTGCTCACAAGCAGCAGCAGCAGCTAGACCTGGAGAAGGACCTGAACCAGCAGGTGGTGGAATACTTGGACAGCACCCTGCCACCCCACATTGAATATCCGTTGAACTACTGGGCAGCCAAACTGGATTTGTGGCCACAACCGGCACAGTTTCCCCTTTAAAAGCTGTCCTGCATGGCCAGTAGTGTGGCATCAAGGTGGGTGTTTAGTGCGGCGGGGGCCATAGTTACCCCAAGAAGAACTCGCCTGTCCACCCAAAATGTGGAGAGACTGACCTTTTTCAAGATGAATCAGGCGTGGATCACCCAGGATTTTCACCCACCAATGCCTGATGCATTAGACTAGATCATTCATGGTGCCACACCAACACGTTGATAAAAGAGACCGGTTTATTCTGGTTACCTGCCTCAGCTACTATTCTGATGCTTCCACCTGCCTGATGCCACACATCTGATGCCAAGAGCTCCTTCTATCACCCACCATCTTCAGCTGGTACTGGTATTGCCACTCCCCACTCTGTCACCGGTTCACTCTGTGGTCTTCTGATGCTGCTGCCACATCCACACTATGTTACCTTGCCACTCTGTGGCCTCCTGATGCTGCTGCTGCCACCTCTACACTATCATTGTGCCACCCTGTGGCCCCCTTCTGATGCTGCCACCTCCACACTCTGTCATTGTGCCACTCTGTGGCCTCCTGATGATGCCGCTGCCACCTCCACATTGTGCCACCCTGTGGCCTCCTCCTGATGCTGCTGCTGCCACCTCCAGAATCTGTCATTGTGCCACTCTGTGGCCTCCTCATGCTGCTGCTACCTCCACACTGTCATTGTGCCACCCTGTGGCCTCCTCCTGACGCTGCTTCCGCCACCTCCACACTCTGTCATTGTGCCACTCTGTGGCCTCTTGATGCTGCTGCCACCTCCACACTGTCATTGTGGCACCCTGTGGCCTCCTCTTGATGCAGCATTGGCCGTCACCTCCCCACTCTGTCATTGTGCCACCCTGTGGCCTCCTGATGCTGCTGCCACCTCCACACTGTCATTGTGCCATTCTGTGGCCTCCTCCTCATGTTGCTTCCACCTCACCACTATGTCATAGGGCCACTTTGTGGACTTCTCATGCTGTTCCCACCCTCCCCACTTCATGACTCGGCCACTGTTTTTCCTTTCGGCCTGGCTGACATCATGATTTATTTGATCCTTCTTCTGATCTGTCAGAAGGATGGAAAAATGAGACGCACAACGGATCCTGTCTATGTAACAGCTGTAAGGCCTGCATGACATGGTCCCTATTTTGCATCAGAATTGGCTTATGATTTGGTAGCCAAAACCAGGAGTGGGTACAAAACACAGAAGACATGCAAATATTCCATTCACGTGTCATCTCTGTTTTGGATCCACTCCTGTTTTTTTTTTGTCTTTAACAATACTGATGGATTACTAACCAAATGCTGACCGAGTGAAGGCGGATGCTTCACAGACAGGATCCGTCTTTTAGGGGTTATTGTTTTGACGGATCAGAGGAAGAGCAAAATAATCAGTGATGTCAACACAAACGTACTGCTGACACCCTCTCCACTCTGTCAGGGGGCTTTACTTGTATAAGCGTTTAATAGAACAAGTTCTGTAGACATCTATGTGGAATCAGCTGCCGACGGTGTAAAAGGAGTGCGCTTATTTTTGGCGCTGACATTGACCTGTAAGGCTGAGTTCACACTTTATTTGTTGTTCCATTTCTTCATTTCATATAGGAAATGCTGATAAATCTGACTGGCAAGCAGACAGAAGACGTGGTGCCTACCTCTCACAGCCACCTGAGCCCTGTGGAGGCAGAACTGGCACAGGAGGAGTTTGAGAAAGAGGGGGAGGACATAATTGCCCAGGAATTCTATACAGAACTAGGTGGTTTATCTGCCCAAATGACAGGAAATAAGCAGGAGGAGCTAGAGGGCAACAACGAAGATGCCACAGATTACTCTGAGCGGCTGTGGTAGTATGCAGTGGACATGGAGGCAGGGAGTTGTTTCGAGTCCCTTGAGCAAATGGTGAGTTGCTTGCTTAGTCACAGAGCTATTATCACCATTTGGCAGAGGGACGACTACTGTCTCTCTCTAATGTTAGACCATCACTACCAGTCCAAAATGGGGGCTTTTTTTACACCTTCTGAGAGGGATGAAAAACTCAACTACTATCGAGACATCCTTTGTAGTCGAATGGTCGCTGCCTACGTGGTCCATCGTCCAACCTCATGAAGGTCTAATCGGGGGGCCCTCTGAGCTCACACTCCACTGTCATGACTGCTGGAGGGGGAAGGGGCAGGAGCACCACCAGCTCCATCAGCAACAACTTAAGTCTTGAGTTTCTATTGAGTCTCTTTACCCGCCTACTGAAGAAACCACCCAGTAACAGCAACAGCAGAACATGAAGCAGAACCTGATCCACAGGTGGTAGCATACTTGAACTGCACCCTGTTACCCTAGATCCAAGACCCCCTGGACTGCTGGGTAGTCAAACTTGAGCAACTGGCTGAATTGAACAACTGGTCGAGTTTGCCCTGGGCAAGCTTTCCTGCCTGGCCAGTAGTATGGCATCAGAGCGAGTGTTTAGTGCCGTGGGTAGTATAGTTATCCTAAAGAGAACTCGCCTTTCAAGACAAAATGCTGAGAGACTAACATTTGTAAAGATGAATCAGGCGTGGGTCAACCAGGATTTCCAGACACTGGTGCCTAATATAACAGACTAGATCATTTGGGCAGTAATGATCATAACATAGTGTGCTGCCACACTAGAACATTGTGAAAAATGGAAAAATGGCCCGTTACTTCTGCCCACATGCTACTGCCACTATTCTAATGCTGTCACTCACCTGATGCTACATGCGTGCTGCCTCTTCTGCCTTCTGCTTCTACAGTGTTCTGCCATCATCTTGTGCTGTTACTGCCACTGCTGTTTCCCTCCCCTTCCCACTCAGTTCCAAGGCAACTATTGTTGCCACCCTCACCATTCTGTAATGGAGCACTAGGGTGACTCTTCATGCTGTTGCCACCTTCACCAGTCTTTGCTAGGGCCATTTTTGTTACTCTTCAAGCTGTTGCCATCCTCACCACTCTGGTACAGGGCCACTAGTGTCCCTGTTTGGCCGTGTTGACATCACCATTTACTTTTCCATTCTTATGATCCATCAGAAGAACAGAAAAATAACCAAAAAAAGGGTCCTGTCGTTTGACTGTCCATAAGGCCTCTGTCACATGGTCAGTATGTTTGCATCAGGATTTTATCATGATTTGGAAGCCAAAAGCAGGAGTGGGTCCAAAACACAGAAGTCATGCAAATATTTCCATCACATATTATCTATGTTTTTTTTCTTACCAATACTGATCAAATACTGATGCAAAAAACGGATCAAATACAGACCGTGTGATAGAGGCTAGTGTTGAGCGAAGTGAAGTATCCGAAGTGGAATTTGATCCGAGGTTTAGGAAAAATTCGATTTGCAGCGAATCTGAATTTCCTTGCGCTTGGTGGTAATGAATAATTTTTTTCCTAAAATGGTGGCTACACATGTTACAAAATGAAAATAAACAGATCACCCATAATTCCAAGCAGACAGCCAATGAACAGCTAGCCAGCCCCTGTGAAGTCACAGCCATTTAAAAGCCTTATCCCGCATGGACTCATTTCATGTTTAGCTGAACATAGGGAGGGACGTGAAAAGCGATAGTGACAGTGTTGCTAAAAGCTTTAAATTGTGGAATATTGGATAGGGAGAGTGCACGGACAGTGCAAGGACAGTGAAGGGAGATCGTAGGGAGAGTTTTTACACATTGTACGGACATCATACGGAGACTGCAGGGACAGTGCAGGGACTGTAATTTGAAACTAAAGGGATCCATAGAAGACAGTGCAGTTTGTGTCAATCCCTGTGTAGGGCACAGAGCTATCTAATTGAACAGGGTCATCCTTGTTTAATAGAAAACCAATTCTATTAGGCCTTGATTTTCAAATTGGAGTGAATAAGCTGTCTACTTTTACTGTTATTAGGGTGTCCACCATGTTTACTAGATAAGCAATTCTATTATGCCTTGATTCTCAAGTTGGGGTGACACTGAATACAGGAAACATTCAACAAACTGCTGGTTCAAAGATGCTTTACCTAGTCATCTTTCCATCACAATTTTGCCCTTATTATTGTGGCTAAGAAGTTTAGGCTTGCATATTCTTCATACTTTTAACACCTTAAGGACTGCACCCCAGTTTGATTTTTCTTCCAGGTTCCCACTACATAATATGCAATATTAAATGGTGCCACAAAATTAGCAAGCCCTCATATGGCTATGTAAATGTAAAAATTAAAAAGATATGGCCTGGAGTAAAATCAGAAATGTAAAATTGTAAACAGTTTTGAAAGGATTAATGTTATGGCTGATCGGTGTATACTTGAGTCATCTTTGTCGTATTTTGGATGCAAACTTTACAAAAGCTTCAAAACCACATAATTTTTGTAAATCTGCTATAAAAACACTGGAAACGCAAATTATGTAAATGTATCTAATGTTTCTTCAATATAACCGTGATAACAAAAGAATAAAGGCAATACCATATTTTTGTATTATCTGTATTATTACTTTTAGACTATACAGTGAGTTTGCTGTTTACAGTGAATGTTCCTAAATGTAGATTATAGTGAATTTAACAGTGATGTTTTGGCAAAATGACTTCCATGCTGCAGTAAATAAATGAATGACTTAAATCTTAAATGCACTTCATCCATTTATTAACTAAAAGCTGGCTCTGGTCCAGACCACACTGCAGGTTTTGTAATCCAGAGTAAGTACTGTATTTACTGTGGATAATATGTATTTGTTTAGAAAATAAGTGCTCTTGGAATTGTGTATACAGTACACAGTGATCTTTATACTGTATGCTAGTATTATTTATATAAAATGTGAAGCTTTTATTCTTTTATATATCATATTTTCTGGTTTTCTGTAAAAGGTGAGCTTTCCTCCACATATCCTCAGTGGAATGTCCTCAGTAAAAGTTAAGTAGCTAGTGTCCAGTGGTTACTCACCTCCTCAGGCTCCAGTGCGGTCTGCTGCTCTAATCCTTGGTTTACAACTAGTAAATGAATCCAGGGATCCTGCCATACAGACAACCAGGAATAGGTGTGGGGTTACTAAAACTCAGGGGGATAGTCAAGGACAGGCTAACACTTGTAACAAGTACACACATACACAACATATATACACATATATACAGCATACACATACACAGCATGTATACACAAATACAGTATAGCGCACATACAAAGAATATACACTCACCTAAAGAATTATTAGGAACACCATACTAATACGGTGTTGGACCCCCTTTTGCCTTCAGAACTGCCTTAATTCTACGTGGCATTGATTCAACAAGGTGCTGATAGCATTCTTTAGAAATGTTGGCCCATATTGATAGGATAGCATCTTGCAGTTGATGGAGATTTGAGGGATGCACATCCAGGGCATGAAGCTCCCGTTCCACCACATCCCAAAGATGCTCTATTGGGTTGAGATCTGGTGACTGTGGGGGCCATTTTAGTACAGTGAACTCATTGTCATGTTCAAGAAACCAATTTGAAATGATTCGAGCTTTGTGACATGGTGCATTATCCTGCTGGAAGTAGCCATCAGAGGATGGGTACATGGTGGTCATGAAAGAATGCACATGGTCAGAAACAATGCTCAAGTAGCCCGTGGCATTTAAACGATGCCCAATTGGCACTAAGGGGCCTAAAGTGTGCCCAGAAAACATCCCCCACACCATTACACCACCACCACCAGCCTGCACAGTGGTAACAAGGCATGATGGATACATGTTCTCATTCTGTTTACGCCAAATTCGGACTATACCATTTAAATGTCTCAACAGAAATCGAGACTCAACAGTCCAATTTTGGTGAGCTCGTGCAAATTGTAGCCTCTTTTTTCTATTTGTAGTGGAGATGAGTGGTACCTGGTGGGGTCTTCTGCTGTTGTAGCCCATCCGCCTCAAGGTTGTGCGTGTTGTGGCTTCACAAATGCTTTGCTGCATACCTCGGTTGTAACGAGTGGTTATTTCAGTCAACGTTGCTCTTCTATCAGCTTGAATCAGTCGGCCCATTCTCCTCTGACCTCTAGCATCCACAAGGCATTTTTTCCCACAGGACTGCCGCATACTGGATGTTTTTCCCTTTTCACACCATTCTTTGTAAACCCTAGAAATGGTTGTTCGTGAAAATCCCACTAACTGAGCAGATTGTGAAATACTCAGACTGGCCCGTCTGGCATCAACAACCATGCCACGCTCAAAATTGCTTAAATCACCTTTCTTTCCCATTCTGACATTCAGTTTAGAGTTCAGGAGATTGTCTTGACCAGGACCAGCCCCCTAAATGCATTGAAGCAACTGCCATGTGATTGGTTGACTAGATAATTGCATTAATGAGAAATAGAACTGGTGTTCCTAATAATTCTTTAGGTGAGTGTACAAACACATACACAGTATATACATACAAACGTACACAGCATATACACAAAAATACAGTATATAGTATGCACACACAGCATCTATAAACATGCAGTGCCTTGAAAAAGTATTCATATCCCGTGAACTTTTCCACATTTTTTCACATTAGACCCACAAATTTAAATGTATTTTATTTGGATTTTATGTGATAGACCAACACAGTCGCAAGTATGTATGAAGTAAAAAGAAAATGTTTTTCAAAATTTTTAATAAAGAAAAATCTAAAAATTGTGGCATGCACTTATATTCAGCCACCTGTACCCTGGTCCACTAACAAAAAAATCCAGTGTGACCAATTGCCTTCAGCCATCACCTTAATCTAATATCTAAAACTGAGTGTATGTGTGTGTGTGTGTGTGTGTGTATGTCTGCTAAAGGAATCCACACCGTCGCATTTGTCGGGGAAGGTTTTAGACCAGGTCTCAGCTCTTTAGGATGTACCGTTCCTGAGATATTCTTAAAAAATGCTTCAGCCAATAGAAGCTTGGTCACATGACCCTTATCAGCCAATAGAAGCTCGCAGGTCCTCCAGCCTCCACATACACAGTTTTACTCTAGGTTTCCATAACAACCAAGCCATTTATCTTCACTGCTGTAGGAGAGCTTTAAAGGAAATCTGTCACAAGGATAATTGCTATTAAAGTAAAGCTATGGCCTAATAGCACTTAGTACCTTATTATAAGATTTGCCTTTGTTCCAGCAATAGATGCTTTTATCCTCTGAAAATCCAGCTTATTTGGTATGCAAATGAGCCAGTAAGGTGCCCAGAGGGGCATCACTCTTGCAGGAAAGAGCCCAGACACCCCCCCTGCCACAATGTGTCCACCCTCAAAAGACTTAAAACTCCGCCCCCAGGCCAGGCTAAGCCACGCCCCTGATCTGGTTAAGATGCGCCCCCTCCCGACCCTGAGTTAACAAGGATTGAAAAATTGAAGGTAAAAATCAACTTCTATCAGCTGCAGGGGTGGGAGGGAGGGAGACTTTATCCCTGCAGCTTACACTCAGACATCACAGTGCTGCTATCTTAGAGTGAGCTGTTCAAAAGGACAACCCCCTGATCCGGTTAGGCCACACACCCTCCCACTCCTCAGCCGAACGAGATTGAAAAAATTAAGGTAAAAATCTACTTCTAGATCCCGCTAAGCCACGCCCAGATCTGGTTAGGCTACGCCCCTCCCACTCCTGAGCCAACGGGGATTGAAAAAATGATGGTAATAATTAACTTTTGTCCGCTGCAGGGGTGGGAGGGAGGATGACTTTGTCCCTGCAGCTCACACTCAGACAATACAGTGCTGCTGTCTAAGAGTGAGCTGTTCAAAAGAACATGCCCCCGATCCAGTAAAAGCTACTGTTAAGGGGGGTGGGCCCCTGTGGAGGTCACTGTCAATGGGGTGGTATGCTGTGAAAGTCACTGTTAAAGGGGAAGGCTGCTGTAAAGGTCAAAGTTAAGGGGATGGGCTGCTGTAGAGGTCCAATTTTAAGGGACAGGGCACTGTGGGGGGGGTCACTGTTTTTGGAGCGGGTTGCTGTAGATGTCACTGTTATAGTGGATAGTGTTGATATCTTTTAACGACACACACAAACATTAAATGAAATAGATTAAATAAACCCGAGCAAAGCTTCAGCTAGTAGTAAATACAATTCACCTGTGTGTAATTTATCGTCAGTATAACTACAGATGTTCTGTGAAGGCCTCAGAGTTTTTTTTTTTAGAGAACATTTGTGATCAAACAGCATCATGAAAACCAAGGAATACACCAGACAGGTCAGGGATAAAGTTGTAGAGAAGTGTAAAGCAGGGTTAGGTTAAAAATAACATCCCAAGCTCTGAACACCTCACGGAGAACTGTTCAATCCATCATCTGAAAAAAGGAAGGAGTATGGCACAACTGCAAACCTACCAAGATATGGCCGTCTACCTGAACTGACAACCCAGGCAAGGAAAGCACTAATTAGAGAAGCAGCCAAGAGGCCCATGGTCAGGTGGGAGAATCTGTCCACAGGACAAGTCGTTTACTCCACAAATCTGGCCTTTATCTGGCATTTTTGAAAGCAAGCCATAAGAAGTCCTGTTTGCTGTTTGCCACAAGCCATGTAGGGGACATAGCAAATATAAACAAGATGCTCTGGTCAGATGAGACCAAAGTTTAACTTTTTGCCTAAAAGTAAAATGTACAACCCCTGGATGCAATCAGTATATAATATGATGAAAAAATTTATCCAATCAGAAAAGAAGAAAATATGGACAATCACAGTACATTATTAAATGCCTTGTATTCTACATAACGAATGCCATTTCCGAAGTGAGACAACCATTTTAACTGCAGTTATACATGCTATAGTTTATCTTGAGTCATTGCTATATTGTTAGGCTTTCCTTTACCCAGAAAAAAAGCAGAGAGGCTGCACCTTATGGCTTAGACCATACTGCAGGAGGAAGTATAGCATTAACTATATTCAGAAATTAAGGTGTAATACAAGTCACAGTGCATGCACATCTGAAATATGTTAACACTACCTAATTAAATTCAGTTTGGGGGATGGCAATGTTCACGCTATAGTTCATTCCTAGCAATGAAAAGGTAAATATTGTTTGCAGTGGACATAAGCAGATACAGTGGGGGAAATAATTATTTGACCCCTCACTGATTTTGTAAGTTTGTCCAATGACAAAGAAATGAAAAGTCTCAGAACAGTATCATTTCAATGGTAGGTTTATTGTAACAGTGGCAGATAGCACATCAAAAGGAAAATCGAAAAAATAACTTTAAATAAAAGATAGCAACTGATTTGCATTTCATTGAGTGAAATAAGTATTTGAACCCCTACCAACCATTAAGAGTTCTGGCTCCCACAGAGTGGTTAGACACTTCTACTCAATTAGTCACCCTCATTAAGGACACCTGTCTTAACTAGTCACCTGTATAAAAGACACCTGTCCACAGAATCAATCAATCAAGCAGACTCCAAACTCTCCAACATGGGAAAGACCAAAGAGCTGTCCAAGGATGTCAGAGACAAAATTGTAGACCTGCACAAGGCTGGAATGGGCTACAAAACCATTAGCAAGAAGCTGGGAGAGAAGGTGACAACTGTTGGTGCGATTGTTCGAAAATGGAAGGAGCACAAAATGACCATCAATCGACCTCGCTCTGGGGCTCCACGCAAGATCTCACCTCGTGGGGTGTCAATGGTTCTGAGAAAGGTGAAAAAGCATCCTAGAACTACACGGGAGGAGTTAGTTAATGACCTCAAATTAGCAGGGACCACAGTCACCAAGAAAACCATTGGAAACACATTACACCGCAATGGATTAAAATCCTGCAGGGCTCGCAAGGTCCCCCTGCTCAGGAAGGCACATGTGCAGGCCCGTCTGAAGTTTGCCAATGAACACCTGAATGATTCAGAGAGTGACTGGGAGAAGGTGCTGTGGTCTGATGAGACCAAAATAGAGCTCTTTGGCATTAACTCAACTCGCTGTGTTTGGAGGAAGAAAAATGCTGCCTATGACCCCCAAAACACCGTCCCCACCGTCAAGCATGGGGGTGGAAACATTTTGCTTTGGGGGTGTTTTTCTGCTAAGGGCACAGGACAACTTATTCGCATAAACGGGAAAATGGACGGAGCCATGTATCGTGAAATCCTGAGCGACAACCTCCTTCCCTCTGCCAGGAAACTGAAAATGGGTCGTGGATGGGTGTTCCAGCACGACAATGACCCAAAACATACAGCAAAGGCAACAAAGGAGTGGCTCAAGAAGAAGCACATTAAGGTCATGGAGTGGCCTAGTCAGTCTCCGGACCTTAATCCAATCGAAAACCTATGGAGGGAGCTCAAACTCAGAGTTGCACAGAGACAGCCTCGAAACCTTAGGGATTTAGAGATGATCTGCAAAGAGGAGTGGACCAACATTCCTCCTAAAATGTGCGCAAACTTGGTCATCAATTACAAGAAACGTTTGACCTCTGTGCTTGCAAACCAGGGTTTTTCCACCAAGTATTAAGTCTTTTTTTGTTAGAGGGTTCAAATACTTATTTCACTCAATGAAATGCAAATCAGTTGCTATCTTTTATTTAAAGTTATTTTTTCGATTTTCCTTTTGATGTGCTATCTGCCACTGTTACAATAAACCTACCATTGAAATGATACTGTTCTGAGACTTTTCATTTCTTTGTCATTGGACAAACTTACAAAATCAGTGAGGGGTCAAATAATTATTTCCGCCACTGTATATGAGTAATGATGGTGGGGTACAGAAAAGGTCGGAGAAGTGATGCAATAAATTTACTTAAAATTTTTTTTTTTTATTATACATTAAAAACACAATTGTAGTAATAAAAATAAAAAAGTAGTAGCAGAATGGCTGTTAATGGAAAATGCATCGCCGGAGTATGGTTTAGAAAAAATTGTGTAAGCCTAGGCAGCTGTGAGACAAGGGGCTCTTTGGAATGCATTCTTATGTGACAGAAACTAATTCTAAAATAGTTTCTTTTACTCAAAATCGCTCACTCATCCACATTTTGCTTTAAAAAAGGTTCTGAGTTGTAAATCTTGTTACAGACAATGGTTGTCGAGCCACTGGGCTAACTAATCAGTTTGACTTTGTGCTATTCCTGAGGGCATTTTCTTGGTGGTCCCCTGGTTTTCACCTTTTAACCCCTTTACAGGGATCTGGTCTTCACTGTAGGGAAGCAGGCCACTACCTCTTAGAATAGTCCTGGTGTAATTGGCAGCTGACCCACGGGAGTCATAGACACCAGTGCAAGGAACCAAGAGATTAGGTAATACTCATAGTCAGAAACAGGCCAAGGTCATGGCAGGCAAAGTTCCTGCAAATCTGTGATACAGGTCTGAGGTCAGGGCTGAAAGCAGAGACTCACAGCAGTAAACATGTCAGTACACAGGCAGACAACAGGAACAAACACCTTACCAGGAACTTGATAGGCTAGGAACCTAATTGCTTAGGCAGGGAGAGACACCCTGTAAATCCTCTTAACAAACAACCAATCATGTTTTTTTTTTTTTTTTTTTCTGCAAGTAAATTTTCATATACCTGGTCATCCTTAAGCAGCACAAAGGAGAATTAAAAAGCAATAACAAGGGTGGGAAGAATGATAAGCAGCTTTAAGCACTTCTCTGACAAAGACAAGGTCTACGATGGAGCTTAGACAGTAATGTTTGATAAAGGAACCAGGTTTCGACCATGTACATCTTATTATCCATTGGATCTTGCAGCAAAGAGGAAACAAAAAAGAAACAAAAAAATGCCAAAATTGTTTTTATTTGTTTACCACCAAAAATGGATAAAAAGCTATCAAAAGGTATACAAAATTATACAAATGAAAACTACAATTCATCCGGCAAAAATCAAGCCCTCGCATAGCTCCTCTGAAATAAAAATAAAAAAAAGTTATGGGTTTTGGGATGCTGCAATACAAAAACATTTTTCTAAAGGGCTTTAATTTTAAAGTAGTAAGATGTCAATGAAAACTATATGTATTTGGTATTGCTGTAATTGTACTGACCCAGATAATAAAGTTGTCATGTTATTTATGTCGAACAATGAATGCAGCAAAGTTTATAACATAAAAACTCAATTACTGTATTGCTGTCCCCCCCCCCATCACACCCACCCAGAAAGAGTTACTCAAAGTTAATCAGTAAGGCTACTTTCACACTGCCGTTTCTGGGTCCACCTGTGAGATCCGTTTCAAGACTCCCACAAGCGGCCCCAAACGGATCAGTTTAGCCCCAATGCATTCTGAATGGATAAGGATCCGTTCAGAATGCATCAGTTTGGCTCCGTTCCGCCTCCATTCCGCTCTGGAGGCGGACACCAAAACGCTGCTTGCAGCGTTTTGGTGTCCGCCTGGCGATGCAGAGTCAAATGGATCCGTCCTGACTTTCAATGTAAGTCAGGACGGATCCGTTTGACTTACACTTAGACTTAGATTTTTTTTGGACAGAATAATGCAGACAGATCCGTTCTGAACGGATACCAGCGTTTGCATTTATAGGTGCGGATCCATCTGTGCAGATACCAGAAGGATCCGCACCTAACGCAGGTGTGAAAGTAGCCTAAGTATTGTGTACCCCAAAATGGTGCCATTAAAAACCACAACTTGTCCATAAAAAACAAGGGAGGCACAGGCTATACTTGTATCTGTCACAATCATCAGGCATTGGCTGAGAACAGTCTGTGTCTGCTTTTTCCAGTTTTCTTCTTATTCCGAGCATTAGACACCTAAGATGACAAACAAAAAGTATATTAGCATTCATGCAGGGGAATAAGCGCACAGAGTTTGCAAACCACAAACTTACCACAATTGACTATGCTGCCTTGGCATAAGTGCAGCTTCTAGTGCGTACTAGGCAGCTTTTAAACCCTCTGAATACTGTGAGAACTGAGGAGATCTCACACATGCACAAAGCTTCTGGAGGAACAGAAAGGACTGCTCCTGCCTCACTGGTAACTAAAAGACACCCAAGCAGTCATTAATGAAGGGAGTGACCCAGCCTCTAGCCAAACCAATCAGGTAAGTGCGTAATCGTCACACAAACTATGAGACAGCAGGGTAACAGCACATACCTGGAACTAACAATGTTCCACTGTGACACACATTGCATGGAATACAATTTAGCAGGGGCATTGAACTCTGCAATTTTTGCATGCCGTGCCACTAACATACAAGTGTCAAGACCTGAAGCAGGCTCACGCCAAGGTAGGGAGTGGGAAACCGACTTGCTTCTTCTTCCGAGTCTTCACCCAACAGAAGAAGAAACACATTTGGTTATTGGTTGTTAAGGGGTTGTGACGAATACCGCACCTCGCTGCCGCCGGACGTCAAATACGTATAGCCAGCGGGATACCGTATAGTCACTGGTTACCAAGGCGTGACATTACGCCGTCACTGAGGAACAGGTAAGGTCAGATTGGTACAGTGTTCACAGACTCCTAAGGGGGCCTTTTCACTGCCCCAGTGAAAAAGCGCTTCCTCAGCCTGGGGATACTGCCACCAGTATCTCGTTTGATATAAGCCCGGTCCACTAATAGGATTATACAGGGTGAGAAACCAACCCGCAGTAGCGTATAACTAGGCCGAAACACGGACGTGGGGATTCATGATCGAGATACAAGACAGCACAAGATTAAATTATATATTTAATCTCCTTAAGGGCTCACTAGAAATAACACTATACACACAAAGAATATATACAGTGGTCTGAGGTTGCAAACACAGGTAGTATGGTACAAACTCAGTTTACCAGATGGATGAGTCCTTTGGGTTGTGATAAGTTCTTAGCTGTAGTCACATGGGACGTAGTGATGTCAGCAGTTTGCAGGTTCCTCTAAACACATGGCACGATGTGACCCCCCTTCAGAGAAAAGACCCTGGACTCTGCTTGCCTGGCCATTTTCAACTGTGTCAGCCCCTCCCCTCCCTGCCTCTGGGAGGGGTCCCCCCTCGCTGCTGGTCCGGGCAGGCCAACGACCCACAAAACCCATTTAGGCTCATAGCTCCAGACCAGAAGTTCACAGGGAGATGTTTCTGGGACCAACGGACCCGCCTGGATTCCGGCTACAAGTAGAGTCCAATCCTGGTACCATTATTTGGTTTGATATGTATATCTCCCCTCCCTGGCATCCTATTACCAAACTTACAAGTAACAGCCTGACCGTCTTGGCCACAGGGACACACATACAGCTGCAAGAAAAAGTATGTGAAGCCTTTCGAATTATATGGATTTTTGCACAAATTGGTCATAAAATGTGATCTGATCTTCATCTAAGTCACAACAATAGACAATCACAGTCTGCTTAAACTAATAACAGACAAAAAATTAAATGTTACAATGTTTTTATTGAGCACACCGTGTAAACATTCACAGTGCAGGTGGAAAAAGTATGTGAACCCCTAGACTAATGACATCTCCAAGAGCTAATTGGAGTGAGGTGTCAGCCAACTGGAGTCCAATCAATGAGATGAGATTGTAGGTGTTGGTTACAGCTGCCCTGCCCTAAAAAAAAAAACACACACCAGTTCTGGGTTTGCTTTTCACAAGAAGCATTGCCTGATGTGAATGATACCTCGCACAAAAGAGCTCTCGGAAGACCTATGATTAAGAATTGTTGACTTGTATAAAGCTGGAAAGGGTTATAAAAGTATCTCCAAAAGCCTTGCTGTTCATCAGTCCACGGTAAGACAAATTTTCTATAAATGGAAAAGTTTAGCACTGCTGCTACTCTCCCTAGGAGTGGCCGCCCTGTAAAGATGACTGCAAGAGCACAGCGCAGACTGCTCAATGAGGTGAAGAAGAATCCTAGAGTGTCAGCTAAAGACTTAAAAAAAAGTCTCTAGCATATGCTAACATCCCTGTTAGCGAATCTACGATACGTAAAACACTAAACAAGAATGGATTTCATGGGAGGATACCACAGAGGAAGCCACTGCTGTCCAAAAAAAACATTGCTACACGTATACAATTTGCACAAGAGCACCTGGATGTTCCACAGCAGTACTGGCAAAATATTCTGTGGACAGATGAAACCAAAGTTGAGTTGTTTGGAAGAAACACACAACACTATGTGTGGAGAAAAAGAGGCACAGCACACCAACATCAAAATCTCATCCCAACTGTGAAGTATGGTGGTGGGGGCATCAATGTTTGGGGCTGCTTTGCTGCGTCAGGGCTTGGACGGATTGCTATCATCGAAGGAAAAATGAATTCCCAAGTTTATCAAGACATTTTGCAGGAGAACTTAAGGCAGATGGCCACCAGCTGAAGCTCAACAGAAGATGGGTGTTGCAACAGGACAACGACCCAAAGCATAGAAGTAAATAAGCCATTCTGTTGTTGAAACAGAAAGCCTTTTGGAGTGGCCCAGTCAGAGTCCTGACCTCAATCCGATTGAGATGATGTGGCATGACCTCAAGAAAGCGATTCACACCAGACATCCCAAGAATATTGCTGAATTAAAACAGTTCTGTAAAAGAGGAATGGTCAAGAATAACTCCTGACCGTTGTGCACATCTAATCTGCAACTACAGGAAACGTTTGGTTGAAGTTATTGCTGACAAAGGAGGTTTAACCAGTTATTAAATCCAAGGGTTCACATACTTTTTCCACCTGCACTGTGAATGTTTACATGGTGTGTTCAATAAAAACATGGTAACATTTAATTCTTTGTGTGTTATTAGTTTAAGCAGACTGTGATTGTCTATTGTTGTGACTTAGATGAAGATCAGATCACATTTTATGGCCAATTTGTGCAGAAATCCATATCATTCCAAAGGGTTCACATACTTTTTCTTGCAACTGTATCTGAGTTATTTATATGATGCATGGGCGATTCATAATTCCTTATGAATCACCGGTTCCATGATGTCTGATACTTTCGATTGTACTGGGGAATGGCCTAGACCCCCTGCAGGAAAGTTTTTCCTGTTCCATTAGCTGGGTTCTTGGCTGGCTGGAGTAGGTACTATGTGTAAGCGAGTGTCTTGTTTGAAGCCAGGACCTCATGCAGTGCTCCTATCAGACAGCAGATGGCTGGTGTGAGAACATGGCTGACATTAAATAATAATCCATATTCCTCACAGGGGTTTTATAGGGAATCTAGCTGCGAATAAGGTCTCATGCACACAACCACATTTTTGTTCTGCATCTGATCCCCATTTTTTGTGGATTGATGAAGTCTCTTTTATCTCTGCCGTCCTGCAAATTATTTTTTTTAAATATCGTATTCTTATCTGTTTTATTTACGACAATAAGCATTTTTAACAGGGACAGAACGGGAAATGGAGGAACGCAAATGGCTGATATCTGTGTTTTGCAAATCCATGATTTCCAACCCCAAATCGGATATGATTGTGTGCAGGAGGCTTTAAACTTTATTGGTTAATCTGTCTTAAATATGACATATAAAAAAAATATAAATGTGTTTTTTTCGACAATAATGCCTCTTGTAAATCGTCTTATTATCTTTTGGGAGACACCTATGTAATTTCCCGTCAAAAAATTACTTGCTGGTTGAATAAAAGTAACTTTAAGTCCAAATTTGCCAGGGGTATGAATAATTATGGGCAGCACTGTATATATATATATATATATATATATATATATTGTGGGAATTCGCTCTGGTAGGCAGAGTAAGCCTAGCTGTACAGAGGAAACAACAAGTTTGTTAACCCCTTAAGGACTCGGGCTATATTTCACCTTAAAGGGTTTCTATCACTTGGTATCACATATTTAGGTGTCAGACACTAGCGATCCGCTAGTGTCTGCTCTAACAAACCATCCTAATATGATAGGTTTTGGGGCAGCCGTTTTGCTAAAATAACAACTTATATCTATATGCTAATGAGCCTCTAGGTGCTATGGGGGCGTCATTAGCACCTAGAGGCTCCGTCAACCTTCATAAATTGTCGCCGCCCAGCGCGTCCCTCCAGCCCACCCATCTCCTGCTGAATGCGATCCTCTCCTGCGCGTCTCTGTTCTGCGCATGCGCAGTGAATGTCTGACAGCTTCCCTGCTCAGACATCTCCACTGCGCCTGTTCCTCGGAGCACTATGATGTCATCGGCGCAGGCGCAGTGGAGATGTCTGAGCAGGGAAGCTGTCAGACATTCGCAGAACAGAGACGCGCACGGGGAGGATCGCATTCAGCAGGAGATGGGCGGGCTGGAGGGACGCGCTGGGCGGCGACAGTTTATGAAGGTAGACGGAGCCTCTGGGTGCTAATGACGCCCCCATAGCACCTAGAGGCTCATTAGCATATAGATATAAGTTGTTATTTTAGCAAAACGGCTGCCCCAAAAAATCATATTAGGATGGTTTGTTAGAGCAGACACTAGCGGATCGCTAGCGTCTGACACCTAAATATGTGATACCAAGTGATAGAAACCCTTTAAGGACTTGGCCATTTATTGCAAATCTGACCAGTGTCACTTTAAGTGCTAATAACTTTAAAACGCTTTGACTTATCCAGGCCATTCTTAGATTGTTTTTTCGTCACATATTGTACTTCATGACTCTGGTAAAATGAAGTAATAAAAATTCATTTTTATTTATAAAATAATACCAAATTTACCAAAAATTTGTAAAAAATTGCAAATTTCCAAGTTTCAATTTCTTTACTTCTATAATACATAGTAATACCTCCAAAAATAGTTATTACTTTATATTCCTCATATGTTTACTTCATGTTTGGATCATTTTGGGAATGATTTTTTATTTTTTGGGGATGTTACAAGGCTTAGAAGTTTAAAAGCATATCTTGAAATTTTTCAGAAATTAAAAAAAAAACAATCTTTAGGGACCAGTTCAGGTCTGAAGTCACTTTGCGAGGCTTACATAATAGAAACCACTCAAAAATGACCCCATTCTATAAACTGTTGTATACCAAACTTTGTGGCTGTCTGCCTTTTTGTGCTGTAGATAGGGTTCCCAGCCCCGTTAACATCAAAATCATAAATCACAGCAGAAGGTTTAAGTGCACTTATGTACTTTCCGGCGGCCATAGGCTCCCATCACTGCACCTACCAGCATCTCCTTTTACCTCCAGTGGCACAGTGCCTGACGAAGGCCAGACACGGCCGAAAAGGTTTGCACAACTTTTGCCGCAAATCCATTGCAAATAAAATCAATGAAAGAAACCTTCTGCTGTGACCCATTCTATAAACTACACCCCTCAAGGTAGTCAAAACTGATTTTACTAACTTTTTTAACCCTTTAGGTGTTCCACAAGAATTAATGGAAAATAGAGATACAATTTCAAAATTTCACTTTTTTGGCAGATTTTCCATTTTAATTATTTTTTTCCAGTTAGAAAGCAAGGGTTAACAGCCAAATCAAACTCAATATTTATGGCCCTGATTATGTAGTTTACAGAAACACCCTATATGTGGTCGTAAACTACTGTACGGGCACACGGCAGGGTGCAGAAGGAAAGGAATGCCATACGGTTTTTGGAAGGCAGATTTTGCTGGACTGTTTTTTTTGACACCATGTCCAATTTGAAGCCCCCCTGATGCACCCCTAGAGTAGAAACTCCATAAAAGTGACCCCATTTTAGAAACTACGGGATATGGTGGCAGTATTGTTGGTACTAGTTTAGGGTACATATGATTTTTGGTTGCTCTATATTACACTTTTTGTGAGGCAAGATAACAAGAAATAGCTGTTTTGGCACGGTTTTCATTTTTTGTTATTTACAACATTCATCTGACAGGTTAGATCATGTGATATTTTTATAGACCAGGTTGTCACGGATGCGGCGATACCTAATATGTATACTTTATTTTATTTATGTAAGTTTTACACAATGATTTCATTTTTGAAGCAAAAAAAATAATGTTTTAGTGTTTCCATAGTCTGAGAGCCATAATTTTTTCAGTTTTTGGGCGATTACCTTGGGTAGGGTATTATTTTTGCGGGTCGACAAGACGGTTTAATTAGCACTGTTTTTGGGTGCGTGTGACTCTTTGATTGCTTGCTATTACACTTTTTGTGATGTAAGGTGACAAAAAATGGTTTATTTAGCACAATTTTTATTTTTATTTTTTACGGTGTTCATCTGAGGGGTTAGGTCATGTGATATTTTTATAGAGCCGGTCGATACGGACGTGGCGATACCTAATATGTATACTTTTTTTTATTTATGTAAGTTTTACACAATAATATCATTTTTGAAACAAAAAAAAATCATGTTTTAGTGTCTTCATATTCTGAGAGCCAGAGTTTTTTCAGTTTTTGGGCAATTATCTTAGGTAGGGTCTTATTTTTGGCGGGATGAGGTGACGGTTTGATTGGCACTATTTTGGGGTGCATATGACTTTTTGATCGCTTGCTATTACACTTTTTGTGATGTAAGGTGCCAAAAAAGTGTTTATTTAGCATAGTTTTTATTTTTTATTTTTTACGATGTTCATCTGAGGGGTTAGGTCATGTGATATTGTTATAGAGCCGGTAGATACGAACGCGGCGATACCAAATATATATACTTTTTTATTTATTTATGTAAGTTTTACACAATAACAGCTTTTTTAAAACAAAAAAAATATGTTTTAGTGTCTCAATATTCTGAGCCATAGTTTTTTAAGTTTTTGGGTGATCGTGTCAGGTAGGGGCTCATTTTTTGCGGGATGAGGTGACGGTTAGATTGGTACTATTTTGGTGGCAAACGCCTTTTTGATCACTTGCTTTTGTACTTTTTGTGATGTAAGGTGACAAAAAAATGGTTTATTTAGCACAGTTTTCATCTGAGGGGTTAGGGTATGTGATTTGTTTATAGAGCCGGTCGATACGAACTCGGTAATACCTAATATGTATACTTTTTTTTTCCCTATTTTTTACAAATTTTTTTTAACTTTATTTGGGGAAAATGACATTTTTGTTTATTTTTACTTGAAACTTTAAATTTCTTTTGGGGAAAACTTTATTTTTTCAACTTTTTTTTCACTTTATTTTTTGTCCCACTTTGGGACTTGAATTTTTGAGGGTCTAATCCTTTACAATGCATTCCAATACTTCTGTATTGGAATGCATTGGCTGTATGAGTAATACAGTGTGTATTACTCATACAGCTTCCGGCCTGTGAGATCCAGGGGGCTGGATCTCACAGGCTCTTCACCGAAAGGCAGCGCGATGCCTTCCTTAGGCATCGCACTGCCTTCAATGCCATCGGGTCCCCCCTACAGCCGCATGGGGACCCGATGGCACCGCCGACCACCGCCGCCGCACCAGGTAAAAGCCGCAAACCGCAGGTGCCTGCTCAATGATTTGTGCAGGCACCTTGTTCCGATCACCGCCTGCCGGGCGGCGGTGATCCGAAGAAACACATGACGTACCGCTACGTCATGGGTCCTTAAGGACTCGGGAACCATGCCGTACCGATACGTCATGGGTCCCTAAGGGGTTAAACTAATACTTTGTTGAAGCACCTTTTGATTTTATTACAGCACTCATTCTTTTTGGGTATGAGTCTATCAGCATGGCACATTTTGACTTGGCAAGATTTGCCCACTCTTCTTTGCAAAAACACTCCAAATCTGTCAGGTTGCGAGGGCATCTCCTGTGTACAGCCCTCTTCAGATCACCCCACAGATTTTCAATCGGATTCAGGTCTGGACTCTGGCTAGGCCATTCCAAAACTTTAATCTTCTTCTGGTGAAGACATTCCTTTGTTGATTTGGATGTATGCTGTGGGTCGTTGTCATGCTGAAAGATGAAGTTCCTCTTCATGTTCAGCTTTCTAGCAGAAGCCTGAAGGTTTTGTGTCAATATTGACTGGTATTTGGAACTGTTCATAATTCCCTCTAGCTTCACTAAGGCCCCAGTTCCAGCTGAAGAAAAACAGCCCCAAAGCATGATGCTGCCACCACCATGCTTCACTGTGGGTATGGTGTTCTTTTGGTGATGTGCAGTGTTGTTTTTGCATCAAACATATCTTTTGGAATTATGGCCAAAAAGTTCAACCTTGGTTTCATCAGACCATAACACCTTTTCCCACATGCTTTTGGGAGACTTTAGATGTGTTTTTTCAAAATGTAGCCTGACTTGGATGTTTTTCTTTGTAAGAAAAGGCTTTCGTCTTTCCACTCTACCCCATAGCTCATACATATGAAGAATACAGGAGATTGTTGTCACATGTACCACACAACCAGTACTTGCCAGATATTCCTGCAGCTCCTTTAATGTTGCTGTAGGCCTCTTGGCAGCCTCCCAGACCAGTTTTCTTCTCGTCTTTTCATAAATTTTGGAGTGACGTCCAGTTCTTGGTAATGTCACTGTTGTGCCATATTTTCTCCACCTGATGATTACTGTCTTCACTGTGTTCCATGGTATATCTAATGCCTTGGAAATTCTTTTGTACCCTTCTTCTGACTGATACCTTTTAACAATGAGATCCCTCTGATGCTTTGGAAGCTCTCTGTGGACTATGGCTTTTGCTGTGGGATGCGACTAAGAAAATTTCAGGAAAGACCAACTAGAGCAGCTGAACTTTATTTGGGGTTAATCAGAAGCACTTTAAATGATGGCAGGTGTATGCTGACTCCTATTTAACATGATTTTGAATGTGATTGCTTAATTCTGAACACAGCTACATCCCCAGTTATAAGAGGGTGTGCACACTTATGCAACCACATTATTTTTATTGTTTTCTTCCCTCCACCTAAAAGATTTCAGTTTGTTTTTTAATTGAGTTGTACAGTTTATAGGTCACATTAAAGGTGGAAAAAAGTTCTGAAATGATTTATCTTTGTCTCATTTTACAGCACAGAAACCTGACATTTTAACAGGATGTCCTCTGAGCGTCGGGGAGGGGGATCTGTGGATGGCACTGTTATGGTGAGGGGATCTGTGGATGGCCCTGTCAAGGGGGGGATCTGTGGCTGACACTGTTATGGGGAAGGGGATCTGTGGATGGCACTGTTATGGGACGGTGATCTGTGGATGGCACTGTTTAGGGGGAGCTGTGGATGGCACTGTTTAGGCGGGATCTGTGAATGGCACTGTTATGGGAGTGGGATCTTTGGATTGCACTGTCATGGGGGGATCTGTGGATGGCACTGTTATGGGGAGGGGGATCTGTAGATGGCACTGTTATGGGGAGGGTGATCTGTGGATGGCACTGTTTAGGGGGGATCTGTGGATGGCACTGTTATTGGGAGGGGGATCTGTGGATGGCACTGTTATGGGAGGGGGATCTGTGGATGGTACTGTTTAGGGGGATCTGTGGATGACACTGTTATAGGGAGGGAGATCTGTGGATGACACTGTCATGGGGTGGATCTGTGGATGACACATATAGCATAAGATGCTATATAGTATCATACATAGATCCCCCCATAGCAGTGTCATCCACTGATCCCCCTCCCCATAGCAGTGTCATCCATTGATCCCCTTCCCCATAGCAATGCCATCCATAGATCTGCCTCCCCATAACAGTGCCATTCACAGATCCCCCTCCTCATAACCATGCCATCCACAGATCCCAGTCAGTTTCCTGGACTGGAGAAGATCCTCTTGAAGACAGGGAGGGCTGGGCATTAAGGGGTAGTCTTACACGGCGAGTATAGCCCAAACCCTATATTTTAAATGGAAAAGTTGTGGGTCGTCTTATATGCTGGAAAATACGGTGTATGTATATATATTTTTATATATATATATATATATATGTAAATGTTTGTATATACAATGGTGTGGATATATATATAGAGAGATATAAAATGTTTGTCTATATATACAGTACAGTCGTGGCCAAAAGTTTTGAGAATTAGACAAATATTGGAAATTGGAAAAGTTGCTGCTTAAGTTTTTATAATAGCAATTTGCATATACTCCAGAATGTTATGAAGAGTGATCAGATGAATTGCATAGTCCTTCTTTGCCATGAAAATTAACTTAATACCAAAAAAAACTTTCCAATGCATTTCATTGCTGTCATTAAAGGACCTGCTAAGATCATTTCAGTAATCGTCTTGTTACCTCAGGTGAGAATGTTGATGAGCTCAAGGCTGGAGATCATTATATCAGGCTGATTGGGTTAAAATGGCAGACTTGACATGTTAAAAGAAGGGTGATGCTTGAAATCATTGTTCTTCCATTGTTAACCATGGTTACCTGCAAAGAAACGCGTGCAGCCATCATTGCGTTGCATAAAAATGTCTTCACAGGCAAGGATATTGTGGCTACTAAGATTGCACCTCAATCAACAATTTATAGGATCATCAAGAACTTCAAGGAAAGAGGTTCAATTCTTGTTAAGAAGGCTTCAGGGCTTCCAAGAAAGTCCAGCAAGTGCCAGGATCGTCTCCTAAAGAGGATTCAGCTGCAGGATCGGAGTGCCACCAGTGCAGAGCTTGCTCAGGAATGGCAGCAGGCAGGTGTGAGTGCATCTGCACGCACAGTGAGGCGAAGACTTTTGGAAGATGGCCTGGTGTCAAGAAGGCCAGCAAAGAAGCCACTTCTCTCCCAAAAAAACATCAGAGACAGATTGATCTTCTGCAGAAAGTATGGTGAATGGACTGCTGAGGACTGGGGCAAAGTCATATTCTCCGATGAAGCCTCTTTTGGATTGTTTGGGGCATCTGGAAAAAGGCTTGTCCGGAGAAGAAAAGGTGAGCGCTACCATCAGTCCTGTGTCATGCCAACAGTAAATCATCCTGAGATCATTCATGTGTGGGGTTGCTTCTCATCCAAGGGAGTGGGCTCACTCACAATTTTGCCCAAAAACACAGCCATGAATAAAGAATGGTACCAAAACACCCTCCAACAGCAACTTCTTCCAACAATCCAACAACAGTTTGGTGAAGAACAATGCATTTTCCAGCACGATGGAGCACCGTGCCATAAGGCAAAAGTGATAACTAAGTTGCTCGGGGACCAAAATGTTGACATTTTGGGTCCATGGCCTGGAAACTCTGAAGATCTTAATCCCATTGAGAACATGTGGTCAATCCTCAAGAGGCGGGTGGACAAACAAAAACCCACTAATTCTGACAAACTCCAAGAAGTGATTATGAAAGAATGGGTTGCTATCAGTCAGGAATTGGCCCAGAAGTTGATTGAGAGCATGCCCAGTCGAATTGCAGAGGTCCTGAAAAAGAAGGGCCAACACTGCAAATACTGACTCTTTGCATAAATGTCATGTAATTGTCGATAAAAGCCTTTGAAACATATGAAGTGCGTGTAATTATATTTCACTACATCACAGAAACAACTGAAACAAAGATCTAAAAGCAGTTTAGCAGAAAACTTTGTGAAAACTAATATTTGTGTCATTATCAAAACTTTTGGCCACGACTGTATATAATATGAGTGTGTTTTTTAAATGTATGCCGCATAATGTATTCCAGTATTGTTTCTTTCTGTACAGTAAGGGGTTGTCATAAGTATCCCCCATCCACAGCATAGAGGAAAGGTATCTGATCAGTCGAGTTTCGACTGCTAGGAAGGTGAAGTCTTCGGAGTGAATAGAATGGCAGTAACATGCACTCTGCCGCTCCATTCATCTGTATGGAAAGTGTACAGTGCTGACCTGCCACCTGCAATCCCATAGAGTTGAATGGAGCAGAGGGCCCTTGTGTGACCTCATTCTTGTGATCTCATTCTGATTTCCAGTAGTCAGATCCCCACCAATCAGATACTTATCCTCTCTCTTATGGATAGTGGATGAGATCTTAGGCCTTGTTCACATTTCCATTTTTCATAGCATGCATACTGTAGTACAGGAGGCTGGCCAAGGAGAGAGGTGGGCAGAGGCTGGGATGGCTATCTGACAGCTGCATGCTGATTCAAACCTCTGCCCACTCCTTCCTCTGCAATCCTTCTGTATTATATCATACAGTACATGGCGCCTCTCTTATCCACCCCACTGCTGCGCTGTGTATAAGTGCTTACTTTGGAACACTTACATATGCACACAAGTGGTGCCAGGATAGTCGGGTGCATGTATATATAAGTGTGCCATAATTTGCATCTCTGCCATCTGTGTAGGTCCTGGGTCTCCACACAGCTGGGCACTTGACCACTGCAGCCAATAACTGCAGCAGTGATGTGTCACCTATGAAGCTTGTAAGTGGGTTATGTGCCACACAGATGACACGTCACCACTGTGGCCAGTTATTGACTGCAGCGGTCATGTGTCCATCATTAAAAAGGATGCTAAAATTTACAGTAAGTAATTTTTTTTTAAAAAGTGTAAAATAGCCACAGGAGTGGATTTTACACTGGATGAAAAGGTTGCAAAGAAGTGTGTCTGTGGTGGTGGGGGGGGCCTCATTCAAAAATTTGCTGTGGAGCCCAGTCAGTCCTAGCTACGCCCCTGCAGAATACTATACCTGGTCTCGGCTGGGGTGAGCTTACGGCTGAGGAAGACAACGGGATGCTCCTCCCCGTTGACTTCCTGAGACAGTTCAGCACCGAGGCCTTCATCGGAGGAATCGGTCTGTACTTTAACCACTTCAGCCCCCAGTGCTTAAACACCCTGAAAGACCAGGCCACTTTTTACACTTCTGACCTACACTACTTTCACCGTTTATTGCTCGGTCATGCAACTTACCACCCAAATGAATTTTACCTCCTTTTCTTCTCACTAATAGAGCTTTCATTTGGTGGTATTTCATTGCTGCTGACATTTTTACTTTTTTTGTTATTAATCGAAATTTATTTTAACGATTTTTTTGCAAAAAAATGACATTTTTCACTTTCAGTTGTAAAATTTTGCAAAAAAAACGAGATCCATATAGAAATTTTGCTCTAAATTTATTGTTCTACATGTCTTTGATCAAAAAAAAATGTTTGGGTAAAAAAAAAATGGTTTGGGTAAAAGTTATAGCGTTTACAAACTATGGTACAAAAATGTGAATTTCCGCTTTTTGAAGCAGCTCTGACTTTCTGAGCACCTGTCATGTTTCCTGAGGTTCTACAATGGCCAGACAGTACAAACACCCCACAAATGACCCCATTTCGGAAAGTACACACCCTAAGGTATTCGCTGATGGGCATAGTGAGTTCATAGAACTTTTTATTTTTTGTCACAAGTTAGCGGAAAATGATGATTTATTTTTTTTTTTTCTTACAAAGTCTCATATTCCACTAACTTGTGACAAAAAATAAAAACTTCTATGAACTCACTATGCCCATCACGAAATACCTTGGGGTCTCTTCTTTCCAAAATGGGGTCACTTGTGGGGTAGTTATACTGCCCTGGCATTTTGGGGGCCCAAATGTGTGGTAAGGAGTTTGAAATCAAATTCTGTAAAAAATGACCTGTGAAATCCGAAAGGTGCTCTTTGGAATATGGGCCCCTTTGCCCACCTAGGCTGCAAAAAAGTGTCACACATCTGGTATCTCCGTACTCAGGGGAAGGTGGGGAATGTGTTTTGGGGTGTCTTTTTACATATACCCATACTGGGTGAGAGAAATATCTTGGTCAAATGCGAACTTTGTATAAAAAAATGGGAAAAGTTGTCTTTTGCCAAGATATTTCTCTCACCCAGCATGGGTATATGTAAAATGACACCCCAAAACACATTCCCCACCTTCTCCTGAGTACGGCAATACCAGATGTGTGACACTTTTTTGCAGCCTAGGTGGGCAAAGGGGCCCATATTCCAAAGAGCACCTTTCGGATTTCACAGGTCATTTTTTACAGAATTTGATTTCAAACTCCCTACCACACATTTGGGCCCCTAGAATGCCAGGGCAGTATAACTACCCCACAAGTGACCCCATTTTGGAAAGAAGACACCCCAAGGTATTCCGTGAGGGGCATGGCAAGTTCCTAGAATTTTTTATTTTTTGTCACAAGTTAGTGGAAAATGATGATTTTTTAAAAAAAAAAAATTTTCATACAAAGTCTCATATTCCACTAACTTGTGACAAAAAATAAAAACTTCCATGAACTCACTATGCCCATCAGCGAATACCTTGGGGTCTCTTCTTTCCAAAATGGGGTCACTTGTGGGGTAGTTATACTGCCCTGGCATTCTAGGGGCCCAAATGTGTGGTAAGGAGTTTGAAATCAAATTCTGTAAAAAATGACCTGTGAAATCCGAAAGGTGCTCTTTGGAATATGGGCCCCTTTGCCCACCTAGGCTGCAAAAAAGTGTCACACATCTGGTATTGCCGTACTCAGTAGAAGGTGGGGAATGTGTTTTGGGGTGTCATTTTACATATACCCATGCTGGGTGAGATAAATATCTTGGTCAAATGCCAACTTTGTATAAAAAAATGAGAAAAGTTGTCTTTTGCCAAGATATTTCTCTCACCCAGCATGGGTATATGTAAAATGACACCCCAAAACACATTCCCCACCTTCTCCTGAGTACGGAGATACCAGATGTGTGACACTTTTTTGCAGCCTAGGTGGGCAAAGGGGCCCATATTCCAAAGAGCACCTTTCGGATTTCACAGGTCATTTTTTACAGAATTTGATTTCAAACTCCTTACCACACATTTGGGCCCCTAGAATGCCAGGGCAGTATAACTACCCCACAAGTGACCCCATTTTGGAAAGAAGAGACCCCAAGGTATTCGCTGATGGGCATAGTGAGTTCATGGAAGTTTTTATTTTTTGTCACAAGTTAGTGGAATATGAGACTTTGTATGAAAAAAAAGAAAAAAAAAATCATCATTTTCCACTAACTTGTGACAAAAAATAAAAAATTCTAGGAACTCGCCATGCCCCTCACGGAATACCTTGGGGTGTCTTCTTTCCAAAATGGGGTCACTTGTGGGGTAGTTATACTGCCCTGGCATTTTCCAGGGGCCCTAATGTGTGGTAAGTAGGTAAATGACCTGTGAAATCCTAAAGGTGCTCTTTGGAATATGGGCCCCTTTGCCCACCTAGGCTGCAAAAAAGTGTCACACATGTGGTATCGCCGTATTCAGGAGAAGTTGGGGAATGTGTTTTGGGGTGTCATTTTACATATACCCTTGCTGGGTGAGAGAAATATCTTGGCAAAAGACAACTTTTCCCATTTTTTTATACAAAGTTGGCATTTGACCAAGATATTTCTCTCACCCAGCATGGGTATATGTAAAATGACACCCCAAAACACATTCCCCAACTTCTCCTGAGTACGGCGATACCAGATGTGTGACACTTTTTTGCAGCCTAGATGCGCAAAGGTGCCCAAATTCCTTTTAGGAGGGCATTTTTAGACATTTGGATACCAGACTTCTTCTCACGCTTTGGGGCCCCTAGAATGCCAGGGCAGTATAAATACCCCACATGTGACCCCATTTTGGAAAGAAGACACCCCAAGGTATTCAATGAGGGGCATGGCGAGTTCATAGAAATTTTTTTTTTTTGGCACAAGTTAGCGGAAATTGATATTTTTAATTTTTTTCTCACAAAGTCTCCCGTTCCGCTAACTTGGGACAAAAATTTCAATCTTTCATGGACTCAATATGGCCCTCACGGAATACCTGGGGGTGTCTTCTTTCCGAAATGGGGTCACATGTGGGGTATTTATACTGCCCTGGCATTCTAGGGGCCCTAAAGCGTGAGAAGAAGTCTGGAATATAAATGTCTAAAAAATTTTACGCATTTGGTTTCCGTGAGGGGTATGGTGAGTTCATGTGAGATTTTATTTTTTGACACAAGTTAGTGGAATATGAGACTTTGTAAGAAAAAAAAAAAAAAATTCCGCTAACTTGGGCCAAAAAAATGTCTGAATGGAGCCTTACAGAGGGTGATCAATGACAGGGGGAGTGATCAATGACAGGGGGAGTGATCAATGACAGGGGTGGTGATCAATGACAGGGGTGGTGATCAGGGAGTCTATATGGGGTGATCACCACAGTCATTGATCATGCCCCTGTAAGGCTTCATTCAGACGTCCGGATGCGTTTTGCGGATCGGATCCATCTATCAGTGCATCCGTAAAAATCATGCGGACATCTGAATGGAGCTTTACAGGGGGTTGATCAATGACAGGGGTGTAATCAATGACAGGTGGGTGATCAGGGAGTCTATATGGGGTGATAACCACAGTCATTGATCACGCCCCTGTAAGGCTTCATTCAGACGTCCGGATGCGTTTTGCGGATCGGATCCATCTATCAGTGCATCCGTAAAAATCATGCGGACATCTGAATGGAGCTTTACAGGGGGTTGATCAATGACAGGGGTGTAATCAATGACAGGGGGGTGATCAGGGAGTCTATATGGGGGGATCACCACAGTCATTGATTATGCCCCTGTAAGGCTTCATTCAGACGTCCGGATGCGTTTTGCGGATCGGATCCATCTATCAGTGCATCCGTAAAAATCATGCGAACATCTGAATGGAGCTTTACAGGGGGGTGATCAGGGAGTCTATATGGGGTGATCACCACAGTCATTGATCATGCCCCTGTAAGGCTTCATTCAGACGTCCGGATGCGTTTTGCGGATCCGATCCATCTATCAGTGCATCCGTAAAAATCATGCGGACATCTGAATGGAGCTTTACAGGGGGGTAATCAATGACAGGGGGGTGATCACCACAGTCATTGATCATGCCCCTGTAAGGCTTCATTCAGACGTCCGGATGCGTTTTGCGGATCGGATCCATCTATCAGTGCATCCGTAAAAATCATGCGGACATCTGAATGGAGCTTTACAGGGGGGTGATCAGGGAGTCTATATGGGGTGATCACCACAGTCATTGATCATGCCCCTGTAAGGCTTCATTCAAACGTCCGGATGCGTTTTGCGGATCGGATCCATCTATCAGTGCATCCGTAAAAATCATGCGGACATCTGAATGGAGCTTTACAGGGGGGTGATCAGGGAGTCTATATGGGGTGATCACCACAGTCATTGATCATGCCCCTGTAAGGCTTCATTCAGACGTCCGGATGCGTTTTGCGGATCCGATCCATCTATCAGTGCATCCGTAAAAATCATGCGGACATCTGAATGGAGCTTTACAGGGGGGTAATCAATGACAGGGGGGTGATCAGGGAGTCTATATGGGGTGATCACCACAGTCATTGATCATGCCCCTGTAAGGCTTCATTCAGACGTCCGGATGCGTTTTGCGGATCCGATCCATCTATCAGTGCATCCGTAAAAATCATGCGGACATCTGAATGGAGCTTTACAGGGGGGTAATCAATGACAGGGGGGTAATCAATGACAGGGGGGTGATCAGGGAGTCTATATGGGGTGATCACCACAGTCATTGATCACGCCCCTGTAAGGCTTCATTCAGACGTCCGGATGCGTTTTGCGGATCCGATCCATCTATCAGTGGATCCGTAAAAATCATGCGGACATCTGAATGGAGCTTTACAGGGGGTTGATCAATGACAGGGGGGTAATCAATGACAGGGGGGTGATCAGGGAGTCTATATGGGGTGATCAGGGGTGATCAGGGGCTAATAAGGGGTTAATAAGTGACGGGGGGGGGTGTAGTGTAGTGTAGTGGTGCTTGGTGCTACTTTACTGAGCTACCTGTGTCCTCTGGTGGTCGATCCAAACAAAGGGGACCACCAGAGGACCAGGTAGCAGGTATATTAGACGCTGTTATCAAAACAGCGTCTAATATACCTGTTAGGGGTTAAAAAAAACACATCTCCAGCCTGCCAGCGAACGATCGCCGCTGGCAGGCTGGAGATCAACTCTCTTACCTTCCGTTCCTGTGAGCGCGCGCGCCTGTGTGCGCGCGTTCACAGGAAATCTCGGCCATCGCGAGATGACGCATATATGCGTGACTCTGCGCAGGGCTGCCACCTCCGGAACGCGATCCTGCGTTAGGCGGTCCGGAGGTGGTTAAACTACCTTTTGAAGTCGGGCGTCACCAAAACCGGTGACCCACATAGGGCCGACTTCAAAGCGGAGATAGCCTCTTCCGCCCGATCATCCCAGCGAACCATCCCTAACTTGCATCCGTTCAAGAGTCCTGTCAATGGCGCGGCCACCGTAGCAAAGTGGGGAACAAACCTCATGTAATAGCCCACTATTCCCAGGAATGACTTTGCTTGCCTAGTGGTGACAGGTCGGGGCCAATTTCTTATCGCCTCTGTTTGTTTACTTGGGGTTTGATGACTTCACACCCAATCACATACCCCAGGTACTTAGTCACCTCTAACCCTATCGCACATTTTTTGGGGTTAGCGGTTAGTACAGCCTACCGAAGGGGGTCCACTACAGCCTGCACTTTGGGTAGGTGACTTTCCCAGTCGGTACTGTGGATGACAATATCGTCCAGGTAAGCCGAAGCATACCGACGATGTGGACGAAGCACAATGTCCAAAAGTCGCTGAAAAGTGGCGGGGACGCCATGCAGACCAAAGGGTAACAACTTATAGTGATACAGCCCCTCAGGTGTGACGAAGGCAGTTTTCTCTTTGGCAGCCTCCATTAAGGGCACTTGCCAGTACCCTTTCGTGAGGTCCAAAACAGAAAAGTATTGTGTTTGTCCTAACTTCTCGACTAGCTCATCCACCCGGGGCATGGGATACACATTGAACTTAGAAATATCGTTAAGTTTACGAAAGTTGTTACAAAACCGCAACGTCCCGTCCAGCTTGGGTATAAATTCTATAGGACTGGCCCACTCAACGTTAGCTGCACCTCCTTGTCGCCGAGCTTCGGGTACCCGTTATGGTTTTAACCGGACTTTTGCCTGAGGCTCAGTGACAATGTCATGCTGGATTATGTAAGTGTGTCCAGGGAGGTCCGAGAACACATCCGTATTCCGACTAACAAACTCCCTGGCCTCCTGAATCTGTTTAGAGGAGAGGCTGTCAGCAATTTTTACTGTGGCAGCCGCCTCTCTTGCATCAGACAGAGGGGCCGGTACCTCCTCTCCTAGAAAACCCGGCCGCGGGCTGTCTTCTGTACAGGTTTCCCTATCTTTCCACGGTTTGAGTAAATTCACATGGTAAACCTGCTCCGGCTTTCGCCGACCTGGCTGGTGTACCTTGTAGTTTACATCTCCAATTTTCTCAAGTACCTCGTAGGGCCCCTGCCACCTAGCCAGGAACTTATTGTCCACGGTCTGCACCAGAACCAAAACCTGATAACCTGGGTTAAAGATCCGGACCCGAGCCTGCCGATTATAGACCTGATTCTGGGCTCGCTGAGCTGCCTCCATATGCTCCCTCACAAGAGGCAACACTGTCTCTATTCAATCTTGCATCTGAGTAACGTATTCAATGACACTTTTATGTGGAGTGGGTTGTTGTTCCCACGCCTCTATGGCTACGTCCAAGAGACCGTGAGGGAGTCTGCCATATAGCAGTTCGAAGTGCGAGAACCCAGTAGAGGCCTGGGGTACCTCTCGCACTGCAAACATGAGATAGGGCAGAAGGAGTTCCCTTCCTTCCCATCTTTAGACACTACCTTTTTCAACATATTTTTTAATGTTTGGTTAAACCGTTCTACCAGACAGTCCGTTTGCGGATGGTAAAAGGACGTCTGTAGTTGTTTTATGTGCAGCAACTTACAGAGTTCCCTCATCACCTTGGACATAAAAGGGGTCCCTTGGTCGATCAGAACCTCTTTAGGTAGTCCTACTCAAGAAAACATCTCCATTTACTCCTTAGCTAAGAGTTTGGCCGAGGTATGTTGCAGTGGCACCGCCTCCAGGTACCGGGTGGTGTAGTCTAGAATGACTAAGATGTGCTGATGCCCTCTGGCGGACTTTAGCACTGGGCCTATGAGATCCATAGCTATTCGGTCAAACGGTACCTCGATAATTGGGAGAGGCACTAGGGGACCACGGAAATGTGGCTGGGGGTTAGTTATCTGGCAGGTCAGGCAAGATTTACAAAACTCTTCCACCTCTCTGAATATGCTGGGCGAGTAAAACCGCTGTATAATCCGATCCAGAGTTTTCTGCAGCCCCAGGTGACCCCCAAGAACATGTAGGTGGGCTAGATCTAACACAAGCTTGCGATAAGCCTTGGGGACCACCAACTGTTCAATAGGCTCACCCCATAGTTGGTTTACCCGATACAACATATCCTGATGAACCACACAATGGGAAAATACTGACTCTGCACCAGGTTGTTGTGATTCACCATCAACTATTAAGACATTTTTCCAGGCGTGGGATAGGGTTGGGTCCCGACGTTGGGCGGTACCAAAATTATCTCCTGAGACATTGAGGTCTGCCAATTCAGGACCTGGGGGCAAGTCCTCCACGTCTCCCACCATCACATTTAGCCGGGTTGTCTCCCCTTCTTCCACCGAAGTGGCGGTCACCCCTACCGCTGGCCCTTCGGACTCAGGTTCCTAGGGTTCTGGTCTCCCCCTGAGCCGGGCCACTCTGCTAGGGTTACCCCTGTCTCATGGGTATCAGTCACTCTCATAGCAGGCCACAGTGTCGGGAAGCCCGGGAAGTCTCTCCCTATAGTCCGGGGTTTGACTGCCCCCTCCCAAAAGAACCCCCCTGTAGATTCCTGGTAGCCTCATAGCGTTCCACCAGGTCCACCATCTCAAGGAGACACCTGACCGATCCAATGCTGGAGAGGGTACAGCAAAGCCGTCCAGACAACATCAGCCAACAGATGGTCCAGCATAGCAGTGGAACTCAGCACGTCAGGCTGCAGCCATTTTTGCAACAGGTGTAATAGATCATAATACTGAGGTCTCACGGGTTCAGCCGGGTTAAACTCCCACTGATGCACCCGCTGGCCCCGGACCAACACAATTACCCCCAGTCTTGCCAGAATCTCACCCTTTACTGTAATCGGCCGCTTGATTGTTCCAGTAAGTCGAAATACACCTGCTGGGTGAATAACATCACATGTTATAACAGCAGCTGGTTTGTTTCTTGCTGCTGCTTATTAGCCTCCCGCTGCTGCAGGATAGCCTCCATGAGGGCTTTCACGACACGGGTTGTAACCTCGCTGGTTTGATGTAAGACATACAACTGTGCCCGGAAAAACAAAAATATTTCTGCCTTCACGCCAGCCTCACTGCGCTGCATGCATCCTCCACCAATTGTGGGGATTCGCTCTGGTAGGCAGGGTAAGCGGATGCAGTACAGTGGCAACAACAAGTTTGTAAAGCAAAACTTCAGTGTTTATTCACACATAAGGCAAAAGTAAAACGACACTTTGCAGTCTTGGTGTTAGTTCACACACTGGAAAGTCCACAGAGCAAAAAATCACTGTGTTAGCAGTTTTATCTCCAGAGGTCCACAGGAGGCTTTAGGGGGCATGTTTCTCAGTGTGCGGCTCTCAGCCCTCCAGCACTGCACAAAGCCTCAGATCCCAAACACTGAATCTTAGCTGCTGAGCCCAGCTGCCTATTTAAAGGACAGCCAGGTGCTGCCAAAACCCGGATTGGCACTTAAACTCCGGTCTGGTATTTGATCTCACCTGGCTGGAAACCAGCCCAGCTGCACATGTTGGGAGGAAAATACCTGCCTTCCCAGACAAAACCACTCGCTGTGTCACATAATATATATATGACTTGGCTTGAGAAAGGTTCTGTGAGAGAACCGAAACGTCTTTGTGTGACATGTGTAAATAAAGGACACATATTTTTCACATTTTACAGAGGAGTGCCGTGGATTTCTTCTACTTATATCTACACCCGTGATCAAGGGTTTGACACAGGCACACGCCACAACATAGAAGGAGTGCTGCACCATTTCAACGTTTATATATATACAGGGAGTGCAGAATTATTAGGCAAGTTGTTTGTTATTTTTGAGGATTAATTTTATTATTGAACAACAACCATGTTCTCAATGAACCCAAAAAACTCATTAATATCAAAGCTGAATATTTTTGGAAGTAGTTTTTAGTTTGCTTTTAGTTTTAGCTATTTTAGGGGGATATCTGTGTGTGCAGGTGACTATTACTGTGCATAATTATTAGGCAACTTAACAAAAAACAAATATATACCCATTTTAATTATTTATTTTTACCAGTGAAACCAATATAACATCTCAACATTCACAAATATACATTTCTGACATTCAAAAACAAAACAAAAACAAATCAGTGACCAATATAGCAACTTTTCTTTGCAAGGACACTCAAAAGCCTGCCATCCATGGATTCTGTCATTTTTTTGATCTGTTTACCATCAACATTGCGTGCAGCAGCAACCACAGCCTCCCAGACACTGTTCAGAGAGGTGTACTGTTTTCCCTCCTTGTAAATCTCACATTTGATGATGGACCACAGGTTCTCAATGGGGTTCAGATCAGGTGAACAAGGAGGCCATGTCATTAGATTTTCTTCTTTTATACCCTTTCTTGCCAGCCACGCTGTGGAGTACTTGGACGCGTGTGATGGAGCATTGTCCTGCATGAAAATCATGTTTTTCTTGAAGGATGCAGACTTCTTCCTGTACCACTGCTTGAAGAAGGTGTCTTCCAGAAACTGGCAGTAGGACTGGGGGTTGAGCTTGACTCCATCCTCAACCCGAAAAGGCCCCACAAGCTCATCTTTGATGATACCAGCCCAAACCAGTACTCCACCTCCACCTTGCTGGCATCTGAGTCGGACTGGAGCTCTCTGCCCTTTACCAATCCAGCCACGGGCCCATCCCTCTGGCCCATCAAGACTCACTCTCATTTCATCAGTCCATAAAACCTTAGAAAAATCAGTCTTGAGATATTTCTTGGCCCAGTCTTGACGTTTCAGCTTGTGTGTCTTGTTCAGTGGTGGTCGTCTTTCAGCCTTTCTTATCTTGGCCATGTCTCTGAGTATTGCACACCTTGTGCTTTTGGGCACTCCAGTGATGTTGCAGCTCTGAAATATGGCCAAACTGGTGGCAAGTGGCATCTTGGCAGCTGCACGCTTGAATTTTCTCAGTTCATGGGCAGTTATTTTGCGCCTTGGTTTTTCCACACGCTTCTTGCGACCCTGTTGACTATTTTGAATGAAACGCTTGATTGTTCGATGATTACGCTTCAGAAGCTTTGCAATTTTAAGAGTGCTGCATCCCTCTGCAAGATATCTCACTATTTTTGACTTTTCTGAGCCTGTCAAGTCCTTCTTTTGACCCATTTTGCCAAAGGAAAGGAAGTTGCCTAATAATTATGCACACCTAATATAGGGTGTTGATGTCATTAGACCACACCCCTTCTCATTACAGAGATGCACATCACCTAATATGCTTAATTGGTAGTAGGCTTTCGAGCCTATACAGCTTGGAGTAAGACAACATGCATAAAGAGGATGATGTGGTCAAAATACTCATTTGCCTAATAATTCTGCACGCAGTGTATATATATATATATATACACTGCTCAAAAAAATAAAGGGAACACAAAAATAACACATCCTAGATCTGAATTAATTAAATATTCTTCTGAAATACTTTGTTCTTTACATAGTTGAATGTGCTGACAACAAAATCACACAAAAATTAAAAATGGAAATCAAATTTTTTAACCCATGGAGGTCTGGATTTGGAGTCACACTCAAAATTAAAGTGGAAAAACACACTACAGGCTGATCCAACTTTGATCTAATGTCCTTAAAACAAGTCAAAATGAGGCCCAGTAGTGTGTGTGGCCTCCACGTGCCTGTATGACCTCCCTACAACGCCTGTGCATGCTCCTGATGAGGTGGCGGACGGTCTCCTGAGGGATCTCCTCCCAGACCTGGACTAAAGCATCTGCCAACTCCTGGACAGTCTGTGGTGCAACGTGACGTTGGTGGATAGAGCGAGACATGATGTCCCAGATGTGCTCAATTGGATTCAGGTCTGGTGAACGGGCGGGCCAGTCCATAGCATCAATGCCTTCGTCTTGCAGGAACTGCTGACACACTCCAGCCACATGAGGTCTAGCATTGTCTTGCATTAGGAGGAACCCAGGGCCAACCGCACCAGCATATGGTCTCACAAGGGGTCTGAGGATCTCATCTCGGTACCTAATGGCAGTCAGGCTACCTCTGGCGAGCACATGGAGGGCTGTGCGGCCCTCCAAAGAAATGCCACCCCACACCATTACTTACCCAATGTCAAACCGATGATGCTGGAGGATGTTGCAGGCAGCAGAACGTTATCCACGGCGTCTCCAGAGTCTGTCACGTCTGTCACATGTGCTTAGTGTGAACCTGCTTTCATCTGTGAAGAGCACAGGGCGCCAGTGGCGAATTTGCCAATCTTGGTGTTCTCTGGCAAATGCCAAACGTTCTGCACGGTGTTGGGCTGTAAGCACAACCCCCACCTGTGGACGTCGGGCCTTCATATCACCCTCATGGAGTCTGTTTCTGACCGTTTGAGCAGACACATGCACATTTGTGGTTTGCTGGAGGTCATTTTGCAGGGCTCTGGCAGTGCTCCTCCTGTTCCTCCTTGCACAAAGGCTGAGGTAGCGGTCCTGCTGCTGGGTTGTTGCCCTCCTACGGCCTCCTCCACGTCTCCTGATGTACTGGCCTGTCTCCTGGTAGCGCCTCCATGCTCTGGACACTACGCTGACAGACACAGCAAACCTTCTTGCCATAGCTCGCATTGTGCCATCCTGGATAAGCTGCACTACCTGAGCCACTTGTGTGGGTTGTAGACTTCGTCTCATGCTACCACTAGAGTGAAAGCACCGCCAGCATTCAAAAGTGACCAAAACATCAGCCAGGAAGCATAGGAACTGAGAAGTGGTCTGTGGTTACCACCTGCAGAACCACTCCTTTATTGGGGGTGTCTTGCTAATTGCCTATAATTTCCACCTGTTGTCTATCCCATTTGCACAACAGCATGTGAAATTGATTGTCACTCAGTGTTGCTTCCTAAGTGGACAGTTTGATTTCACAGAAGTGTGATTGACTTGGAGTTACATTGCGTTGTTTAAGTGTTCCCTTTATTTTTTTGAGTAGTGTATATATATATATATATATATACATATAAATGGAAAATGAAAATGGGGCACACTAGCATTAGGGTGCAGAATCAGGCCAATACGAACCGACACCAGGGTCCCATTGAATGGAGGAAATTCAAAAAGCCAGAGGCACTCCAATATGATAAAAAAAACAATGTGGTTTATTCACCCAGTGTCAAATAGCAGCGACGTTTCAACCGCTTGTAGCTTGAGAAAGACCGCAACAAGCGGTTGAAACGTCGCTGCTATTTGACACTGGGTGAATAAACCACATAGATTTTTTGATCATATTGGAGTGCTGCTGGATTTTTGAATTTCCTCTCTCTCTCTCTCTCTCTCTCTCTCTCTATATATATATATATATATATATATATATAATCTACCGTATATCAGTTTTAATTGTTATATGATAATACGAGAAAAATAGGATAATAAGAAAGAAGGCTATTAATGGAGGAACATTTTACATTTTGTGTTTTATTTTCCTCTGTTTTTAGAATAAAGAAGCTTTCCTTTCAAAATTGCAGTTTACTTTTCACTTGATCTTACTATTACTTTAGGCAAAATCGTTCTTCACACAACCATCTCTTTTTTAATCATTATTATAACCATGGTCAATTGATTTTCATTATTAAATTGTGCCTGATTGAGGTGCTTTCTTTTAATTAAAGTGCAAACTAATTTATTGTGACGGTCCAGAATACTTTTATCTACGTTTTTTGATAAATCTTTTAGGCTGAATTTTCCCAAAGCCAGGAGTGGATTGAAAAAGAAGAGAAGTCTCAGTCTTTCCTTTATATATGTCCTTAGCTTACGATCTGGATTTATTGTATAATAGGCATGAGTTCAGACTATGTTCAGAAAGTAATATGCAGTATACAGTCTTGTGTATATAATGCTAAATAAGTGAACATTCGGGTTTAATGTACATGGCAGTAATATTGATCCATATTGTACAAAGCTATTAATTAGAGATGAGCGAATCGAAGCTGACGAAGTGGAATTCGATCCGAATTTCAGGAAAAATTTGATTCGCACCGAAGCCGAATTTCATCACACTTCGTGGTATCGAATCACATTTTTCCCTAAAATGGCTGCTGCACGTGTCAGGACATGGAGAAAGGAACTCTGGGAAGGCGGGATTACCCATGATGCCATGCATGCAGCCAATTGGCAGCCAGCCAGGTGATGTCACAGCCCTATAAATAGCGGCAGCCATCTTAGATTCTGCCATTTACCAGTGTACTTAGTGCAGGGAAAGACGTCAGCAGGCGCTAGGGACAGTCATAGGAAAGACTTGATTGTGGTGAAAAAACGATTTATAAGTGCAGGGAAAGGATAGGGAGGAATCGTTTCACAGAATTTGTGTAGAACAAGGTTCAGTAGGGGAGGTTAGACTGGGTAATAGGAACAGTACTATTACACCTTGGTGCACTGACTGGGGATCCAAATTATACAGCTCTTTAATTCCAGCAAACCGTTCTTGTTATTGGGGTGCAAGTGCTGTTTGATACAGCCATTAACAGGGTTTATTACAAGGAAATATTTCTAGAGTACGTCTTATTTTCCCTTGTGAGGTGCAGTTATATGTTGTAAAGCCCTTTTTTCCGTGTATTAGTGGCTAAATAAAAATATATTCGCCGTTCAGCGTTGCACTTATCTGTTGAAAAGCCTTTTGTGTTTTTGTAAAAGTAGAAAAAAATTAGGGCCTACTTGCCGTTCAGCAAGTGCAGGGATATACAGATGTAGCAGGACTAGCACTCTTATCTTGAGACAAAAGCCATTGAAAAGCAATTGAAGGCTTTTGTTTAACGCATTTAATTTATATAACATGTCTCATAAAGCAGGAGTGTTAACTCTACTACCTCCGTATGCTAAATCCCTGTTTGCTGTGTATTAGTGGCGAAATAAAAATATATTCACTGTTCAGCGTTGAACTTATCTGTTGAAAAGCCTTTTGTGTTGTGTAAAAATTGAAAACATTTTGGGCCTAATTGCTGTTCAGTGGTGCAGTGATATACTCTAAAGCCCTGTTTGCCGTGTATTAGTGGCGAAATTAAAATATATTCGCTGCTCAGCCAAGTGAAGTAACACCAACACTGCAAAAGTGACGTTTTGTTTTTGGCATCATGTGTGAATAAACACTGAATTTTGAATTACGAACTTGTATTTTGGAAGCAGCAAGAGGAGACCACAGAGTGGCCCAATGACAGAGTCTGGAGCTGACGGCAGCATCATGAGGAGGCCACAGAGTGGCACAATGACAGTATGGAGGTGGCAGCAGCATCAGGAGACTACAGAGTAAACCGGTGACATAGTGTAGAGGTGGCAGCAGCATCAGAAGACCACACAGTGGCAAAGTAACATACTGTAGTGTGGAGGTGGCAGCAGCATGAGGAGACCACAGAGTGGCAAGATGGCATCATGTGGAGGTGGCAGCAGCATCAGGAGACCACAGAGTGGCAAGGGGACATAGTGAGGAGGTGGCAGCAGCATCAGGAGACTACAGAGTGACCCGGTGACAGAGTGGGGAGGTGGGTGGCAATACCAATACCAGCTGAAGATGGTGGGTGAAAGAAGGAGCATTTGGCATCAGATGAGTGGCATTAGGCATGTGGCAGCATCAGAATAGTAGCTGAGGCAAGTAGAAGAAACTAGAAGAAACTGGTCTCTTTTGTCAAAGTGTTGGTGTGGCCCCATGGATGATCAAGTCTGATACATCTGGCATTGGTGGGTGGAAATCCTGGCTGATCCACGCCTGATTCATCTTGAGAAAGGTCAGTCTCTCCACATTTTGGGTGGACAGGCGAGTTCTTCTTGGGGTAACTATGGCCCCTGCCGCACTAAACACCCGCTCTGATGCCACACTACTGGCCGGGCAGGACAGCTTTTCCAGGGCAAACTCGGCCAGTTGTGGCCACAAATCCAGTTTGGCTGCCCAGTAGTCCAGCGGATCTTCAATTACGGCTGGCAGGGTGCACTCCAAGTATGCTACCACCTACTGGTTCAGATTCTGCTCTACGTCTAGCTGCTGGTGAGTAGTTTCTTCATTATGCGGGTGAAGAAAGCTGCTCATCAGCGACTCTAGATTCAGGCTGCTGCTGATAGAGCTGGTTCTGATCCTGCCACCCCAGCCCTCCCCAGCACATGGCAGTGGAACATGAGTGCAGAGGCCCCCCCCACCAGTTAGACCTGCGAGAGGATGGACGATGGCGCAGATAGGCAGCGGCCAACTGACTACATAGGATGTTTCTATAGTAGTTAAGTTTGTCCTCCCTCTCAGCGGGTGTAAAAAAGGCATCAACAAGGTGGAGAGCCAGAAGTCATCCCTATGCCTAATGGTGACAATTTGGCTGTCACTACACAAGCAAGTGAGCATGCATTGGGCCATTTGTGCAAGTGACTCAGAGGCACTCCCTGCCTCCATCTCCACTGCATACTGCCACAGTGTTTCTTGGTCCTCTGCCTCGTCTTTCTCATCACCCTGTAGCTCCTCTGCCTGCTCCTGCTCTTCCTCTCCTGTCACTATGTAGAAAAACCTCCCATTTCGCTACACATTGCTTGTGCTCCAATGTCCTCCTCCTCCTCAAGTTCAGCCCCCACAGGGCTCATGTGGCCATGCGATGTAGACAACACATCTCCAGTCCCCTGAGCAGACACATTTACTAGCATCTTTTCCAGGACATGAAGCAGTGTAATGACATTGTTCATCCCGTAGTCCTGGTGACTGAAAAATAACATGGCCTCCTCAAAGGGCCTGAGCAAACACCAGGTGTCACGCATGAGCTGCCACTGGCTGACATCTAAGTTACACAGGGGAGTACTCCTGTCCGCTTGGATTATCAAGAAAAGATTTATGGCCTTTCTCTGTTCGTACAGTCGGTCCAACATATGGAAGGTGGAATTCCAACGGGTGGAAACGTCGCATATCAGCCTATGTTGGGGGATGCCGTTCTGCTTTGCGGTGTACGAGTGGCTGAAGTGCATGTCATTTTTAGGATGTCTTGCGGATGGGTCGAAGACTTCAGGAACCGTTTGACAACCAGATTGAACATGTGTGCCATGCAGGGCGCATTGCTCAGCCCTCCTTGACGTAGCTCCGACACCATGTTCTTCCCGTTGAAGGTCACCATGGTTCTGATTTTGAGTTGTCGCGGAGAAAGCCAGGATTCGATTTCTTGATGAAGGACATGGAGCAGTTCTTCCCCTGTGTGACTCCGTTCCCCAGGAAAACGAGGTGCAGAACAGCGTGACACCATCGTGCCCTGCACATGTGGCATGCTGGAGAGGCACTGTGAATTGGCCCTGCAATGGAGGCTGAGGACACATTGAGGATGAGGAGGCAGAGGCGGACATTGTCGCAGGACCAACGACATGAGAACGTGGAGGCGGAAGCGGCATCACCTGGCCAAGTTGGCGGTGTGGCTGTGCAGGACCCACATTCACCCAGCGGGCCATAAAGGACATGTATTGTCCTTGACCGTAGTTACAGCTCCACACGTCGGCGCTGCCGTGCACTTTGGCAGGCACCGACAGACTCATGAACTGGCCCACCTTCTGTTCTACATGTGTGTGCACAAGCCATCATTTCTCTGAAAGGTGCAGAGTCCACCACTTGGAAAGGGAGGGACTGCAGAACCAGCAATTTGGACAGGAGCACGTTCAGCTTCTGCGCCATTGGATAAGTGCATGCATACTGTTGTCTCTTGGAATTCGCTTCAGTGATTTATTGCTTATGGAATGACTGAAGAGGATTAGGAGTGCGAGGAGCAGAAGCATCAGGACCAGCATATGATGGGAAGGACAGACAGCTCCCTTCAGCTAAGGTGGTGAAGCCTTGACTGCCTGAAATCAGCTGCGTGCCACTGGGTGGTGCAGAGGTTGCTAGGGCAGGCTGGACCACCACATCGGAGCCACTGTTCTCTCAGGCCATTTTATGGTGACGCTGCATATGTTGATGCAGGGCCGTGGTGCCAACATTGACACCCTGGCCACGCTTTACCTTCTGCCCACAGATTCTACATATGGCCATTTTCACCTCCTCCGGTGGCTTAACCGCTACTTCTCGGGCAGGTAGGCTTCTGCAAAGCGGGTGGTCTACTTCGGGCACTTTTGGCTCCTGACCTCCCACTGCTGCCACCCTTCTGACTCCCGGCCACGCTAGCGACTTGCTGGCTTCGCTGCTGCTTCATGGGCTAGCTGCCACCCTCTTCTTCCGATGATGATTAAGCCCCTTTGTCACCTGGCTCCCACTCTCCTCATCACTACTTGCCCGCCTAGTGGAGAAAGCGGCAGATGTCTCCTCCACATCTTGGCTTGCCAGTAGCTGCTGACTGTCTTCTAGTAGCTCGTCCTCACTGTATAGTGGATCTGAGCTTACAGCGTACAATACTTCTCTGGCTGAGGGAACAGAAAATGACAGAGGCAGGTTTAGTATAGGTGAAGCACAGGGCCTGCTCCTGGGCCATGACAGCTAAGGGTTGTGTCTGACAAACCCATTGACTCTTGGCTGGGGGTGTCTGATGTCACTTGCGACGAAGTCAAAGATCGAGTCAACCATTCAAGAACCACTGGGTTGCTGGTCAAGACACGACCGCTAGCTAACGCTGTAAGCTCAGGCCTCTCGAAGTGACCCCTGCTGCCACGTCCCCTTACTATGCTGTGACCTCTGCCTGCACCAATAACATTTAGGCCTCTGCCACTCCCCTGTGCAGGACCTGGCACTTCTCTGTCTGACATACTGTTAGATCAAATAAATAATAAAAAGGAAATTAAAACAACCCAAAAAAGTCTGTAATTTTCTCACTTTAGAACATATAACTGCACCACTGAACGGCAAATATATTTTACTTTTGCCACTAATATACGCCACAAAAGGCTTTATAACATACAACTGCACCGCTGAACGGCAAATATATTTTACTTTTGCCACTAATACACGACAAAAAGTGCTGTAATTTTAGCACTTCAACAAACATCGGCTAATAAACCCTTTTTTTCCCACTAATACAAGCCAAAAAATGCTTTAGAACATATAACTGCATTGCAAAAGGGCAAATAAGATGAAGAAATATTTCCTTGTAATAAACCCTGTTAATGGCATTGGCTATAACACCCGAATAACAAGAACGGTTTGCTGGAATTACAGAGCTGTATTATGGCAATTTGGGTAACCATTCTGCACGTCACTAATGTCCCCCTCAACAGTCTCAGGGCCAGAAGCCTGATCGCTTGCAACACCTGCTCCCAATCGACTCTCATCATCACTACTTGCCGCCTACCGGATAAAGCAGCGAATGTCTCCTCCAGAACTTGGCTGGGCAGTAGCTGCTGACTGTCCTCTAGTACAGTAGCTCATCCTCGCTTAAAAGTGGAGCTGAGCCTACGGCATATAATACTTCTCGCGTTGAGGTAACAGAAAATGACAGAGGCAAGTTGAGGACAGTTGGGGGCACAGGGCCTGCTCCCAGGCCACTCCAATTAAGCGTTGTGTCAGAGGAACCCACTGACTCTTGGCTGGGGGCGTCTGATGTCACTTGCGACGAAGTCGAAGACCGAGTCAACCATTCAAGCACCGCTGGGTTGCTGGTCAAGAAACGACCGCTAGAGGACATAGGGAGCTTAGTCCTCTCGCTGCGACTCCTGCTGTAACCCCCCCACCCCTTCTTCTGCTTCTACTTCTGCCTGTGACAGAAACATTTCGGCCTCTGCTCATTCCCTTTGAAGGGCCTGTCACTTGTCTGTCTGACATACTGTAAAATATATGAATTAAATTAAATTTAAATGTCAATTAATACACTCCAAAACAGGCTGTATCCCAAAACAATTTCACTACTCAATGGCTAATAAACGTGATTAGATTTCCTATTTGTAAACCACAAAACAGGCTGTAGCCCAAAAAAATTGCAGAATGGCTAATAAACCCCAACAATGGCTGTATGACAATGTGAATTCACGGCAGAATGGCTTATAAGACGTATTCTTTTTCCTATTAATACACCCCCCCAAAAAAAATCTAACAATCAAAAGCAGAATGGCTAATAAGACATACGTGTCTTTCCTATTACCGTATATACTCGAGTATAAGCCAACCCGAATATAAGCCGAGGCCCCTAATTTTACCCCCAAAAAATGGGAAAAATTATTGACTCGAGTATAAGACTAGGGTGGGAAATGCAGCTATAATGCAGAGTGTATGTGTATATAATGCACACACTCTACATTATATACACACATCTGCAAGAGGGTGACTCAGATTGATGGGAGTCTGACTCTGACTCCCTGTATTTAATGCAGAGTGTGTGCATTATATACACACACACTCTGCATTAAATACAGGGAGTCAGACTCCCATCAACTGGGCATTTTTTTTTTTTTTTTTTAATATTTATCAGGTTGTTTATTTTTTTTTATTTTTTTCCCCTCCCTACTTCATACTTGGCCAGGGAGGGGGGCTGTCTAGGGGGAGGGTGGGATGTCCAGGGGGAGGGGAGGCTGTCCAGGGGGAGGGGAGGCTGTGCAGGGGCCGGTACTTACTGCAGGTGTAAATCTCGCGGTCTGCTCCCAGTGTAAATCTCACGGCCCGCTTGTCTCGCGAGATTTACACTGGGAGCTTAACAGAGGTGCCGCGCGGACCTGCTGGGAGCTGACCGGAGCAGCTGTAAAGGTAAGTAACAGCTTCTCCGGCCCCCAACATGTCATGGTCTGTATTATGGCCATAATACAGACCTAGACTCGAGTATAAGACAAGGGGGCTTTTTGAGCACAAAAATATGTGCCAAAAAACTCGTCTTATACTCGAGTATATACGGTAATACCCCACCCCCCAAAAAAATTAAAAAATAAAAATAATTCATCGCAGAACGGCTAATAGGACAAAGGTATATTTCTTATTAAAACACCCCCTAAATAACTAGTACAATGTAACTTCACCACAGAATGGCAATTAAGACATATTATTTTTCTATTAATAACCCCCCAAAAAGTATAACAATCAAAATTCACCTCAGAATGGCTAATAGGACTTACGTATCTTTCCTATTAATACACCAAGTAAATGGCTGTAGTACAATGTAACTTCACCGCTGAATGCAATTATGACATATATATTTTCCTCTTTTTTCCCTATTAATACACCCCCCCAAAAAAAGTTAAATAATGTAAAATCATCGCAGAACGGCTATTAGGACGTACGTATATTTCCTATTAATACACCCCCTAAATGGTTGTATCACACAGGACTTTCACCCCAATAATAAGCAAGGTGTGCTGGAATTAGTGCCGCATTAGTCAGTGTGCAATTTACGCTAGAAATTCAGCTATAATCTTCTGGGCTTTAAAAAACACCCTTTTTGGGCAAAATACTCAATTATGCAGCCTTGTCTGCATCTGTACGTGTGAGATACACCCTTTAGATACTGTTGTTCTATTCTGCTATTAAAAAAACACCAATTTAGGGCAAAAAACTTAATTTTGCAGCTTTTGCTGCATCTGTCATTGTGAGATACACGAGTTAGATACTGTTGTTCTATTCTGTTATAAAAAAAAATACCCATTTTGGGCAAGATCCTAAATTTGAGAAATATGAGGAGAGCGTCAAATAAGGGACGTGGCCCAGGTCGTGGTGCTGCTGGTGGAGCTCCTGTTGCAGGGAGAGGACGTGAAAAGGCGACAGAGCCTTCAGAGGTATTTGGTCGGGCATAATGTGGCTCTACGAATGGTGAGGTAAGAACAAGTAAAGGCGATAGTAGATTGGGTTGATGACAGTGCCTCCAGTTCCTTCACATTGTCTCCCACTCAGTCTCCTGCTGAAAGATCAGAGTTGACACCTGCAGCCGATGTCCATCAGTCTTTCACCTCACCCCCTTGCAAATCAGCCAAGCAGTCTGAGCCCCAAATCATGCAGCAGTCTCTTCTGATTTTGATGACTCTGTTAGCAGGGTTTCTCAGGGTCATCCACCTAGCCCTGCCCCAGAAGTGGAAGAGATTGAGTGCACAGATGCTCAACCACTTATGTTTCAAGATGAGTACATGAGAGGACCATCGTAGCACGTCTCGGATGATGACGAAACACAGGTGCCAACTGCTGGGGCTTTCGAAAGTGTGTAGATCGTCAAGGAGGGCAGGGGTGAAGACTGGGTTGAAGATAATGTGAAGGACGATGAGGTCCTCGACCCCACATGGAATCAAGGTCATGTGAGTGACCTGTGTAGTTCAGAGGAAGCGGCTGTGGTCGCACAGAGCCACCATCACAGCAGAAGAGGGAGCAGGGTGCAAAAGCGGAGTGGCCGTCCGCTAGACAGTATGCCTGCTACTGCCCACCGCAGCAAGGGATCGAACACACCAAAGCTCCAAGGAGTTTCCTGGCGTGACTGTTCTTCAGACAATGTGCTGACGACAAGACACGAGTGGTTTGCACGTTGTGCAATCAGAGACCTGAAGCGAGGCATAAACGTTCTCAACCTGAGCACAACCTGCATGACCAGGCATCGAAGTGCAAAGCACGAGCTGCAGTGGAGTAGACACCAAAAAAAACAAGAAAGGTCTCTGTCTCCTCCTGCTTCCTCTTCTGCTGCAGTCTCAGCCTCTTCATCCACCTCTGGAGTGACAGTGCCACCTGCCACCCCGCAAAGAGAGGATCTGCCAGCAACACCAACACCTGGGTCACCAAGCATCTCCACAATGTCCCACGGAAGCGTTCAGCTCTCCATCTCCCAAACACTGGAGCGGAAGAGGAAGTACCCCCTACCTACCCATGATCCCTGGCCCTGAATGCCAGCATTTAAAAATTACTGGCCTTTGAAATGCTGTCATTCCATCTGGTGGAGACCTAGAGCTTTAAAAGCCTTATGCCAGTGGCTGTCCCACAGTACGTCGTGCCCAGCCGCCACTACTTTGCCAGGCGTGCCATCCCTTCCCTGCACAACTAAGTGGGGGACAAAATCAGGTGTGCACTGCGCAACGCCATCTGTGGCAAGGTGCACCTCACTACGGATACGTGGACTAGTAAGCACGGTCAGGGACGTTATATCTCCCTGACAGCACACTGGGTAAATGCAGTGGCGGCTGGGCCTGAGGCGGATAGCAGTTTGGCGCATGTCCTTCCACCACTGAGGATTGCAGGGTGCTTCAGTTTGCCTCCTGTTGCTTCCTCCTCCTACTCCGCTTCCTAATCCTCTACCGGCTCCTCACCCGGTCAGCGTAACACCTTTACCACCAACTTCAGCACAGCCAGGGGTAAACGACAGTTTTAAAACTTATCTGTTTGGGGGACAAGAGCTTAGCGGTGAACTAGCAAAACAATTAACAGATTTATTTAACCAATCACTAGTAACATGAGTCGTCCCAGAAGATTGGAAATTAGCAAATGTTGTGCCCATTCACAAGAAAGGTAGTAGGGAGGAATCGGGCAACTATAGGCCAGTAAGCCGGACATCAATAGTGGGGAAATTAATGGAAACCATACTTAAGGAGAGGATTGTGGAACATCTACAATCCCATGGATTGAAAAATGAAAAACAGCATGGGTTTACTTCAGGGAGATCATGTCAAACTAATCTTTTTGATTTTTTTGATTGGGTGACTAAAATAATAGATGGCGGAGGTGCAGTAGACATCGCTTATCTAGACTTTAGTAAGGCTTTTGAAACTGTCCCACATAGAAGGCTTATCAATAAATTGCAGTCTTTCTGCTTGGACTCCCATATTGTTGAATGGATTAGACAGTGGCTGAGGAACAGACAACAGAGGGTTGTAGTCAATGGAGTATATTCAGATTATGGTCTTGTTACCAGTGGGGTACCTCAGGGATCTGTTCTGGGACCCATATTGTTTAATATCTTTATCAGCAAATTGCAGAAAGTCTCGATGGTAAGGTGTGTCTTTTTGCTGAAGACACAAAGATTTGTACGAAAATAGAAAAGAACGGCTCCAGATTCACATAGAGGTCCTCTAAAAACTTCTTCTTTATTCATATATATAATGCTTACAGCAGACACATCCACATGGTATACAAGACTTGTTGACGCGTTTCGGACACTTGGCCCTTAGTCGTAACTTGGTCCTTACGACTATGGACCAAGTGTCCGAAACGCGTCAACAAGTCTTGTATACCAGGTGGATGTGTCTGCTGTAAGCATTATATATATGAATAAAGAAGAAGTTTTTAGAGGACCTCTATGTGAATCTGGAGCCGTTCTTTTCTATTTTTGTGCTGACCGCAATGGTGACACACCCGAAGGCTTCAGGAGTCGGGACTGCATATTGACCAGGGAGGTGAGCTGAATTAAGTGTGCGTGTTATTTGATACAAAGATTTGTAACAGGGTTGATGTTCCTGGAGGGATACACCAAATGGAAAAGGATTTAGGAAAACTAGAGGAATGGTCAAAAATCTGGCGACGAAAATGTAATGTTGATAAGTGCAAGATAATGCACCTGGGGCGTAAAAACCCAAGAGCAGAATATAAAATCAGTGATACAGTCCTAACCTCAGTATCTGAGGAAAGGGATTTAGGGGTCATTATTTCAGAAGACTTAAAGGTAGGCAAACAATGTCATAGAGCAGCAGGAAATGCTAGCAGAATGCTTGGGTGTATAGGGACCAGTAGAAAGAGGGAGGTGCTCATGCCGCTCTACAGAGCACTAGTGAAACCTCATTTGGAGTATTGTGCTCAGTACTGGAGACCATATATCCAGAAGGATATTGATACTTTGGAGAGAGTTCAGAGAAGAGCTACTAAACAAGTACATGGATTGCAGGATAACTTACCAGGAAAGATTAAAGGACCTTAACATGTATAGCTTGGAAGAAAGACAAGACAGAGGGGATATGATAGAAACTTTTAAATACATAAAGGGAATCAACAAGGTAAAAGAGGAGAGAATAGTTAAAAGAAGAAAAACTGCTACAAGAGGACATAGTTTTAAATTAGAGGGGCAAAGGTTTAAAAGTAATATCAGGAAGTATTACTTTACTGAGAGAGTGGTGGATGCATGGAATAGCCTTCCTGCAGAAGTAGTAGCTGCAAATACAGTGAAGGAGTTTAAGCATGCATGGGATAGGCATAAGGCCATCCTTCATATAAGATAGGGCTAAGGGCTATTCATAGTATTCAGTATATTGGGCAAATGGTTCTTATCTGCCGACATATTCTATGTTTCTATGTCTCTATGTTTCTAGTAGGCCTGAGGCCTATGCGGTAGTGAAATCCTGGCGCAGGCTTGCGTGATGATGTCATTGCGCGCGCCTCTGCCGGGACGCAGCATAGTGAAGTGTGCGCGCCTGCCATGGCACGCCTGGACATAAGTGAGTATTTAGCTTTTTATTTTTTTACTTTTTTTATTTTTTTTATTTTATGTGCCAACTTTGGGGGTCATGGGGGGGACAGTACATCGGGGGAAATTGCAGTATGGGGGCAAATTACTATGTGGGAAAAATATTATGGTGGGATACTGTGTGGGGAAAAATAATTATGGGAGGGATTACTATGTGGGGGACCATTACCATATGGGGAAATGTGGGGAAAACTACTGTGTGGGGGAAGTGTGGGGGGGCAGTGTGGGAGAAATTACTGTGTGGGGGAAATTACTGTATGGGGCAATGTGGGGAAAACTACTGTGTGGGGGCAGTGTGGGAGAAATTACTGTGTGGGGGAAATTACTGTATGGGGGCAATGTGGGGAAAACTACTGTGTGGGGCAGTGTGGGAGGAATTACTGTGGGGGGGAAATTACTGTATGGGGGCAATGTGGGGAAAACTACTGTATGGGAGCAGTGTGGGGGAAATTACTGTGTGGGGCAAATTACTATATGGGGGCAGTGTGGGGGAAATTACTGTATGGGGGCAGTGTGTGGTGGAAATTACTGTGTGGGGGAAATTACGATATGGGGCAGTGTGGGGGAAACTACTGTGTGGGGGAAGTGTGGGGGAAATTACTGTATGGGGCAATGTGGGGGAAGCTACTGTATACAGGCAGTGTGGGGGAAACTACAGTGTGGGGCAGTGTGTGGAAATTACTGTATTTGGGCAGTGTGGGGGAAATTACTGTATGGGGCAGTGTGGGGAAATTACTGTATGGGAGCACTGTGGGGGAAATTATTGTATGGGGCAGTGTGGGGGAAACTACTGTATGGGGCAGTGTGGGGGAAGTTACTGTGTGGGGGAAATTACTGTATGGGGCAATGTGGGGGAAATTACTGTATGGGAGTAGTGTGGGGGAAATTACTGTGTGGTACAAATTGCTATATGGGGCAGTGTAGGGGGAAACTACTGTGTGGGGACAGTGTGGGGGAAATTACTGTATGGGGGCAGTGTGGGGGAAAATACTGTGTGGGGCAAATTACTATATGGGGCATTGTGGGGGAAACTACTGTGTGGGGGGAATTACTGTATGGGGCAGTGTGGGGGAAACTACAGTGTAGGGGCAGTGTGGGGGAAACTACTGTATGGGGCAGTGTGGGGGAAAACTACTGTATGGGGCAGTGTGGGGGGAAATTACTGTATGGGGACACTGTGGGGGAAATTACTGTATAGGAAAGTGTGGGGGAAATTACTGTATGGGGCAGTGTGGGGGAATTTTTTGTATGGGGCAGTGTAAGGGAAATTACTGTATGGGGGCAGTGTAGGGGAAATTACTGTATGGGGGCAGTGCGGAGGAAACTACTGTATGGGGGCAGTGTGGAAAAATTACTGTGTGAGAGGGAAAATTACTATGGGGGATTACTATGGGGGCAGTGTGGGGAAAATTACAATATGGGGGCAGTATGGGGGGTGTTGCTATTTGGGAGGCACTATACATGTATTATTACCTGGAGCACAATATAGGGTGTTATTATTACTGGGGGCACTCTAGGGCACATTATAACTGCTGTGGACACTATAGGGACATTTGGGGTAATTTATCAAACTGGTGTAAAGTACAGAATCAGGGCCATAAATGTTGAGTTTGGTTTGGCTGTTAACCCTTGCTTAGTAACTGGAAAAAAATTATTAAAATGGAAAATCTGCCAAAAAAGTGAAATTTTGAAATTGTATCTCTATTTTCCATTAATTCTTGTGGAACACCTAAAGGGTTAACGTTGTTTGTAAAATCAGTTTTGAATACCTTGAGGGGTGTAGTTTCTTAGATGGGGTCACTTTTATGGAGTTTCTTCTCTAGGGGTGCATCAAGGGGGCTTCAAATGGGACATGGTGTTAAAAAAAAAACAGTCCAGCAAAATCTGCCTTCCAATAACCGTATGGCATTCCTTTCCTTCTGTGCCCTGCCGTGTGCCCGTACAGTAGTTTACGACCACATATGGGGTGTTTCTGTAAACTACAGAATCAGGGCCATAAATGTTGAGTTTGGTATGGCTGTTAACCCTTGCTTTATAACTGGAAAAAAATTATTAAAATGGAAAATCTGCAAAAAAGTGAAATTTTGAAATTGTATCTCTATTTTCCATAAATTCTTGTGGAACACCTAAAGGGTTAACGACATTTGTAAAATCAGTTTTGAATAACTTGAGGGGTGTAGCTTCTTAGATGGCGTCACTTTTATGAAATTTCTACTATAGGGGTGCATCAGAGGGGCTTCAAATGGAACATGGTGTTAAAAAAAACCAGTCCAGCAAAATCTGCCTTCCAAAAACTGTATGGCATTCCTTTCCTTCTGCACCCTGTCGTGTGCCCGTACAGTAGTTTACGACCACATATGGGGTGTTTCTGTAAACTACAGAATCAGGGCCATAAATGTTGAGTTTGGTTTGGCTGTTAACCCTTGCTTTATAACTGGAAAAAAATTATTAAAATGGAAAATCTGCCAAAAAATGGAAATTCTAAAATGTCATCTCCATTTGACAATAACTCTTGTGGAACACCTAAAGGGTTAATGACGTTTGTAAAAATCAGTTTTGAATACCTTGAGGGGTGTAGTTTCTTAGATGGGGTCACTTTTATGGACTTTCTACTCTTGGGTTTCATCAGGGGGACTTCAAATAGGACATGGTGTCAAAAAAAACTATGTCCAAAAAAATCTGCCTTTCAATAACCGTATGGCATTCCTTTCCTTCTGCGCCCTGCCGCGTGCCCGTACAGTAGTTTACGACCACATATGGGGTGTTTCTGTAAACTACAGAATCAGGGCCATAAATATTGAGTTTGGTTTGGCTGTTAACCCTTGCTTTGTAACTGGAAAAAAAATATTAAAATGGAAAATCTGGCAAAAAAGTGAAATTTTTAAATTGTATCTCTATTTTCCATTAATTCTTGTGGAACACCTAAAGGGTTAACGATGTTTGTAAAATCTGTTTTGAATTTAATGAGGGGTTTAGTTTCTTAGATAGGGTCACTTTTATGGAGTTTCTTCTCTAGGGGTGCATCAGGGGGGCTTCAAATGGGACATGGTGTTAAAAAAAAACATGTCCAGCAAAATCTGCCTTCCAAAAACCGTATGGCATTCCTTTCCTTCTGTGCCCTACCGTGTGCCTGCACAGTAGTTTGCGACCACAAATGGGGTGTTTCTGTAAACTACAGAATTAGGGCCATAAATGTTGAGTTTGGTTTGGCTGTTAACCCTTGCTTTGTAACTGGAAAAAAAATTATTAAAATGGAAATCTGACAAAAAAAATGGAAATTCTAAAATTTCATCTCCATTTGCCAATAACTCTTGTGGAACACCTAAAGGGTTAATGAGGTTTGTAAAAATCTGTTTTGAATACCTTGAGGGGTGTAGTTTCTTAGATGGGGTCACTTTTATGGAGTTTCTACTCTTGGGTTGCATCAGGGGGGCTTCAAATGGGACATGGTGTAAAAAAAAACAGTCCAGCAAAATCTGCCTTCCAATAACCGTATGGCATTCCTTTCCTTCTGTGCCCTGCCGTGTGCCCGTACAGTAGTTTACGACCACATATGGGGTGTTTCTGTAAACTACAGAATCAGGGCCATAAATGTTGAGTTTGGTTTGGCTGTTAACCCTTGCTTTATAACTGGAAAAAAATTATTAAAATGGAAAATCTGCAAAAAAGTGAAATTTTGAAATTGTATCTCTATTTTCCATAAATTCTTATGGAACACCTAAAGGGTTAACGACATTTGTAAAATCAGTTTTGAATAACTTGAGGGGTGTAGCTTCTTAGATGGCGTCACTTTTATGAAATTTCTACTATAGGGGTGCATCAGAGGGGCTTCAAATGCAACATGGTGTTAAAAAAAACCAGTCCAGCAAAATCTGTCTTCCAAAAACTGTATGGCATTCCTTTCCTTCTGCACCCTGTCGTGTGCCCGTACAGTAGTTTACGACCACATATGGGGTGTTTCTGTAAACTACAGAATCAGGGCCATAAATGTTGAGTTTGGTTTGGCTGTTAACCCTTGCTTTATAACTGGAAAAAAATTATTAAAATGGAAAATCTGCAAAAAAGTGAAATTTTGAAATTGTATCTCTATTTTCCATAAATTCTTGTGGAACACCTAAAGGGTTAACGACGTTTGTAAAATCAGTTTTGAATAACTTGAGGGGTGTAGCTTCTTAGATGGGGTCACTTTTATGAAATTTCTACTATAGGGGTGCATCAGAGGGGCTTCAAATGGGACATGGTGTTAAAAAAACCAGTCCAGCAAAATCTGCCTTCCAAAAACCGTATGGCATTCCTTTCCTTCTGCACCCTGTCGTGTGCCCGTACAGTAGTTTACAACCACATATGGGGTGTTTCTGTAAACTACAGAATCAGGGCCATAAATGTTGAGTTTGGTTTGGCTGTTAACCCTTGCTTTGTAACTGGAAAAAAATTATTAAAATGGAAACTCTGCCAAAAAAGTGAAATTTTGAAATTGTATCCCTATTTTCCATTAATTCTTGTGGAACACCTAAAGGGTTAACGTAGTTTGTAAAATCACTTTTGAATTCCTTGAGGGGTGTAGTTTCTTAGATGGGGTCACTTTTATGGAGTTTCTACTCTAGGGGTGCATCAGGGGGGTTTTATATGGGACATGGTGTTAAAAAAAAACATGTCTCGCAAAATCTGCCTTCCAAAAACCGTATGGCATTCCTTTCCTTCTGCGCCCTACCGTGTGCCCGTACAGTAGTTTACGACCACATATGGGGTGTTTCTGTAAACTACAGAAATAGGGCCATAAATGTTGAGTTTGGTTTGGCTGTTAACCCTTGCTTTGTAACTGGAAAAAAATTATTAAAATGGAAAATCTGCCAAAAAATGGAAATTCTAAAATGTCATCTCCATTTGACAATAACTCTTGTGGAACACCTAAAGGGTTAATGACGTTTGTAAAAATCAGTTTTGAATACCTTGAGGGGTGTAGTTTCTTAGATGGGGTCACTTTTATGGACTTTCTACTCTTGGGTTTCATCAGGGGGACTTCAAATAGGACATGGTGTCAAAAAAAACTATGTCCAGCAAAATCTGCCTTTCAATAACCGTATGGCATTCCTTTCCTTCTGCGCCCTGCCGCGTGCCCGTACAGTAGTTTACGACCACATATGGGGTGTTTCTGTAAACTACAGAATCAGGGCCATAAATATTGAGTTTGGTTTGGCTGTTAACCCTTGCTTTGTAACTGGAAAAAAATTATTAAAATGGAAAATCTGGCAAAAAAGTGAAATTTTTAAATTGTATCTCTATTTTCCATTAATTCTTGTGGAACACCTAAAGGGTTAACGATGTTTGTAAAATCTGTTTTGAATACCTTGAGGGGTTTAGTTTCTTAGATAGGGTCACTTTTATGGAGTTTCTTCTCTAGGGGTGCATCAGGGGGGCTTCAAATGGGACATGGTGTTAAAAAAAAACATGTCCAGCAAAATCTGCCTTCCAAAAACCGTATGGCATTCCTTTCCTTCTGTGCCCTACCGTGTGCCTGCACAGTAGTTTGCGACCACAAATGGGGTGTTTCTGTAAACTACAGAATTAGGGCCATAAATGTTGAGTTTGGTTTGGCTGTTAACCCTTGCTTTGTAACTGGAAAAAAAATTATTAAAATGGAAATCTGACAAAAAAAATGGAAATTCTAAAATTTCATCTCCATTTGCCAATAACTCTTGTGGAACACCTAAAGGGTTAATGAGGTTTGTAAAAATCTGTTTTGAATACCTTGAGGGGTGTAGTTTCTTAGATGGGGTCACTTTTATGGAGTTTCTACTCTTGGGTTGCATCAGGGGGGCTTCAAATGGGACATGGTGTAAAAAAAAACAGTCCAGCAAAATCTGCCTTCCAATAACCGTATGGCATTCCTTTCCTTCTGTGCCCTGCCGTGTGCCCGTACAGTAGTTTACGACCACATATGGGGTGTTTCTGTAAACTACAGAATCAGGGCCATAAATGTTGAGTTTGGTTTGGCTGTTAACCCTTGCTTTATAACTGGAAAAAAATTATTAAAATGGAAAATCTGCAAAAAAGTGAAATTTTGAAATTGTATCTCTATTTTCCATAAATTCTTATGGAACACCTAAAGGGTTAACGACATTTGTAAAATCAGTTTTGAATAACTTGAGGGGTGTAGCTTCTTAGATGGCGTCACTTTTATGAAATTTCTACTATAGGGGTGCATCAGAGGGGCTTCAAATGGAACATGGTGTTAAAAAAAACCAGTCCAGCAAAATCTGCCTTCCAAAAACTGTATGGCATTCCTTTCCTTCTGCACCCTGTCGTGTGCCCGTACAGTAGTTTACGACCACATATGGGGTGTTTCTGTAAACTACAGAATCAGGGCCATAAATGTTGAGTTTGGTTTGGCTGTTAATCCTTGCTTTATAACTGGAAAAAAATTATTAAAATGGAAAATCTGCAAAAAAGTGAAATTTTGAAATTGTATCTCTATTTTCCATAAATTCTTGTGGAACACCTAAAGGGTAAACGACGTTTGTAAAATCAGTTTTGAATAACTTGAGGGGTGTAGCTTCTTAGATGGGGTCACTTTTATGAAATTTCTACTATAGGGGTGCATCAGAGGGGCTTCAAATGGGACATGGTGTTAAAAAAACCAGTCCAGCAAAATCTGCCTTCCAAAAACCGTATGGCATTCCTTTCCTTCTGCACCCTGTCGTGTGCCCGTACAGTAGTTTACAACCACATATGGGGTGTTTCTGTAAACTACAGAATCCGGGCCATAAATGTTGAGTTTGGTTTGGCTGTTAACCCTTGCTTTGTAACTGGAAAAAAATTATTAAAATGGAAACTCTGCCAAAAAAGTGAAATTTTGAAATTGTATCCCTATTTTCCATTAATTCTTGTGGAACACCTAAAGGGTTAACGTAGTTTGTAAAATCACTTTTGAATTCCTTGAGGGGTGTAGTTTCTTAGATGGGGTCACTTTTATGGAGTTTCTACTCTAGGGGTGCATCAGGGGGGTTTTATATGGGACATGGTGTTAAAAAAAAACATGTCTCGCAAAATCTGCCTTCCAAAAACCGTATGGCATTCCTTTCCTTCTGCGCCCTACCGTGTGCCCGTACAGTAGTTTACGACCACATATGGGGTGTTTCTGTAAACTACAGAAATAGGGCCATAAATGTTGAGTTTGGTTTGGCTGTTAACCCTTGCTTTGTAACTGGAAAAAAATTATTAAAATGGAAAATCTGCCAAAAAATGGAAATTCTAAAATGTCATCTCCATTTGACAATAACTCTTGTGGAACACCTAAAGGGTTAATGACGTTTGTAAAAATCAGTTTTGAATACCTTGAGGGGTGTAGTTTCTTAGATGGGGTCACTTTTATGGACTTTCTACTCTTGGGTTTCATCAGGGGGACTTCAAATAGGACATGGTGTCAAAAAAAACTATGTCCAGCAAAATCTGCCTTTCAATAACCGTATGGCATTCCTTTCCTTCTGCGCCCTGCCACGTGCCCGTACAGTAGTTTACGACCACATATGGGGTGTTTCTGTAAACTACAGAATCAGGGCCATAAATGTTGAGTTTGGTTTGGCTGTTAACCCTTGCTTTGTAACTGGAAAAAAATTATTAAAATGGAAAATCTGGCAAAAAAGTGAAATTTTGAAATTGTATCTCTATTTTCCATTAATTCTTGTGGAACACCTAAAGGGTTAACGATGTTTGTAAAATCTGTTTTGAATACCTTGAGGGGTTTAGTTTCTTAGATAGGGTCACTTTTATGGAGTTTCTTCTCTAGGGGTGCATCAGGGGGGCTTCAAATGGGACATGGTGTTAAAAAAAAACATGTCCAGCAAAATCTGCCTTCCAAAAACCGTATGGCATTCCTTTCCTTCTGTGCCCTACCGTGTGCCTGCACAGTAGTTTGCGACCACAAATAGGGTGTTTCTGTAAACTACAGAATTAGGGCCATAAATGTTGAGTTTGGTTTGGCTGTTAACCCTTGCTTTGTAACTGGAAAAAAAATTATTAAAATGGAAATCTGACAAAAAAATGGAAATTCTAAAATTTCATCTCCATTTGCCAATAACTCTTGTGGAACACCTAAAGGGTTAATGAGGTTTGTAAAAATCTGTTTTGAATACCTTGAGGGGTGTAGTTTCTTAGATGGGGTCACTTTTATGGAGTTTCTACTCTTGGGTTGCATCAGGGGGGCTTCAAATGGGACATGGTGTAAAAAAAAACAGTCCAGCAAAATCTGCCTTCCAATAACCGTATGGCATTCCTTTCCTTCTGTGCCCTGCCGTGTGCCCGTACAGTAGTTTACGACCACATATGGGGTGTTTCTGTTAACTGCAGAATCAGGGCCATAATTATTGAGTTTGGTTTGGCTGTTAACCCTTGCTTTGTAACTGGAAAAAAATTATTAAAATGGAAAATCTGCCAAAAAAGTGAAATTTTTAAATTGTATCTCTATTTTCCATTAATTCTTGTGGAACACCTAAAAGGTTAACATTGTTTGTAAAATCAGTTTTGAATACCTTGAGGGGTGTAGTTTCTTAGATGGGGTCACTTTTATGGAGTTTCTACTATAGGGGTGCATCAGGGGCAGGGCCGGATTAAGAGCATCATGGGCCTGGTGCTGAGGATTTTGCTGGGCCTTTTTATGGAACTGCACTCAGTGTCTTAATTACATATATATTTTATCGATACCATTAAAGTATTTTGTTCCTGCAACTACCCCTTAATTTGGCGTCTATCTTGGCAACATGGAGGGGGACCACGGGAGGGGGACCCTGAAGGTGGGGGCACCCTCAGGGCACTATAGTGTCAGGAAAACCGCTTTGTTTTCCTGACACTATAGTGATCATTTAACATGACTATGAAGATTACTGTTTTCTAGCTGCTGTGGACTGTGGACAACAGCAGCTAGAAACAGTAATTTTCATAGAGCTGTGTTATGATTTATGGACACAGCACTCAGCATGCTTAGCCAGTCAGATAGAAGGCTGGCTAAGCATGCTGAGAGCTGTGTCTAAATAACATAACACATTAAAGGGATTCTGTCACCAGGTTTCACCCCTGTCAGCTAAAAATATACTGATGTTCAGGGCGTCTTCACGATTCCTAATGTGGGCTTATAAATGTCATCTGTGGGCTTATTTAGCTAAAAAACAGCTATTACTAACCTGTCAGTCAAACAAATAAGGTGCCCAAGGGGATGTTAATGGATGCAAGGTGCCGGCCGCACCCGCCGCCGTTCGTGCCCAGCGCCGCCTTTCCAGATTTCTGCACCGCCTCCTAATCCTCTGTGCCGCCTCTCGCTCTCCCTCCCTCCCCCCTCCTCCTGCTGTAAGATCTCGCAGGGGGGTTGAGCGAAGTGCCGGCGCATGCACACTTCGCTGTAAGAAGCCAAATGGAGAAGTCCGCACGGGCGCATCAGGCAGAGCCCTGTGCGCAAGCGCAAGATCTTACAGCAGAAGGAGGGGGAGGGAGAGCGAGAGGCGTCACAGAGGATTAGGAGGCAGAGCAGAAGTCCGGAAAGGCAGCGCTGGGCACGAATGGCGGCAGGTGCGGCCGGCACCTTGCATCCATTAACATCCCCTTGGGCACCTTATTTGTTTGACTGACAGGTTAGTAATAGCTGTTTTTTAGCTAAATAAGCCCACAGATGACATTTATAAGCCCACATTAGGAATCGTGAAGACGCCCTGAACATCAGCATATTTTTAGCTGACAGGGGTAAAACCTGGTGACAGAATCCCTTTAAAGAAATTACTGTTTCTAGCTGCTGTGGACTAGCTGTGGACTAGCAGCTAGAAACAGTAATTTCTTTATGTGTTATGTTATTTAGACTGAGCTCTCAGCATGCTTAGCCAGTCAGTAATTTTCATAGTGCTGTTATGATTTATGGACACAGCTCTCAGCATGCTTAGCCAGCCTTCTATCTGGCTGTGCTTCTTGAGAGTCACAGTCCACAGGCTCAGAAACAGCCAGATAGAAGGCTGGCTAAGCATGCTGAGAGCTGTGTCCATAAATCATAACAGCACTATGATTGCCCTCCCTTCCAACTGGATGAGTTTATCTGATACCTGCCCTGCTCCAGAAGCTGCTGCTGTCTCGCGGGCTGGTGTGGCTGAGCGCTGTGGGCCATGTGCTGGTCGAAACTGCTGAGCAGGTTGTACACAGCGCAGCGTGCAGGAGGGATAACCGCAGGCGCACTGAGGTCATATCCGGCGGGCCGCGGCATTACAGGAACCGCACCAGCTGCTCTGACGTCCTGCCGCCGGATATCCTGTGACGTATATCCGCCGGCAGGACGTCAGAGCAGCTGGTGCTGTTCCTGTAATGCCGCGGCCCGCCGGATATGACCTCAGTGCGCTCACGGTTATCCCTCCTGCACGCTGCGCTGTCTACAATAGTGATGGGAAATTCGGATCTTTCAGATGAATCGGTTCATGAATCGGATCTTCGGTTCACTTGCTGAGTCGCTGACTGCTGAGCTGACTCGCAAGTGAACCGAAGACTCTAGGTGCCGGTGCGCATGCGCAGATGCTATCCATCCGATTCGCTTGCTGCTGCTGACTCAGTCGGCTCTTCAGCTCTCTAATGAGTGAGTCAGGATCAGGAAGAGTGATTGATTATAGTGATAGTGAAGGGAAGCTGAGGCTGACGCCGGACAGGAGGACTCAGAAGCTGTCACTGTGGTGTGCATTGTTGTCTGTTGTGCATTGTTACCCACAGTGACAACAGTCTGACACTGACAGTAGTACAACGAACCAAGTGAAGTGAAATGTGAATGCACGCACAGGGAAAACTATGTGCTGAATTGATAACAGTATTACAGTAACACAGTCACTGGCTGATAATAAAATAGTCCCCACTTAACGGAATCCATAAAGGAGATGTGAACCCACCCTTAGTTATATAGCTACTGAATGAGATGCCTTTAACATATATATCTCCTGAGAAGCCAATTTGATCCTAAAGGGTTAATTCAACCTGTAATCTAAACTCTGTGTCATCTGTCACTTCTCTTATCTCTCTGCTCCTGTCCCTTAATCTTATCACTGCTGCAACAAAAGCAGCCGAGAGCCTCAGTGTAACCTGTTCTAGACTCTGACTCACGGCCTCAGTGTAACCTGTTCTAGAGTCTGACAGCCTCAGTGTAACCTGTTCTAGAGTCTGACAGCCTCAGTGTAACCTGTTCTAGACTCTGACAGCCTCAGTGTAACCTGTTCTAGACTCTGACAGCCTCAGTGTAACCTGTTCTAGACTCTGACAGCCTCAGTGTAACCTGTTCTAAAGTCTGACTCACGGCCTCAGTGTAACCTGTTCTAGAGTCTGACTCACGGCTCTTTTAACTCAAAGAATCGAATGAGTTTCTAGTCGGATCTTTAGATTCTTTTAACCTGAGACTCATTGGATTCATTTCTATTCTTAGACTCCCTGCACTACTCAGATGGCTCAGAGCTGCTAGTGCTTGCCTTGCCTCAGCTCTGATTGGTTGGTGGGCGGGAGGGGCTGGCAGAAGCAGCTTCCACTCTAGGATCATATTACGCTCCTCCCGAGTCCCTCCCTCAGGCTCCTCCCTGCTGCCAGCCTGAGGTGAGCGTCTCTGCATTGTCTGTGTGCTGTGTGACTGAGCTGACAACAGAGGACTTTTAGCGCGGGCCGCTCCCGACAACCTTTCGGCTGGCGGATGGGCCTATTTTATGGTAGGGGCCTGGAGCTGCAGCTCCATCAGCCCCTATGTTAATCCGGCCCTGATTAGGGGGGCTTCAAATGAGACATGGTGTTAAAAAAAAACAGTCCAGCAAAATCTGCCTTCCAAAAACCGTATGGCATTCCTTTCCTTCTGCGCCCTGCCACGTGCCCGTACAGTAGTTTACGACCACATATGGGGTGTTTCTGTAAACTACAGAATCAGGGCCATAAATGTTGAGTTTGGTTTGGCTGTTAACCCTTGCTTTGTAACTGGAAAAAAATTATTAAAATGGAAAATCTGGCAAAAAAGTGAAATTTTTAAATTGTATCTCTATTTTCCATTAATTCTTGTGGAACACCTAAAGGGTTAACGATGTTTGTAAAATCTGTTTTGAATACCTTGAGGGGTTTAGTTTCTTAGATAGGGTCACTTTTATGGAGTTTCTTCTCTAGGGGTGCATCAGGGGGGCTTCAAATGGGACATGGTGTTAAAAAAAAACATGTCCAGCAAAATCTGCCTTCCAAAAACCGTATGGCATTCCTTTCCTTCTGTGCCCTACCGTGTGCCTGCACAGTAGTTTGCGACCACAAATAGGGTGTTTCTGTAAACTACAGAATTAGGGCCATAAATGTTGAGTTTGGTTTGGCTGTTAACCCTTGCTTTGTAACTGGAAAAAAAATTATTAAAATGGAAATCTGACAAAAAAATGGAAATTCTAAAATTTCATCTCCATTTGCCAATAACTCTTGTGGAACACCTAAAGGGTTAATGAGGTTTGTAAAAATCTGTTTTGAATACCTTGAGGGGTGTAGTTTCTTAGATGGGGTCACTTTTATGGAGTTTCTACTCTTGGGTTGCATCAGGGGGGCTTCAAATGGGACATGGTGTAAAAAAAAACAGTCCAGCAAAATCTGCCTTCCAATAACCGTATGGCATTCCTTTCCTTCTGTGCCCTGCCGTGTGCCCGTACAGTAGTTTACGACCACATATGGGGTGTTTCTGTTAACTGCAGAATCAGGGCCATAATTATTGAGTTTGGTTTGGCTGTTAACCCTTGCTTTGTAACTGGAAAAAAATTATTAAAATGGAAAATCTGCCAAAAAAGTGAAATTTTTAAATTGTATCTCTATTTTCCATTAATTCTTGTGGAACACCTAAAAGGTTAACATTGTTTGTAAAATCAGTTTTGAATACCTTGAGAGGTGTAGTTTCTTAGATGGGGTCACTTTTATGGAGTTTCTACTATAGGGGTGCATCAGGGGCAGGGCCGGATTAAGAGCATCATGGGCCTGGTGCTGAGGATTTTGCTGGGCCTTTTTATGGAACTGCACTCAGTGTCTTAATTACATATATATTTTATCGATACCATTAAAGTATTTTGTTCCTGCAACTACCCCTTAATTTGGCGTCTATCTTGGCAACATGGAGGGGGACCACGGGAGGGGGACCCTGAAGGTGGGGGCACCCTCAGGGCACTATAGTGTCAGGAAAACCGCTTTGTTTTCCTGACACTATAGTGATCATTTAACATGACTATGAAGATTACTGTTTTCTAGCTGCTGTGGACTGTGGACAACAGCAGCTAGAAACAGTAATTTTCATAGAGCTGTGTTATGATTTATGGACACAGCACTCAGCATGCTTAGCCAGTCAGATAGAAGGCTGGCTAAGCATGCTGAGAGCTGTGTCTAAATAACATAACACATTAAAGGGATTCTGTCACCAGGTTTCACCCCTGTCAGCTAAAAATATACTGATGTTCAGGGCGTCTTCACGATTCCTAATGTGGGCTTATAAATGTCATCTGTGGGCTTATTTAGCTAAAAAACAGCTATTACTAACCTGTCAGTCAAACAAATAAGGTGCCCAAGGGGATGTTAATGGATGCAAGGTGCCGGCCGCACCCGCCGCCGTTCGTGCCCAGCGCCGCCTTTCCAGATTTCTGCACCGCCTCCTAATCCTCTGTGCCGCCTCTCGCTCTCCCTCCCTCCCCCCTCCTCCTGCTGTAAGATCTCGCAGGGGGGTTGAGCGAAGTGCCGGCGCATGCACACTTCGCTGTAAGAAGCCAAATGGAGAAGTCCGCACGGGCGCATCAGGCAGAGCCCTGTGCGCAAGCGCAAGATCTTACAGCAGAAGGAGGGGGAGGGAGAGCGAGAGGCGTCACAGAGGATTAGGAGGCAGAGCAGAAGTCCGGAAAGGCAGCGCTGGGCACGAATGGCGGCGGGTGCGGCCGGCACCTTGCATCCATTAACATCCCCTTGGGCACCTTATTTGTTTGACTGACAGGTTAGTAATAGCTGTTTTTTAGCTAAATAAGCCCACAGATGACATTTATAAGCCCACATTAGGAATCGTGAAGACGCCCTGAACATCAGCATATTTTTAGCTGACAGGGGTAAAACCTGGTGACAGAATCCCTTTAAAGAAATTACTGTTTCTAGCTGCTGTGGACTAGCTGTGGACTAGCAGCTAGAAACAGTAATTTCTTTATGTGTTATGTTATTTAGACTGAGCTCTCAGCATGCTTAGCCAGTCAGTAATTTTCATAGTGCTGTTATGATTTATGGACACAGCTCTCAGCATGCTTAGCCAGCCTTCTATCTGGCTGTGCTTCTTGAGAGTCACAGTCCACAGGCTCAGAAACAGCCAGATAGAAGGCTGGCTAAGCATGCTGAGAGCTGTGTCCATAAATCATAACAGCACTATGATTGCCCTCCCTTCCAACTGGATGAGTTTATCTGATACCTGCCCTGCTCCAGAAGCTGCTGCTGTCTCGCGGGCTGGTGTGGCTGAGCGCTGTGGGCCATGTGCTGGTCGAAACTGCTGAGCAGGTTGTACACAGCGCAGCGTGCAGGAGGGATAACCGCAGGCGCACTGAGGTCATATCCGGCGGGCCGCGGCATTACAGGAACCGCACCAGCTGCTCTGACGTCCTGCCGCCGGATATCCTGTGACGTATATCCGCCGGCAGGACGTCAGAGCAGCTGGTGCTGTTCCTGTAATGCCGCGGCCCGCCGGATATGACCTCAGTGCGCTCACGGTTATCCCTCCTGCACGCTGCGCTGTCTACAATAGTGATGGGAAGTTCGGATCTTTCAGATGAATCGGTTCATGAATCGGATCTTCGGTTCACTTGCTGAGTCGCTGACTGCTGAGCTGACTCGCAAGTGAACCGAAGACTCTAGGTGCCGGTGCGCATGCGCAGATGCTATCCATCCGATTCGCTTGCTGCTGCTGACTCAGTCGGCTCTTCAGCTCTCTAATGAGTGAGTCAGGATCAGGAAGAGTGATTGATTATAGTGATAGTGAAGGGAAGCTGAGGCTGACGCCGGACAGGAGGACTCAGAAGCTGTCACTGTGGTGTGCATTGTTGTCTGTTGTGCATTGTTACCCACAGTGACAACAGTCTGACACTGACAGTAGTACAACGAACCAAGTGAAGTGAAATGTGAATGCACGCACAGGGAAAACTATGTGCTGAATTGATAACAGTATTACAGTAACACAGTCACTGGCTGATAATAAAATAGTCCCCACTTAACGGAATCCATAAAGGAGATGTGAACCCACCCTTAGTTATATAGCTACTGAATGAGATGCCTTTAACATATATATCTCCTGAGAAGCCAATTTGATCCTAAAGGGTTAATTCAACCTGTAATCTAAACTCTGTGTCATCTGTCACTTCTCTTATCTCTCTGCTCCTGTCCCTTAATCTTATCACTGCTGCAACAAAAGCAGCCGAGAGCCTCAGTGTAACCTGTTCTAGACTCTGACTCACGGCCTCAGTGTAACCTGTTCTAGAGTCTGACAGCCTCAGTGTAACCTGTTCTAGAGTCTGACAGCCTCAGTGTAACCTGTTCTAGACTCTGACAGCCTCAGTGTAACCTGTTCTAGACTCTGACAGCCTCAGTGTAACCTGTTCTAGACTCTGACAGCCTCAGTGTAACCTGTTCTAAAGTCTGACTCACGGCCTCAGTGTAACCTGTTCTAGAGTCTGACTCACGGCTCTTTTAACTCAAAGAATCGAATGAGTTTCTAGTCGGATCTTTAGATTCTTTTAACCTGAGACTCATTGGATTCATTTCTATTCTTAGACTCCCTGCACTACTCAGATGGCTCAGAGCTGCTAGTGCTTGCCTTGCCTCAGCTCTGATTGGTTGGTGGGCGGGAGGGGCTGGCAGAAGCAGCTTCCACTCTAGGATCATATTACGCTCCTCCCGAGTCCCTCCCTCAGGCTCCTCCCTGCTGCCAGCCTGAGGTGAGCGTCTCTGCATTGTCTGTGTGCTGTGTGACTGAGCTGACAACAGAGGACTTTTAGCGCGGGCCGCTCCCGACAACCTTTCGGCTGGCGGATGGGCCTATTTTATGGTAGGGGCCTGGAGCTGCAGCTCCATCAGCCCCTATGTTAATCCGGCCCTGATTAGGGGGGCTTCAAATGAGACATGGTGTTAAAAAAAAACAGTCCAGCAAAATCTGCCTTCCAAAAACCGTATGGCATTCCTTTCCTTCTGTGCCCTGCCGTGTGCCCGTACAGTAGTTTACGACCACATATGGGGTGTTTCTGTAAACTACAGAATCAGGGCCATAAATGTTGAGTTTGGTTTGGCTGTTAACCCTTGCTTTGTAACTGGAAAAAAATTATTAAAATGGAAAATCTGCCAAAAAAGTGAATTTTTTAAATTGTATCTCTATTTTCCATTAATTCTTGTGGAACACCTAAAGGGTTAACGTCGTTTGTAAAATCAGTTTTGAATACGTTGAGGGGTGTAGTTTCTTAGATGGGGTCACTTTTATGGAGTTTCTACTCTAGGGGTGCATCAGGGGGGCTTCAAATGGGACATGGTGTCAAAAAAACCAGTCTAGCAAAATCTGCCTCCCAAAAAACGTATGGCATTCCTTTCCTTCTGCGCCCTGCCGTGTGCCCGTACAGTAGTTTACGACCACATATGGGGTGTTTCTGTAAACTACAGTTTTAGGGCCATAAATATTGAGTTTGGTTTGGCTGTTAACCCTTGCTTTGTAACTGGAAAAAAAATAATTAAAATGGAAAATCTGCCAAAAAAGTGACATTTTGAAATTGTATCTCTATTTTCCATTAATTCTTGTGGAACACCTAAAGGGTTAACAAAGTTTGTAAAAATCTGTTTTGAATACCTTGAGGAGTGTAGTTTATAGAATGGGGTCATTTTTAGGTGGTTTCTATTATGTAAGCCCCGCTAAGTGACTTCAGACCTGAACTGGTCCCTAAAAATTGGGTTTTTGAAAATTTCAAGATTTGCTTCTAAACTTCTAAGCCTTGTAACATCCCCAAAAAATAAAATATCATTCCCAAAATTATCCAAACATGAAGTAGACATATGAGGAATGTAAAGTAATAACTATTTTTGGAGGTTTTACTATGTATTATAGAAGTAGAGAAATTGAAACTTGGAAATTTGCACATTTTTCCAAATTTTTGGTAAATGTGGTATTTTGTTATGCGAAAAAAAAATATCTTTTTTGACCCAATTTTAGCAGTGTCATGAAGTACAATATGTGACGAAAAAACTATCTCAGAACGGCCTGGGTAAGTAAAAGCGTTTTAAAGTTATCAGCACTTAAAGTGACACTGGTCAGATTTTCAAAAAATGGCCAAGTCCTTAAGGTGAAATAGGGCTGAGTCCTTAAGGGGTTAAGTTTTGGCTCATGCAGCACAAAGGCTATGTGCTTCCCTGTTTGTGATGGACGAATATCGGCCGGGGCGATTCGCAAACGCGCATTCGTGATCAAATGTTCGCAAACCGCGCGTTTGCGGCAGGCCCAATTCACTTTAATGGCAGGTGAACCTGAAAAACCTTCAGGTCATATTTGCAGCCAACAAACACTTACTAGAAGTACACAAATAGTCACACAACATGGACAGTGATATACCAGAGGGGGGTCATTGGCAAAAATTCCCACAAAAAATATGTTTTTTAATCAGGCGCCATTTTTATGCGTCTTAAAGAGAAACTCTCAACAATGTTCCCTGCTGCAGCCTAGAAATGTTTTATTTCCTATCGGTTTGATGTATACAAATGTGCAGCACTCCACGTTTTTTGATCCCTGCAGAGTCCATGTAAAAAATGCATACGTTAACATAAAAAAAAATTCTACCATGGAACTGTATGGTGAACGGACGCCACTGTATGGCATCAGTCTGAGGCATCTGTTAACACATACATTTTTGGTATGCATTAAATGCATGGCAAAAATAGGATGTGATCCCAGCCCTAGTGTCAGAATAAGCACCAGTACACAGCGGAGCGGGGAGGCCGCCATGTACTGACAGAGTGCTACCTGTTCCTGGTGGTCAAGGACGAGGACTGTGTTTCCGAAGGCTAATTTTCTACTGGGAAATATAGGGCACAGTAATAATACAATAATACAATTAGGTGGTAAATTAGGGTCACTGCACAGGGTGTGGTATGAGGGCACAATGCAGGGTATAAGGGAGCACAGTATGGGGTGAGGGGCACAGTATGGGGTGGGGGCACAGTCACATGACCCTGTGACATTAGAAGGTCCTTATGGTGAATACGGTTCATATGCCACCATAATGAGAGGCAGAGGAGTGAGACAGGGGTGTGATTATGTGTCACGGTCCCTCAGGTGACTGATGTCAGGAGATCAGGGAGACTGGCTGAGCGTGGAGGAATCTAAGAGCCTCCTTAATTTCTCTTGATTCAGTATTGAAAGGGTTAATGACCACTTCCCTTTTCTCCGCTGTTGCTCAGTGGTTATCACTTCTACCCTTTATAGTCTGACCCCACCCTTCTGACTATGCGGTAGATAGCTTTCTTTTGGGTTTGGCTGAGCTAGTGTGAGGTCGTCTCTGGTGTTCCTACTCGTCCATCTCTGCATACGTCAAGTGTCGTGTTTGTTTGTGTTTGTAACATAGTAACATAGTACATAAGGCCGAAAAAAGACATTTGTCCATCCAGTTCGGCCTGTTATCCTGCAAGTTGATCCAGAGAAAGGCAAAAAAAAAAAACCTGTGAGGTAGAAGCCAATTTTCCCCACTTTAGGGGAATAAAAAATTCCTTCCCGACTCCAATCAGGCAATCAGAATAACTCCCTGGATCAACGACCCCTCTCTAGTAGCTATAGCCTGTGATATTATTACGCTCCAGAAATACATCCAGGCCCCTCTTGAATTCCTTTATTGTACTCCCTGTTGTTTGTATCTGGGCCTGAGACAGAGACTTCCTTTCGTCCATCTGGGGAGGAATGGGTTGTCTCTGGTCCTAACCTTATTCCAGGGCCTTTTAGGGAATAAAAGGCCTAGGTATCCTGCATATGAATATTCCTACCTTCAAGGTCTATTCATATTGATAGGTAGTTGGGGCCTGGATCAGGGTTGTTTAGGAGGTTTCCTGTTCCTTTCCTAGTTTCCAGGCCCAGTTATTGTTCCCCTTCCCTCCTCTGTTCAGTGTGGAAGTTTTCCCCCACACTGATCATGACATTATGTGGCTTGAGATAAAAAATTTAACTGTTGTCCAGTACAGGCCCCAAAAATTAGGCAATAGGCATTCACCTGAAAGCAAAGAACTCTGGATTATGTGGCTGGAGGTACATTAGGCGGTCACAGGATAAAAACGTAACTGTCGGCCAGTACAGGCCCCAAAAATTTGCCAATAGGTATTCACCTGACAGCAAAGAACTTTGGATTCTTTGGCTAGAGGTACATTAGGCGGTCACAGGATAAATATGTAACTGTCGGCCAGTACAGGCCCCAAATATTAGGCAATAGGAATTCACCTGACAGCAAATAACTTTGGATTCTGTGGCTGGAGGTACATTAGGTGATCATAGGATAAATATATAACTGTCGGCCAGTACAGGCCCCAAATATTAGGCAATAGGCATTCACCTGACAGCAAAGAACTTTGGATTCTTTGGCTGGAAGTACATTAGGCGTTCACAGGATAAAAATTTAACTGTCGGCCAGTACAGGCCCCAAAAATTTGTCAATAGGCATTCAACTGACAGCACAGAACTTTGGATTCTGTGGCTGGAGGGGCATTAGGTGGTCACAGGATAAATATGTAACTGTCGGCCAGTACAGAACCCAAAAATTAGGCATTCACCTGACATAAAAGGGCTTTTATGCCGCTGTATATACATAAGGCAAGAACCATTCTTTGATCTGGGTGGTGATGGATATGTGTGGGCTGGCATGAGGAAATTCAATTACACATGGTCATCACTGGTGTTGAATTCCTCCCAGATCCATGCCTCGTGAGCTAGGCGAGTGCGCTTATCGGTCATGATCCCCCCTTGCTGCGCTGAACGTACTTTCGGACAGGACACTCGACGATGGGAAATCCAAGAGTTCCATGGCAAATTGTGCCAGCTCTGGCCACAGGTCAATCCTGCACACCCAGTAGTCAAGGGGTTCCTCGCTTCTCAGAGCGTGCACATCGGCCGTTAACCCTATGTAGTCGGACATTTGTCGGTCTAGGCATTCTCTGAGGCTGGATCCGGAGGGCGGCTGTCGATGAATTGGCTGCAAGAATGATCTCATATCCGAAGTGACCAACACATCTTCAAACCACCCTCTTTTTGCAGGCGCGGTAGGATTGGTATCTGCACCTGTTTCACTGTGGGTGGAAATTCCTCTGCCAGTGCCCGCAACAGCAGAATGCAGCATCTCTCACAGCAAGGCCTGGAAATGCTGCATTCTGACAGCCCTCTGTGATGCTGGTAACATGTCCGCCATTTTGTGTTTGTACTGGGTGTCTAAGTACGTTGCCACCCAGTACAGGTCCTTGACCTTTATGCTTTTTATACGGAGGTCCCTCTTCAAACACTGGAGCATGAAGGCCCTCATTTGCACTAAATTGGAAGCGGTGGAGTGCCCTGGCTCCTGCTCATTGCCCAGGAGAATGTCATCCTCGGTCTCCTCCCCTCAGCCACGGACAACACCAGGGATCCCCAAAAAGTTTAAAGCCTGCTCTTCTTGCTCCTCCTCCCTCCAGCCACCATCCTCCTCTGACTCCTCTTCAGACTCCTGCTGACTTGTCTCAGATAGAGTAGCCCCCCTGGGAATTTATTCAGTATTGCAACTTCCTCATCTTTCAGCTCCTTGATCAATGACACAACGCAATGCACGCTCCAGAAAGGCGTAAGGTACGATGTCACTGATGGTGCCCTGGCTGCGACTGACCAGTTTGGTGATCTCAACAAATGGCCACAGAAGTCTGCATGCATCGTGCATGAGCAGCCACTGGCACGGTGAAAAAAAAACAACTCACCAGAACCTGTCCTGCCGCAGAGTTCGTACAGGAAGTCGTTAATGGCATGTTTCTGCTGGAGCAGCCTAGCAAGCATATACAAGGTGGAGTTCCAGCGCGTCGGGCAGTCACAAATCAGACGTCTGACGGGCAATTAGTGTCGCCGCTGAACGTCAGCAAGGCAAGCCATGGCCCTGTAAGATCTTCTAAAATGGCCGGAGATTTTCCTGGCCTGCCGCAAGACGTCCTGGACCCCGGGGTATTTGGCAACAAATCGCTGCACGACTAAGTTCAGGACATGTGCCATGTGTGTCATTTTGTCCTGTTTCAGCACGCTTAGCAGATTGGCACCGTTGTCGCACACCACTTTACCAACTGTCAAATTGAGCGGGGTTAGCCACTGATCGGCCTGTGACTGCAGAGCTGAAAGGAGTGCAGGACTGGTGTGGCTCTTGGCTTCCAGGCACAGCATGGCAATGTCTCACCTGGCAAGTTGAATAGGTTCTGGGTAGCTTGTTGCTGCCACAAGCCATAATACAGCCGCATCCGTGTGGACCAAGACATGGGGGGCAAAAATAAGTATTGAGACTTATGTAATTAAATGCATTACTTTATTGGGATTTATTCTCCCTTTTGCATTCGTTGATTATATTGTAAGCCAGTGATAAGAGGTGGGCTTGAGTTTGGGTGTGCGGCCACAGACACAGCCCAACGCAGGAATCACCACCACTGAAACGGAGCTTATTGCTAATAGGTCCCCTGATGAGTTGGACTGATGTCCAACGAAACGCGTTGGTACGTTTAGAAGGACCAAACGAAGTACATGTTTTATGACTAGAAGATTGACCTACTGGTAACAGGGCTCCCCACCACAGTGTGACAAAGCTGGGCAGTCTCCATTGCTGCTCAGGGACAGGGAGGGCCTAACAGGTTTCACGGACAACTGTGGGAATTAATGTGGATAGTGCCAGACACCCTATATCCATTGTAGGGAGAGACTAGTTGTCAGAGACCCAGTACTAGTCTCCCCTATCCCTAGTTCCTGGTTACCACTGGTGTATATCACATATATTTAGGGATTTAATTGCACACTATTAAAAGTTATGTTTCAAAAGGTATCTATTTGGATTATACTTGTGGAAATTTATGGTACCATACTCTTCATCAAGCAGTAACCAATGTGCAATTTGGTCATGTTATAAGCGGAGCTTGTGGGGTGTAGCGGAAGAGGCGATAGCAGTGGAAAAGGAGGAGTCAGCCGAGGAGGAGACGGAGGATGGAGTAGGAGGAGGAGAAGAAGAGGCAGGTAACACCAAATCCACACGGGTGCCACGGGTTGCATGATTGACAGCCGTCAGAAGGTTCACCCAGTGGGCAGTAAAGGTTATGTACCTTCCCTGCCCGTGTTTGCTAGACTACGTGTCTGTGGTCAGATGTATCTTGGCACTGACAACTTGTGCCAGAGATATATTAACTTGCCGCTGAACATGGCCATATAGTTCAGGGATGCCCTTCTGTGAGAAATATTTCCTCCCCGGGACCTTCCATTGAGGTGTGCCAATGGCCAAAAATTTTCTAAAGGCCTCCAAGTCCACTAATTTATATGGCAGTAGTTGGCGGGCTAGCAGTTCCGACAAGCCAGCGGCCAGCTGGGTAAGAGGATTATCCAGCGTCATTATGTTTTTACGCTCGAACATTTGGGCGACGGAAGCTTGCCTTGTGCCAGATGAACGCGACTACGGCACGGTGGAAGATGGAGTGGAGGACAAATGGGAGGAGAGAGGAGAAGAAGAGGCAGGACATGGAGCGCCGGGAGTGTGGCTTTGTGGGTTCTGACGGCATTGCTCCCACTGGGCTCTGTGATGGGAAGCCAGGTGCCTTCTTAAGATTTATAGCAATAGCACCCCTCAGTATTTGGCGGAAACATGAATATGGTACCCCTCAATCAGTATTTTGTGTAAGCAGGTGTATCGCAGCCCTCAATCAGTATTTGGTAGAAGAAGGTATATAGCAATAGCACCCCTCAATCAGTATTTAGTGGAAGAAGGTATATGGCACCCCTCAATCAGTATTTGGCAAAAACAGGTATATGGCACCCCTCAATCATTATTTTGTGGAAGCAGGTGTATTGCAGCGCTCAATCAGTATTTGGTGGAAGAAGGTATATGTCACAGTCGTTACCTCTGGCTGTGACCTTCTGTCTATCCTCTCGCTGCAGCTCCGTTCCTGTGTGTCATTTGTGGTTCTTTATGGGTTAACTCCCCTGTGTGTCTATTAGGAGTTAATCCTCTCTCTCTGCTCCATGGGTGTGGCCTCTCTGCTGCACCCATGGAACCTGTATATAAGGCTGAGGTTTCCTCAGTTCTGTATCAGCTTTCCTGGTGTGTGTTATCTTGCCCTGCTCCTGGTTTGTACTCTCTCCCATGCTGCTGACCCATGGGATCCGTGTCTGTCTGTGCTTGAGGGTTTCCCTACTTGTTCATTTGACGTCCTCTTTCCCGTCCTTCTGTTATCTGTTCTGCCAGTTATGTTTTAGTTACTTTGTGTTTATTCATATGTCTGTGTTCTGCAAGCCCTTGCTGCACCTTTCTTTGCAGCAGAGTGGCATGCGCAAGGCCACGCAGTATACTACTGGTGGAGCAAGTCCTTCTCTGCTCATTGTCACTCCTGTTTCCTTGCTATGTATTTCTGCTTGTGTTATTAGTTGCCCTGTTTTGTATTTGCCTGTCTGTTATGTTTGCCTATGTGCCGTCGATACCTTCTGGTACCTGTTGTCCATTCGTTCCTGCTGTCACTGTCTAGTTCACGCTCCAGAGTGGACCCTGGCAACTTCCTGCGGCAAAGTCTAACCCTACCTTCTGGGGCCCTAGTGAATACCAGGAGTTGCTTAGTCATGCCCCTCTGGAGTATTACTAGACAGTGGCGCAGTGGGGGTTTTCTCCCACTGTGCTGACGGTACATAGAGCTCATGTTTTGTCTGTGCTGCCTTCCCTGTTTTGTTTGTGCAATAAACTCTTGTGTGTCTGTACCTGATTTCTGTTTGTTTATTGCTTGACGATGCGGTGGTCTCTCCTGGGACCTCCAACTCGTGACAGTATATAGCAATAGCACCCCTCAAATCAGAATCTAGTGGAAGAAGGTATATGGCACCCCTCAATCAGTATTTGGCAAAAACAGGTATATAGCTGTCAGGGAACCAGGGGGGCCGTTTCGCATCGGGTTAGCGGGGGCGGCGGGCGCAGATAGCTCCTCCTCTTCCTCCTGACAGGACACCTGACGTCAATGTGGCCAGTGCGCCTGCGCGAGTCGGACGCCGGGTGCGCGTACGCGGTACACAAGCCGCATGCGCAGGGATACAAGCGTAGTGCACATGCTCCACTCCAGACCACAGGTGCTACTCAGGCTGGGGGAGGGCTTCAGCCTCCGTCACCGCCCTCAGCCTTAGGATTGGCTTCTGACTAAGGAAGCCTCCTGGTTGCCCGGCAACCAGAGGGGCGGTCCTGGGTTCACTGTGTACTTAAAGCCAGTCAGAGCCTTGACTCATTGCTGAGTTATTTAACCTTATGGTGAACACCCAGCTCCCTCCTGTGAACCTGTTGTTTAATCTGACTTCCCAGCTACCGACTCCTTGCCTGTTTCCTCGATTACGAATTCTGCTGCCCGCCACGACCTGGAACTGGAACCGACTACCCGATTGGATTGACCTTTTTTGTACTACGCAAATTTTTGGGATTATTTCGTCCCTGCCAAAGGATTCCATACCTGATCCACTATTCCAGTCCTGACATAATAACTCAGCCAAACCATGGAATCCGCGGGACCTGCAGACGGTGCCCCTTCTTTGTCCGAACAACTGACGATGATGGCGCAAGCCCTTCAGGACATGCAGGCCAGCCATGCACACCTATTAGGGAGAATGCGTGCCCAGGAGCTGCACCAGGCCCAGTTCACTGCACTACCACCCTCACCTCCTCCCGCTCCACGCACCTCACTAGAAGTGGTGAACAGTGAACCAGCCGTAGCTCTACCAGAACGCTTTTCTGGAGACAGGAAGAAATGCAGTTCGTTTATTATTTCCTGCGAGCTACTGTTCTCCTTGAAACCTCGCACTTACTCCTCGGACTACGTCAAAGTACGGACAGCTATCTCCCTGCTCACGGGACCCCCACAGATCTGGGCCCATCAGCTCCGGCAAACTGATAGCCCAGTGCTGTCCTCTTGGGGCTCCTTTGTTTCCGCCATGCAGGCACTCTTTGACGACCCCCTGCGTGCTTCCACCTCTAGGGACACTCTCCGTTCCCTGCAACAAGGAAGGCGTCCAGTGGAGGACTACATTACAGAGTTCCGGGAGATCGCACCAGATACCGGACTCAATGAAGTGGCCCTAATCGACCAGTTCCGGATCGGACATTCGGACCAATTAAAAGACGAACTCGCCCGTATCGGGGTCCCGGAGGTCCTGGAAGGGCTGATGAGCACGGTTACCCAACTGGACCGCCGTTTCCGGGAACGAAGGGCGGAGAGACAGCACACTTTGCCTTCTCCTGCACGGCGATCCAATCCTCTTCCCGTTTCAGTCCTTGGGCAATCCTCCACAGTGGAAGACCTCACCCCGGACGAACCAATGCATGTCGGAGTAGTCAGGGGTCCACTCTCAGCAGTTGAGAAGTCCAGAAGGCGGACTCTCAATCTCCGCCTCTACTGTGCCAATTCCGGGTATATGTTGAAAGACTGTCTTGTCAAACCACCTACAGGTAGGACTGTCAGTTCCGCTGTGTTCTTGAACATACCTGTATACCACGGTTCTTCACATCTAACTCTATGTGTTTCTCTGCAGCTGAACGGAACTGGCCATGAACTCACGGCCTTAATCGATTCGGGCGCAAGCAGCTGTTTTTTTTATTCCAAACTTGCCACGCAGCTAGGAATACCCTTGCGCCCCAAGGAACACCCATCCCGACTCCACATGGTGGACGGCAGTACATTAAAAACCGGACCTGTCTCTTTGGAATCACACCCTCTTACCCTTTCCATTGGTTGCCACCACTGCGAAGAGATCGTGTGGGACATTGTACCCTCTCCTTTATTTCCTGTTATCTTGGGCATCCCATGGCTTAGAAAGCACAACCCCCAAATAGACTGGGCCCTGGGACGTGTCACATTTCAGTCCTCTTATTGCATCTCCCACTGCATCTCCTCTGCTCCTGGCTCTCTGCTGGTCCTGGCCTCATCTTCCCGGGTATTACCTGCTAAATACGAAGAATATGCGGATGTCTTTGAGAAAGCAGGGGCAGACACCTTACCTCCCCACAGACCTTATGACTGCCCCATTGATCTACTCCCCGGGGCCCCGCTGCCGTACGGACGGTTATACAACTTGTCTGAGCCCGAGACCCAGGCGCTGAGGGATTACATTGAGGAAAGCCCAGTCGGTGCAGGTATCTTTTTTGTGGGGAAGAAGGACGGGGGTCTTCGGCCCTGTGTGGACTACCGGGGCCTTAACAACATCACCAGGAAAAATAAATACCCTCTCCCTCTCATCCCTGATCTCCTGGACCGAGTGAAGGATGCCAAAGTCTTCTCCAAGATCGACCTCCGGGGGACCTATAATCTTGTGCGGATCCGTGAGGGCGATGAATGGAAGACGGCTTTTCGTTCCAGATTCGGCCATTATGAGTATCTGGTGATGCCCTTCGGGCTTTGCAACGCCCCAGCTACCTTCCAAAGCTTTATCAACGATGTCTTCCGTGACCTTCTGGACACATATGTGGTAGTGTATCTGGATGACATCCTTATTTTTTCCCACACACTCCAGCAGCATGAGAGACATGTGAAGGTAGTCCTCCAGCGCCTTCGGACACACCGACTCTATGGGAAGCTGGAAAAGAGCATTTTTGAGGTTCCTTCTATTGAATTCTTGGGATACATACTGTCCCCCGGAAAAGTGGAGATGGACCCCAAGAAGGTTCAGGCCGTCCTAGAATGGCCTATCCCACGAAACCGACGAATGGTCCAACAGTTCATCGGTTTCGCGAATTTTTACCGTTGCTTCATCCGGAATTTCTCGGCCATATGCGCTCCTATTACGGTCCTAACCGGGAACAACGTTCCATTTGTATGGACCCCTGCCGCTCATAAGGCCTTCCAAACCCTCCAAAGGCTTTTCACACAAGCTCCGGTACTGGCGCAGCCTGACACTGCTCTCCCTTTCTACCTGGAGACAGATGCCTCAGAGAAAGCCATCGGGGCAGTTCTCTCCCAAAGACAAGGGGAGAAACAACTCCTACACCCAGTGGCGTTCTACTCCTGCAAGTTAACCAAGGCGGAACAAAACTACGATGTGGGCGAGAGGGAACTACTGGCCATAAAAAATGCGCTGGAGGAGTGGCGGCATCTGCTGGAGGGAGCCAAGCACCCGGTAACTGTCTATACTGATCACCGTAACCTAGAATACCTTCGTACTGCTAAGAGGTTACGGCCCCGGCAAGCCAGGTGGGCCCTCTTCTTTTCCCGGTTCACCCTCCAGATAACATATTGTCCTGGATCAAAGAATGGGAAGGCCGATACCCTCTCCCGTCTTCACGACACTGATGCCGTGTTTTCACCTCCAGAAACCATCCTTCCAAGCACCTACTTTTTGGCCACACAACATTCATTACTCGAAGATATCCTGCAACATCATCACGACCACCCAACCGCAGGTCACAGGGGAATACGCAATACCTTAGAGTACGTGCAAAGGCAGTTCTGGTGGCCTTCCCTAGCGGCGGATGTACGTTCCTTTGTGGGCTCATGCACCATCTGTGCCATGCACAAGAGACCGCACACCCGGCCAGTCGGCCCACTACAACCTCTACCCGTGGCAACAGTGCCATGGAGGGACCTCGCCATGGATTTCGTGGTGGACTTACCTCCTTCACAGGGCCACACTACGATCTTGGTTGTAGTAGATAGATGCACCAAGATGGCCCACTTTATTCCAACGACCGGCCTTCCAACAGCCCAACATACCTCAAAATTGTTTTTACAGCACGTGTTCCGCCTACATGGACTCCCCTCCTCTATTGTATCTGATCGGGGTTCGCAGTTCACCTCCCGTTTCTGGAGCCAATTTTGCCGCTGCCTCCACATCACCAGCAACCTGTCCTCTGCTTATCATCCCCAGTCCAACAGCCAGACAGAGAGGACGAACCAAACCTTGGAGCAATATCTCCGCTGCTATTTGTCATACCTACAAGACGACTGGGTGGACCTTCTCCCTCTGGCAGAATATGCATACAATCAACAGCAGCATACCTCTACGGGACTCTCGCCCTTTTATGCGAATTACGGGTACCATCCCTTGACTCTTCCAGACCTTCCGGTGGACATTCCCGTACCTGAAGTGGCCCAGTGCCTTCGTCGTCTCCGGGGTTTGCTACGTACCCTAGTGCGGAAGCTCCGCACTACCCAGCAACAGCAAAAGACTCAGGCCGATCGGAGACGCACCGAGAGCCCCAAGTACAGAAGTGGGGATAGGGTATGGTTATCTTCTCAGTACCTTAAACTGACCTGCCCGTCCAAAAAATTGGGCCCTCGCTATTTGGGACCATTCACCATCGCCTCAATGGCCAACGACGTCGCGGCGAGACTAAACCTGCCTACTTCATTTACCATCCATCCGGTGTTTCATGTATCACTACTGAAACCCTACCATGCCAACACCCTTGTGGGCAGAGTGCCGGTGCCACCCGCTCCCATTCAGGTGAATAACAATGATGAATATGAAGTCCAGGGGATCTTGGACTCCCGCAGACGCCGTGGAGTCTTGGAATACCTTGTCCACTGGAAGGGATATGGGCCAGAGGAGCGTTCCTGGGAACCAGCAGTTAACCTTCATGCAGACGCCAAGGTCCGCGCATTCCACAGGGCTCATCCTGATCGGCCATCCCAGGTTCGCGTCCGGCGGCCGCTCCTTGGTGGGGGACTCTGTCAGGGAACCAGGGGGGCCGTTTCGCATCGGGTTCGCAGGTGCGGGCGGCGGGCGCAGATAGCTCCTCCTCTTCCTCCTGACAGGACACCTGACGTCAATGTGGCCAGTGCGCCTGCGCGAGTCGGACGCCGGGTGCGCGTACGCGGTACACAAGCCGCGTGCGCAGGGATACAAGCGTAGTGCACATGCTCCACTCCAGACCACAGGTGCTACTCAGGCTGGGGGAGGGCTTCAGCCTCCGTCACCGCCCTCAGCCTTATGATTGGCTTCTGGCTAAGGAAGCCTCCTGGTTGCCCGGCAACCAGGGGGGCGGTCCTGGGTTCACTGTGTACTTAAAGCCAGTCAGAGCCTTGACTCATTGCTGAGTTATTCAACCTTATGGTGAACACCCAGCTCCCTCCTGTGAACCTGTTGTTTAAGCTGACTTCCCAGCTACCGACTCCTTGCCTGTTTCCTCGATTACGAATTCTGCTGCCCGCCACGACCTGGAACTGGAACCGACTACCCGATTGGATTGACCTTTTTTGTACTACGCAAATTTTTGGGATTATTTCGTCCCTGCCAAAGGATTCCATACCTGATCCACTATTCCAGTCCTGACAATAGCACCCCTCAATCAGTATTTGGCAGAAACAGGTATATGGTACCCCTCAATCAGTATTTTGTGGAAGCAGGTGTATCGCAGCCCTCAATCAGTATTTGGTGGAAGAAGGTATATAGCAATAGCACCCCTCAATCAGTATTTAGTGGAAGAAGGTATATAGCACCACTCAATCAGTATTTGGTGGAAACAGGTATATGGCATCCCTCAATCAGTATTTTGTGGAAGCAGGTGTATCGCAGCCCTCAATCAGTATTTGGTGGAAGAAAGTATATAGCAATAGCACCCCTCAATCAGTATTTTGTGGAAGAAGGTATATGGCACCCTCAATCAGTATTTGGCGGAAACAGGTATATATCACCTCTTAATCAGAATTTGACGGAAACTGGTATATAGCACCCCTCAATCAGTATTTTGCGGAAACAGGTATATAGCACCCCTCAATCAGGATTTTGTGGAAGAAGGCATATCGCAGCCCTCAAGCAGTTTTATTTTGGGGCAACAGGTATATGCTATACTCCGATAGCATTTGTCCCTCTATCTAGCTGCAGTATCTCAGCAGAACCGCACACAACTGCTGCACAATACAAATACACTAATATAATTTCTATGTTAGAAAGTATAAGTATATCACACCTATCGATAGCTCACCTATACCAGTCCTTGAAAGGACTTTTGTGGCCCTATTAGCTTGCGTTTGGTGTCCCTAACTGTCCTTGCTCCAAAATGCAACCTCTCCCTACACTGGCAAAACACATAATGTAAAATGGCTGCCAGATTGGGGGGGTGTCCATGTGCTGAAACGTCTCAATTGGCTGTCCTGTCCCACCTGATGGATGTGTCATGGGTCAAAGTTCAGCACTATGCAAAAAAATATGGCATGTGCGAGCATCGCCGTATGTTCGCATGTTTGGCGAATTGCGAAAGAGCAAAGTTCGCTGCGAAATGACCGCTGGGCGATCTCTATTCCCTGTCCCTCTCCACAAAGCACTGAGGAAAGGGGGGCCCAAGCTAAACTTTTGTACCAGGGTCCATGAGCCTTTAGCTAAGCTTCTGCCTCAGGTAGCTGGGCTGAATGCAACACCTATCTCTACACTTTCATATATCATTCTTTATATGCAAGGAAAGATTATACAACATTTAAAGACATGTGGATGAAAAAATATATAATACTGAGGTTTAGGTCTCTAAAAATAAAATGATAAATAATATGCCATGTAGACGTATTTGTAACACTTTATTTACATTGAATGCTACATATGAGAATTGTAAGAGTTACATAAAGAAATCAATATGTGATGTGTACAGTTATAACAATGAAACAGGCCAGGGACTTTGTCTGTAGAATGTTTAATCTTCACGGAAAGACAGTCTTTGTAAAACAATTGCGTCCTTAATAGTTCACAGTCTCATTGTACATATGACAACACTTATGGGAAAAGGAAGATATTCATGTAAAACATTTCAAGAATTTCTGATCCTTTTTTAAAAATCTTAAAAAAAAAATTTTTCAAAGCTATTGCTTACGTGATTTTTGGCAATATAGTTTAAAACTACTAGAAAGGTCACTTACAATGGGAGGCAGTCATTATCTACAATATCATTCTGCAACCCAATATAGCTTTTATCTCTCCAAATAATAAATACATTTCCCTAAAGTTATACCTAAGCCCGCCATCACCCAATTGCCTATGATACCGCACATTCTGATGCTTTCATGCTGCATAGAACCATAGAACTCAAAGGTATAAATATAAGGGCTACTTTAGTGTGTACTCTACTGACTCAGTATACTTTATCTGTACGTATGGTAACAAACTTATCTACTTTTTAAACCAGCACATGGATATGTACACCTTTGTAATTACATGTAATTAAAAATGTAGTATAGCTACTAAGTTATTCAATAAAATGCATCTGTATAGCACCACCTACAGTCTGTTCTTTTCCTTATTTTTTTTTTCCGTTTTCCGGGGTTTAAAATATTGATGTCTTGAGGTCATCAATACCTGATTAGTGGGGGTCTGACAACTGGCACACCCATTGATCAGCTGTTTGAAGGATAGGTCACCTAGGATAGGTCATCAATATTGTTCTCCCTGAAAACCCCTTTAAAATATACTGAGGCAATAGAGCACATGCTAAAGTAGCACCAGTATTTCGTTCAGCATTTATTAGTATAGGAAATGGCTTTGTCTAATGTTGATAATGGCACTGCTATCCTCCTATGTGACACAGGGCTCTGTTGGTTCCCAGCTAAGACATAAGGGCTTGGTTGTGAATTAAATCACTGTAAGGGTCCATTTACACGTCCGCAATTTTTTTCCGGATCCGTTCCGGATTTTGCGGACCTATTAATTTTCAATGTGGCCGGAACAGATGCTACTGTAATTGCTGTCCGGAACCGCATTTCCGGATCAGCACTTACGGATCCGCAATTCCATTTCCGAAAAAAAAATAGAACACGTCCTATTCTTGTCCGCAACTGCGGACAAGAAAAGGCATTTTTTATTATAGTGCCGGACGTGTGAATGGACCCTTACTATGTCACTATATACAAACATGAAAATCATTTAGCTACACAGATTATAGGTTTGTGGATTAATAGTTCTGTACATGTATTGCTTTTAGTGTTGATCACGAATATTCGAATTTCGAATTTTTATCGCGAATATAGGTACTTCGAAAATTCGAGAATATTTTGGATATAGTGATATATATTAGTAATTTCGAATATTCAATTTTTTGTACCATGAGCCTTTAGCTCATGGTAACTTTGGCGCATTCAGCGCCAGTTCTAAATGAAAGAGCTTCCAAGCAATTTTAAACCTGGCGTATTCCAGCTTAGTAAATGACCCCCTAAATTCACATGCAGCAGCTTGTGGGCCAATGAGAAGGCTGCAGTATATTTGACTTTAGGAGTATTGTTGTTTGCGAATTTTCAAATTTTTATTGCGATTTTTTTCAACTTACAACTATTAGACAAAGAAGATTATAGCACTATATTATCTAAATTGCTCTATATTCGGGTTTTTTTTCGAATATTTTCTATATTGCTATAACTTCGTTTTTTCGAATATTTGTAATATTCTAAAACAAGAATATATAGCATAATATTAGAATATAGTGAATATTCGAAAAAAATACGAATTTAGAGCAATTTAGCTAATATAGTGCTATAATCTTTTTTGTCTAATAGTTGTAATTTTTTTCTCATCTGAAGTTCAGATTGGAAAAAAATTACAACTATAAAAAAAAAAGATTATAGCACTATATTAGCTAAATTGCTCTAAATTTGTTTTTTTTTAGAATATTCACTATATTGCTATATATTCTTGCTTTAGAATATTACGAATATTTTAAAAAATGAAGTTATAGCAATATAGCAAATATTCGAAAAAAAAAACGAATATAGAGCAATTTAGCTAATATAGTGCTATAATCTTCTTTGTCTAATAGTTGTAAATTGAAAAAAAATCGCAATAAAAATTTGCATGACTAAAATTCGCATGACGAAAATTTGCATATTACAGGATCGTTACCTTGCCGATTTTTCGAGTAAAAAAAATCGTAGAATATAACGAATATTCTAATTTGTGAATATTCGACGAATATTCTACAAAATATTCGCGAAATATCGCGAATTCAAATATGACCCCTGTCGCTCATCACTAATTGCATTAGGAACATGGTGAATTTACAATTTAAAAATGGTAAAGCGACAGATAATATAAATGTTTAGGCTTCATTTATCCAAAATGTTTACGTTAAGGCTGTGTTTGTTACTCGTAGCAACCATTCGGGTCCAGTTTTCATTTTTTTTTAGCTGCTCTGGAAATTTTTTTAAACTAAACTCTAATTGATGGTCATGAACAACAAAAACAGTCTTAGGGCTCATGCACACGAATGTATTTTCTTTCCGCTTCCGTTCAGGTTTTTTTTGCGAACCGTATGCAGAACCATTCACTTCAATGGGTCCGCAAAAACAACGGAAGGTACTCCGTGTGCATTCCGTTTCCGTATATTCGTTCCACAAAAAAGTAGTGCATGTCCTATTATTGTCCGCAAATCACAGTCCAAGGCCCCATTCAAGTCAATGGGTCCGCAAAAAATACGGAACGCACACGGAACACATCCGTATGTCATCCGTATTTCATACGTATTTTGCGGATCTATACTGTGCTATGCCCAGCCCATATTGCTCATGTGTATGGTGATTAATAAGTTACTGTTTCCGTTTCCAATCCGCAAAAAATGGATTGCATACGGAAACCATATGTTTTGTGGAATATCACACCTGTGATAAAAAACTGAAGGTTTACAAACATCTCTTTTAACCATCAGTGAAAAACGCATTGCATCCACACTTGTTTCCGGATGCAATACGTTTTTCACTGAAACCCCATTAACTTCTATAGGCCAGGGCTGCTTGAAAAACACAGAATATAGAACATGCTGCGTTTTTCACTCAACGCAGAACTGATGCGTGAAAAAAACGCTCATGTACTCAGACCCATTGAAATGAATGGGTCAGGATTCAGTGCGGGTGCAATGCGTTCACGTCACGCATTGCACCCGCGCTCGTGTGAAAGGGGCTTTACTGTAAGACACTTTGGATAAATGAGGACCAAAAAAGTTTTTATTTTGCACTAAATGTAGCTAGCTATGTAAACAATGGGTGCTTTCATTTTTAATGCCTTGGGATCCTCCAGGGGCTTGAATACATGCATACATATAAAAACACTTTCTCCTCTCTTCTTTACAAAATAGATTAATAAATTTACTATATGGCATGTGTAAAATTTAGTACACAGCAGATTTTTTTTAAAATAAAAAATAGAACAAAAGCAGACATAATGGCCATGGCAACCAGAATAAAAAATGTAATATTACTGAAAGATAGAAAAAAAGTTTTATATTACAAAATGGTTTCATTTTTTGTTTCAGATTTAGTAAGGCCTCTTTCATACATCAGTAAATAATGGGCGTGTGCTGTCCGTGGTTTCCATGGACAGCACACGTACCCATTGACTTTACTGTGCATAATCACACATCAGTGGTTTTCCATGGACACGGGTTGGCGGTGACACCACAGAAGTACGCCCTTTATTTTTCCATGATTATGGATCAATCATGCACATTAAAGTTTTTAGGACAATGAAAAATATGGACACAACACCAAGGCCATCTGTGTTTGATCTGTTGTTTTCACGGACCGTTGCTAGGAGATGCTCTGGAAATTAGTTTTCAACCTAGCAGTGTCCACCGAATGCAAAAAAATGGACACATGGACCAAACACAAGTTCTTCACAGACATCTTCACAGATGTCATCACAGACACAGATGTGTGAATGAGACCATATGAAAACAGTTTAGAACCTATGGTTCCTTACACACATGAATTTGTCTCTGCCATTTGTTTATCAGTAAGGAAAAAACAAAAGAAGTGCAAGCATTATTTTTGGCAACTACAGTTTTTGGTGCACTTTTTGGTGCAAAAAGTGAGGGAGATTTACCAGTCTATCTGTGCTAAAAAGTAGTGAAAAATGTGCCAAAATTACAAGTGATCTTGTTTGCTCCAAATTGATCACATACCAATGTCAATATTCACTCCATAAAGAAGGATTCACGTCAAAATAGAAATCTGCTAGCAAAAGTGGGCTTGGTTAATAAAGTGGTGTTAGGACCATTATTTTATGAATATGGTGCAAATATAAACAACATAAGCATATCCCAGACAATCATAAGCTCATTAAAAGTTGACCACTATAAGTGAAACTGAGACTTTTTGTAAAAAAGAACAGGTTACAAGTTCCTGCAGAGTTGGCCAAATTTAATACTTCCTGCTTTTCTCCCATAAATTAACTTAAAAATATTGCAATTGTTTGAAAATGACACCACTTCCATCTCTCATTTTAGTTATGGCACAAATTGCACCAAAATTGATTGCTCTCCCTCAGGCCTCCTGCACACGAACATGTGCACTGGTGGCTGTGCTGCGGCCCAATAATTGTGGGCCGTAATGCACGAACACCAACCGTGGGGCAGCCGCAGCGGATCATGGACCCATTCACTTTAATGGGTCCGCGATCCGCCCGTTCTATCTTTTTGCGGAACGGAAGTACGGGACGAAACCCCACGTAAGCACTCCGTAGTGCTTCCGTAGGGTTCCGTTCCGTGCTTCTGTTGCGCACCTCCGGATTTGCGGTCCCATTGAAGTGAATGCGGAATGCCCATGGAACGGCGCCCGTGTATTGCGGATCCGCAAATGCGATCCACAATACGGCAACGGGCAGCACACGTTTGTGTGCAGGAGGCCTCTGTGTTTGCTCACTAGCATTTTCTTCATGACATTTTTCACCCTGATGCTGGGTTTTGAGCCACCTAATGAACAAAAACACCAGTAGCAAAAAAATCTTTCCCATAGATCTTCAGCCAACATCTGGAGCTACTAGCATTTTTACTAAAACAAAAATGCTAATAAAAATGTAAAAGGCTCTAACGGCTCTAAAAACTGTGAGTGGATGCACCATAAAGCAGTTCCATTGATGTGTACCAATGTATGTGCACTGATAAAAAAAAAAGTTTATTTCCACCTGTAACACATTTCCACCTGTAATTTAGGAACATTAAAGGGCACATTTATTAAGACTGGCATTTTAGATGCCGGTCTTAATAAAGGCCCAGCGCTAGCAGTGGATCCTCCCCAGTTATGAAGAGGCACAGACCTCTCCATAACTTTGGCGCATTCAGCGCCAGTTCTAAATGAAAGAGCTTCCAAGCAATTTTAAACCTGGCGTATTCCAGCTTAGTAAATGACCCCCTAAATTCACATGCAGCAGATTTTATATAAAGAATATGTCAATTAGCTCCATACATGGGTGGGGTTACTTCTTTCTCTTGTGAATGGATTTTCAGAAACCTATTTTGGATATATGGAATAATCACAAAAGTTTCTGCAAACAATCTGCTAAAAGTGGCTGTACCCTAAGAGTTTGTGGTGTACTAATGCAGACAATCCCTTTGTATATTGATACTGTACTTGTAAATATGTGCCATACATACAATAAAAAAATATACACTTGCTTTCCCCAAAAATATGTGCCTTCCTCTTGTAAGTGACTTTTTCCAAACTCTTTCTAAATTTGCTAATAATTTTCTACATACAAAAATAAAATCATACTCTTTATTCTTGGCCAATTCCACTGTTGATCATAACAATATACAATATGATTTAGAAATAACTGTATATATAACACTGTGCTCGAGTGGTAGGGAATCAGGAAAATGCAACTCTGATACTGTTGAGTATTTAGAGTATTTAGAGTACATACTGTATACTATATTCAAGATTTCCACCTTAACTATATATATATATATATATATATATATATATATACAGTATATATATTAGCGACCAGATAGAATAAAGTCACATACCCTGTATAGGCAATTAAATAATATTCAATTAATAAAAATTAAAAAAAGAAAGTCCGTTGGCACCAATGCATGTCCCCAATGTGAGCATAGGATATCCATTTCAGCATTGATTGTATAGAAAAGGTTCAATCTGGTGGAAAACACGGCTCCATTTAAAAAAAAAACTGAAGTTATGCAAAATCTTTAGACACTGCTTCTACAAAATTTGGAGCAGACATTAAAATTCCAATAGTACAAATGATGGTAAAGATAGAAAAAGCCATAAGACACAACCGGTCTACCACAGATGCTGCAAATTTCCACTCATTACATATAGATTCATCTTCATCTTGGTCTCTGAACCTGTTAGCAATGTATCGCAGCTCTTCCAAAATCTTGCCGAGGTCATGTTCCCCTTCTGTATGGCGTGGGTGGTGGAGCAGGTTTTCATCATGTGTCGGGGAACAGGCCATCCTGCCACATATTACTCCAGAATCAGTGGTAGGTGTGCAATGGATGCCTTCCAAACCACGAAAGCCAATATATAGCATGTTTCCATTACTTGACTGCTGACCACTTACAGTATTAACTTCAACACTGGCCATGCTACAACGCCGTTGCTTATTATTATTATGCTGACAAACCGGTCTGACCTTATCTTCACCTGGTCTCTTCATTCTGAGGAACCATGCACACCAGTTTAATAAAATAATTCTTGTCTAAGAAACAAAGAAATAAAAACAAGATAAAAACTAATTAACTGCAAGTTTTGACTTGAAGAATTCAGGAACAGATTATGATATTCTTGCCTTAAAGAGTACCTTTCACCGGTCCTGACATTACAATATAAGTACCTGGCAGTGTAGGACATATTTCTGATGGGCTGCTCCGTTCCCCTGCTAGGCCGTATTTCTCAGGGGGTGTATCCTTCTCCCTGGCTGTGAGCTGGTCAATCGCAACGGAGCACGTCCCAGCCAGGGAGAAGGTGAGTTTTTTATTTTCTCCCTGGCTGTGACGCTCTCCTTTGCCATTGGCCAGCTCACAGTCAGGGAACCAGCACCTGCATAATACATATAAATAAGAGTGCAGGTGCATGCTACCTTGGCTGCAACACAATACATAGAACTACAAGTAGCAGCACACTGCTTAATGCAAAAAAGGCAAAAGTAAACGGTGCTGGTTTAATTTTCCCCTTTTATTTTGGTGTACCATTGGGGAGTGGCGTTCCCTGTGAACCATGCACTCCCACCTATCTACCTGGTGCTTTTAATCAGCAGCATTACATAGCTGGATCCTACTTTGTAAAATTCCAGGAGAGGCATATATTTGAGTAGGTGGTATCATATAGCTGGATCTTACTTTGCTAAGATTGTAGGCTGAAAGCGCATGAGAGGCATATGTTAGACTAGGTCCTGTCTGTTTGAAGCCACCTTGTCGCAGGTAGATGGACCCGCCATATTTTTGACCAATAATATGCACAAAGAGCTTCTACTTTTTCTTACAGTAAGTATAGCAGTTATGCAGTTTACTTTTTTTTCCCATGAATTCACTGTTTACCTATGTCTGTGGGCATTAAGCGGTGTGCTGCTACTCGTAGTTCTATGTATGCACCTGCGCTCCTATTTCTATGCAGAGAATAGGTCATCAGTATAAAAGTCTCGAAAAACCCTTTAATGACAATATCAGAATGCTCTTGGTATAATCACATGAATTTAGTGATTGATTCCCTTTAAGCAATGTACTCATTCTTCAAAATATTTATGCAAGTTAGAAAATAAACTTTTGAACTACTATTTTATCTTGAAAACACAAGGAGAAATAGACCTTGATACTGTGGAAAAGTTTAATGACGTCAAGGTTTGCAGTTAGCAAGCTTCATCCATAGCCACATTACTGATGGCACTGTTAAGATGGAGCAGCTCATTATTCAGTTTTAACATCTCTTGATTTCTGAACTCATATAAGCTAAGCTTCTGTTGCAGTGAATGTTAAGATTTTTTCAAAAAGCAAATGATGGAAGCAATCTGTAAAGTCTTTCAAGCTGGAATCCGGCTTTTGTGAAAAATGAATTCAGAGATGTAGAGACAAAAAAAAACTGCTGTTCTATTACCACGAAGCATAACAACTGCATGCTTTGTAGCAGTTTGGGAAGGATCAATGGGTAGATCAGAGTGACTGACAATCATAAGATTTGTGGTGATATATGTAATTTTATGCCACATTAACATTTCTAGTTGAATAAGATTTTCGGTTTTGGCTGTAGCATTTGTCAGAGTTTGGGCTTTGTATTACTCAATTTATAATGTTAATTTTAAGGAAGCAAATCACATTACTAGGACATCATTTTATTATACCATATACAAATCAAAAGATAATCTTACTAGCGTATAGATATGGGTTTTTTACCTCCCTGTTCATGACTTTTATATCTCTTCCAGTTCTCATTCTGACCACACACATACTGTATAGTTTAACTCTAAGTGTTCATTCACACAGCGGAATTTTGGCGTGGACAGGACACCGCGGCAAAATTCTGTCAGTGTCCAAGTGGCATCTGCCTCTCATTGTTTTCAGTGGTAGGCAGTGATGCAGTTCATGGGCCTGCAGTTTAAAGCTGCGACTACGCCACAAAAGGACATGTTACTTCTTGGTGCTATGTGCAGACGGCCACCCTGTGTGCAGACGGCCACCTCTCAACTGTGAATCTGAATTTCACTTGACTTGTATGTGGGAGACATTCTACAAATAAACTGCATAAAAAAACCTGGTACTTTAAGATGTATAATTCAATGTTTCCCAGCATCACCCCCTGGTTAAAACTGCACAGCAAAGTCCTTACTGTAAGATACCAAAAGACATAGTGAATACATACATCTATAATCGTTCTCTAGCCACATACTCCATGAAAAGCAAAAGACCTTGGATTGGGTCTTTGAACAATGACTAAGACCATTCAGGCAATAATTTAAAAACATTCAATACAAACGTAACATACTGTTCATCAAAATAACATAATATAATAGCAGCATAACCTGTTACAATCTTTTGCTAAACATTTTCTCCCATTGGACAACTCTATAACTGAATGTGTCGCATTGAATAGTATTTGATCATTGAACAAAGTGGAATACTAATAAAACAGGAACATGCACTTTTTAACACACTTCTTTGCCATAATTTATATACTGCAGTATTTTTTCCATGCATAAACTGTTCTTTTTAGATTGGGCACAGTTTCACTATAATGTACTAAAAAGTGCATTGAGTAACCCAAACACTCAATCGTGCTATAGTGTTGGTTTATTGGCAAATAAGCAGACATCCTTAGGGTTTTTCTGGTAGATTTTCGACTATATGGTTCAAAATAGAAAGAATTGAAGGGGTTGACCACTTTATGACTACTGTTGACCAATGTGTATGCAAGATGATCATATGGCACATATATGGTGCATAATAATATAGTCTTTGTGGATAATATGTGCCGTTTTATATATTTTGTAAACCATGTCCCTCATGTTGGGCAAATTTGTGCTGTCCTCATAGAGGTCCTGTCCATAAGATGGGCACTGAGGTTCATGAGGCAATACACATTACTCAGTCTCCTCCATTCACACACTGCACCTGCAATAAACTCCCAACAGCACAACTGCAGATGGCAAGTGTGGGGTATTTGAATAGAGGGGGCCAAGTGTTGTGTCTTTTTGCCTGATCATATGACCCGCAGTCATTTTATGGACAGGAGCTCTGTATGGACAGCACAAGTATTGACCAACAAGGGGACATACCTTATGAAATATAGAAAATGACACAGAATACCAATGAAAACTATATTAGTAAGGGCCATATAGTCATCTTACAAACACACTGCTCAACAATAGCCAGAAAGTGGCCAATCTCTTTCAGCTTAAAGGGCTTTTCCAAGAATGCTATGGTCTTTAACCATGTATTGTACATTGTCTACATACTTTTTTTTTTTCAATTTGGACTCTCCTGACCTGTTTTCACCATGTAAACCATCCATTCTGGATTATATTCTGTATGTATAACTTTCTGTTGGTGTATCCAACCAAACCCATGATGCACTATGCCACGGCTCCAGCACAAGCCTAACCACACCCAGCTAGTTTATAGCTCCTCCAACCCAGCTAGTTACATAGACACTCCCCTATCACTGTCCCTGTTGCTGCTTTGACATAACATTGCAGGAAATAAAGGAGAAATGCAGGGACACGGTCATGTGACTACAGTGCAGAACAGAAGAAAGGAACAATCAAAGTAAAAAAAAAACATAACATAATTACAGTTACCATCATGTTGATGCAAACTGAAAAAACTCTTTAATCAAAAGGTTACAGTTAACTAGAACAGAACTAGCTAGAAATCAAGCAGAAATAATAAGGCTATCAATAATATTTATGTCACATGCCAGAGGCCCAAAGACAGACCTTCGGGACGTCTTGCAAACAGGACACAAGCAAGATTCAGACCAGGAACCAACAGAATACTTTATTACACATGTAATAAAAGAACATGACAGTACAGACATGCAGGTAGAGCAATAGTGGTAGAACTACCACAGAACCAAGTGCATCGGCAGACCAGAGGCAAAACCCAGAGGGCAGAGAGCCACTTGGCTGCTACCTACGGAGAACCAGGCTGGCGAAACCACCAGCGGAACAGACTACAGAACTGTAACCCAAGCAAACAGAGGACATGGATCAGACAACAAGACAAACGGGAACCAGCACAGAAGCAGATGCCTGGACCCCATGTCGAATGGAAGCATGGCGGTTTCAGGCAGAGCTGCACATAGACTAGAGATCCTCCCTCCAGAGAACCCAGGGGCATTCTCACGAAAGCAGGACAAACACAGGAACAGAAGCAGTAAGGCACTACAGGAAAGACAAGGAACAGACTAGAACAGAAGCAGTAGGCACTGCAAGGCCAGACAAGGAACAGGCAGGATCAGAAGCAGTTTAGCACTGCCAGGTCATCAGACGCAGTTAGAGCACTGCTAGGCTATACAAGGAACAGAGTGGATCCAGACAGAGAACAGATACAGAAGAATAGGCAAGGCATGGACAAGGATAAAAACATCAACATCACCACAGGACAGGTACAGAAGATCAGAAAAGGACATAACATCAACAAAAAACTTGGTCAGCAGTAAAGCACAGGACAGACAGAACATCCTGGGTGAGCAGAAAGGTGTTACACCCAGCAAGACACAAGATAGACTGCCCCCCAGCTCACAGGTAGAAATAGCTGCATAACAGGTGCGTCTTATCAGGTGCCCTGCTGCAGCATTGACAGACCGGCTGAAGCTGTCGATGACTTGCAGAAATGTGCAGACATGAGGCGCACCTTCACCAGTAGCTCAGGCAAATTGGGGTAGGTTTTGAGAAACTGCTGAACCACTAAGTTGAAGATGTGGGCTAGGCATGGGATGTGTGTCAGCTTGCCGAGCTCCAAAGCCGCCACCTAGTTACGGCCATAATCAGACACAACCATGCCTGGTTATAGGTTGAGTGGGGAGATCCACAGTTCAGTCTGATCTCTTATGCCCTACCACAGCTCTGCGGCAGTGTGCTGTTTGTCCCTTAAGCATATCAGCTTAAGCACGGCCTGTTACTGCTTCCTCACTGCAGTGCTACACTGCTTCCAGCTACCGACTGATAACTGACTGGTGATGCATGTGGATAATTCGGAGGTGGAGGAGGAGAAGTGGGGGTTGGAGCCACTAACGTAGGTGGTGGCGGAAACCCTGATGGAATTAAGGCCCGCAATCCTTGGTGTTGGTAGCTCCTGTGCATCCCAGGGTACGACTCGCTCCACAACATTCACCCAGTGTGCCGTCAAGGAAATGTAGCGTCCCTGGCCGAATGTACTTGTCCATGTGTCCGTGGTTAAGTGGACCTTCCCATTAACTGCGTAGGTCAGGGAACGTGTGATGTTACGGGACACATGTTGGTGTAAGGCGGGCACGGCACACCTTGATATATATTGGCGGCTGGGAACTGCGTAACGAGGGACGGCCACCGACATCAGGCTGCGGAAGGCCTTGTGTTAACAAGCCTAAATGGCAACATTTCCAGGGCCAGTAAATTGGAAATCTGTGCATTTAGTGCTATGACCTTTGGGTGGGTAGCTGGATATTTGTGCTTGCGTTCAAATGCCTGGGGTAAGGACATTTGTACGCTGTGCTGGGACACGGAAGTAGATGTGGTCGCTAATGGTGCTTGCGAAGGCCCAGGTGTTCAACAGGGGATTGGCCTGCACGTAACACAGGGGAAGAGGAGGCAGTGGTGTGACCCACAGACACAGATTGTGGACCCAGGCGTTCGGCCCACCTATTATGGTGCTTTGATGCCATGTGGCGGATCATGCTGGTGGTGATGAGGTTGCTAGTGTTCACGCCCCTGCTTATTTTTGTATGGCACAGGTTGCAAATTACAATTCTTTTGTCGTCTGCATGTTCCTCAAAAAAGCTCCAGACTGCGGAACACCTGCCCCTTGGCAAGGGAGATTTCCGCAAAGGGGTGCTCTGGGGAACAGTTGCGGGTCTGCTTGGTGTGGCCCACCTTCTCACTTTTGCCACCCCACTGCCTCTTCCAGCCTGTTGCTGTGCAGAAGATCCCTCCCCCTCTGTACTGCTGTCCACCAACTTCTCTTCCACTTCCTCAATATGCTCATCCTCCTGACTTGTTGACCTAACCACTACCTCATTGATTGACAACTGTGTCTCATCCTCTTCATCAACCTCTTGAGACAGTAATTGCCGTTGAGTTATTGGCAACTGTGTCTCATCATCATCCCCCTCATTAAACAATAATTGCCGTTCCCCACCGTCATCTTCTTGTGATTGTGGATGCTCAAGAGTTTGAGAATCAGGGCACAAGATCTGTCCCTCTTCAAGCGTGCTTGGCTAGAGGGCCAAATCAAGGAATGGCACTGAAAAGAGCTCCTCAGAATATCTGAGTGTGGGATTACTTGTTTGCCCACACTCTCCATGGTGGGAGGAAGGAGGATCAGGGTGAGGATTGGGTTGAGCAGACTCTTGGCTACTGAGACTAGACTTTGTGAAAGACAGGGTGGTGCTTAACCGACTGGAAGCATTATCTGCTGCAATCCAACCGGTCGCACTGCTCTGACTTCAAGAGTGGTGTCCTGCGCCGCCCTGCGAACTGGGACATGAAGTTAGGTATCGTGGATGATTGTTTTTCTTGTGCTCTGACAGCAGGCACAGTTTCTCCATGCCCAGGGCCACAGTCTATGCGTGCATCATCAGCATCACAGCCACTGCCCACGTCCCTTTCAGCTCGCCTTGTTTATATTAAATGTTATACAGTTGCGAGAAAAAGTATGTGAACCCTTTGGAATGATATGGATTTCTGCACAAATTGGTCATAAAATGTGATCTAATCTTCATCTAAGTCACAACAATAGACAATCACAGTCTGCCAAAACTAATAACACACAAAGAATTAAATGTTACCATGTTTTTATTGAACACACCATGTAAACATTCACAGTGCAGGTGGAAAAAGTATGTGAACCCCTAGACTAATGACATCTCCAAGAGCTAATTGGAGTGAGGTGTCAGCCAACTGGAGTCCAATCAATGAGATGAGATTGGAGGTGTTGGTTACAGCTGCCCAGCCCTATAAAAAAAACACACACCAGTTCTGGGTTTGCTTTTCACAAGAAGCACTACCTGATGTGAATGATGCCTCGCACAAAAGAGCTCTTAGAAGACCTACGATTAAGAATTGTTGACTTGCATAAAGCTGGAAAGGGTTATAGAAGTATCTCCAAAGCCTTGCCAAATTGTCTATAAATGGAGAAAGTTCAGCACGGCTGCTACTCTCCCTAGGAGTGGCCATCCTGTAAAGATGACTGCAAGAGCACAGTGCAGACTGCTCAATGAGGTGAAGAAGAATCCTAGAGTGTCAGCTAAAGATTTACAAAAGTCTCTGGCATATGCTAACATCCCTGTTAGCGAATCTACGATACGTAAAACACTAAACAAGAATGGATTTCATGGGATTCTACCACAGAGGAAGCCACTGCTGTCCAAAAAAACATTGCTGCACGTCTACAGTTTGCACAAGAGCACCTGGATGTCCCACAGCAGTACTGACAAAATATTCTGTGGACAGATGAAACCAAAGTTGAGTTGTTTGGAAGAAACACACAACACTATGTGTGGAGAAAAAGAGGCACAGCACACCAACATCAAAACCTCATCCCAACTGTGAAGTATGGTGGTGGGAGCATCGTGGTTTGGGGCTGCTTTGCTGCGTCAGGGCCTGGACGGATTGCTATGATCGAAGGAAAAATGAATTCCCAAGTTTATCAAGACATTTTGCAGGAGAACTTAAGGCCATCTGTCCACCAGCTGAAGCTCAACAGAAGATGGGTGTTGCAACAGGACAACGACCCAAAGCATAGAAGTAAATCAACAACAGAATGGCTTAAACAGAAGAAAATACACCTTCTGGAGTGGCTCAGTCAGAGTCCTGACCTGAACCAGATTGAGATGCTGTGAAATGACCTCAAGAAAGCGATTCACACCAGACATCCCAAGAATATTGCTGAACTGAAACAGTTCTGTAAAGAGGAATGGTTAAGAATTACTCCTGACCGTTGTGCACATCTGATCTGCAACTACAGGAAACGTTTGGTTGAAGTTATTGCTGCACAATGGAGGTTCAACAAATTATTAAATCCAAGGGTTCGCATACTTTTTCCACCTGCACTGTGAATGTTTACATGGTGTGTTCAATAAAAACATGATAGCATTTAATTATTTGTGTGTTATTAGTTTAAGCAGACTGTGATTGTCTATTGTTGTGACTTAGATGAAGATCAGATCACATTTTATGACCAATTTGTGCAGAAATCCATATAATTTTAAAGGGTTCACATACTTTTCCTTGCAACTGTATATGATTGAAAGTCTGTCACACGTGTACAGTAGCATAGGATTTGGAAGTGTAAGCGCAAAGAAATTTAAAAAGATATTTAGGATGTGGAAAGGTCACAAAGGAGATATGCCGCAGATATTGTCAATGCTGTCACCAGCGGATAATAAAAAATTACAGGGAATGTCACAGGTATATGGGATGAGGAAACGTTATACAGGAGAGGTACCAAAAATAGATATTGCTGCCACAAACAATAGTTGTGGCGAAACCAACCTCGCCACTGGGTTTTGGAGAGGCCTGTTTACCAGCCTCTTGCCTCAGGATTATGGCCCATACTAACTTTAAAGGAGAAGACAGACACAGCTTAAATCTGTCTTTGGAATGGTATTTTGTTATGTGAGGGTACCCAGATAGCTAATTTTATTGTATTCGTGTATTCTGAGTGCCATTCACCTAATAATATGCACTCAGACTTGAGCTATCTGGGGCTATGTTAAATGTCTGTGTTTGCTGTGGGGGTGTGACATTGGGTGTTTGGGTGGTGATTTCTCTCCTGTTGTCTCCACGTGTGTATTGGCGATTTCCCTTTGTCCTGAGAGATAATTGAATTGCTCCTCGGGTGTCTCCAGGGCAGAGGGGAGGAAACCATGATGCATTGTGGGGATGTGTTGTGTCTGTGTATCCTGAGTGCTACGTATCTGTCCTGTGTCACAGTCTTCCTTCTGGTCCCCTAGGGGCGTGTCCACCAGATGGGGACCTCCATAAATACGGGCGGGTAGCCCTCAATAAAGTGTTCCTGTTTTATACCTTCATGAAGTTTTGGCTCATGTTTGGGGGATGGAATAAATACACTCTTGGGGATTGCTATATCACAATACTCCCCTGAGTAAAAGCTCTTGTAAGAGCTTGCTCCTGGTTCCTGTCTCTGGATTTAGGAGAGGTTCACCCACTGGAGCCTGGAGCCTTGTCGTAGGTCCAGGGTGGGTAGGAGACGGCGAGACCTCCACCAAGCTTCGGCGGATCGTGGGGTCTGCAGTGCTGATGGTGTCAAGTGGAGTGCTTGGAATCCTTTGGAATCACTAGGAGCATCTATCGACGGAGGTACCCGGTCGGGGTGCTAGGCGTTCCGTTACAATAGTCCTTAGACTTTTGGGTCTGTAAAGTTTTAGCTATTTATCGCAGGTTGCGCTAAAAATATAGATTGATGCTGCCACACACAATAGTCCTTATAAGGACTTTTGTGTTTCTGAAAAGTTTTGGTGGTAAAAATATTCTTAAATCACTCCCTACACTGTCTGTCCCTTCCTCAACACAGCTCTCCCTGACTAAGAATGAGCTGAACATACAGTACAGACCAAAAGTTTGGACACACCTTCTCATTCAAAGAGTTTTCTTTATTTTCATGACTATGAAGGCATCAAAATTATGAATTAACACATGTGGAATTATATACATAACAAACAAGTGTGAAACAACTGAAAATATGTCATATTCTAGGTTCTTCAAAGTAGCCACCTTTTGCTTTGATTACTGCTTTGCACACTCTTGGCATTCTCTTGATGAGCTTCAAGAGGTAGTCCCCTGAAATGGTCTTCCAACAGTCTTGAAGGAGTTCCCAGAGATGCTTAGCACTTGTTGGCCCTTTTGCCTTCACTCTGCAGTCCAGCTCACCCCAAACCATCTCGATTGGGTTCAGGTCCGGTGACTGTGGAGGCCAGGTCATCTGGCGCAGCACCCCATCACTCTCCTTCATGGTCAAATAGCCCTTACTTTCAAAGTTTTCCCAATTTTTCGGCTGACTGACTGACCTTCATTTCTTAAAGTAATGATAGCCACTAGTTTTTCTTTACTTAGCTGCTTTTTTCTTGCCATAATACAAATTCTAACAGTCTATTCAGTAGGACTATCAGCTGTGTATCCACCTGACTTCTCCTCAACGCAACTGATGGTCCCAACCCCATTTATAAGGCAAGAAATCCCACTTATTAAACCTGACAGGGCACACCTATGAAGTGAAAACCATTTCAGGGGACTACCTCTTGAAGCTCATCAAGAGAATGCCAAAAGTGTGCAAAGCAGTAATCAAAGCAAAAGGTGGCTACTTTGAAGAACCTAGAATATGTTGTTTTCAGTTGTTTCACACTTGTTTGTTATGTATATAATTCCACATGTGTTAATTCATAGTTTTGATGCCATCCGTGTGCATCTACAATTTTCAAAGTCATGAAAATAAAGAAAACTCTTTGAATGAGAAGGTGTGTCCAAACTTTTAGTCTGTACTGTACGTCCTCGGGTGCTATGTAGCACCCGATGACGCGTTCCAGCCAGCCAATCACTGTAATGCCAGCAGCCAACATTGCTACAGCATTATAGTGAAGGCAGTACGCACCAGCACATTTATTAGCTGCGTAGCAGCCAAGAAACGTGTGGGCGGAGACTCGAGCATTGCGCTCGAGCACATGCAGTATTGGCCGAATACCGCCATGTGCCAATCTTCGAGATGCTCGAGCCGAACTGGTGTTCGGCCGAGCATGCTCAATCACCACTAGTGTTTACCATTGCCTCCACTGAAAAAAAACTTTTTAAAGTTACAGGTATTTATGGCTGAAAATCCCCATCCTCCTATCCACATTCAACTAGAGGAGATGGTGGAGATTGAATAGAGATTATGAACTTTTATGTGTGTAGTTCTCTCCAATAAAATCTATAGTAATAATCGAAATGGCTGGGGGTTTGCTAGAAATATCTATGGAAGGAATATGTCATAATATATGTATGTATTTCACTTTGACAGACATAGCTTTATTGACATGAAACAATCTTTGCAACGTGCTTCCCCCCAGGGTTGATCGTGTCCCAGGTTTATCAGAATGTCAAGTGGTGTGGTGCGGCCCTAATAGTCTCTGTGTTTGTCACGGTGCTCCTACATGGATACCGTCGCTCCCCAGGGAGATTAAAGAGGAGAGTAATGATGAAGGTGGAAAAATAGACTTTTTTTTTTTTTGACTTTTATAAAGTTCAACAGCTTTACATGAATAAACTTGCATCCAGACAATATTCAGGCTTTTTCTTGGTTCCAGCAGGTTTTAGCCTAAACTGCCAGGCAAACTTGAGTATTCTGTTTTATCTCTCTTTCTGCTGTGCTAAACTCGGCTTTAGTCTGGCAGCTGTACTTTAGGACTGTTCTGGTACCTCTGGAGTGTGCTACCTTTGGATGTTGACCACCCTCCCAAAATTATGTTTGGAAATCGATAAGGAGTCATGGTGCTCTATGAGCTGCTTTGCTATGGAGAGACTCCTGCTGCAGAAGGAGGACCTCGCCTACCTGCTATATCTTCACACATCTGCCTCCAACGCTTGAATCTCTAAGACTGACTAAACTGACAAAACACTTCCTGCAGCCCTTCCCTTGGTAGGAAGCAGGACTAGCCCATTTCTGCCCAAAAGGGGGAGAATTTAATAGTAAGTTCCATTCTATCTAAAGAACCAAGCATATTACATGTATAAAGCAGTTTCATAGCAACATTGTCAATGCACAGTGACAAAGGACCTGGAATCCATACATAGGTGACATTGTTGTTAGCAATTAAAGACAGTAGCAGGGCATAAGAATGGTAATACCACTCTGGGTGTAGGAAGGTACAAGGGACCATCATTGATGGTAGATATGTGTCACCGAGGTACCTGGCCTCGGTGAAGTAGGAGCCAGTAGTTCAGGTGTGTCAGCGGCAGTAGGTGGTTGACATTTCATTTAATTAGTATACCTGTGAATAGCTGATCCAGGATGGCTCTTACTGGCAGTAGTCATAGTGCTGGGTGGGTAACTACTTCCCACATTCCAGGCCGGGTCTTGACTGGCCTACCTCTCTGACAGTGAAGCTCTGTGGAGTGCTGTGTTGGATCAAAGTCTGAGAAGGAGATGTTGTTGTTGTGCCTGAAAGACTGAGGACAAAGTGAGGTCCACATACACCCCGTACCATACCTGTGGGATTCTATAGATACGAGACTTTGAAATTTCTTTAGGCCTGCTGGAGAAAACCGGTCACTGCCGTTTACTGCCTTATTGTTTTGTCAAGAATAAAAGACAACTGTTGCTTTGCTTTCACCGCTAAAAGGCTGCTGCTGTGTTATTATCTGAAGGCTACCATTGGGGCAGATGCCTACAGTTGTATGTTAGATATATTGAGCAGAATAGGGATCAATATGGTAAAGGCCTATATACAGATCACATTACAGACTTGTATATAAACATATTGCTGATCGGATTGACAGATTGCTGAGTGGGGCTGGGGAAGACCCGGCAGTCATGGTACACATTGGCACCAATGGCAAAGTCAGTGGGAGAAGGAAGGTCCTTAAAAACTATTTTAGGGAACTAGGTGAGAAGCTCAAGTCCAGGACCTCCAAGGTAGTGTTTTCAGAAATACTACCAGTGCCACGAGCATCACCAGAGAAACAACGGGAGCTTAGGGAGTTAAATAAGTGGCTCAGAAGCTGGTGCAGGAAGGAAGGGTTTGGGTTCATGAAGAACTGGGCCGACTTCTTGGTCGGTTACAGACTCTACAGTAGGGACGGGCTGCACCTTAATGGGGAGGGTGCAACTGCCCTGCAGGAAAAAATGGTTAGACAGCTGGAGGAGCTTTTAAACTGGGATCTGGGGGGGGGGGCATACTAATAAGGGGCATAACTATACATTTATGAAAAATAGAACTGCTGGTAACAAGAACCTGTTACATACAAAGATAAACCAAAGTAACAAAAAAATCCTGTATATTCATTTTACAGGTAATAGTAATTTAAAATGTATTTTCACAAATGCCAGAAGTCTAGCTAGAAAAATGGGGGAGCTGGAGGCTATGGTACTAGAAGAACACATACATGTAGTTGGTGTGGCTGAGACATGGTTGGACTCTTCGCATGACTGGACTGTTAATATTGAGGTTTTACACTATTTAGGAAAGACCGGGTCAATAGAAAAGATGGTGGTGTGTGCCTGTATGTGAGGAGTGTTCTGAAGACAAGGGTGAAAGAGGCAATTGTGGGTACGAATGGTGAGGATGTGGAAACCTTATGGGTGGAAGTTCAAAGGGGTATAAACACTGAAAAACTAATACTTGGTGTAATATATAGACCCCCTAACATCACAGAAGAGATAGAAACGCAACTGTATAACCAAATAGAGCGGGCGGCACAGGCTGGTACAGTGGTCAAAATGGGAGATTTTAACTTCCCAGATATTGACTGGGAAATCAATTAGAAAAATGAATGGGCGGCACTGCGCATCAGTCGCGGTCCAGGTGCACGGTCAGAAGGTAGATACTTCAATACTTGCAATAGAAAGACCAGCACTCTGTAATTCCAATGATGAAGAAAGAAGGTTTCTTTATTCGTCACCCATATGTGACGCGCGTTTCGACACTAGTCTGTGTCTTTATCAAAGTACAGGTGATAACAGCTCAAAACAACATACAAGTGGCACCTTTTAAATACAATTCAAATAACCCGCCTCCTAGCCACGTCAGTGATCACATGGCAGGGGGCGGACTAAACCGCCCCCAGCCATGTGACCAGTCACGGGGCCAGAGCGTCATACTGCTATGCAACCAGTCCAAACAAAACTCAATCTAGCCATGAGTGGAGTACGGTAAGACATGTATCTGACTCATGTACTATTATCTATCAGGACAATCTTAAATCCTTTATACATCTGATTTCCGCAGTTTATAAGTACCGATACATTAGAATTAAACCGTCTCCTCATCATGTAGAAGATCATGTGATCACGGAAATAACAATCCCGGTCACATGATTTGTCACATGACACAATATTGTTATGTCACAGATCCAAAGAATGTTGGATCTCACAGAAGATAGGTTGCGCTGCAGTATTAAGAGATCCATGTCATGTTCAAACATATTTCAGAGAACTGAGGTATCAACATTTGGTTACTGAGCAACAGTATGCATAGATACAAAGTAACAATCCACAATTATCCGTTCCACACATTGAATCAGAGGAAACTACTCAGTGAATATTCCTTATTGAGGCCTTTGGGGGCAAGCGTCTCAAGTCGATGGATCCAATATGCTTCACGCTGGTGGAGCATCTGGATCCGATTTCCTCCACGTCGAGGTAAGGTCACTTCTTCTAAAATTTGAAAACGCAATTGTGAGATGCAGTGATTTTTTTCTTTAAAATGTTGGGGGATAGGTAGCAGGATATTTTCTTTCCTAATTGTAGACTTATGTTTTGCTACCCGGTCCTTCATACGCATTGTCGTCTCTCCAACATAGCACAACCCACAGGGACATTTAAGTAAATAGATCACAAAACTACTGTCGCATGTGAAATGACCCCGAATGGGGATTTGTTGTCCTGTCTGTGGGTGTGCTATGTTGGAGCCTTTAATCACGTTAGAACAGTGAACACAGTTAAGACAGGGAAATGTTCCCTTCCTAACTGTAGAGAAAGTGAGCTGTCGCTGAAGAATCCTGTCCCTTCCTTTAGTCCGCCCCCTGCCATGTGATCACTGACGTGGCTATTTAAAAGGTGCCACTTGTATGTTGTTTTGAGCTGTTATCACCTGTACTTTGATAAAGACACAGACTAGTGTCGAAACGCACGTCACATATGGGTGACGAATAAAGAAACCTTCTTTCTTCATCATTGGAATTACAGAGTGCTGGTCTTTCTATTGCAAGTATTGAGGTATCTACCTTCTGACCGTGCACCTGGACCGCGACTGATGCGCAGTGCCGCCCATTCATTTTTCTAATTGATTTTCTTGATTTTTTGGAGCGTGCACGTGCAGTCGAGCTCAAACGTACAGATGAGTACCTACAGCTACGATGATGAGGAAGCCCGTGCAATAGTAGCATGCATCGATTCATCGGCAGAGTTCTTGAGAATACCTCCAGGTGAACTGAGAAGCCGTGATTTGGAGAGAACCTCCAAGCATCTGGTATCGCTGCAATTGCATGCAACCACTCTAGCGGAGTATCACCGCTCTAAACGTATTCCACGTGGATTAAGAGTAAACCTCAGACCTACTTTCTTTCGAGAGAGTGTTGAATATTGTGCCCGCTTTGCCAATATTTTAAACAAGTGTTTATTGGACATCATAGTTCTGACAATTGAACACCTGACTAGAGCTATTGCCGAGTGCCAAGAAGGCATTAGCACTATTGAGTCCCAACTAAGAGACTGTCTAAAAAAGGAAGATCTCGATATCCTAAAAGAAAAAATTGATAAGCAATGTATCGAATTACAAAGTTCTATACAGATTACAAAGCGTACAAAATACATTCGGGATATGGAAGACTACCAAAGAAACCAGGTGTACAGATGGCAGGACAAAGCCGGCACTGCTACATCTCAACCACCGCGTCGATCCGGACGCAGAGCTGGCACAGCATCATCCGACTCTGGGAGCGACTCCACAACAGGTCAGCGCAATTTTTTAGGAGCACGCAGACGCCCAAGAAGGCCAACACCAGGCGCTCAGGCCGACACCATCATCGGGGACGCCGAAGCCCCACGTCTAACCCGGTCACAGGTACTCAACACACCCTAGTGTTAAACTTATCTTCTAAGAATCTCTCTCCACTCCAAATTGGACTTCTTGAAAAGGGACTATCTTTCAGTCCGACCACGAGTCTGGACACATTTGGACTGGACATGGATCTAAATCGCTTCTTTCAGAGTATACGGCTTAAAAGCCATTTTTCAAATGTACCCATGCATGATCCGGTCCCTATTGAAAATGTACAATCACTATTAAGTTTGCAGCAGTTCGGTTTAAGGCTTAAGAGCCATTATATGCCCCTGAAGATATATCACCCTAGTGAAACGTACATACAACTTGTACAACGTGATATAGCCACACTACCTGCTAATTTTAAGAAAGGTGATTATTATATCCACCATAATTTGTCCGTAGAGGAAAGACAGGTAGTCAATCATCTGACTGATGATGACTCCCTGGTTTTTAAACCTGCGGACAAGGGCGGAGCCCTTGTTATATTAGACAAGGATTACTATGTTAGGGAGATTCTGGGACAATTATCCGACCACAATGTCTATGAAATATTGCAGGGGGATCCGGTCTGGGCCATAAAGCGGGAGTTACAGACCTTGGTTGATGAAAACTTATTACAACATGTTATTGATAAAAAACTAGCGGAATTTTTAATCAACCAACACCCTGTGACACCCGTATTTTACACACTTCCGAAAGTGCATAAATCCCTGGACAAGCCTCCGGGTCGCCCCATTGTTGCAGCTACGGATTCAGTCCTATCTCCCCCTGCAATATTTCTTGACAAAGTGTTGACTCCTCTTACTAAAAAGGCCCCTTCTTACCTTAGGGACACACAACATTTTCTGGAGACAGTACGAGAAATTGAGCTGTCGCATGATTGCATCCTGGTCACTCTAGACGTCTGCAGCTTATATACGAGTATAACTCATGAAAAAGGTCTGGAATCTGTCCAGGTGTTATTAGATGACAGCCTGTACACGGCACACGAAAAAAAGTTTTTTCTTTCTTTACTGTCCATTGTCTTACGTCGCAATTATTTTTTATTTTAGGACACTTTTTTCCAGCAGCGGTGTGGGACCGCGATGGGGTCCAATGCTGCACCGCCATACGCAAATTGCTATATGGCACACTTTGAGAGAGAATATATTTACCCAAGTGAGCTATATCAGAATCATTGTATATTTTGGAAACGCTTCATAGATGACGTTTTCTGCGTATGGCGGTGCAGCATTGAGACCCTGATGACCTTTGTGGACTACATTAACAATATAAGACCAGAGCTGAAATTTACCCTGCACCAAGATTCACAACGTGTCTCCTTCCTCGACACATGGGTGATTAGGGGAATTGACAATAGGATTACCACTGACTTACATGTCAAGAAAACTGACAGAAATAGTCTCTTGTCATTCCATAGTAATCACCCATCAACAGTAAAAAAATCCTTGCCATACTCACAATATAGAAGAGTGGCAAATATTGTTATGGATCAGGACACACGTGATCTTAGGCTACGGGAAATGACTCAGAAATTTATAGACAGAGGCTATCTGCCCTGTCTATTACATGAACAGCGGGAGAAGATAAGAAATCCCATAGAGCCACTAGACAAGAAAGACAAAGGACAGAGAATACCACTAGTTGTAAAATACCATCCTTGGATGGACCGAGTTAAGGCTGTCATCTATAAACACTGGAACATCTTACAAAAATCATATCCCGCAATTCAGGAATTTAGGGACCGCCCCATGATGTGCTTTAAGCGAAATAAAAATATTAGAGACATGATTGTCCGGGCGGACGTAGGAAGTGACAGGATGCTTCAGCGACAGCTCACTTCATCTACAGTTAGGAAGGGAACATTTCCCTGTCTTAACTGTGTTCACTGTTCTAACGTGATTAAAGGCTCCAACATAGCACACCCACAGACAGGACAACAAATCCCCATTCGGGGTCATTTCACATGCGACAGTAGTTTTGTGATCTATTTACTTAAATGTCCCTGTGGGTTGTGCTATGTTGGAGAGACGACAATGCGTATGAAGGACCGGGTAGCAAAACATAAGTCTACAATTAGGAAAGAAAATATCCTGCTACCTATCCCCCAACATTTTAAAGAAAAAAATCACCGCATCTCACAATTGCGTTTTCAAATTTTAGAAGAAGTGACCTTACCTCGACGTGGAGGAAATCGGATCCAGATGCTCCACCAGCGTGAAGCATATTGGATCCATCGACTTGAGACGCTTGCCCCCAAAGGCCTCAATAAGGAATATTCACTGAGTAGTTTCCTCTGATTCAATGTGTGGAACGGATAATTGTGGATTGTTACTTTGTATCTATGCATACTGTTGCTCTGTAACCAAATGTTGATACCTCAGTTCTCTGAAATATGTTTGAACATGACATGGATCTCTTAATACTGCAGCGCAACCTATCTTCTGTGAGATCCAACATTCTTTGGATCTGTGACATAACAATATTGTGTCATGTGACAAATCATGTGACCGGGATTGTTATTTCCGTGATCACATGATCTTCTACATGATGAGGAGACGGTTTAATTCTAATGTATCGGTACTTATAAACTGCGGAAATCAGATGTATAAAGGATTTAAGATTGTCCTGATAGATAATAGTACATGAGTCAGATACATGTCTTACCGTACTCCACTCATGGCTAGATTGAGTTTTGTTTGGACTGGTTGCATAGCAGTATGACGCTCTGGCCCCGTGACTGGTCACATGGCTGGGGGCGGTTTAGTCCGCCCCCTGCCATGTGATCCCTGACGTGGCTAGGAGGCGGGTTATTTGAATTGTATTTAAAAGGTGCCACTTGTATGTTGTTTTGAGCTGTTATCACCTGTACTTTGATAAAGACACAGACTAGTGTCGAAACGCGCGTCACATATGGGTGACGAATAAAGAAACCTTCTTTCTTCATCATTGGAATTACAGAGTGCTGGTCTTTCTATTGCAGATATTGACTGGGGTCATGGTTCTGCCTCAACTGCAAAGGGGAGAAAATTCCTCAACTTGATGCAGGACCACTTTATGGGCCAGTTTATAGAAGCTCCCACTAGGGGCGATGCTCTGTTGGATCTGGTAATTTCTAATGATGCAGAGCTTGTTGGTAATGTTACTGTTTGAGAAACACTAGGTAATAGTGATCACAATATAATTATATTCCCCCTAAACGATAAAAAGCAAACTCTGTCAGGCAGAGCAAAGACACTGAATTTCAAAAAGGCTAATTTCCCTGGGTTGAGGGCAGCATTTCAGGGCATAGACTGGGAGCAGCTACTGTCACATAATAATACTGATGATAAATGGGAGAGCTTCAAATCCACATTGAGTAATTGCACTAAAAAAATTATCCCTTTAGGTAACATGTATAAACAGCTAAAATTAAACCCCCCATGGCTTAAAGCTACTGTAAAAAGGGCAATAAAAGACAAAAAGAGGGCATTTAAAAAATACAATTCTGAGGGGTCAGCGGTAGTGTTTGAAGATTACAAAGGGCTTAATAAAATCTGCAAAAAAGGAGATAAAATTAGCAAAGACACAAAACAAACAGCAGATAACAAAAGAAAGCAAAACAAATCCCGAAAGTTTTTTAAATATATAAATGCTAATAAACCTAGGTCTGAGCAGGTAGGGCCCTAAATAATAGTAAAGGGGGGGGGGGGGGTAGTCACTGAAGATAAGGAAAAGGCAGAGTTCCTAAATATTTTTTTTTAGCTCTGTATATACAAAAGAAGAGAAAAGAGCTAATATCTGTGGTGGTGGGGCTGTTAGTGCATCCAGTGATATACTCAATTGGCTAACTGCATATATGGTCCAAGAGAAGTTAAATAGGGTAAATGTGAACAAATCTCCGGGTCCAGATGGATTACACCCAAGAGTGCTTAAAGAGCTCAGTTCAGTCATTGCTGTGCCCCTTTTTATAATTTTTAAAGATTCTCTAGGTACTGGTACAGTGCCAAGTGATTGGCGCAAGGCAAACGTGGTGCCCATATTCAAAAAAGGATCAAGGTCCTCCACAGGTAATTATAGACCAGTTAGTTTAACTTCTGTTCTGTAAAAAATGTTTGAAGGACTCTTAAGGGACTATATACAGGAGTATGTGACTATAAATAATATTATAAGTGATAACCAGCATGGGTTTACCAACGACAGAAGTTGTCAGACTAACTTGATTTGTTTTTATGAGTAGGTGAGTAGTAGCCTGGACAGAGGGGTGGCTGCGGATGTAGTGTTTCTGGATTTTGCAAAGGCTTTTAATACTGTCCCTCATAGACGCTTAATAGGTAAAGTAAGGTCTATAGGCTTGCAAAGTATAGTTTGTAATTGGATTAAAAACTGGATGAAGGACCGTGTCCAGAGAGTTGTGTTCAATGATTCCTATTCAGAATGGTCAAAATGGGTTATAAGTGGTGTACCCTAAGGTTCAGTGCTGGGCCCTTTATTATTTAACTAGCTGAAGGACCCGGCTTTGCTCGGGTATATTTAATCAATTTAATTTAATGTTTGTGTGTGTCGTTAAAAGATATCAACACTATCCACTATAACAGTGACATCTACAGCACCCCACCACCAAAACAGTTACCTCCACAGCCCCCCACCCCTTGACACTGACCCCCCACAGTACCCCGTCCCTTAAAACTGGACCTCCACAGCAGCCCACCCTCTTAAATTTGACCTTTATAGCAGCCTTCCCCTTTAACAGTGACTTTCACAGCATACCACCCCCTTGACAGTGACCTCCACAAGGGCCGCCCCCTTAACAGTGACCTTTACTGGATGGGGGCGTGTACTTTTGAACAGCTCACTCTCAGACAGCAGCACTGTACAGTCTGAGTGTGACCTGCAGGGAGAAAGTCACCCTCCCTCCCACCTCTGCAGCTGACAGAAGTTGATTTTTACCTTAATTTTTTCAATCCCTGTCGGCTCAGGAGTGGGAGGGGCGTGGCTTATTGGGACCTAGAAGTTGATTTTTAACTTAATTTTTTCAATCTCAGTCGGCTGAGGAGTGGGAGGGGCGTGATCTAACCAAATCAGGGGCGTGGCTTAGTGGGACCTGGGGGTGGGGTTTTAAGTCTTTTGAGGGTGGAAACATTGTGGCAGGGGGAGTGTCTTGGCCTCTTCCTGCAAGAGTGCTTACTGGCTCATTTGCATACCAAATAAACTGGATTTTCAGAGGATAAAAACATCTATTTCTGGAACAACGGCACATCTTGAAATAAGGTACTAAGTGCTATTAGGCCATAGCTTTACTTCAATAGCAAATATCCTGGTGACAGATGTCCTTTAACCACCTCAGCTCCCCCTTAATGATCAGACCACTTTTTACAATTCTGCACTACACTACTTTCACGGTTTATTGCTCGGTCATACAACTTACCACCCAAATTAATTTTGCCTCCTTTTCTTCTCACAAATACAGCTTTCTTTTGGTGGTATTTGATTGCTGCTAAGATTTTTTTGTTTTTCCGATATTAATCAAAATAGGCCGTAATTTTCTCAAAAAAAGTGTATTTTTAACTTTCTCTGGTTAAATTGTTCAAATATAATTACATTTCTATATAAGTTTGTGTCAGAATTTATTGTGCTACATGTCTTTGATAAAAAAAAATCCAATAAGTGTATATTTATTGGTTTACGCAAAAGTTATAGCATTTACAAACTATGGTACAAAAATTTGAATTTCCGCATTTTGAAGCAGCTCTGACTTTCTGAGCACCTGTCATGTTTCTTGAGGTGCTAGAATTGCAGGATAGTATAAATACCCCCCAAATGACCCCATTTTAGAAAGAAGACACCCCAAAGTATTCGCGGAGGGGCATGGTGAGTTCATGTATGATTTAATTTTTTTTCACAAGTTAGCAGAAAATGACACTTTCTGAGAAAAAATAATAAAAGTTTCAATTTCTGCTAACTTCTGGCAAAAAAATAAATAAATCTCCCACGGACTCACTATGCCCCTTAGTGAATACCTTGGGGTGTCTACTTTCCGAAATGGGGTCATTTGTGGGGTGTGTTTACTGTTCTGGCATTTTGGGCGGGGCTAAATTGTGAGCAACCCTGTAAAGCCTAAAGGTACTCGTTGGACTTTCGGCCTCTTTACGCACCTAGGCTGCAAAAAAGTGCCACACATGTGGTTTCGCCGTACTCAGGAGAAGTAGGGCAATGTGTTTTGGGGTGTATTTTTACATATACCCATGCTGGGCGAGAGAAATAACTCTGTAAATTGACAACTTTGTATAAAAAAAATTAAAAAGTTGTTATTTCTCACACACAGTATAGGTATATGTAAAAAAAAACACCCCAAAACACATTGCCCTACTTCTCCTGAGAACGGCGATACCACATGTGTGACACTTTTTTGCAGCCTAGGTGCGCAAAGGGGCCCAAATTCCAATGAGTACTTTTAGGATTTCACAGGGCATTTTTTACGCATTTGGATTCCAAACTACTTCTCACGCTTTAGGGCCCCTAAAATACCAGGGCAGTATAAATAATCCACAAGTGACCCCATTTTGGAAAGAAGACACCCCAAGGTATTCCGTGAAGGGCATGGCGAGTTCCTAGAATATTTTTTTTTTGGCACAAGTTAGCGGAAAATGATTTTTTTTTCTCTTACAAAGTCTCATATTCCACTAACTTGTGACAAAAAATAAAATTTTACATAAACTCGACATGTGTCTCCGCAATTAATACATGTATGGCCAGCATTAGGAGTTTCTGCTATTCTCCTTAGGCCTCATGCACACGACCGTTGTTTGGGTCCGCATCCGAGCCGCCATTTTGGCGGCTCTGATGCGGACCTATTCATTTCAATGTGTGCTGTCCGCATCCGTGGCTCCCTTCCGCGGCCCGCAAAAAAACTATAACATGTCCTATTCTTGTCCGCGCTTTGCGGACAAGAATAGGCATTTATATTGCCGGCGCCCGTTCCGTTCCGCAAATTGTGGAAGTCAACACGGACGCCTTCCGTTCTTTGCGCATCCGCGGTTTGCGGACCGCAAAAAATGGCACAGTCGTGTGCATGAGGCCTCATATTGAGCTTACGGGTAATGGAGATTTTTTTTTTCGTTCAGCCTCCGGGCTGAAAGAAAAAATGAACGGCACAGATTTCTTCATTCGCATTGATCAATGTGGATGAAAAAATCTCTGCCCAAAAATGTGCTAAAAAAAAAAAACTGCGATCGCTAATAAAGATCCAAAAATCTCAAAAGTGATCTTTATAGCGCCGCAGCGATTTTACAGTGTTTTTGCAGTGATCAGGAAAAAAACATTTCTGTCACTGCGGTGGGGCGGACTGAACGCAAGTGTGCGCACAAGATCAGGCCTGATCGGGCGAACACTGCGTTTTTTGTAGAGCCTAAGGTGACCCTAATGTACTGATATAGATCTGATTGCGATCAGTCTTGATCACTTACAGATACTATATAGTACTAGTGCTGATTAGCGACAGCGATGACGCTAATCAGCGACTAATCAGTGACTGCGGTGCGGTGGGCGCTAACTACCTAACAAGTGGCTAACTAACTGGCGGTGATAAGGGACCCTTAGGCCCCATTCACACGTGCGCAATTCTGTTCCGCATTTTGCGGAACGGAATTTGCGGACCCATTCATTTCTATGGGGACAGACTTTGTCCCACTCGGATCCGGAATTGCAGATCTGCACTTCCGGGTCCGCACTTCTGTTCCGCAAAAATATAGCACATGTCCTATTCTTGTCTGCAATTGTGGACAAGAAAAGGCATTTTCTATATAGTTCTGGCAATGTGCGGATCCGAAAAATGCGTAAAGCACATTGCCGGTGTCCGTGTTTTGCGGATCCGCGGATCCGTGGATCCGCAAAACACATACGGACGTCTGAATGGAGCCTTACAGGGGGGTTATCAATGACAGGGGGGTGATCAGGGAGTCTATATAGGGTGATCAGGGATTAATAAGGGGTTAATAAGTGACAGGGGGGGTGTAGTGTAGTGTGGTGCTTGGTGCTACTTACAGAGCTGCCTGTGTCCTCTGGTGGTCGATCCAAGCAAAAGGGACCACCAGAGGACCAGGTAGCAGGTATATTAGACGCTGTTAACAAAACAGCGTCTAATATACCTTTCTGATGTTAAAAAAAAATCGCATCTACAGCCTGCCAGCGAATGATCGCCGCTGGCAGGCTGTAGATCAACTCGTTTACCTCCCGATCCTGTGAACACACGTGTTCACAGGAAATCTTGCGTCTCACGAGATGACACGCTGATGCGTCCTGGAGGAATAACCCTGCCGCCCGCAGGACGCATCCCTGCGTTAGGCGGTCGGGAAGTGGTTAAAGCTATCCTACAGTAGTGAAGATAAATGGCTGGGTTGTTATGGAAACCTGGAGTAAAACTGTGTATGTGGAGGCTGGAGGACCTGTGAGCTTACATTGGCTGATAAGGGTCATGTAACCAAGCTTCCATTGGCTAATGCCTTTTTTTTTTTTATATATCTCAAGAACGGTACGTCCTAGAGAGCTGAGACCTGGTCTAAAACCTTCCCTAACACCTGATGTACATGTGTGCCAAATTTCGTGATTGTAAATGTGACAGTGCGGATTCCTTTAGCGGACATGCACACACACATACACTCAGCTTTATATATTAGATTTATTTATTAATGATATTGAGGACGGGATTAATAGTACCATTTCAATTTTTGCAGATGACACTAAGCTATGTAGTACTGTACAGTCTATGGAAGATGTCCATAAACTACAAGCTGACTTGAACACTCTGAGTGATTGGGCATCAACTTGGCAAATGAGGTTCAATGTGGACAAATGTAAAGTTATGCATCTTGGTAGTAATAATCTCTTACAGCATACAATGTCAATCAGCTGCTTCTAAGGCCACCAGGATATTGTCATGCATTAAATGAGGCATGGACTCACGGGGCAGGCATGTAATATTACCATTTTAAAAAGCATTGGTGCGGCCTTATCTATAATATGCAGTTCAGTTCTGGGCACCAGTCCATAGAAAGGATGCACTGCAGCTGGAAAAAGTACAGAGGAGAGCGACTAAACAGATAAGGGGCATGGGGCGTCTTAGTTATGAAGAAAGATTAAAATAATTGAATGTATTTAGTCTTGAGAAGAGACGTCTAAGGGGGGACATAACCTATACAAATATATAAATGGGCCATACAAAAAATACTGTGAAATGCTGTTCCTTGTAAAATGCGCTCAAAAGACAATTGGAGAGGAAAAAGTTCAGTCCCCGGAAGCGTCAAAGCTTCTTTACTGTAAGAACTGTGAAGCTGTGGAATAGACTTCAAAAAGGGTTTAGATGAATTCTTAAAAGTAAAAAACATTAATGCTTATGAAAACGTGTAGAAATCCGAGTCTCAATTCCTTTTGGGATTCGCATCCCCTCCTATCCCTTGGTTGAACTTGATCTTTTTCCAACCGTATTAACTATGTAACATAATGGTAGCCATATTGTCTGAATGCTTTTGGAGGTCAAAGTGAGTTGATTTTCTCAGACAGAGAAGTACAAAGAAACTCAAGAATCTTTGTATAAACATTTCCAGGTCGTAAATCAAGGGGGAAGGTAGAGACACAGATACCATTAAGATGTTTCATGCCTTTAGGGAAATAAAAGGAATTAAATGTCTAAAGATTATTATTTTTCAATAAATAGAAGGGGATAACTTTAATATTCATTGTAATAATGATAATAGTGATAGTATTGTGATATTATATGTGTTATCCTATATGTGTATGTTTAAAGTGACTGTAGTCTGAATATATCCAATGATATATAGAATTCGATTCCATGTAATGTTGTTAAGTGTGAAAGAATCACAGTTGGAAATAATTACCTTAGATCTAAAGAATGTGTAGATAAGTAATTTAGGTATGTAGGAAGAGTTTGTCTAAAACTTATATATTTTGAAGTAGACTGGATGTCTGACAGTAGTATGCTTAAATGTCATTCTTATCTATATTTATAAACTGGTCCTAGATTTATGTCAGAGGTTATCTTTTATAAAATTAAAATAAAATAGAAAAATTAAGAGTCATTACACAGGCTTCTTACATAGAACACTAGTGTCCACTTGTGGTGATGGTGGGTATGAGAGAAGTGGCAAATTGATGCACTATGATCTCATTAGTCATGTGAAAGACCAAACCAAGTCCACCTTCCATGGGGGAGAATAAAAGTTATCAGGAGACAGCAAGGGGATCAATGCAAATTGATCTATCCATCAGATCAATCCAGGAGGAGGAAAGAAAGACATTACAACACCCAAGACAAAAGAAACACCAGAGAGAGGAGAGATCTAAAGGAAAATAGGATCTAATCTTGCTTCACATTTGAACCTTGACGCTGATTTCTTCCAGACAGATTATCTGGTATGGTATACATTTTGTCTGTATATTAGGCAACTGATTAGCCATATACACATATATATTTATCCAAATAGACCGTCTTTTGTAGGATCTAGATTTGAGATAATTGTACCAGCATCAATTCTGTATTTTCAATCTAGGGAGATTAATCTATACAATTGATATATCTACAATCGTATAATCTCCAGAGAACTGATTGTAGTTCTATTTAGATGATCTAATTGAATTGATATATATTATATAACATGGTGAAAGCCTAACTTTATTTTGAATCAGGAAAATCTGTTCGCTGTGAGAAATAAAGTGTCATTCTTAAGTTTTCTTTTGTTTCTGTTATTATAAAAATACCAGTTTAATTATTAATTATATATATCCTTTAGGTTATTTTGTCTTCTTGATTGCATATAATTGATTATTATTCTTATATTGTCACCAATTTTATATAGTCTTATATTTTATTTAGTTTTATTGCACTGAAATATTATTAGATATATATGTTGTACACAACTGTCTTCCTTTTAGCTTCAACTTAGCACAGATAATGAGCTCTCGTTAGCTCTTGTTTTATTTGTGGAAATAAGTCAGAATCTCCTATATTTTAGATTCTAGCTTGTTTTTCCATAAATAAATTAAACTATTTTTCAGAGCAGTATAAATATTCTGACAGGTATTACATCTTCAGCAGAACAATGGAGATTCAGAAGATATTTTCCACCCAGTTTCCACCCACAATTCAATATACAGACCAGTTTTTGTCCAATACTAGTATTTAATCCTTTTCTCTTGCCTTCAAATTCCAAATTTATAAGGTTAAATTGTTAAAAGCATGGCATATGAAAGATAACGGGGTATGGAACAAAACTAAATTTTTTCCTTTGTATTAACTACATAATAGTGTAGAGGACATACTACAAGCTTCCTTTAGAAAAATAATAGAAAACTTAAATTTTTTTGTAATTTCTACTTAATCCTTTCAAGACCAGGCGGTTTTCTGTTTTTTCATCTTTTTTTTTTTCCATTTTCTTTTCACTCCCAGCCTTCCCAAAGCAATACTGTAATTTTTTATATTTTCCCATTCACATAGCCGTATGACAGCTTGTTTTACTTTCTAATGGCAACATTTCCGATTACATATAATGTAGTGGGAAGCAGGAAAAAAATTCCAAATGGGGTGAAATTATAAACAAAAAACACAATTCCGCCATGATTTTATGAGTTTTGTTTTTACGGCGTTCACTGCGTGGTAAAACTGACCGGTTACTGTTATTCTCTGGGTCAATATGATTATAACAACGTGTTAATACTGGACATTATTTTTTATTTCTATCACCATATTCTGACCCCATAACTTTTTTATTTTTATGTCTACAGAGCTTGAGGACTCATTTTTTGCAGGGAGATCTGTACTATGCAAATTTGATACCCTTTTTAGATGTGTATACATTATTAATTACTTTTCATTCAATTTTTTGTGGGAGGTGAAGCGGCCAAAAATTGGTGAATCAGCTATTTCAATTTTTTTTTCCATTTCGCCGTATGGAATAAATATTTTTTATACAGTATGGGTGTTTTTGCACACAGCACAGCCCATGATGTATATTTTTTTTATTGTTTATGTACTTATATTTTAACTTTGGGGAAAGCGGGTGATTTGAATTTTTATATTTTTATATTTTTTCATATTTGTGAAAACTTTTTTTTTTTACTTTTTAATAGGGAACTATAACAAGCAATCGTTATATTGCTTGTCTCATAGACTCTAATGCATTAGCATTAGAGTCTATGGTGATTACCCTCTGTTCCTATGGAGCCCTGACAAAGGCAGGGGCTTCATAGGAAATAATGTGCGGCAGCCTCGTATCACTGAGGAATGCAAAGGCTGCTGCACACACCATCCGGCTCCACTGATCCCTCATATGGGAAGCCGGTACATGGCTGGGAGGGTGCACTCCTGGTCTTTAACCTCACAGACGCTATGGTCATATTTGACCATGGCATCTGAGGAGCATGTATGCAATCAACGTTATTGTCGATTGCATACATTAGTCCTGGGTGCCTGCTATTTAAACAACAGACACATGGTGGCTAACTCCCCACCGCTGATGTAATTTAATTAATTTAATTACAAATTCATAGGGTTCATGTACGAAACAAAACTAAATGGCTAATATGCAACTGAAACACTAGGGGCCAGGGCCCTGCTCGCAAGAGCTTACAATCTATGAAATTTCTGAAATCTTGTAGATATCAGCTTCTAGCTTTGTAATTAAAATTATTTATTAATAGATCCAATATATGTAAATGAATATAAGGCAATTAGCACGAGTTCTTACGAAACAACTGCATAACAGATCCAAATACATGATGCTTATTTCCATACTGTGAAACAGAAGCGACTGCTCACAATTCTGGTGTTTGTAGTATATTTTGTTGCAAAGCTGACAATATGTATATGTAAATGTTTTCATACATGAACAGAATGCGGGATACTCCAAATTATACTGTACTAGGTAAAATTATCCTGTGCATGCTGATTTTCCATCCTGTTTGTAAGCAAATGATTTTTAATTGCACTTGCAACCACATGAGCTTTAAGAATATTGTAACCCCATGCTGCATCTTACAATTACTTTGAAACGAGGAAATTTGAAGGCACATCAGGAGGAAAAGTGTTTCCAGTGGATTTACAAATATGTTTGATTTAGATAGAGTGAAAGTCTTTTCCTAATACTACTATTTCAAGATACCTTCTAGCTGGGAAACAAGGTCTCTACTGTCGATCCTACCCCTTTCTTCTTTACCAAACTGTAGCATCACAAAAAAAGCATACATTATAACGAGAGATGAGCGAATTTCATATTTTGAAATTCATTCACGCTTCATTTCGTGGCAAAATCAGAATTGTGTTATGGATTCCGTTACCGCGGACCATAACGCAATTCTATGATGGAATGCATAACGGAATGCCTTTAGAGGCATTCCATTATTCATTCCATCATAATAGAAGTCTATGGGATGCAAAACGGATCCGTCCTGTTTCCGTTATGCAGGGGAGTCCTCTAAAGGCATTCTGTTATGCATTCCGTCATAGAATTGCGTTATGGTCCGCGGTAACTGAATCCATAACGCAATTCTGCTTTTACCACCAAACGAAGTGTGAACGAGTTTCATAACACGAAATTCGCTAATCTCTAATTATAATCCTCAGGGGAGGACTAGCAGTGGCTATCTTTGTCCTACTGGTACTCCATTTGATAGAGAATAACATTTCCATGTCATAACAAGAACAGAATGATCAGTGTCACCCACTTGTGGTAGTCCTGCTGCAAGACAAGCTGACCACACTTGTTTTGGTACTAAATTTGTTCTTTGAGAACTGTAGAAGATTACAATGAGAAATTAATATCTGCACAAGGGTTTCATTAATAGATGTCTAAATGCATGCCAAAAGTATTTAACTTTTTTTATTCATAAATTTAACATACCCATTTTGGCATTTTTCCTCCATGTGGGTCATGGTGATGATATTGCAGGACAATCACTGTCACAACCACAGAGAGACCCACGATTATCATAGTACTTGCAAAGTACTGTGCTGTAAAGCAGAACATAAAAATGGAAGACCACAATTAGGAAATATGCTTACATAGGCAAACTTATTTTATCTTATGTTATAAAGTCATATTTAGATGACTAGGGCTGTATAGCTTTAGGAAAAATGTAAAAAGTAAAAAATATATATTTGTTTTCATTGTATAGGCTTTTCTCATCTGTTAGTATGTAGATCTAAATGTTTATGAATTCTGGAGCTTCTTGAGCCCTGACTAGAAAACATCTACAAGACCTGTTACTTTTACAACAGGAAAGGCAAACTGATTTCAGCCTGCTCAATGATGCTATGCAAAGCAGTAAACTTATCTAAGCCAAATTATAGCAATGGACCAGAGTTCTTTAGCTGCCCCTACACCAAGCTTCTTAGAGGCGGGAAAAGCATTAGGGGTTTCCCAGCAGACTAAACATTTTGCAGTGGTCCCATTTCAGTAATAATGTTAGGAATCACCTCTCTATGCTTTTAAAATTGTTGCTTGACCAACGTGGAAAATTAAATACAGACGGGGGAATGATGTGAAGTGAAAATCTTGAAAATCACCTGTCTCACCTCTTGAAAATCCTGTAATTCCAGCACTGTAGCCCCTGCATCTACTGAATCAGAAACTTTGATGTGCCATTCCCATTCATGTGTCCACCGCAGCCAATTCTCAGTGGTCACCTGTACAAGAACAGCAAGTGAATGTTGAGCCTCTATGACACATTACTGCTAAGATCAGTGATTGGCTACAGCAGTCATGTCAATGGCAACATAAGTCTTCACTTGCGGTGCACCAAAGACTGAAGACCATAGGGATGATTGTCGAGGCACTGGAAAATACTTTCAAAAGGCAGATGTTGGTTTATTGTTTTTTTGTTTTTTTTTATCACATCCTCTTCCTGTAATTAATTTTTCATTTTGGTCAGTCAACTCCTTCAAGTAATCTAACTTTATATATCATGTTGACACCTGCAAGACAGTGTTGTGGTTAAGAGAAGGATCTCTGCTACACTTCCACAAGTACAGTACAACATGGAGTTCTAGCTGTAAATGATAGACGTATTTTAGGAAAAAGGTTTTACATAAAAACATACTAGGCATTTCTTCTGTATTTCCACCATTGAAATTTTTGGGGAAAAGGTCACATTTTACATGGACATGTCTTCTTATTGCAGCATACCCTCAAGGCCAGTTTCAGACAGCCATGGAAATGCTGCCACATTTTTTGCATCCATACTAGGACTGCAGTATTCAGACCTCAGCTGTTTTACTAAACCGAGTCCAAGTATTACAGGAGCTATACATATTGTAAGGGATCGTCTCTTTTCAGGGGGTCACACTCACTGATATCTCGCCAGACAATGGATTTTCATGTCCAAAGTGTGCATTTATTTTGGCACTCTTCTCATACTGGATAGCCCAGTTATACATCACTGGATGGGGTGAGATTCCCGCATCACCAACACTTAAAACACAAATAAATTCCTGCCTGTCTAGGCACTACCTAATTAAAATACATCCCTACCTCACTCGTAGAGCACAGTTCACACATGAACATCATATGCGGCTTCCCTCAGCCAACATCAATCCATCAGCCTCCAGGCTGTGGCAATTACAGTACCTTTTTGGGGGATTGTGGACCAGTAGTCCTCCCGACTCTGACCTAGTGATCCTCTTTCCACAGGCGTCACTGCATCCCCCAAATTTCAGGCTATACCCTAGCCTTGTGGCCCCTCAGCCTTGCTAGCTGAGACCACACACCCAGAGCCTCAGCAGGACTGTGCTTCACAAACACTCTTTCTCTCCCTCCTCAGACTTACACACTGGGAGGTGCTTATGTTGGCCTGATTACAGCAGGTCTCAACTGCGATAACCTTAGGTGAAAGGAAAACATGCCCTGGAATGAGGGGGGTGGATTGGGAGGTCCCACTGCTAAACCTACTATCCCAATCCAATAAAATCCAGCCCTGAATAAATAAAGAAAATAGCTTCAGCTGGACTTTACTTATCTCACCTAGATGAGATATACACCCCTTCCAGGGCTTCACCGTACACATCACAGTATTTATTTTACACATTTTATGTATCGCTACTATATTCCACAACGCTTTACAGACATTAGCATCAACCTGTCCTCAATAGGGATCACAATCTAAGGGCCCTAAGATTTAAAAGGTATGCGCCTGCAAGGTATGCAAAAATGTGCCAGCATTACAGCTGTCTGAAAACAGCATAGGACAACAGTGCAAGGTGCAAATGGGTATTTCACAAATCCCAGTCACTAACAATACAGCAGTCTTATAAATATACCATAACAGCAAAATACAAGTGTAAAGGCTTTACAAGGCTAGGTCATCGGGAACGAGTCTTCATACGAACATTCTTCCTCGCTAATCTGCCAACAATCAGACAATGTAGAGCCATCTTCAGTGCCCTGTGTTAATCCAATCATATACTGCTGTTAACTGTTGCATATCTCAATATACAACTACAATGCCGGGAGGCTTGCTGCTGCACGCATGATATCAGAAGCGTGCAGCGTCTTTCTAGTCAGCAGACCGAAAAGTGCTTGGCAAAATCATTGCATACCCACCATCAGGGTTGCAATATATGATGTCTGCCAAACACTAGGTCTAATGCTCCTGATGAATTACTGACATTTATTCGGATAGGGAAACGCGTCGAGCATTAGACTGCAGTATAGGAATACATGCAGACTGACTCTCACTTCCATACTGAGCCTAATGGGGGTTTATCCTCTAAGTGTGAGATCCTATATAGCACTTATTAAAGGGTCCACAGCCCCATATACGGAGTGCAAAAAAATATCCTTTTAGGATCACTAGAGGATTTACCCCATTATCCATATACTCCTAAATATAAAGGAGTCTTTGTGGTAGGGTGCTACTAGGAATCAGCATATAAATAGTCTGTTAAATTTCCAGCCTATTCATGTGGAGATTTATTATTATTTTTAATATTATTTAATATTATTAAATAAAGTGTTTTTAACATACTTTAGTTAGGCAGTTAACAGCATATCTCAATATGCAAAACGTCACATCATTACTGAATTGTTCTAGTTTTCCTAGAGACATCATAAAATGCACAATACTTTCTTTTAATCTGTACTTTGCTGAATGAATACAGAAACACAATACTGAGCTATCATTTAATTGTCAAATGATATGAATAAAAGAATCTCTGCTCAGGGATTCATGAAAAGCTCAATATTGTTTCCCTTTCCAGTCTACATCTATCATGTATCTGTCTGACTGTTTACATACAAAAAATGATATTACCTATTAATGGAACCGAATCAGATGTGGCTGGCATTATCTCCGCCACCAGCAGCATGAATACAGTAAGAGATAAAAGTACAGTTATACCTAAAACAAAAAGAGAAAGAATGAGAAAAGAAGCAATAGAAGGATACAAACAGAATAATACCATGTGTTTTTCTCTTTTATAAATTTTATGCTGGTCCATATAGACTAGAGTACCAGAATAAAACTTCAAACAAAGCGTATCCTAAAACAATAAATATTACATTAACCACTTAATATTACACTGGCAGATAGTTCAGATCATCGCTGACAAGCGTTCATAGTAACCCTCATGGCGATGATCTGACAGTGTAAGGCTACTTTCACAATTGCGTTTGGAGCGGATCCGTCTGTACAGACGGATACTCTCCTATAATGCAAACGCTTGCATCCGTTCAGAACGGATCCGTTTGCATAACAGTTTTTTTCAGATCTGATTTTTCACTTCGTGAAAACTCAGATCCGACAGTATATTCTAACACAGAGGCGTTCCCATGGTGATGGGGATGCTTCAAGTTAGAATATACTAAAAGAACTGTGTACATAACTGCCCCCTGCTGCCTGGCAGGTGCTGCCAGACAGCAGGGGGCAGACCCCCCCTCCCTCCCCTGTATTTAACTCATTGGTGGCCAGTGCGGGCCCCCCTCCCTCCTTCCCTCCCCTGTAATTAACTCACTGGTGGCCAGTGCGGCCGGCCCCCCATCCCTCCCTCCCCTGTATTTAACTCATTGGTGGCCAGTGCGGCCGGCCCCCCTCCCTCCGCCCCCCTAATTAAAATGACCGACCCCCCATCATTGGTGGCAGCAGAGAGTTCCGATCGGAGTCCCAGTTTAATCGCTGGGACTCTGATCGGTAACCATGGCAACCAGGACGCTACTGCAGTCCTGGCTCCATGGTTACTTAGCAGTTTTAGAAGCATTATACTTACCTGCGATGTCTGTGACCGGCCGGGCACTCCAACTACTGGTAAGTGACAGGTCTGTGCTATAAGCAATGCGCCGCACAGACCTTTCACTTACCAGTAGGAGGAGCGCCGGCCGCTTGTGAGAGCCTTCAAACGGAACTTACAAGCGGAACCCCGAACGAAAGTGTGAGAGTAGCCTTAAACTGCCACCAATTACCCAATGTTTGCCAAAAACTGCCACCAATTACCCAATGTTTGCCAACAGCAGATCGTGCTGTCTAATCACGATCTGCTGCTGGCAAACAACTAGTCAGTATGGGGATGAGCAATGGCATTAACGATTGCTCTTCCCCATATGGTGGAAGAGATCGCTGCATGTAATAGCAGCAGTCTCCTCCAATAACGAGTAGATGATTGCCAGGAAGGAACACTTCCTTCACGACAATCGTCTGCCTGATCTTTTAATGTAATACAGCCCTTAGTCTTCCTTCAAGGGTATTGAGGGGGAATAAACAATTACCATAGGATACCCTCTCATACACATGTGGACAAAATTGTTGGTACCCTTCCGTTAAAGAGAGAAAAACCCACAATGGTCACTGGAATAATTAAAAATAAAAACAATATATAAAAACTTACTGAAAATCAACTAATGAAAATCAGATGTTGCTTTTGAATTGTGGCTCAACAGAATAATTAATAACACAAACTAATGACACTGGCCTAGACAAAATGAATGTTACCTTTAACTTAATATTTTGTCGCACAACCTTTTGAGGCAATCACTGCAATCAAGTGATTTCTATAACTCTCAATGAGACTTTTCACCTGTCCACAGGTATTCTGGCCCACTCTTCATGGGTAAACTGCTCCAGCTGTCTCATGTTTGAAAGGTGACTATAAAAGACAATATTTTAAAGCTGTTTCCGCAGATATTCAATAGAATATACATCAGGGCTCATAGAAGGCCACTTCATAATAGTCCAATGCTTTGCTCTTAGCCATTCTTGGATGTTTTTAGCTGTGTGTTTTGGGTCATTATCCTGACCTGTGTCGGAGACCAAGATTTTTGACACTGGGCAGCACATTTTGGTACATTGTAGCCTGCACTGATTCAAGACACCCTGTGCCAGATGCAACACTTCACTTTTAACATGTCTGTCTATAATTTTCTTTGTAATCTCCTGAGACAACTCTCTCCTTAACTTTCTTTGGTCCATATTCAGTGTGGTACACACCATGATACCAAACAGCACAGTGACTGCTTTTCACCCTACAACCCTTTCAGCCCGGAGGGTTTTTTGTTTTTACATTTGTGTTTTTCACTCCCTGCCTTTCTGGGGCCATAACTTTTTTTTTACATAGCTGTATGAGGGCTCGTTTTTTGCGGGACAAGTTAAACTTTACATTTACACCATTCCACCATTTAATATTGTATAAAATATAGTGGAGAGTTGGAAAAAAATTCAAAATGGGTTGAAATTGGAAAAAAACGCAATTCCGCAAGTTTTATGGGTTTTGTTTTTACAGCATTCCTTATACGGTAAAAACTGACCTGTTACCTTCATTCCTCATAACAGTACAATTATGATGATACCACATATATATTGTTTTTTTTTTGCTTTTTAATACTGAAAAAAAAAAAAGTTGAAAAAAATATTTTTTGCTTTTCATCGTCATATTCTGACTAGAGACGACTAAAGTTTTTAAATATTCGATTCGGCAACTTTGCCAAAGTTAGAAAAGGTATTGATTTGTTATGAATTAGTTTGTCACACATCGCTATAAATCAGGTATACCCAGGCCAATCTGGCTTAAGGTATGGCCACAAAACTGCAGGCAGGTTGTGGCCATGCTGCGGTGAAGAACCGTGTGGCCAATTAGCCCACAGAAGCCTTTCATTTAATTATGAAGACACATTGTATGGACCTTCTTCATTGTTAATGGCCGGAAGGCACCTTTAAACAGAGGCTGTTGCTAGTATGGGGTTTGGCTGGTTTGGTGGGGGCACAATATCCAAATTATTGCCGTTCTGGCCTGCAATCTCCTGCAGTTATTTGACAGTAAACACTGAATATTAATCAGCTCTGGTATACCCACTTCATCGACTACAGTGCTCTCCTTCCCTACAGATGGGAGCCCATCTTCTGCCAGCTGCTTTTCCTCCTTTTCCACATCATCTAATATTAATGGGAGTATGTAGAGATGCGCAAAGTTCTTGAAAATTCGATACAGCTGCTTGGTCACGAAGCGCATCTCTTTGTAAGTAGTGGATGCAATGACAGGGAACAGCGATTGCACCGCTCCCCATCATTGTACCCTTCAGAGGCCACGTTCATCACTGAACGCGGCCAAGATGGCGGTGGCAGGCTCTTTGTGCTCAAACAGATAAGGCGACTATGTTTTTTTGTTCGTTTGTTTTTTACCCCATTTAACCTCTTAAGGACTCAGCCCTATTTCGCCTTAAGGACTTGGCCATTTTTTGCAAATCTGACCAGTGTCAGGTTAAGTTCTGATAACTTTAAAACGCTTTGACTTATCCAGGCCATTCTGAGATTGTTTTTTTGTCACATATTATACTTCATGATACTGGTAAAATGAAGTAAAAAAAATTCATTTTTATTTATAAAAAAAATTGCAAATTTACCCAATTTTTTTAAAAAAAATTGCAAATTTCCAAGTTTCAATTTCTCTACTTTTATAATACATAGTAATACCTCCAAAAATAGTTATTACTTTACATTCCCCATATGTCTACTTCATGTTTAAATAATTTTGGGATTGATATTTTATTTTTTGGGGATGTTACAAGGCTTAGAAGTTTAGAAGCAAATCTTGAAATTTTTCAGAAATTTAAAAAAAAACTATTTTTAGGGACCAGTTCAGGTCTGAAGTCACTTTGCAAGGCTTACATAATAGAAACCACCTAAAAATGACCCCATTCTATAAACTACACCCCTCAAGGTATTCAAAACTGATTTTACAAACTTTTTTAACCCTTTAGGTGTTCCACAAGAATTAATGGAAAATAGAGATACAATTTAAAAATTTCACTTTTTCGGCAGATTTTCCATTTTAATAATTTTTTTCCAGTTACAAAGCAAGGGTTAACAGACAAACCAAACTCAATATTTATGGCCCTGATTCTTTAGTTTACAGAAACACCCCATATATGGTCGTAAACCGCTGTACGGGCACATGGCAGGGCGCAGAAGGAAAGGAATGCCATACAGTTTTTGGAAGGCAGGTTTTGCTGGACTGTTTCTTTTTTACATCATGTCCCATTTGAAGCCCCCCTGATGCACCCCTAGAGTAGAAACTCCAAAAAAGTGACCCCATTTTAGAAACTACGGGATAGGGTGGCAGTTTTGTTGGTACTAGTTTAGAGTACATATGATTTTTGGTTGCTCTATATTACACTTTTTGTGAGGCAAGGTAACAAGAAATAGCTGTTTTGGCACCGTTTTTAGTTTTTGTTATTTACAACATTCATCTGACAGGTTAGATCATGTGATATTTTTATAGACCAGGTTGACACGGATGCGACGATACCTAATATGTATACTTTTTTTTTATTTATGTAAGTTTTACACAATGATTTCTTTTTTGAAACAAAAAAAAACATGTTTTAGTGTTTCCCTAGTCTGAGAGCCATAATATTTTTATTTTTTGGGCGATTACCTTGGGTAGGGTATGATTTTTGCGGGATGAGATGACGGTTTTATTGGCACTATTTTGGGGTGCGTGTGACTTTTTGATCGCTTGCTATTACACTTTTTGTGATGTAAGGTGACAAAAAAAGGTTAATTTAGCACAGTTTTTATTTTTATTTTTTACGGTATTCATCTGAGGGGTTAGGTCATGTGATATTTTTATAGAATGCAGAAACATGGGATTTGGTTCCATAAGGGTTAACTCAGAAGGAACACTCCCGCACAGTGTGTAACTCATTTAATATGTGATTAGCAGGTTGTAAGAAAGGTGTTATACATAGTGGGACAACCAATGGAGCGGGTGCCTTGTCTCTCAGAATTTTGGAGGGTTGGACATCATGCTCCTTTAAATTGTGGGGTCACACTATGAAGCACCGTTACGACTAAGGGTCTAGTACCCGAAACGCGTCAACGTTTGTATTCCGTGTACCCAGTGGCCATGTCTGCTGTTTTGTATGTTCAATAAAAGAAGAAGCTTTTAAGAGGATTTCCAATGCTTCCGAGACCTTTCCTTCCATATTTTTATAGAGCCTGTCTATATGAACTCGTCGATACCAAATATGTATACTTTTTTTATTTATGTAAGTTTTACACAATAACAGCTTTTTTAAAACAAAAAAAAATTATGTTTCCATCGTTTTTTTTATTTTTTGGGCGATTGTCTCAGGTAGGGGCTCATTTTTTGCGGGATGAGGTGACGGTTAGATTGGTACTATTTTGTTGGGCAAACGCCTTTTTGATCGCTTGCTTTTGCACTTTTTGTGATGGTTTATTTAGCACCGTTTTTTTTTTTTTTTTACGGTGTTCATCTGAGGGGTTAGGTGATGTGATATGTTTATAGAGCCGGTCGATACAGACGCGGCGATACCTAATATGTATACTTCTTTTCCCCCCTATTTTTTACCTACAGGGAGTGCAGAATTATTAGGCAAATGAGTATTTTGACCACATCATCCTCTTTATGCATGTTGTCTTACTCCAAGCTGTATAGGCTCGAAACCCTACTACCAATTAAGCATATTAGGTGATGTGCATCTCTGTAATGAGAAGGGGTGTGGTCTAATGACATCAACACCCTATATTAGGTGTGCATAATAATTAGGCAACTTCCTTTCCTTTGGCAAAATGGGTCAAAAGAAGGACTTGACAGGCTCAGAAAAGTCAAAATAGTGAGATATCTTGCAGAGGGATGCAGCACTCTTAAAATTGCAAAGCTTCTGAAGCGTGATCATCGAACAATCAAGCGTTTCATTCAAAATAGTCAACAGGGTTGCAAGAAGCGTGTGGAAAAACCAAGGCGCAAAATAACTGCCCATGAACTGAGAAAAGTCAAGCGTGCAGCTGCCAAGATGCCACTTGCCACCAGTTTGGCCATATTTCAGAGCTGCAACATCACTGGAGTGCCCAAAAGCACAAGGTGTGCAATACTCAGAGACATGGCCAAGGTAAGAAAGGCTGAAAGACGACCACCACTGAACAAGACACACAAGCTGAAATGTCAAGACTGGGCCAAGAAATATCTCAAGACTGATTTTTCTAAGGTTTTATGGACTGATGAAATGAGAGTGAGTCTTGATGGGCCAGATGGATGGGCCCGTGGCTGGATTGGTAAAGGGCAGAGAGCTCCAGTCCGACACAGACGCCAGCAAGGTGAAAGTGGAGTACTGGTTTGGGCTGGTATCATCAAAGATGAGCTTGTGGGGCCTTTTCGGGTTGAGGATGGAGTCAAGCTCAACTCCCAGTCCTACTGCCAGTTTCTGGAAGACACCTTCTTCAAGCAGTGGTACAGGAAGAAGTCTGCATCCTTCAAGAAAAACATGATTTTAATGCAGGACAATGCTCCATCACACGCGTCCAAGTACTCCACAGCGTGGCTGGCAAGAAAGGGTATAAAATAAGAAAATCTAATGACATGTCCTCCTTGTTCACCTGATCTGAACCCCATTGAGAACCTGTGGTCCATCATCAAATGTGAGATTTACAAGGAGGGAAAACAGTACACCTCTCTGAACAGTGTCTGGGAGGCTGTGGTTGCTGCTGCATGCAATGTTGATGGTGAACAGATCAAAACACTGACAGAATCCATGGATGGCAGGCTTTTGAGTGTCCTTGCAAAGAAAGGTGGCTATATTGGTCACTGATTTGTTTTTGTTTTGTTTTTGAATGTCAGAAATGTATATTTGTGAATGTTGAGATGTTAAATTGGTTTCACTGGTAAAAATAAATAATTGAAATGGGTATATATTTGTTTTTTGTTAAGTTGCCTAATAATTATGCACAGTAATAGTCACCTGCACACACAGATATCCCCCTAAAATAGCTAAAACTAAAAACAAACTAAAAACTACTTCCAAAAATATTCAGCTTTGATATTAATGAGTTTTTTGGGTTCATTGAGCACATGGTTGTTGTTCAATAATAAATTAATCCTCAAAAATACAACTTGCCTAATAATTCTGCACTTCCTGTATTTTTTTACTTTATTTGGGGAAAATGACGTTTTTGTTTATTTTTACTTGAAACTTTTATTTTTTTAGGGGGGAAAACTTTATTTTTTAAACTTTTTTTTTCACTTTATTTTTTATCCCACTTTGGGACTTGTACTTTTGGGGGTCTGATCCTTTACAATGCATTCCAATACTTCTGTATTGGAATGCATTGGCTGTATGAGTAATACTGTCTGTATTACTCATACAGCTTCCGGCCTGTGAGATCCAGGGGGCTGGATCTCACAGGCTCGTCACCGGAAGGCAGCGCGATGCCTTCCTTAGACATCGCGCTGCCTTCCATGCCATCGGGTCCCCCCCACAGCCCCATGGGGACCCGATGGCACCACCGCCGCCGCCGCAACTTAGAAAAGCCGCAAACCGCAGGTCTGAATTGACCCCCTCCCGCCGCGCATTTTGCCGAGGTGCCTGCTCAATGATTTGAGCAGGCACCTTGTTCCGATCACCGCCAGCCGGGCGGCGGTGATCGGAACAACACATGACGTACCGGTACGTCATGGGTCCTTAAGGACTCAGGAACCATGCCATACCGATACGTCATGGGTCCCTAAGGGGTTAAGGTAAAATTGATTCATTACCACAAAGCAAAGAGGAAATTCAGCTTTGTGACAAGTCTAATTTTCCCTGAAATTTGAATTCTCTCAAGACTAAGAATATGTCATCAGGAACATCAAGCTCTCTGCATCTTGCTGATTTTTCTAGGACATGGAGACTTTAAAGTAATTGGAAGAAGTAAGGCTCCATTCACACGTCCGTGGTGTGTTGCGGACCCGCAAATTGCGGATCCGCAACACACCCGCACAGCACCCCTATAGAAATGCCTATTCTTGTCCGCAAGCTGCAGACAAGAATAGGACATGTTCTATCTTTTGCGGAGCTGCGGACCTGAAGATCGGGGCCGCGCTCCACAAGTTTGGATGCTGACAGCACACTGTGTGCTGTCCGCATCCATTCCGTCCCCATAGAAAATGAATGGTTGCGCAACCGTTCCGCAAAATTGCGGAACGGATGCGGACCCATTTGTGGACGTGTGAATGGAGCCTAATCCAGCAAAAGATGAGGTTGGTCATCATTAAGACCTGGCCCCCCCTAATGGGTGCAGACTGGGTGGTATTGGTTGGTACTAGAGATGAGCGAATTTCATATTTTGAAATTCGTTCACTCTTCGTTAGGTGGTTAAATCAGAATTGCGTTATGGATTCCGTTACCACGGACCATAACGCAATTCTATGACGGAATGCATAACAGAGAAATTCACTCATCTAGTTGGCACGCTGGCACCGGAATAATAAAAGCTTCCGTCTTATTGGTATTGAATTACATTTACAGCTGATGTAGGAATAAGTAAATGTAGGAATAAATAAATACTGATGCAGCATAAGTCTCTCTGCACTCTCCTTCTCCAATATTCTTCTATTAATAATTTTCAGCAACACTCTCCCTAACTGTCACGAACCAGCAGGTGTGAACCCACTGTGCCACATGTCCTGCCTCCTTTAAGGGCGTAGTCTAAGTGAACCCCTTGATTCTTCACATTACCCCTAATGGTGGGGATAAACTTTCCTGAGGGAAACACCAGGTCACTACCTCTTGAGGAGGATAGGCACACGAGGCAGCTGGTCGAGACGGACCAGGAGGTACTAGGGAAACGTACCAAAAGTACAGGCAAAGTCAGACAGACGTAGTCGTTACCAGGAGCAACAGTGCAGGACCGAAGGATGATACAGTGGCGTAGTCAGACAGGCGAAAGGTTTGGGCAGGAGGCACAAGTACAGGTCAGGCAATCAGGATCAGCAACAGGAGAGTCAAGACTAGCAGGCAGGGATCAGATGAGTAGCAGAATCCAATAACACAAATATGAGTCAGAAACACAAGTGGTTATTAGGAGCCTTAGCAGAGCACAAGGACCTTGACATTGAGGCATCTGGGCAGGGGGGCTGAGCTACTGATAAATGCGCAGGAGGGCTAGGATTGGTCAGTAGAGATGTCGCGAACATAAATTTTTCTGGCCACAATAGTGATGGAAAAGTTGTTTCAAGGGGACTAACACCTGGACTGTGGCATGCCGGAGGGGGATCCATGGCAAAACTCCCATGGAAAATTACGTTGTTGACGCAGAGTGTGGTAAGTTAAATTCGCAATGCGATTAATATAACCTGTATTAATCGCATTGCGATTACAACTTAGATCTGAGTTCCTAATGGTTGTATTGCTAGAATATAACGAAGATTGAAAATATAGTGCTATATTCGTCAATTCTAGCAATACAACCATTAGGAACTCAGATCTAAGTTGTAATAGCAATGCGATTAATACAGGTTATATTAATCGCATTGCGATTAGAACTTATATCTGCGTTCCTAATGGTTGTATTGCTAGAATTGACGAATATAGCACTATATTCTCAATCTTCGTTATATTCTAGCAATACAACTATTAGGAACTCAGATCTAAGTTGTAATCGCAATGCGATTAACAACTTAGATCCAGTGGCATTGCGAGAGGGGTGCGGTGGGTACGGGCCGCGCCGGGTGACACCAGTCTGATGGGGTGTCACCAGCGGCCCGCCGGCGCTGGAGTTCTCACTCACAAGTTCAACTTCTAAACTTCGCAAGAAAGCAAGCACGTCGTGCCGTCACGTGGTAAAGTGGGACGGGGGTGTGACTCACTGCAGCCTGGTGAGCGGTGGGGCACCGCGGCAGCTGCCCTGCAGGAGTCTCTGGTGCTGGGAGGAGGAGGTAGGTAGGTAGAGCGGCTCTGACTTTATAGACCAAATTATTTTAATAATACCCCAATAATAATAAGTTAATAACCTAACCCCATTCATAAATTACTGGTGGATTATTATAGAGACAGCCCCAGGCCAGGAGACATAAGGGGTTGGGTTGAATTGTGGGCTGGGGCCACCCGGCCACATTTACTAATCTTTGCTCAGGGGGGCCCTCATAGATATAGACCCACATGGTGTGGACTGGTCATTTTTACTAAGGAATATAGTTTAAACGTTTATGTGCAAAAGAGAAAATAAGAAGTCAGCTCCAATCAGATATCTGCACATAGACCAAGAGTCTGGGTCTATGCAGATATCTGATTGGAGCTGACTTAGTGACTTCTTTTTTTTTCTCTTTATCTCTTTATTATGGATTCGGGGGGGGGGGGGGGCAGGGGGGACACAATTTTCTACCGCACCCGGTGACACCAGCCATAGTAACGCCAACCATTAGGAACCCAGCTCTAAGTTGAATTCGCAATGCGATTAATATAACCTGTATTAATCGCATTGCAATTACAACTTAGATCTGAGTTCCTAATGGTTGTATTGCTAGAATTGACGAATATAACGAATATAGCACTATATTCTCAATCTTTGTTATATTCTAGCAATACAACAACCATTAGGAACCCAGCTCTAAGTTGAATTCGCAATGCAATTAATATAACCTGTATTAATCGCATTGCGATTACAACTTAGTCAAATTTGTTACACTGCAGCTTCCAAATGAATCTAAAATGGATTCTGTCCAGGAGGTGGGAGGGTCTGGGAGGGAGGGTATGCTGCTGATTGGCTGGAATGTGTCTGCTGACTGTGAGGTACAGGGTCAAAGTTTACACAATGATGACAAATAGGGGGCGGACCGAACATCGCATATGTTCGCCTGCCGCGGTGAACGAGAACACAGATTCTCGTTCGCCGGGAACTATTCGCCGGCGAATAGTTCGGGACATCTCTATTGATCAGCGAGGTCATATGACCTAACACATAAAGCCCAGGAAGTGATGCGTGCCGGCCATCAAGGAAGTGCTGCAGAAAACAAACAGCAATCATGCTGTGGCCAGGGGTGAGAGCAAACTGTGGAGCGGATCCCAGAACCACAGCACCCACACAGACAGAGCCCAGGACTGCAGCGGTAAATGGGAAGCACTGGCCACAGATCACCACTGAACGCGGCGCTCGGGACCGTGGTGGTGAGCAGGGGAACAGTGGTGCACAGCAGTTGCTGTTATAGTAATACCACCCCACCCCTTTACGCCTCCTTTTCTTGAGTCCACGACGAGACAGAACCCTTTTTATCAGGTCCGGAGCATGAATGTTCTCTTCCGGCTCCCAAGACCAAAGCCCTTCCAGTCCACAATATAGTAGGTCTTCTTGCCACGCTTCTTAATGTCCAGAATGTCTTTGACATCAAATGTCTCTTTAGAATCTTCAGATTCCGGAGTTGGAGTAGAAGGAGCCGTCGAGAAGTGATTAAGGACTACTGGTTTTAGTAAGGACATGTGGAAAGCATTGGGAATACGCAGAGAGAGAGAGGCAGACGTAATTTATATGTCCCAGTCCTCAATATTTCAAAGGGTCCAAGGAACCTAGGAGCGAATTTGAAACTGGGATCCCTAAGAAGATGTTTTTAGAGGAGAGCCATAACTTATCTCCAGACGAGAACTGAGGTGGTTTTCTTCTTCTCCTGTCTGCATTTGTTTTCATGCGGGTCACCACTTTGTTGATGCAGTTCTTGGTGTCACGCCAAATCTTCAAAAACTCCCTAAAAGAGGAATCCGCAGCTGGTACCCCAGAAGATGTATGAACAGGGAGAGGAGTATGAGGGTGTTGTACATAAATGACAAAGAATGCAGAGGATCCAGTAGACTCACTAGTGTGGTTGTTATAGGAGAACTCAGCCCAAGGTAGCAATTGTCCCCAGTTATCGTGCTGGGCTGAAACAAAATGTCGGAGATAGTTCTCCAATATTTGATTGACCCACTCTACTTGCCCGTTGGTCTGGGGATTATAATTGGAAGAGAAGTCCAGCTCAATTTCAAGCAGCCAGCAAAGAGCTCTCCAGAGTATAGAGGTAAACTGCACTCCACGATCATAAACAATATGCCAAGGTAGACCATGCAAGTGGAATATGTGTCTCACGAACAGTTTAGCAAGTTCAGCAGTCGAGGGCAGTCCAGCCAAAGGAACAAAGTGCGCCATTTTGGAGAAGCGGTCCACGACCACCCAAATAGCTGTACATCCAGCAGAAGAGGGCAGATCTGTAACAAAGTCCATGGCAATGTGTTGCCATGGGGCATCAGGAACAGGAAGAGGTAACAACAGCACGGGTGGTTTGGTCCTGGAGACTTTATTCTGAGCACAGACGGTGCAGGCAGACATATAATCACACACATCCTTAGACAGTGTGGGCAACCAGTAGTGGCAAGACAAAAGTTCTGTGGTCTTGCGGATTCCTGGGTGATCAGTCAGTTTAGAGTTGTGGCCCTAAGCTAGAATACGTTTTCTCTTGGCAGATGGCACAAATGTCTTCCCGGGAGTGATGTCATTTAATGGGACAGGAGCCTCTGTGGATATGCACACGAGGCAGCTGGTCCAGGCGGACCAGCAGGTACCAGGGAAAGGTACCAGAAGTACAGGCGAAGTCAGACAGGCGGAGTCGTTACCAGGAGCAACAGTGCAGGACTGAAGGATGAGGCAGGGGCGTAGTCAGACAGGCAAAAGGCCAGGGCACAGGTACAGGTCAGGCAATCAGGATCAGCAACAGGAAAGTCAAGGCTAGCAGGCAGGGATCAGACGGGTAGCAGAATCCAATAACACAAATACGAGTCAGGAACACAGGAACACAAGTGGTTATCAGAAGCCTTAGCACAGCACAAGGACCTTGACACTGAGGCATCTGGGCAGGGGGCTGAACCACTCATATATGCGCAGGAGGGCTAGGATTAATCAGCGAGGTCATATGACATAACCCATAAAGCCCAGTTAGTGATGCGTGCCGGCCCTTAAGGAAGTGCTTCAGAAAACAAACAGCAAGCATGCTGTGTCCAGGGCTGAGAGGAAACTGTGGAGAGGATCCCAGAACCACAGCACCCACACAGACAGAGGCCAGGACTGCAGCGGTGAATGGGAAGCACTGGCCACAGATCAACACTGAGCGTGGCACCCGGGACTGCGGTGGTAAGCAGGGGAACATCGGCGCACAGCAGCCGCTGTTACACTAACTCATGAACTCCCTAAGCTCAGCTCACAGGACAATGGCGGTGACCGCACGTAATGAGGGTTTTATAGGGCTGTGACATCACAGGATATGGATATTAGCATTAGCATTGGAGTATATGAAAAATACACTATAAGGGCACATTTAATAAGACCAGCGTTTTAGACACCAGTCTTTATAAGCCCTGTAGCTGGTGTTGGATCGCCAAAGTTATGCAAAGGCGCAGTCCTCTACATAACTTTGGCGTATCCTGTGTCGATTCTAAATGTAAGGCAGCTTCCTTGCTGCCCTACATTTAGACCATTTTATATGCCTAAACCAGGTGTAGAAAATAATGAATGAGAGGGGTCTGCCAGTCCATCCCCTTCCCCGCCCACGTCATGCCAACTTGTTTAGACCCTGGCGTGAGCGGGGAATGGCATGACAGAATCTGCGCCAGATATACTCCACAAAAGTGGAGTATATATGGTAATAAATGACCCCCTATGTTCCTATGGAGCCCTGTGACAGTGATCTCTCTGAGTACAGATAGTCAATGTTATCTGGCTGTCCGGCTGAAAACTCCTCATTTTGGGGTGGGGCTTCCTATGACTTTAGCCAGATCTCTAGGACAGGTCCCTTACTAATTGCAGTTGATGGGGGCCTTAGTAAAGGAGGGAGGGGGTCTGACCTGACCGCTGCCTGCCTCCTGCATTTATCAATAAACTCCTCTGTCTAGACATTAGTATACCGGTTATGTTGTTTCCATCCTGTATGTAAATAATTGCTAGCCCTACGCTACCTGGCTGCTAGTGACCCAGGCCTCCTCTTGGTGTGGGCCCCATAGAAACTGTGTCTCTGATGGCTCGCTACATTTGTATTTATCAATTACCATAATAATTAGATTAAAGAGATATTTCAGGATTTTAATTTTGATCGGCGTCGGTTCCACATTCCACCCCCAGCGATCAATTGTTCTCCAGAAAGTTCTGATCACTGTGTAGGGGATGGAGCTGGTTACCGCAACATTGCTTCCATTCACTTTACTGCGAGCAGAGATGCCATGACCAGCAACTTCTACTACACAGTTATTGGAGCTTTGTACGTAGTTCTGGCGCTGTTGCATCTAAACTCCGGGGGTGAGGAGTGTCAAACTCCCTCCACTCCGGTCTTGAGTATAGGCCATCAATATAAAAATCCTGGAATGCCTATTTAATATTGAATTATGTTTTTTTTTACACACGTACCTATCCTGAAGGTCTACAGTATATGTATATATTGGATATATGGAGCATGTCCATACACTTACTGTATTAACATGCATGTGTAAACAGACGTCTTAGCTTCTCAAGAACCCAATCAGTGAAGTGAATATATTACAAACTTTTACTAATCATTGCATTCAGCAGACTGAGAGCAATTTGCTTAATGTACACAGCACATCTAATATTAGCTACTTAGGGCGACATTTCATTCTGGGAGAGTAAAAAATGCCTACTTCTGCTTCAATTCCTAATAATTCTCTTTTACTCAAATCTAAGAATTTCATAGCAAGAACCTGGCTGCCCTGCAGAGCTCATAAAACATCTGCAAAATGCTTTTCAGTATAAAATATATCCCTATATAGAGTGCAAACTGCCTGCAATGTAACTGATGTGTATGTAAGAATAAATGTTGGTTTAAGAAAAGATTCCGCTCTCATATATGAAGGATGCCTTGCAATGGAACGTCCTGAATAATAAAACCTGTGACTACTGCATCCTGCTGCATAATAACTATGCTTTCTGTGTAATTACCAAAGTGTATTCGCTAATCTAGATTTCAAATGTTGATACTTTGCAGGTCCTATGAAAGTCAAAGCTGTTTTCCAGTAACTGCTTGTTTACCAAGTGAGATTTTCTCTCCTGAGTCTGCCGGAAGAAGGAACACGAGCAAGGCAAGTGCTGATATCAGAACACAGGGAATAAGAAGGTTCAATCCATAATATAACGTCCTTCGCCTCAATGTAATAGTAAATGTCACATCTGGATAGGGCTCTTTACAGCATCCATAAAAACTCTCGCTCCGTTTCCCTGGAACTCCTGGAAAGAAAATATATTTCTTTGTCACTCCACTAATTATTAATAAGTATTTTAATATATAGATCTATATGACTTTTTGTAGATTAATAATAACTTTGAAGATGTAAGATTTTCTAGAGATGAAGTAGGCTATGAAGTCCTTTTAACTAAAGCTAGAAATAATGTACCTAAAAATGTAAGCAGTTTATTACACAGGACAGACATAGCAGTAACGAAGCTTACCTTCAGCCATGGAAAAGATTCAGTTCACTGCCCTAACCCAGTATCTAAATACCCTGGCCCAAAAAAAGCATGGCTTCTTGGCATCCCACACCTGGAAAGGCATCCTCAACCAATGCAGGAGATAAAATATTTAAAAGGAACCTGTCCAGTTGAACATGGTGCCTGGTCTGCAGGCAGCTCATTATAGAGCAGGGACAGCTGAGCGGATTGATGTATACAATAAGGGGTAGACTGGGAACCTAAAATGGCCCTGAAAAAAAAAAAGTAGCCCCATGTTGTAACTGGATCCAAATTGACAGAAATCTGGGCAATGCAAGTAGGCAGGGTCAGCAATACCATAATGCAAAATATTGTCCCAGCAGAATCATATACCACAGCGTAGCACTATGTATTACTCCAAAAGTTGTCCCTCTGTGGTGGCCAACAATAACTACCATTTTCTGTCCTCCTCCTCCAGTTGTCTCTGATGAGAAGCTTAGGAGGTGAGATTTGGGCCACATCAGATGAATTCAGGAGGGCATGTGCAGTTGCTGGCCAGGTACATGAATACCGGATTCTCAAAGCATTAATTACTGCTGAGAGCTCATTATGTACCCAGCCAGAGGCAGAGAGGAGGTCTTGGGTGGCCCCCTGGGCATCAGCCCACTGGGAAATATCCCTGTAAGGTCTATGGCCAATCCGCCCCTGTATACAATATAAAGTATACTTAATGTACACTTTATATTGTGATGGAGGAACAGCAGGAATGCGTCTGCCCCAATGTGCGTTGCTGCAAACTTGCCTTTAAAGGAAGGGAAACTTGCGTTAGGTGGACATATGCTTGGTGTTCTTCCATCACAATAATGTTTTTTTTTTCTCATTGGCACCTGTTACTTGTGTTATATAGTCATGTTCGCATACGGACAGTAATTCCACCACTAGGGAATCTGATGTATATACTATTAGATGCTTGATTGGCACATGTTTATAGTTATGATGTGGAGCCATATTTAGGATTTATTCTGCATACATGTATCTACCAAGGATGCTGTCCTCTTGTTAATGTAGTTTTAATATTTTTCAATAAAGAGACATAATTGTCTACATTTTTGTGGTATATGCACTGCTTTTTCCTGGGTAGTATAAATGCAGCAAAAACACAACATGTTCATGGGGTCAATTATTTAATTATATATTTATTTTTAAGAAAAATATTCTTAAAGAAAATATTTCTGTTGGAATACCATTGGATGACACATGTGCAATGTTATCAGTGATAATAGCATGTTTTTTTTTTTCCCAACAGTGGTTTTCATCTGCATTCCTTTTTAGCATTTCATTTACAGTATTTTTCAGACTATAAGACACACTTTTTTACCCTCCCAAAATGTGGCTAAAAGTTCAATGTGTCTTATAGTGGGAAGCTACCTTTTCAAGGGTCTCAAACATGCGACCCACAATCTGCCCTCTACACACCTGTTAAAACATCATCACACTATCCAGTCACAGCTATTAAAGGGGTGGTCTCACATCAGCAAATGGCATTTGTCATGTAGAGAAAGTTAACACTAATGTATTGCTATTATTCATATTGCTTCCTTTGCTGTGAGAATTCATTTTTCCATCACATTATAAGCTGCTCATTTCCATGGTTATGACCACCTTGCAACCCATCACCGGTGGCTGTGCTTGCACACTATAGGAAAAAGCACTATATGTGTGCTCCCACTGTCCTGACCACCAGAAAAGCTGGCAATTTCTCCTTCTGCAAGCATGGCCACTGCTGTTGGATTGCAGGGTGGTCATAACCATGGAAATGAGCAGTGTATAATGTGATGGAAAAATTTATCCAGCCAGCAAAGGAGGCAATATACATTAGATAATTACAATACATTAGTAAATGCCTTGTATTAACTTTCTCTAGATGATAAATGCTATTTGCTGAAGTGACACAACCCCTTTAACTATCTGGAAGTGGGAGGGGCGGAGTCTTCTCCAAATGAAGAGAGGTTGGATTGAGTCAAATGACTGTAGCTCACCGACAGACAGCATGCTGGCTGACAGAAAGAGTGATGTTAGGTTCCCAGAAGAGCCATGTGTGACTGTGAGACAGGAGTGAATTGAGGCTGCGGTCTTTCCCTCCTCTCCCAGATTGCTGTGTATGGGGAGCATTGTGTCCGCTTTACTTACTCTAGAAACATAGTTTTACTAAAGGAGCGTAAATTTCTGCTCTAGTGTATGTGTACCCTCTCTAAATAATCCCAATAGCAACTACAGATTATTTGGTGGGAACTAAAAAGTGTTGCATTAATGTGATACTGATCAGAGCCAAATGGCTACATGCAGCCAGTGGGGTAACACAGCGATTGTACTCTTATTAAGCCTTTAGAAATGGACCTGGGGTCTCAAAATGATACAGCTGCAAAGTGTTCCTTTCTTATCATATCCTATGTGCTGACAGCCTCCCCCACCACAGCTGTTATTGGTGTCCCCATCCGCTGCCGGCAGACATGACCAAAAGTTCCTAGACAGAGAAGACCCAGAAACTGAACAAACAGCACCAGCCTATAATGTCCTGGATGCTTTAGGAGGACAACAAATGCTGCGCTGACTGCAAGACTAAGACCCGGTGATGTATGCAGACAGGCTGATCACCCAGTTAGGGCCCATTTCTGCACCCCAGTTTCCTATGTAATGTGTTGATGCTGTTCATAGATTTGCCCTGGTAAAATGTGAAACAATGCCTGTCATACAAATGTGCATTATATGCATCGTATTTTAATAGCATAAGCTACATACAAGGAAACAAGTGTTATATTCTATCAAGGCACAACAACTAACCCCTCATGCCAGACTTATTAACTTTTACATTGTTGAAATATTGTTCTTTTGTTGTATTAATTATTTACCACACCATGTGGTTAAAAAAAATTATTACACCTTATGTTACAGTGCTTATTATAGTCCAAAAAATAAGGTAAATATGTGAGTTTTCTATCATTTAGCTTGTGCTATTAGAACTACACAAATAGCAGTATACAATGTGATAGATAAGGACAACACATAGCAATATGGAGATACTCCCTCATTCAAAACTTACCAACAAGATCCCATTCTCCATTAGAGATATACTCAGAAATGTCTGCTTCTAGCAGCTGTAGGTCCAGGGACCAACCACCATAAGTCCAAGATCCAAACTTTAGTTTACATTTTTGAATATCAAAAGGGAACCAACGAACGTCTATGTAGCATGAGCTCTTGAATATTCCTAAGAACAGATTAAAAAAAGATAATATTAGATACTATATCAGGTTTTACTTATAGACTATTATAATTATGATTCTGCGTAATTTAACCATTCCATAAAAAAAGAACATTTGATGCATTGTCCAACTAATGATTTTGCTAGATCCTATTACATTTTATGTCTGTTCATATTTAACAATACATTAAAAAGGAGTTAAAGTTTAACAGGGTAAAAAAATTAGTTTCTTCTGGTGATAGGAGATAAAAGGAAGAGACAGGAAGTTACAAACCATAGGGAGCCAAACAGATTGAATTCATACACAGACTATAATTGCAGAGAAATCATTTGGCCCATGAAGGAGAGGAAATTTCTAAAACAAAATATGATTTTTCATTTTAGACATTTTTTTTAACATATTTTTGTAAATAAAGTACACAGAGTTAGGCCTTGTCACTGCTTAAGGACTTATGCTAAACTAGTGCCCTCCATAGTGGCAGGGGAGGTTTATTATTTATCAAACTAGAAACAATTACTATTGAGGATGAAAACAGAAGGATGTAATAAGTAAGGGGTGTTCCATATCACTAAAAGTATCATAAAACATAACTTTTATTAGATATACTAAAGGGGTTTATACTATTAAAACATAGGGAAGCCAGGTGAGTAAATACAAACCAGAGCAAAACATAAATACTAGAAAACAAACAAATTGGGCAGGATGAGGGGGTGGTGGCAGTGTGTGGGTGGGTGGGGGAGCGTTATTTCTATCCCTAGTTAGCCCTACACCTCTATGGCCTGTCTCCGAAGTCACAATTTGATGGTAGGTGTACTCTGTGCTTGTACCTAACCTGAGGATCCCTGAGAAAGGCCCTAAAGATAAGTAAGATAGGTACAAGATAAGACGCCCTGAATCCTGAATCGAGAAATACCCCACACACACCCCCCATCACCCTGCCTTATTTTTTTGCTTTATTGTATTCATGTTTTTGTTTTTTTTTTGTTTGTATTTACTCACCTGGGTCCCCCATGTTTTAATAGTGTAAACACCTTTAGTATATCTAATAAAAGTTTTGTTTTATGATGCTTTCAGTGATATGTATTTAAGCAGTGTCAGTGATTTTAAAGGGGTATTCCAGCCTGAAGTACACTGGAGATAAATGCTAGATCATTGGTGTCTGACCACTTGAACCGATCCCAGCAGTCAGACCCCCACCAATTTATAACTTATCACTTATACAGTGCATAGGTGAGAAATGCTTTAGGAAGGAGTATCTTTTTAAGTATTAGAACACTGACAGGTGATCTTTAAAGCATCCCTTCAGTTAAAAAAAAATCATACTAACTGGGGTAATGAAGAGAACACTTAATTAGTGCCCTCCATTTCATCCCAATCTCCTTTTCTACCATCCAAGACAGCCGCACATTTTCATCTCCAGTGTGGCCATCTTTGATGACTAAAGGTGAGACTTGGAATTGGCAGATCTGCAGCTGAAATTATGAAAACAAGGTCACCACGAAAGTCTTCTGTTCTTTCCTCAGTCAATATAAATTTTCTTTCTCTTGAACTGGAGGGTCGCTTTAACTACCAAATACATAATGAGAAAATCTACAAAGAGCTATTATTTTTGTCCTTTATTCTAAAAACTGAATTATTCAGGTCACCGAGTACTGTATGTACAGAGAGAGAATAATAAAGGGTCAGATATGTATTAATATTACAGCCTTTTAAAGGTTACTTTTCCAGGTTACAAAAGAGAGGCACTTGTCAAAGAAAAAACACATCTCAGAATGTTAAAATAAACAACATGTACAGGCTGAACGATGTAAAATACAAAAAAAAAACAATACTAATACTAAGAAAACACATTTTCCAATAGAGAATTCTACATAAAAGCAAGGGTGAAATAGTATGCAAATATTGGAAAATGGGGTTACTAGAACAGGAATATTATAGGGCTATATAACTGTAGGATTGCAAATAAGCATTAATATAATTTGCTTAGGCCACTAAGGTATATTATGTGGAGGCCAAAAGATGGATGTACTGTAATATCGTGTTCAGAACTGAGCGGTTGTTATCCCTATGTGTAGTATATGTTCTCGTGTACTCTTAGTTTTCAAAAGTGACCAACCTATAACCTAGAAAAGTGATGAGGCTTCTGCTAGTTAGAGATGTGTTGTGTATATAGTTTAAGAGATTGCATTATACTGTATTGTATTGTATGTACAGTAAATTTGATAATTTTTTTATTAAATCTGGGTGCTTTTTGTGTTTTCCACTTGTATTTTTGTATCATAAAAGATTTTTTTATGAATCCTTTTCATTGAACCTTTAGGTCTTTTCTGGCAACCAAGTTATTTGGTTATGATAGCCACCTACTATCTTTTGGCTTTAGGGTACAGTCACACATTCAGGTTTCTTGATGCTGATTTGAAAGCCAATACCAGGCATAAAATTAAAAAAGAAAAAAGAAGTTGAATCTCTTCTCAATACTTTACCTCCTCTTATTAACCACCTCTAATTTTGACTTCCAAAACTGCATCAAAAGACCTGACTGCGTGATCATGCCCTTACTGTGAAAATGGATTAGACAGAAATGGAAATCTCCATGCTAACTACATGTACCTGAAATGTGCTTGATTGTATAGTCAGTGTACCATAGAGGTTTTATAAGCCATGATGATCATCATATCCACAACTTTGATGCAGCACCGCCACACTGACAAGTTGTTTGTATGCAATTCTGAGATCAATCATAAAGACCACATTAACTGGTTGTCTCACAGAGACAGGCCATTTTTACATTGAAGCCGAATGCAGCTGATCGCAGCAGGTCGAAGTGATTAGCTGATGTGGATGGCAACACATTCCCCTCCAGTGGCCACTACAAGACATATGTAATATTACATGTTGTGGAATCAAATAAATTGCCAAGTTTGTAATACATGAACAGGCTTGGTTCACCAAAACAAGAGACACACTGTGGGATTGACTCACCGCTCTACATAATGATATCTAATGTCCTGATAAAGTATTTGGTACTGGGTTATCCTCATGAAACCGCTTTAATAGAAAAGATTACAATTTCTTTATACCGGACATTAGACCCACTGGAAATTCAGAACAGTCACAGTAAATTTGTCAGAAAAGGAATCAAAACCCCCCCGCAGCTGTGGTATAAAATCAGCTAAGGGTACTTTCACACTAGCGCTATTCTTTTTCGGTATTGAGTTTCGTCCTAGGAGTGCAATAACGGAAAAAATAAGTTTTATCCTAATGCATTCTGAATGGAGAGCAATCCGTTCAGTATGCATCAGGATGTCTTCAGTTCAGTCACTCTTTTGGTATTTGGCCGGAGAAAATACCGCAGCATGCTGGTGTATTTTCTCCGTCCAAAATTCCGGAACACTCTCCGGAATTCCGGATCGGGCATTATTTTTCATTGAAATGCATTAATGCAGGATTCGTCACTAAGTGTTCTGGCAAAACGGATCCGGTTTTCCGGTCTGTGCATGCGCAGACCTTTAAAAATGAAAAAAAAAAATACCGGATCCGTTTTTCCGGATGACACCGGAGAGACGGATCCGGTGTTTCAATGCATTTGTTAGACGGATCCACATCCGGATCCGTCTACAAATGCTATCCGTTTGCACACGGATTTCCGGATCCAGCATGCAGTTCCGGCGACGGAACTGCCTGCCGGATCTTCACAAAGCAAGTGTGAAAGTAGCCTAACATCTCTTTCATAGTGGATTTAAATAGAAAATATTCTTTATTTTCTGTAAGTGTAGTAGTGTATCAGGAGAAAGCACTGCATAAATGCTATTAGACATTCATTTTTCACATTGTTGTCTCACACATTACATTTCTTCCATGCTTTTCTGGTGGATAATTATTGAAACTCAGATCTAATATACTGTAAATTAATTTTCAGTCATTTCATATCATTTAACAAAATGGAAAATGGAAAATGTTTCTTAAAAATCTTTTGCTGTGGTTGTATATATGTGTTCCCCACCCAGTTGCTTAAAGGAACCTATCATCAACTTTAGCTGATCTTACTGAGGGCAGCATAAATTAGTGACAGAAATTCTGAATTCAATGGTGTGTAACTCATGAGCTAAAAGTAAGTGGTTGCTGAGAACCAGCATCATAATAATTACAGCCCAGGCCTTGAAAAGAGTCAAATCTACTTGAGAAGAGTAATTATTCATAATCTCCTGAACTCTCACCCATCTGCTGATGATTGGCAGTTCTCTCCTAGAGAGAAAGGGAGAAAGCTAGGTAGAAGACTCTTCTAGGGAGAGCAGGAATTCATGAATAACCATGACTCTTCTCAGGTGGTCGTGACTCTTTTCCAGGCCTAGTCTACAATGATTGTGATGTTGGTTCTCGGCAACCACTTACTTTTTACTTATAAATGACAGACCTCTGAAATCAACTCACCTGTCTCTACGTTATTCTGCCAATAGTATGGCCAGCATAAAGTTGATGATAGGTTCCCTTTAAGCCTGATCAGGAGTGTCAAGCTTAACTTGAATTACTTACATAAGATTTACTTGACCCTACAGCTACCAGTATAAATATGTGAATTGTGCCACTTATTACACAGAATTGGATCTCTCAACTTGACATTTCTAGCTTTTTTTTGGGCTAGTACATTTGTTCTTATAAGTTGGCATTTATATGGATACACCTTAATAAAATGGGAATGGTTGGTGATATTAACTTCCTGTTTGTGGCACATTAGTATATGTGAGGGGGGAAACTTTTCAAGATGGGTGGTGACCATGTCGGACATTTTAAAGTCGGACATTTTTAATCCAACTTTTGTTTTTTCAATAGGAAGAGGGTCATGTGACACATCAAATTTATTGGGAATTATACACGAAAAACAATGGTGTGCTTAGTTTTAACGTAACTTTATTCTTTCATGGGTTATTTACAAGTTTCTCTTTGTTTACAGCCATTGACATGTCGCCGAGGTTAACACGTGAGGAGCGGATAGAAATTGTGTTGATGTCTGGTGAACGCAGTAACCGGGTCATTGCAGCAGATTTCAATTCAAGACACCCTACGAGACCACCCATCTCCCATGCTACAGTTAGCAAACTGCTTGCTAAGTTTCGTGAAACTGGTTCAGTGTTGGATTTGCCAAAATGTGGACGCATGAATCTGTCTCTAATGAAGAAACATCAGTGGCTGTCCTAGCTTCATTCAGCAAGAGCCCACAGCGTAGCACCGCCGCATGTCACTGGAGAGTGGCATTAGTCGAACATCCCTTCGGCGGACATCTCAACGAGGATGACCCAGATCGGCGCACTGAATTTGCAGAATGGGCAAAACAAAAATTGGAACAGGACCCTCAGTTTACGCAGAAGATTTTGTTCAGTGATGAGGCAAACTTTTATGTGAATGGTGAAGTTAACAAACAAAACCACCGCTATTGGTCTGACACTAACCCACATTGGATAGATCCCTCCAAGACTGTTGGAACAAAAAAATTGATGGTATGGTGTGGTATATGGGATACAAATATAGTGGGGCCATTTTTCATCAATGGAAACCTCAAGGCCACTGGATATGCGAAATTGCTACATGATGATGTGTTTCCCTCTTTATGCACTGAAGCTGGCACGTTCCCTGAGTTTTTCCAGCAAGATGGTGCACCACCACATTATGGGTGTCAGGTCTGAGCATTCCTAGATGAACAGTTTCCTGGAAAGTGGATTGGTCATCGTGGGCCAGTTGAATGGCCCCCAAGGTCTCCCGATCTGACCCCCTTAGACTTTTATCTTTGGGGTCATCTGAAGGCAATTGTCTATGCTGTGAAGATACGAGATGTGCAGCACCTGAAACTACGGATACTGGAAGCCTGTGCTAGCATTTCTCCTGCAGTGTTGCTATCAGTGTGTGAAGAGTGGAGAGAGGGTTGCATTGACAATCCAACACAATGGGCAGCACATTGAACATATTTTATAAGTGGTCAGAAACTTGTAAATAACTCATGAAAGAATAAAGTAACGTTAAAACCAAGCACACCATTGTTTTTCTTGTGAAATTCCCAATAAGTTAGATGTGTCACATGACCTTCTTCCTATTGAAAAAACAAAAGTTGGATTCAAAATGGCTGACTTCAAAATGGCCGCCATGGTCACCACACATCTTGAAAAGTTTCCCCCCTCACATATACTAATGTGCCACAAACAGGAAGTTAATATCACCAACCATTCCCATTTTATTAAGGTGTATCCATATAATGGCCCACCCTGTATATATTTTTACCAGTGCATAACAAGAGGGCTTAAAAGGAACTTTCATCATAAAAATGCGAAGTAATCTGCAGGCAGCATGTTATACGGCAGGGTTTGCTAAGCAATTTGATATATCATTTTTGTGGGAAAAGATTCAGAATAACTTGTATTTTATTGATTGATACTTCTGCTAATTCTGGGCTTTGAAGTCAAGGAGGTGATCCTATCAGTGATTGATAGCTATCTCTGTAGGTACAGTCATAGAGGGAAGGCTGTCAATCACTGGTAGGACCGCCTCCTCGACTTCAAAGCCCACAATGACCACAGATAGAAATGTTTAAATTACATTTGCCATATTTTGTTTTCATTTACAAATTGGGCAGGATGAGGGGGTGGTGGCAGTGTGTGTATGGGTGGGGGGGGGGGCGTTATTTCTATCCCTAGTTAGCCCTACACCTCTATGGCCTGTCGCCAAAGTCACAATTTGATGGTAGGTGTACTCTGTGCTTGTTCCTAACCTAAGGATCCCTGAGAAAGGCCCTAAAGATAAGTAAGATAGGTACAAGATAAGACGCCCTGAATCGAGAAATACCCCACACACACACCCCTTCACTCTGCCTTATATTTTTGTTTTATTGTATTCATGTTTTTGTTTCGTTTGTATTTACTCACCTGGGTCCCCCATGTTTTAATAGTGTAAACACCTTTAATGCACAAGGTAGAAAAAAGCTCCAGCACCAGAGTGGACATAGTGAAAAATCCCGGTCTTTATTCGTCACCAAGATAAAGGTGCATACAGCAAACAGTGACACTGGGTCCCATTTTATCCCCAAGATCTACGCGTTTCGAACGATGTTGTTCTTAGTCATGATCTGAGGTGTCTGGCATGTACCGGGCTGAAATAAGGCTCACCCCCTCCGCATCCACCCACAGGGAGGGATCACAGGGGGCAGGGCGTACAAAAAATCAGTCCGGTCAACGCAAGACACCTGTGCAAACATATTCACCTGTGACATACAAAAACATACCTCACAGTGCTACAGAATATAATACAAAGTATATAGGATGTAGAATGTAAAATTGTGTAGTTATTCTCCTCCAAACAAGTATATAATTTATGGGATATAACATATGATTGAAAGACCTCACATAATGTGAATTCATTGACATCTTCTCAGGGAAGCATTTTGGATTTGGAGACTAAATACAAGATTCCCACATGGTCTCAATCTTAAAAAAGAATTAATGTATCTATATTAATATCAACATGCAGCGCAACAATTTTTTGCTTTGTTTTTACATATACCCCTATATAAATTTTATATATATATATATGGTTATTTTTAATTCTCTGTAGTTTTCTTTTCTCCAAATCTATGATTGGATTACTTCATGACATCTGTATAGGCATTATATACATGTACCCGGGGGATCAATTTTTATAATGTATACATATGACCTATTTAGGGTATTGATATTGTGATAACACATGCGTGCTTCTTTGCATCCCTATGTGGCTTATGCGCTCCAGCACACATGTGACCCCCTGATAACACAGTAACTGGTGAATATGAGAATAGGTATACATTGTATTGCTCTCTGTATGTGGCTTTCTGATATATGCAGAAATCGCATTCAGTTAGATATTAAAATCATAAAACTATAAATTATTAACACAAATTAATAAGGATACAAAAATAATAGAAAACAAATAACAAAAAAAGCACACAGAAAGGAATCAATGTGACTCTCAATGAATAAGATCAAAGGTGAAGGTGCAATATAACAATATAATTATGTTGAGGTAATTGTTATAGGGAATAGTGACAGAACACATAATATCTACCTGTCTTTAAATTGTGTGCAAATACCCGACACCCGGAGACTAAGTCCCAGTCCATACTGTATGATGTTTTTCTACTAATATTAACCACCTCCGGACCGCCTAACGCAGGATCTCGTTCCGGAGGTGGCAGCCCTGCGCAGAGTCACGCATATATGCGTCATCTCGCGATGGCCGAGATTTCCTGTGAACGCGCGCACACAGGCGCGCGCGCTCACAGGAACGGAAGGTAAGAGAGTTGATCTCCAGCCTGCCAGCGGCGATCGTTCGCTGGCAGGCTGGAGATGTGGTTTTTTTAACCCCTAACAGGTATATTAGACGCTGTTTTGATAACAGCGTCTAATATACCTGCTACCTGGTCCTCTGGTGGTCCCCTTTGTTTGGATCGACCACCAGAGGACACAGGTAGCTCAGTAAAGTAGCAACCAAGCACCACTACACTACACCCCCCCCCCCCCCGTCACTTATTAACCCCTATTAGCCCCTGATCACCCCTGATCACCCCATATAGACTCCCTGATCACCCCCCTGTCATTGATTACCCCCCCTGTCATTGATCACCCCCCCTGTAAAGCTCCATTCAGACGTCCGCATGATTTTTACGGATCCACTGATAGATGGATCGGATCCGCAAAACGCATCCGGACGTCTGAATGAAGCCTTAACAGGGGCGTGATCAATGACTGTGGTGATCACCCCATATAGACTCCCTGATCACCCCCCTGTCATTGATCACCCCCCCTGTCATTGATTACCCCCCTGTAAAGCTCCATTCAGATGTCCGCATGATTTTTACGGATGCACTGATAGATGGATCCGATCCGCAAAACGCATCCGGACGTCTGAATGAAGCCTTACAGGGGCATGATCAATGACTGTGGTGATCACCCCATATAGACTCCCTGATCACCCCCCTGTAAAGCTCCATTCAGATGTCCGCATGATTTTTACGGATGCACTGATAGATGGATCCGATCCGCAAAACGCATCCGGACGTCTGAATGAAGCCTTACAGGGGCGTGATCAATGACTGTGGTTATCACCCCATATAGACTCCCTGATCACCCCCCTGTAAAGCTCCATTCAGATGTCCGCATGATTTTTTACGGATGCACTGATAGATGGATCCGATCCGCAAAACGCATCCGGACGTCTGAATGAAGCCTTACAGGGGCATGATCAATGACTGTGGTGATCACCCCATATAGACTCCCTGATCACCCCCCTGTAAAGCTCCATTCAGATGTCGGCATGATTTTTACGGATGCACTGATAGATGGATCCGATCCGCAAAACGCATCCGGACGTTTGAATGAAGCCTTACAGGGGCATGATCAATGACTGTGGTAATCACCCCCCTGTCCCTGATCACCCCCCTGTAAAGCTCCATTCAGATGTCCGCATGATTTTTACGGATGCACTGATAGATGGATCCGATCCGCAAAACGCATCCGGACGTCTGAATGAAGCCTTACAGGGGCATGATCAATGACTGTGGTAATCACCCCCCCTGTCATTGATTACCCCCCTGTAAAGCTCCATTCAGATGTCCGCATGATTTTTACGGATGCACTGATAGATGGATCGGATCCGCAAAACGCATCCGGACGTCTGAATGAAGCCTTACAGGGGCATGATCAATGACTGTGGTAATCACCCCCCTGTCATTGATTACCCCCCTGTAAAGCTCCATTCAGATGTCCGCATGATTTTTACGGATGCACTGATAGATGGATCGGATCCGCAAAACGCATCCGGACGTCTGAATGAAGCCCTTACAGGGGCATGATCAATGACTGTGGTGATCACCCCATATAGACTCCCTGATCACCCCCCTGTAAAGCTCCATTCAGATGTCCGCATGATTTTTACGGATGCACTGATAGATGGATCCGATCCGCAAAACGCATCCGGACGTCTGAATGAAGCCTTACAGGGGCATGATCAATGACTGTGGTGATCACCCCATATAGACTCCCTGATCACCCCCCTGTAAAGCTCCATTCAGATGTCCGCATGATTTTTACGGATGCACTGATAGATGGATCCGATCCGCAAAACGCATCCGGACGTCTGAATGAAGCCTTACAGGGGCATGATCAATGACTGTGGTGATCACCCCATATAGACTCCCTGATCACCCCCCTGTAAAGCTCCATTCAGATGTCCGCATGATTTTTACGGATGCACTGATAGATGGATCCGATCCGCAAAACGCATCCGGACGTCTGAATGAAGCCTTACAGGGGCATGATCAATGACTGTGGTGATCACCCCATATAGACTCCCTGATCACCCACCTGTAAAGCTCCATTCAGATGTCGGCATGATTTTTACGGATGCACTGATAGATGGATCCGATCCGCAAAACGCATCCGGACGTTTGAATGAAGCCTTACAGGGGCATGATCAATGACTGTGGTAATCACCCCCCTGTCCCTGATCACCCCCCTGTAAAGCTCCATTCAGATGTCCACATGATTTTTACGGATGCACTGATAGATGGATCCGATCCGCAAAACGCATCCGGACGTCTGAATGAAGCCTTACAGGGGCATGATCAATGACTGTGGTAATCACCCCCCTGTCATTGATTACCCCCCTGTAAAGCTCCATTCAGATGTCCGCATGATTTTTACGGATGCACTGATAGATGGATCGGATCCGCAAAACGCATCCGGACGTCTGAATGAAGCCTTACAGGGGCGTGATCAATGACTGTGGTGATCACCCCATATAGACTCCCTGATCACCCCCCTGTAAAGCTCCATTCAGATGTCCGCATGATTTTTACGGATGCACTGATAGATGGATCCGATCCGCAAAACGCATCCAGACGTCTGAATGAAGCCTTACAGGGGCATGATCAATGACTGTGGTGATCACCCCATATAGACTCCCTGATCACCCCCCTGTAAAGCTCCATTCAGATGTCCGCATGATTTTTACGGATGCACTGATAGATGGATCCGATCCGCAAAACGCATCCGGACGTCTGAATGAAGCCTTACAGGGGCATGATCAATGACTGTGGTGATCACCCCCCTGTCATTGATTACCCCCCTGTAAAGCTCCATTCAGATGTCGGCATGATTTTTACGGATGCACTGATAGATGGATCCGATCCGCAAAACGCATCCGGACGTCTGAATGAAGCCTTACAGGGGCGTGATCAATGACTGTGGTGATCACCCCATATAGACTCCCTGATCACCCCCCTGTCATTGATCACCCCCCCTGTCATTGATCACCCCCCCTGTCATTGATCACCCCCCCTGTCATTGATCACCACCCCTGTCATTGATCACCCCTCTGTAAGGCTCCATTCAGACATTTTTTTGGCCCAAGTTAGCGGAATTTTTATTTTTTTTTCTTACAAAGTCTCATATTCCACTAACTTGTGTCAAAAAATAAAATCTCACATGAACTCACCATACCCCTCACGGAATCCAAATGCGTAAAATTTTTTAGACATTTATATTCCAGACTTCTTCTCACGCTTTAGGGCCCCTAGAATGCCAGGGCAGTATAAATACCCCACATGTGACCCCATTTCGGAAAGAAGACACCCCCAGGTATTCCGTGAGGGGCATATTGAGTCCATGTAAGATTGAAATTTTTGTCCCAAGTTAGCGGAACGGGAGACTTTGGAAGAAAAAAATTAAAAATATCAATTTCCACTAACTTGTGACAAAAAATAAAAACTTCCATGAACTCACTATGCCCATCAGCGAATACCTTGGGGTCTCTTCTTTCCAAAATGGGGTCACTTGTGGGGTAGTTATACTGCCCTGGCATTCTAGGGGCCCAAATGTGTGGTAAGGAGTTTGAAATCAAATTCTGTAAAAAATGACCTGTGAAATCCGAAAGGTGCTCTTTGGAATATGGGCCCCTTTGCCCACCTAGGCTGCAAAAAAGTGTCACACATCTGGAATCGCCGTACTCAGGAGAAGTTGGGGAATGTGTTTTGGGTGTCATTTTACATATACCCATGCTGGGTGAGAGAAATATCTTGGCAAAAGACAACTTTTCCCATTTTTTTATACAAAGTTGGCATTTGACCAAGATATTTATCTCACCCAGCATGGGTATATGTAAAATGACACTCCAAAACACATTCCCCACCTTCTCCTGAGTACGGCAATACTAGATGTGTGACACTTTTTTGCAGCCTAGGTGGGCAAAGGGGCCCATATTCCAAAGAGCACCTTTCGGATTTCACAGGTCATTTTTTACAGAATTTGATTTCAAACTCCTTACCACACATTTGGGCCCCTAGAATGCCAGGGCAGTATAACTACCCCACAAGTGACCCCATTTTGGAAAGAAGAGACCCCAAGGTATTCGCTGATGGGCATAGTGAGTTCATGAAGTTTTTATTTTTTGTCACAAGTTAGTGGAATATGAGACTTTGTATGAAAAAAAAAAAAATGGAGTCACTTGTGGGGGTAGTTATACTGCCCTGGCATTCTAGGGGCCCAAATGTGTGGTAAGGAGTTTGAAATCAAATTCTGTAAAAAATGACCGGTGAAATCCGAAAGGTGCTCTTTGGAATATGGGCCCCTTTGCCCACCTAGGCTGCAAAAAAGTGTCACACATCTGCTATCTCCGTACTCAGGAGAAGGTGGGGAATGTGTTTTGGGGTGTCATTTTACATAAACCCATGCTGGGTGAGAGAAATATCTTGGCAAAAGACAACTTTTCCCATTTTTTTATACAAAGTTGGCATTTGACCAAGATATTTATCTCACCCAGCATGGGTATATGTAAAATGACACCCCAAAACACATTCCCCACCTTCTCCTGAGTACGGAGATACCAGATGTGTGATACTTTTTTGCAGCCTAGGTGGGCAAAGGGGCCCATATTCCAAAGAGCACCTTTCGGATTTCACAGGTCATTTTTTACAGAATTTGATTTCAAACTCCTTACCACACATTTGGGCCCCTAGAATGCCAGGGCAGTATAACTACCCCACAAGTGACCCCATTTTGGAAAGAAGAGACCCCAAGGTATTTCGTGATGGGCATAGTCAGTTCATAGAAGTTTTTATTTTTTGTCACAAGTTAGTGGAATATGAGACTTTGTAAGAAAAAAAAAAAAAAAATCATCATTTTCCGCTAACTTGTGACAAAAAATAAAAAGTTCTATGAACTCACTATGCCCATCAGCGAATACCTTAGGGTGTGTACTTTCCGAAATGGGGTCATTTGTGGGGTGTTTGTACTGTCTGGCCATTGTAGAACCTCAGGAAACATGACAGGTGCTCAGAAAGTCAGAGCTGCTTCAAAAAGCGGAAATTCACATTTTTGTACCATAGTTTGTAAACGCTATAACTTTTACCCAAACCATTTTTTTTTTACCCAAACATTTTTTTTTTATCAAAGACATGTAGAACTATAAATTTAGAGCAAAATTTCTATATGGATGTCGTTTTTTTTTGCAAAATTTTACAACTGAAAGTGAAAAATGTCATTTTTTTGCAAAAAAATCGTTAAATTTCGATTAATAACAAAAAAAGTAAAAATGTCAGCAGCAATGAAATACCACCAAATGAAAGCTCTATTAGTGAGAAGAAAAGGAGGTAAAATTCATTTGGGTGGTAAGTTGCATGACCGAGCAATAAACGGTGAAAGTAGTGAAGGTCAGAAGTGTAAAAAGTGGCCTGGTCTTTCAGGGTGTTTAAGCACTGGGGGCTGAAGTGGTTAAGCTGTGTAAGATCTATGTTGTAATAAACCAGCTTGCTGCTTTTCCAATGGATCGGCTCGTATTCCGGGGCTTAAAACATAGTTCACATGGAACGACTTCTCAAGAGACGGATGTGAACGGGAATAAGGGACTGATATATTCCAGGCGGAAGAAGCAGCATGATCAGTGATCCCTGAATGCATCGTAGTCACCACAATTTTCTTGATCCTTTTCTATGCAGGAATCCTGGCGTCTGTCTACACCTTGAGTTAATTCGCAAACATGATGCAGACAGAATAACCAGTTTACCTTGGACTCACATTTAAATTACATCAAATATCCAATAATTAATAATAATGTGGCGAAACCAACCTCGCCACTGGGTTTTGGAGAGGCCTGTTTAAAAGCCTCTTGCCTCAGGATTATGGCCCATACTAACTTTTAAACCCCTGAACCTATTCAAGTGAATTTTGGATAGGTTTGTCCCCAAGTTATACTGTTTAAATTGATGTACGTTATATGTATGGACAATGTAAACTCACAAAGTTGTAACAATTTATAATAAGTGTAACTTGTCAGCTTGGGAGGAATATGCTGGGTGTGTTTCTATTGTGCTATTGTCCCATTGTGTGTTTAAATAGTGATGTCTGTCCTGTTGTATCCACATGTGTATTGGCGATTTCCCTTTGTCCTGAGAGATAATTGGATTGCTCCTCGGTTGTCTCCGGGACAGAGAGGAGGAAACCATGATGCATTGTGGGGATATGTTGAATCTGTCCTGTGTCGCAGTCTCCCTTCTGGTCCTCTGGGGGCGTGAACGATTGGTTGCTGTACTTACATTGTATGTGTTGTAAATTACTAATTGGTTGTATTTCAAAACCCTGTGGGCAGTACTATGTTTGTGGTTTATGAATAAAAAAGGCTGTACTTGAAGTACAGTCAGACCACTGCTTGACCCTCAACACGGGGCCTTGTCTCGTTATTGGGGGGATCCGATATATGCTGTTAGAGACTGATTGCCAGGAGGGTAAGCTGATTCCTGTTCGTCTGCTAGCAGCTATTCGTGAGGTCCCAGTTTGGAGTGCTATTCCGGTTCGGGAGTTTGGTGTTCTGCAGTAGCTGTGCCTGTCTCTCAGAAAAGGGGCATATCGCCTAAACGGATTTTAACCCCTTGTCTGCTGAAACGGTCCGTTACAAATAATATAAATGAAAATGAATAAAATAAAATAAAATAAAAATCAGAAAGACACGATGCAGTCAGGTATTACTGACATAGAACTACAGGAAACTGTCAGTCCTGGTTTATGTCATCTTTATTTTATTTTATTTATTTTTTCAACTTCTTTCCAATTTTTCCAGCTGAGTTTATTTGTTTATATGTTCATTTATTTTTTGTGGGCAATGTCAATGCATTCACATTATGTGAGGTCTTTCAAGCATATGTTATATCCCATAAATTATATACTTGTTTGGAGGAGAATAACTACACAATTTTACATTCTACATCCTATATACTTTGTATTATATTCTGTAGCACTGTGAGGTATGTTTTTGTATGTCACAGGTGAATATGTTTGCACAGGTGTCTTGCGTTGACCGGACTGATTTTTTGTTCACCCTGCCCCCTGTGATCCCTCCCTGTGGGTGGATGCGGAGGGGGTGAGCCTTATTTCAGCCCGGTACATGCCAGACACCTCAGATCATGACTAAGAACAACATCGTTCGAAACGCGTAGATCTTGGGGATAAAGTGGGACCCAGTGTCACTGTTTGCTGTATGCACCTTTATCTTGGTGACGAATAAAGACCGGGATTTTTCACTATGTCCACTCTGGTGCTGGAGCTTTTTTTCTACCTTGTGCATTACTTCCGAGGACTGGCTTGAGTCCGCCCCGTGCACCGTCACACAGGATCAGAAGGTGAGCTGGCTGTAGCTTTTCTACTATGTAAACACCTTTATTATATCTAATAAAAGTTTTGTTTTATGATGCTTTCAGTGATATGTATTTAAGCAGTGTTAGTGATTTTAAAGGGGTATTCCAGCCTGAAGTACACTGGAGATAAATGCTAGATCATTGGGGTCTGACCACTTGAACCAACACCGATCCCAGCAGTCAGACCCCCACCAATTTATAACATCACTTATACAGTGCATAGGTGAGAAATGCTTTAGGAAGGAGTATCTTTTTAAGTATTTTTAAGTATTAGAACACTGACAGATGATCTTTAAAGCATCCCTTCAGTTAAAAAAAAAATCATACTAACTGGGGTAATGAAGAGAACACTTAATTAGTGCCCTACATTTCATCTTTTCAACTGCTGATCTGCTAATTCCCAGTCTCCTTTTCTACCATCCAAGACAGCCGCACATTTTCATCTCCAGTGTGGCCATCTTTGATGACTAAAGGTGAGACTTGGAATTGGCAGATCTGCAGCTGAAATTATGAAAACAAGGTCACTACGAAAGTCTTCTGTTCTTTCCTCAGTCAATATAAATTTTCTTTCTCTTGAACTGGAGGGTCGCTTTAACTACCAAATACATAATGAGAAAATCTACAAAGAGCTATTATTTTTGTCCTTTATTCAAAAAACTGAATTATTTAGGTCACCGAGTACTGTATGTACAGAGAGAGAATAATAAAGGGTCAGATATGTATTAATATTACAGCCTTTTAAAGGTTACTTTTCCAGGTTACAAAAGAGAGGCACTTGTCAAAGAAAAAACACATCTCAGAATGTTAAAATAAACAACATGTACAGGCTGAACGATGTTGTAAAATACAAAAAAAAAAAAACAATACTAATACTAAGAAAACACATTTTCCAATAGAGAATTCTACATAAAAGCAAGGGTGAAATAGTATGCAAATATTGGAAAATGGGGTTACTAGAACAGGAATATTATAGGGCTATATAACTGTAGGATTGCAAATAAGCATTAATATAATTTGCTTAGGCCACTAAGGTATGTGGAGGCCAAAAGATGGATGTACTGTAATATCGTGTTCAGAACTGAGCGGTTGTTATCCCTATGTGTAGTATATGTTCTCGTGTACTCTTAGTTTTCAAAAGTGACCAACCTATAACCTAGAAAAGTGATGAGGCTTCTGCTAGTTAGAGATGTGTTGTGTATATAGTTTAAGAGATTGCATTATACTGTATTGTATGTACAGTAAATTTGATAATTTTTTAATTAAATCTGGGTGCTTTTTGTGTTTTCCACTTGTATTTTTGTATCATAAAGGATTTTTTTATGAATCCTTTTCATTGAACCTTTAGGTCTTTTCTGGCAACCAAGTTATTTGGTTATGATAGCCACCTACTATCTTTTGGCTTTAGGGTACAGTCACACATTCAGGTTTCTTGATGCCGATTTGAAAGCCAATACCTGGCATAAAATTAAAAAAGAAGTTGAATCTCTTCTCAATACTTTACCTCCTCTTATTAACCACCTCTAATTTTGACTTCCAAAACTTCATCAAAAAACCTGACTGTGTAATCATGCCCTTACTGTGAAAATGGATTAGACAGAAATGGAAATCTCCATGCTAACTACATGTACCTGAAATGTGCTTGATTGTATAGTCAGTGTACCATAGAGGTTTTATAAGCCATGATGATCATCATATCCACAACTTTGATGCGGCACCGCCACACTGACAAGTTGTTTGTATGCAATTCTGAGATCAATCATAAAGACCACATTAACTGGTTGTCTCACAGAGACAGGCCATTTTTAAATTGAAGCCGAATGCAGCTGATCGCAGCAGGTCGAAGTGATTAGCTGATGTGGATGGCAACACATTCCCCTCCAGTGGCCACTACAAGACATATGTAATATTACATGTTGTGGAATCAAATAAATTGCCAAGTTTGTAATACATGAACAGGCTTGGTTCACCAAAACAAGAGACACACTGTGGGATTGACTCACCGCTCTACATAATGATATTTAATGCCCTGATAAAGTATTTGGTACTGGGTTATCCTCATGAAACCGCTTTAATAGAAAAGATTACAATTTCTTTATACCGGACATTAGACCCACTGGAAATTCAGAACAGTCACAGTAAATTTGTCAGAAAAGGAATCAAAACCCCCCCGCAGCTGTGGTATAAAATCAGCTAAGGGTACTTTCACACTAGCGCTATTCTTTTTCGGTATTAAGTTTCGTCCTAGGAGTGCAATAACGGAAAAAATAAGTTTTATCCTAATGCATTCTGAATGGAGAGCAATCCGTTCAGTATGCATCAGGATGCATCAGTTCAGTCACTCTTTTGGTATTTGGCCGGAGAAAATACCGCAGCATGCTGCTGTATTTTCTCCGTCCAAAATTCCGGAACACTTGCCGGAATTCCGGATCCGGCATTATTTTTCATTGAAATGCATTAATGCAGGATTCGTCACCAAGTGTTTCGGCAAAACGGATCCGGTTTTCCGGTCTGTGCATGCGCAGACCTTTAAAAATGCAAAAAACAAATACCGTATCCATTTTTCCAGATGACACCGGAGAGACGGATCCGTGTTTCAATGCATTTGTGAGACGGATCCGCATCCGGATCCGTCTACAAATGCTATCCGTTTGCACACGGATTTCCGGATCCAGCAGGCAGTTCTGGCGACGGAACTGCCTGCCGGATCTTCACAAAGCAAGTGTGAAAGTAGCCTAACATCTCTTTCATGGTGGATTTAAATAGAAAATATTATTTATTTTCTGTAAATGTAGCAGTGTATCAGGAGAAAGCACTGCATAAATGCTATTAGACATTCATTTTTCACATTGTTGTCTCACACATTACATTTCTTCCATGCTTTTCTGGTGGATAATTATTGAAACTCAGATCTAATATACTGTAAATTAATTTTCAGTCATTGCATATCATTTAACAAAATTGCAAATGTAAAATGTTTCTTAAAAATCTTTTGCTGTGGTTGTATATATAAGTGTTCCCCACCCAGTTGCTTAAAGGGAACCTATCATCAACTTTATGCTGATCTCACTGAGGGCAGCATAAATTAGTGACAGAAATTCTGATTTCAGTGGTGTGTAACTCATGAGCTAAAAGTAAGTGGTTGCTGAGAACCAGCATCATAATAATTACAGCCCAGGCCTTGAAAAGAGTCAAATCTACCTGAGAAGAGTCATGGTTATTCATAATCTCCTGCACTCTCACCCTGTCACGACCGCTACCCCAGCAGCAGTCGTGTCGCACCAGACGGAGGGGAAGGGGGACCCTTATCTACGGATGGGAATAGTATGGCCACCCCTGACTAACCCTAAGCTGGCACCTGTCTGCCCTGATACCCTCGACAGGGTGTGAACCCATGCGGCGAGCAGTATGCCTAAACCCTCAGTCACCCTAACAAGCCTAGAGTGGGGAAAGGCCGATGGTAGCACTAGTCACCATCACTCATGTCTAGGAGAACAGCAGGGGAAGACAGCAACAAACAAACTATATCAAAGATAGACTTATCCAGTCACGAGCAGAGAAGGCGATCCCAATCACGACAGTCCACGCCGGACAAGAGCTCCACAGCAACACCATCAAACGATCTCCTTCAAAGGTCAGAATAGAACTGGAAGTAAGGACTATATCTGGCAATGACTGCAAGTGAAAGTGAAACTTATATAGTAGCTGGGAGTGGCAGACAGGACTCACCTGAGAAGGATGCCTATAAACTCCCAGTCAGGACAAAAAGGTTCACAAGGCAAAACCCAGATGACATACCCTGAACCACGGAGCAAACTCACAAGCTATCGCGAGTAGCAAGTTGCTGCGACCTTCTCCTCCCAGACCTGTCTGGATCAGTCACAGTCGTGACACACCCATCTGCTGATGATTGGCAGTTCTCTCCTAGAGAGAAAGGGAGAAAACTAGGTAGAAGCCTGTCAGTCATCAGCATGTGGGCAGGAGAGCAGGAATTCATGAATAACCATGACTCTTCTCAGGTGGTCGTGACTCTTTTCCAAGCCCAGTCTACAATGATTGCGATGTTGGTTCTCGGCAACCACTTACTTTTTACTTATAAATGACAGACCTCTGAAATCAACTCACCTGTCTCTACGTTATTCTGCCAATAGTATGGCCAGCATAAAGTTGATGATAGGTTCCCTTTAAGCCTGATCAGGAGTGTCAAGCTTAACTTGAATTACTTACATAAGATTTACTTGACCCTACAGCTACCAGTATAAATATGTGAATTGTGCCACTTGTTACACAGAATTGGATCTCTCAACTTGACATTTCTAGCTTTTCTTTTGACTAGTACATTTGTTCTTATAAGTTGGCAAAATATTATGTACCATTTACAGTGTTTAATTGTATATATTTTTACCAGTGCATAACAAGAGGGCTTAAAAGGAACTTTCATCATAAAAATGCGAAGTAATCTGCAGGCAGCATGTTACACGGCAGGGTTTGCTAAGCAATTTGATCTATAATTTTTGTGGGAAAATTATTCAGAATATTGTATTTTATTGATTGATACTTCTGCTAATTCTGGGCTTTGAAGTCAAGGAGGTGATCCTATCAGTGATTGACAGCTATCTCTGTAGGTACAGTCATAGAGGGAAGGCTGTCAATCACTGGTAGGACCGCCTCCTCGACTTCAAAGCCAACAATGACCACAGATAGAAATGTTTAAATTACATTTGCCATATTTTGTTTTCATTAGGTGGCGTTTTTTTATCGTTTTTGAAAAACAAAGCGTGCTGTAGCTCTTGGCACTTTTCCAGGCATTTTGACATAACTTCTCTATAGGGTAAAAATGCCACTTAGAAAATGTTAATGTTAACATTCGCTGTATGCAGAAATGCCAGGGAAAAAAAATTCAGTCCCAAATTCATGTGTTTAAGACCATGAGTAAAAAAAAATATTAATAAGGATGGGGTGGGGGGGGACACCCTAGTCATCCAAATAATCGCAATAGTTGACCCGTTCACCCAAGACATAGTATTTTTCGCCCTATAAGATGCACCGGCCCATAAGACGCACCTAGGTTTTTGGGGAGGAAAATAAGAAAAAAAATATTTTTAACCAAAAAGGTGTGCTGTGTGTTTGGTGGGTTTGGAACTAATGGTGGTCTGTGGATGGCACTATTACTGGAGATCTGTGGATGACGGACACTGTTATGGGGGGATCTGTGGATGACGGACACTGTTATGAGGGGATCTGTGGATGACGGACACTGTTATGGGGGGATCTGTGGATGACGGACACTGTTATGGGGGGATCTGTGGATGACGGACACTGTTATGGGGGGATCTGTGGATGACTGACACTGTTATGGGGGGATCTGTGGATGACGGACACTGTTATGGGGGGGATCTGTGGATGACGGACACTATTATGGGGGGATCTGTGGATGACGGACACTGTTATGGGGGGATCTGTGGCTTGCACTGTTACAGGGGGATCTGTGGCTTGCACTGTTACAGGGGGATCTGTGGATGGCACTGTTACAGGGGGATCTGTGGATGGCACTGTTACAGGGGGGATCTGTGGATGGCACTGTTACAGGGGGGATCTGTGGATAGCACTGTTACAGGGGGGATCTGTGGATGGCACTGTTACAGGGGGGATCTGTGGGTGGCACTATTATATATGTGCCATCCACAGACCCCCCACCCCATAACAGTGCCATCCACAGACCCCCCCCAGCCCATAACTGTGCGATCCACAGATGTCCCCCATAAAAATGTCATCCACAGATCCTCCGCCGCTCCGGTATACTAATATAAGATGTCTTATTCAATTAATAGTTATCAAACGTCCCTCACTGACGTCACTTGCCTGCGCCGCCTGCTTCATTCATAAAGTAGGCGGTGCAGGCACGTGACATCAGGGAGTTACGCTGCCGCCCGCCCGGCCTGCCTGCCGTCATTGTACAGAAGCTGTTAGGATGTAAGGTACTATTAGGAGTGAGGGGGCATATTTAATAACTATTAATTGAATAAGACATCTTATATTAGTATACCGGAGCGGCGGGGCTATACTACACTGACTGCACCGCCCCGCCGCTATTGCCGGCCCCCAGCTCCTCCTCCCAGTCCCTCCCCGAGTCCTCGCTCACTCGTACATCGCAGCTTGCGATGTAAAACTGCAAGCATTCGCCCCATAAGACGCAGGGGCATTTTCCCCCCATTTTGGGGGGAGAAAAAGTGCGTCTTATGGGGCGAAAAATACGATACACTTTAGGTATGAAAAAGTTTATTAAGTTAATGTTGTATTAATTTATTTTGATGTCCGTTTGAGAAAGTAAATAATAAAGGGCTGTAACTTTTTTAAGTTTCTAATTATTTTGCACAGTTTACCTCAAAACAAATAAAGATATTTCTCTAAAAAACTTAATGAAGTGCCACAAAAATGGCTGCAAATATTATTTTGGTAGACCAATAAATAAAAAAGGGCAATTAAACCACCACAAGCCTGCCCATTAAAGAGGTTTTCTGAGATTTTGATACTGATGACCTATACTCATGATAGGTCATCAGTATCTGATCGGTGGGGGTCAGACACCTGGAACCCCCACAATTCAGCTGTTTGAGAAGGCACCAGTGTTCCTGTAAGTGCTGCGGCCTTCTTGCAGTTTACCAAGCACAGTGCGTTAAATTGCATAGTGGCTGTGCTTGGAATCATTATTCCCTTCAATGGGGCTGAGCACGATACCAAGCACAGCCACTACACAATGTATGACGCTGTGCTTTGTAAACCGCAAGAAGACCGCCACACTCAAACAGCTGCTCGACGGGGGTCCCAGGTGTCAGACCCCCACCAATCAGATACTGACGACCTATCCTGCTTGATAAAGACTACTTGTTAGACGAAACGTTGCACTTTTTGGCGTTATTTGCACAGTTTTTCATGGACCCACTGTGAATAAAATTCACTTCTGGAGATGTTGCCGTCATTTGACTTTGTTTGCTGATCGGATGACCAAGGTGGATCTGAGGTCGCGGATGGCCTGATGCATTCCAGTGTCTACACGGTATTGAGTGCTGCTCTTAACATTTTATCTAATATCCTGAGGATAGGTTATCAGTATAGATGAGCGAGTAGAATCAGAAAAAGTGGAATTCGATCCGAATTTCAGGAAAAATTCGATTTGCAACGAATGCGAATTTCCTCGCGCTTTGTGGCAACAAATCACAATTTTTCCTAAAATGGTAGGGTCATGCCCCGCTCTGACGATGTGCGGAGGTCGGTCAGGATAGCAGCACGAGTTTAGTGTTTGTTTTGGAGCCGTGCTGGATCCGCCTCTCATCAGGTGCACTGGGTGGGGTCATTAGTTTAAATAGCACACCATCCCAGTGCTCTGAGCGGATTACAGGAATCATTGTGGTCTTGGAAGCTAGGAAGGAAGGTTGTCTGTTCCAGCTCAGAAAGATAAGTGTGATTTCTAGTTTGGTTGTTTTGTGTCATCTCTCCCATCCAGGTTCTGTGCGAGCAGGCTGCTCCTATTTCCCCTCTTCACCATCTTAGGGAATTTAGGGTGTTTCAGCCCAGGCACGGGGACACATCATACCTACCATAAAGGTCTGCATGTGGGCTGAGCAGTGCAGGGAAAGAGGTCAGGGATTAGCTAGGAGGTGACCCTTCCCCTGTCTCTCGCCCAGAGCCTGGTTGGTGGGTTATCTGTGAGTCTGAGTGCACACCCGCCGTGACTGGTAGCTACAAAGGGAGCTACACGGAAGGAAAGACATGAGAAGGCGCTAGGGACAGCAATTGGAAAAACCTCATTGTGAAAAAAAACTTAAAAAACTATTTATAAGTGCAGGGAAAGGATAGGGAGGAATCATTTCACAGCATCTTAGTGCAGGGAGAAACGTCAGAAGGCACTAGGGACATTGCTAGAATAGCGATTTACAAGTGCAGGGAAAGATTATTTGGGGATCCAAATAGCCATTATACAAGTGTTATGTTGAAAAGCCTTTAGTTGCTTATATCTTTTCAAACAAGAAAAAAATATACGCAGTTCACTTCTGCAGATATATGTGTTGAAAGCGTACAGAAAGAAAAAAATAAACGCACTTTACTGGTGCAGTTATTTGTGGCAAAAGCATTTAGTGGCCTATTTCAATATAGAAAGAAAATAATATATGCACTACAGTGGTGCACTTATTTCTTGCAAAAGATTTTAGTGGCCTATTTCAGTACAGAAAGAAAAAAATATATGCACTTCAATGATGCACTTATTTGTGGCAAAATCGTTTAGTGGCCTATTTCATTATAGAAAGAAAAAAATATACACACTTCACTGGTGCATTTATTTCTGCTGAAAGCGTTTACTGGCCTATTTCAGTACAAAAAGAAAAGTATATTCTCAGTTGACTTCTGTAGTTATATGTGTTGAAAGCGTACAGAAAGAAAACAATATACTCACTTCACTGGTGCACTTATTTGAGCAAAAGCATTTAGTGGCCTATTTCATTATAGAAAGAAAAAATATACGCACTTCACTGGGGCACTTATTTGTGGCAAAAGCGTTTAGTGGCCTATTTCAGTACAGAAAGAAAAAAATATTTGCACTTCACTGGTGTGCAGTTATTTGTGGCAAAAGGGTTTAGTGACCTATTTCAATATAGAAAGAAAAATATATACGCACTTCACTGGTGCATTTATTTCTGCTAAAAGCGTTTATTGGCCTGTTTCAGTACAAAAAAATATATATATTCTCAGTTCACTTCTACAGTTATATGTGTTGAAAGCGTTTACTGGCCTATTTCAGTACAGAAAGAAAAATATATACGCACTTCACTGGTGCATTTATTTCCGCTGAAAGCATTTACTGGCCTTTTTCAGTACAAAAAGAAAAATATATTCTCAGTTTACTTCTGGAGTTATATGTGTTGAAAGCGTACAGAAAGAAAAAAATATACGCACTTCACTGGTGCAGTTTTTTGTGGCAAAAGAGTTTAGTGGCCTATTTCAGTACAGAAAGAAAAATATATACACACTTCAATGGTACATTTATTTCTGCTAAAAGCGTTTACCTGCTTATTTCAGTATAAAATGAAAAATATATTCTCAGTTTAAGGCCTCATGAACACGACCGTTGTGTGCATCCGTGGCCGTTGTTCCGTTTTCCGTGATTTTCTGCGGACCCATTGACTTTCAATGGGTCCGTTGAAAACTCGGAAAATGCACCGTTGTTCAACCGCGGCCGTGATCCGTGTTTCCTGTCCATCAAGAAAATATGACCCGCACAGACCTTTCACTTACCAGTAGGAGGAGCGCCCGGCCGGTCACAGACATTGCAGCTCGCAGGTAAGTATAATGCTTCTAAAAATTGCTAAGTAACCATGGCAACCAGGACTGCAGTAGCGTCCTGGTTGCCATGGTTACCGATCTGAGTCCCAGCGATTAAACTGGGACTCCGATCGGAACTCTCCGCTGCCACCAATGATGGGGGGGGATTTTAATTAGGAGGGGGGGGGGGGGGGGGCCCACTGGCCACCAATGAATGTACAGTAATACAGGGGAGGGAGGGGGGCCCACTGGCCACCAATGAATGTACAGTAATACAGGGGAGGGAGGGGGGCCCACTGGCCACCAATGAATGTCAGTAATACAGGGGAGGGAGGGGGGCCCACTGGCCACCAATGAATGTACAGTAATACAGGGGAGGGAGGGGGGGCCCACTGGCCACCAATGAATGTACAGTAATACAGGGGAGGTAGGGGGGGCCCACTGGCCACCAATGAATGTACAGTAATACAGGGGAGGGAGGGGGGCCCACTGGCCACCAATGAATGTACAGTAATACAGGGGAGGGTGGGGGGCCACACTGGCCACCAATGAATGTAATACAGGGGAGGGAGGGATGGGGGCCACACTGGCCACCAATGAATTTAAAACTGGGGAGGGAGGGGGGTGTGCCCCCTCCTGCCTGGCAGCACCTGATCTCTTACAGGGGGCTATGATACGCACAATTAACCCCTCAGTGCGGCACCTGAGGGGTTAATTGTGCGGATCACAGCCCCCTGTAAGAGATAGGGTGCTGTCAGGCAGCAGGGGGCAGTCATGTACACAGTTCGTAGTATATTCTAACTTGAAGCGTCCCCATCACTATGGGAACGTCTCTGTGTTAGAATATACTGTCGGATATGAGTTTTCACGATCTAACTCAAATCCGATGGTGTATTCTAACATAGAGGCGTTCCCATGGTGATGGGGACACTTCAAGTTAAAATATACCATCGGATTGGAGAAAACTCTGATCCGATGGTATAATAGGGACTCCTGACTTTACATTGAAAGTCAATGGGGGACGGATTTGTTTGCAATTGCACCATATTGTGTCAACGTCAAACGGATCCGTCCCCATTGACTTGCATTGTAAGTCAGGACGGATCCGTTTGGCTCCGCACGGCCAGGCGGACACCAAAATGACTTTTTTTTCATGTCCGTGGATCCTCCAAAAATCAAGGAAGACCCACAGACGAAAAGACGGTCACGGAACAACGGAAATCCGTTTTGCGGACCGCAAAAAAAATCGTCCGTGTGCATGAGGCCTAATTCTGCAGTTATATGTGTTGAAAGCATATAGAAAGAAAAAATATATACACACTACACTGGTGCATTTATTTGTGGTAAAAGCATTTAGTGGCCAATTTCATTATAGAAAGAAAAAAATATACGCACTTCATTGGTGCACTTATTTGTGGCAAAAGCGTTTAGTGGCCTATTTCAATACAGAAAGAAAAAAATATACGGGCTTCACTGGTGCACTTACACTACGTGCAGAATTATTAGGCAAATGAGTATTTTGACCACATCATCCTCTTTATGCATGTTGTCTTACTCCAAGCTGTATAGGCTCAAAAGCCTACAACCAATTAAGCATATTAGGTGATGTGCATCTCTGTAATGAGAAGGGGTGTGGTCTAATGACATCAACACCCTATATCAGGTGTGCATAATTATTATTTTTCCTTTGGCAAAATGGGTCAAAAGAAGGACTTGACAGGCTCAGAAAAGTCAAAAATAGTGAGATATCTTGCAGAGGGATGCAGCACTCTTAAAATTGCAAAGCTTCTGAAGCGTGATCATCGAACAATCAAGCGTTTCATTCAAAATAGTCAACAGGGTCGCAAGAAGCGTGTGGAAAAACCAAGGCGCAAAATAACTGCCCATGAACTGAGAAAAGTCAAGCGTGCAGCTGCCAAGATGCCACTTGCCACCAGTTTGGCCATATTTCAGAGCTGCAACATCACTGGAGTGCCCAAAAGCACAAGGTGTGCAATACTCAGAGACATGGCCAAGGTAAGAAAGGCTGAAAGACGACCACCACTGAACAAGACACACAAGCTGAAACGTCAAGACTGGGCCAAGAAATATCTCAAGACTGATTTTTCTAAGGTTTTATGGACTGATGAAATGAGAGTGAGTCTTGATGGGCCAGATGGATGGGCCCGTGGCTGGATTGGTAAAGGGCAGAGAGCTCCAGTCCGACTCAGACGCCAGCAAGGTGGAGGTGGAATACTGGTTTGGGCTGGTATCATCAAAGATGAGCTTGTGGGGCCTTTTCGGGTTGAGGATGGAGTCAAGCTCAACTCCCAGTCCTACTGCCAGTTTCTGGAAGACACCTTCTTCAAGCAGTGGTACAGGAAGAAGTCTGCATCCTTCAAGAAAAACATGATTTTCATGCAGGACAATGCTCCATCACACGCGTCCAAGTACTCCCCAGCGTGGCTGGCAAGAAAGGGTATAAAAGAAGAAAATCTAATGATATGGCCTCCTTGTTCACCTGATCTGAACCCCATTGAGAACCTGTGGTCCATCATCAAATGTGAGATTTACAAGGAGGGAAAACAGTACACCTCTCTGAACAGTGTCTGGGAGGCTGTGGTTGCTGCTGCACGCAATGTTGATGGTGAACAGATCAAAACACTGACAGAATCCATGGATGGCAGGCTTTTGAGTGTCCTTGCAAAGAAAGGTGGCTATATTGGTCACTGATTTGTTTTTGTTTTGTTTTTGAATGTCAGAAATGTATATTTGTGAATGTTGAGATGTTATATTGGTTTCACTGGTAAAAATAAATAATTGAAATGGGTATATATTTGTTTTTTGTTAAGTTGCCTAATAATTATGCACAGTAATAGTCACCTGCACACACAGATATCCCCCTAAAATAGCTAAAACTAAAAACAAACTAAAAACTACTTCCAAAAATATTGAGCTTTGATATTAATGGGTTTTTTGTGTTCATTGAGAACATGGTTGTTGTTCAATAATAAAATTAATCCTCAAAAATACAACTTGCCTAATAATTCTGCACTCCCTGTATTTGTGACAAAAGCTTTCAGTCGCCTATTTCATTATAGAAAGAAAAAAATATACGTACTTCACTGGTGCAGTTATTTGTGGCAAAAGGGTTTAGTGGCCTATTTCAGTACAGAAAGAAAAATAAATACGCACTTCACTGGTGCATTTATTTCTGCTAAAAGCGTTTCCTGACCTATTTCAGTACAAAACAAAAATATATTCTCAGTTCACTTCTGTAGTTATATGTGTGGAAAGCATTTACTGACCAATTTCAGTACAGAAAGAAAAATATATACGCACTTCACTGGTGCATTTATTTCTGCTGAAAGCGTTTACTGGCCTATTTCAGTACAAAAAGAAAAATATATTCTCAGTTCACTTCTGCAGTTATATGTGTTGAAAGCGTACAGAAAGAAAAAATTATATGCACTTCACTGGTACAGTTATTTGTGGCAAAAAGCGTTTAGTGGCCTATTTCAGTAAAGAAAGAAAAATATATTCTCAGTTTACTTCAGCGGTTATATGTCTTGAAAGAGTTTAGTGGCCTATTTCAGTACAAAACAATATATATTCTCAGTTCACTTCGGCGGTTATATGTGTTGAAAGCGTGGAACTTGTGTTCCTGACTATACTTCGTCTCATGACCCCGCTTATCGTCTGATCCCTGCCTGCTTGCTTTGTCTCTCCCATTGCCGACTAGTGTTGAGCGACAGGGGCAATATTAGATTTTGCGATATTTCGCGAATATTCATCATATATTTGTGAATTCGCAAATTCGATATCTTTGTTTGCATTTTTATTTTCACTACTAAAATCGCTATGTAAAATTAGCTTAATGCGCATGAGTAAAAAAGGGGCGTGGCTTAGCAACTGTTTTCGAACTACCCGAAGTTTGAGGCGATTGGAAAAGATCGTCGGAAGTAATTTTCAAAACAGTGAGGAAGAACTCATCACTGTAAGTAATTTCACATTACATCAGTGTATTTGATTACATTTTACATGCATGTCAGACCAATCGATTTATATGCAGATAGAGTGTTATAAAATATTCATGATTGCGAAAATCGCCACTTATGATCCAAATGTTTTTTTCACGATACATATAACTTCACTTTTTATTATGTCTAAGTAGATATTACTGATTGGTGCACTAAGTATTGTTGTAACATCACAGCACTATGTCTGTAGCATACGTATGGACAGCATAGAAATATCTCTCACATGTACATTGCACATCCATTTTCCTGCCGCACACTATATACACCCCCACACACACTTACACCCACAAACACAGTCTATAGATTAGAGTTTGTGTCCTGTTGATCAGGACTTAGGAGAAGGTTTCTTTGTCTTACCGCTAGTATCTGCTGGTTCATTTAGAGTTACCCAGGGTGCACCACGGGGAGGCGAACCAGCTGTACACTCCGTCCCGTCACTTCACTAGACAGGTACATCTCTGCTCAGCTGGCCAATATCCGATTGCTCAGACCCCACACACATACAATCGCAATACAATCCGATCTTATAACGGTAACATTAAATCTAATAGATGCCCTTCAAAGAAAAAATACTTTTTGATGTTTTGCTGAGGACATTATTTACAATACTTGAATAAAAAAAAATTGGGATTATATGCTTGCATCTTTACCCTGCATCGCATGTTGGAGTGGGGCTATGACCAGACCCGGGGCCACGCTGAGAAGAAGGCCATTGTGCGTGATATCTGTTCCGAGCTCAAGAGGAAGTTTAAGAGCAATCACCCTAGGATGGCCATATTTAAAAAATGGTTGAATTTGAAGAGGAGGAATTCGGAGTGGATCAGAGAGATCCGTGACAGAAAATGCCCAGGTACAATGCTTACATTACTTGTGTATCTCTCGCCAACACTCTGTAATGTACAGTTGTGTTCAAAATATTAGCAGACAGACATCACTAAGCTGATCAATCACTGTTTTTGGTAGAAATTATATTTCTACATGGCAAATAATTTACTAGCAGGTGTAGTAGAGTAATAGAAACCCAACATACCCAACAATCATGACATGCATACTGCTGATTCTCTGTAATTCAATCACTTATTGAAAGGGTCATGTTCAAAATAATAGCAGTGTGAAGTTCAATGAGTGAGGTCAATCATTCTTTGAAAAACAGGTGAAAAATATTGCCCTTATTTAGGGAAGGAAGGCAGCAAATGTTGTACATGCTGGTTACAGTGCATTTTTCTCTGAAATTCTGAGGAAAATGGGTCGTTCCAGACACTGTTCAGAAGAACAATGTACCTTGATTAAAAAGTTGATTGGAGAGAGGAAAACATATAAAGAAGTGCAGAAAATGATAGGCTGCTCAGCTAAAAGTATTACCATTACCATTCGAATGGATAGAAGAATAGCCAAAATGGCAAGGACTCAGCCAACAATCAGCTCCAGGAAGATCAGAGAAGGTCTAAAGTTACCTGTGAGTACTGTTACAATTAGAAGACGCCTATGTGAAGCCAAGCTATCTGCAAGAAGCCCCCGCGAATTCCCACTGTTGAAAAAAAGACACGTGCTGAAGAGGTTACAATTTGCCAAAGAGCACATTGACTGGTCTAAAGAGACATTTTGTGGACTGATCAAAGTAAGATTGTTCTTTTTGGGTCTAGTGGCTGGAGACAGTTTGTCAGATGACCCCCAAACACTGAATTCAAGCCACAGTACACTGTGAAGACAGTAAAACATGGATTCACAAGCATCATGATATGGGGATGTTTCTCATACTAAGGTGTTGGGCCTATTTATCGCATACCAGGGAGCATGGATCAGTTTGAATACATCAGAATTCTTGAAGAGGTCATGCTGCCTTATACTGAAGAGGAAATGCCCTTGAAATGGGTGTTCCAACAAGACAACGACCCCAAATACACCAGTAAACGTGCAACATCTTGGTTCCAGATTGACGTTATGGAGTGGCCAGCCCAATCCCCGGATCTTAATCCAATAGAAAACTTGTGGGGTGACATAACAAATGCAGTTTCTTAGGCAAAACCAAGAAAAAGAGAAGAACCTTGGAATGTAGTCCAATCATCCTAGGCTGGAATACCTGTTCACAGGTGCCAGAAGTTGGTTGACTCCATGCAACACAGATGTACAGCAGTTCTCAGAAACAGTGGTTATACAACTAAATATTAATACGTATTTCAGTTTATATAGTGAATGTTTGTGTTTGTAAAAAAGAATACAGTCTAATATTCACTTTTCTTATTTTTTTTTTAGAGGAAAACACAAATTTTATATATTTTTCTTCATGTTTTGATTTGGAATAGAATGTGTAGTGGTCCCAATGCATTTGTGTGTATGGAAATAAAATTACCACTGAGGAAGGGGTTGGACCCCGAAACGCGTCTGGTGCTACACCCCATCTTTGTACTGAAAAACCTACCTTACCATTAAATCGACCATAACCGAACAGAGAGCCGGCTTTAATCTCCTGATTGAATACTGCTACAAATATCTAAAGGCAGATCCTGGGAGTAAGTACACTTGAAGGCTCTTGTGATTATTTCGGACGAACACTTGGTCGATACAAAGGTAATGGACTTAATTCGCTTGCAAGCTTTTCAGCAGTGAGTTGCTGCCATTCACGTCGCTTTGGCGGGACGCCGCCGCGACTATTTGAATAACTGCAAAGCATATGACTGTTGTCTCAATATGAAAGTAAAAAACGAATAGACTTATTGCAAACAAGTCTTTGGATGTTCACAATCATTGGATCCAAGATTTACAATATTGGACTATTGAATATTTGCTGATTAATCGAATAATAGCCTTTGCTCTGTCGAATATTCATTATATTTATTTGTTAATAACCTATTTATTCTACTGCATTCTTGATTGTTTTATGCATCAAATATATTTATATTATCAATAAAGCTCATCTTTGCCTTAAATACACGGTCGCAGCTATCCTTGAGTGCCCTGTTCACCTATATACGTATATGCTTTTCTAGATTGAGTGAGTGGCCTCAATTTACAGGAGCACCTGGTGTCGTTTGAGTGTTCTTAGTGCGACATTTTATTAAATTTTACATGGAAATAAAAGCTATTAGAAGGATTTTGAGCTTTATTCACTTTTTTAAACACACTGCTATTATTTTGAACACAACTGTATATATACAGTTGTGAAAATAAGTATTTCATCCCTTTACAAATCATTACTTTTTAACTTTTTAAATCAGCCGGTTACATCATACATCTCTACTTTGCCATGAGTATATATACTGTATATATATATATATATATTTATACACACAGCGAGGTACAGCGAGGTCACTGTTTTTTACCAGGTTCAATTTCGTGGTTACCTTTCGCCCAGGGGTCAAGAACGTCAAGGCAGATGCCTTGTCTCGCAGCTTTCCTGGGGGAGGTGATTCAGAAGATCCGGCGCCGATTTTGGCGGATGGGGTGGTGGTCTCCGCTCTGTACCCTGAATTGGAGATGGAGGTGTTGGGAGCCCAGGAGGGGTTTGTCCCCCAGGGAGGTTGTTTGTTCCTGAGGGCCTACGAAACAAGGTGTTCAAGGAACATCACGATACTGTTCTCGCTGGACATCCTGGTGGTAAGTCCACCTGTGATCTAGTATCCCGGAGGTTCTGGTGGCCAGGGTTACGTAAGAGCATTGAGAATTACGTGACAGCTTGTGAAACCTGCGCTCAGTCAAAGGTTGCTCATACTCGACCGCCTGGTTCACTTCTTCCATTGTCTATTCCATCTTGTCCTTGGACGCATTTGTCTATGGACTTTATTACGGATCTGCCGAGTTCTTCCGGGAGAACAGTGATTTTGGTGGTAGTTGACCGTTTCAGTAAAATGGCTCACTTTATACCACTAACGAGTCTGCCTAATGCTAAGACTCTTGCGCAGATTTTTGTGGATAATTTTGTGAAATTGCATGGTATTCCTTCGGATGTGGTCTCTGATAGGGGAACGCAGTTTGTCTTCAGGTTTTGGAGGGCGTTCTGCTCTCGGCTTGGCATTCAACTTTCATTCTCTTCGGCTTTTCATCCGCAGTCGAATGGTCAGACGGAGCGTACTAATCAAAACCTGGAGACCTACTTGAGGTGCTTTGTGGCTGAGAATCAGGAGGACTGGTCCTCATTCTTGTCTTTAGCAGAATTTGCGTTGAATAACCGCAGGCAGGAGTCCACGGGTAAGTCGCCATTTTTTGGCGCATACGGTTTCCATCCTCAGTTTGGTACCTTTTCTGGGTCTGGTTCCTCTGGGATGCCAGAGGAGGAGAGATTCTCTTCTGCCTTATCCTCTATCTGGCGGAGGATTCAAGGGAATTTGGAGAGGATGGGTGAGAGGTATAAACGAATGGCTGACAAGAGACTTATGACTGGTCCGGACCTGTGTGTGGGTGATCTGGTGTGGTTGTCCACTAAGAATATCAAATTGAGAGTGCCATCTTGGAAACTGGGTCCAAGATTTATTGGTCCGTATAAAATTTCTGCGGTGATCAATCCTGTGGCGTTTCGGCTGGATCTTCCGCAGACTTGGAGGATCCATGATGTGTTCCACAGGTCTTTACTAAAAAAATCCGTGAGACCAGTGGAACCATCACCATTGCCTCCCCCTCCTGTTCTGGTCAAGGGAAACTTGGAGTTTGAGATCTCCAGGATTCTCGACTCGAGAGTTCTTCGGGTTTCCCTTCAGTACCTGGTGCACTGGAGGGGATACGGTCCTGAGGAGAGGATGTGGGTTCCGGCGGTGGATGTCAACGCCAGCCGACTGGTGAGGGCTTTTCATAGGTCCCATCCAGATAAGGTTGGTCCGGGGTGTCCGGAGGTCACCTGTAGAAGGGGGGTACTGTCATGCCCCACTCTGACGATGTGCGGAGGTCGGCCAGGATAGCAGCACGAGTTTAGTGGTTGTTTTGGAGCCGTGCTGGATCCGCCTCTCATCAGGTGCACTGGGTGGGGTCATTAGTTTAAATAGCACACTAGCCCAGTGCCTTGAGCGGATTATACTAATCATTGTGGTCTTGGAAGCTAGGAAGGAAGGTTGGCTGTCTGCTCCAGCTCAGGAAGATAAGTGTTGTTTCAAGTTTGGTTGTTTTGTGTCATCTATCCCATCCAGGTTCTGTGCGAGCAGGCTGCTCCTATTTCCCTACTTCACCATCTCAGGGAATTCAGGGTTTTGTCAGCCCAGGCACGGGGACACCTCATACCTTCCTTAAAGGTCTGTAGGTGGGCTGAGCAGTGCAGGGAAAGAGGTCAGGGATTAGTTAGGAGGTGACCCTTCCCCTGTCTCTCGCCCAGAGCCTGGTTGGTGCGTTATCTGATAGACTGAGTGCACGCCCACCGTGACAGCTATATTTTAAATATTCTTGAATTCTCGAGGTGCCGTTCGAATATTCGCACTCAACACTATCCTCACCATCAGAGGCTCTAGCGAAGACCAGGTAGTTGCTTAGTCACGCCCCTCCAGGGAACAGCCAGTCAGTAGCACAGTGGGTTCACATACGCTGATCCATGACAGGCCTATTTCAGTAGAAAAAGAAAAATACATTCGCAGTTCACATCGGCGGTTATATGTGTTAAAAGCATTTAGTGGTCTATTATTACAAAAAGATAAATATATTCTCAGTTCACCTCGGCAGTTATATGTGTTGAAAAACATGGCTGGGAGTCAGCAGGGTGGCAGCAGTGGGAGGTCGGTAGCCAAACGTGCCCGGGAAGACCACCTGCTTCGCAGCAGCCTACCTGCCTGAGAAAAAGTGGTGCAGGGGTTCGCTGAAACAGCGGCAGTAGCAGTTAGTCAGTGCGGACTGTTAGGGCGAAAATCACCTACTCAGCGTTGTGGCAGTTTTTTGTTAAGCCGCCGGAGGAGGTTAATATGGCCATATTTAGAATATGTGGGCTGAAGGTGAAATGTGGCCAGGGTGCCAATGTTGGCCCCACAGCCCTGCGTCAACATATGCAGCGTCACCATATGTGGTATCCTGATGCTGCTGCTGCTACTGCCATCTCCACAGTATGTCACCTTGCCACTCTGTGGTATCCTCCTGATGCTACTGTGGCTGCTACTGCCATCTCCACACTATGTCACCTTCCCAATCTGTGGTATCCTGATGCTGCTGCTGCTACTGCCATCTCCACACTATGTCACCTTACGACTCTGTGGTATCCTCCTGATGCTGCTGATGCTGCTACTGCCATCTCCACACTATGTCACATTGGCACTCTGTGGTATCTTGATTCTGCTGCTGCTGCTACTGCCATCTCCACACTATGTCACCTTGCCACTCTGATATCCTGATGCTGCTGCTGCTACTGCCATCTCTACACTATGTCACCTTGCCACTCTGTGGTATCCTGATGCTGCTGCTACTGCCAACTCAACACTATGTCACCTTGCCACCCTGTGGTATCCTAATGCTGCTGATGCTGCTGCCACTGCCATCTCCACACTATGTCACCTTGCCACTCTGTGGTATCTTGATGCTGCTGCTGCTGCTGCTACTTCCATCTCCACACTTTGTCACCTTGCCACTCTGTGGTATCCTGATGCTGCTGTTGCTGCTACTGCTATCTCCACACTATGTCACCTTGCCACTCTGTTGTATCTTGATGCTGCTACTGCTATCTCCACACTATGTCACCTTGCCACTGTAACGGATGTAGTAGGGGAGAACACCAAAAGACAACAAGAAGGAAGGGAAAAGACACTAGGCCTCACCGCTAGAGAAGGAAAAGGGTCACCACCTATAAAACCCTGCTCCTGTCCCTAACTCCTATCCGTATGGGCAGCACCTCGGATGCCCTAATGGTAATGACGGGGCAGAGACAACCCGTTCCTTCCCTGGTGAAGAAACCGGCGTCTTTCTGAGGCCTAGTAAACAACAAAGGTGGGGGAGAATACAAAATACAACAAGCGGAACACTTAATTTCTGAGGCTGATGGATGATGGATGAACAGGACTTCAACTAGAACCACACTCCAGCTCTTCCAAAAACCAAATGAAGCAATCCAGAGCAAGGAGTGATGGGTAAAGTCAGACTAAATAGGGGAGGTAAAGGTCACATGATCCACACCTGAACAGGAGGTGTGGACATACAAGCAACACACAAAGTGAAACCAAAACCAAAAGAGGCTGTCAGATCACTAATGTGCAGATAATTTTTAATACCTTCTAAAACCGGTCACCGGTGTGACAGCCACTTTGTGGTATCTTGATGCTGCTGCTGCTGCTACTGCCATCTCCACACTATGTCAGCTTGCCACGTTGTGGTCTCCAGATGCTGTTGCCATCTCCACACTATGTCACCTTGCCACTCTGTGGTATCCTCCTGATTCTGCTGCTGCTACTGACATCTCCACACTTTGTCACCTTGCCACTCTGTGGTATCTTTATACTGCTACTGCCATCTCCACACTTGGTCACCTTGCCATTCTGTTGTATCCTGATGCTGCAGCTACTTCCATCTCCACACTTGGTCACCTTGCCACTCTGTGTTATCCTGATGATGCTGCTGCTGCTACTGCCATCTCCACACTATGTCACCTTGCCACTCTGTGGTATCCCCCTGATGCTACTGATGCTGCTACTGCCATCTCCACACTATATCACCTTGCCACTCTGTTGTATCTTGATACTGCTGCTACTGCCATCTCCACACTTGGTCACCTTGTCTCTCTGTGGTATTCTCCTGATGCTGATGCTGCTACTGCCATCTCCACACTTGGTCACCTTGCCACCCTGTGGTATCCTCCTTTTTCTGCTGCTGCTGCTGCTACTGCCATCTCCACACTTGGTCACCTTGCCACTCTGTGGTATCTACCTGATGCTGCTGCTGCTGCTAGCTCCACACTATGTCACCTTGCCACTCTGTGGTATCTTGATGCTGCTGCTACTGCCATCTCCACACTATGTCACCTTGCCACTCTCTGGTATCTTGATGCTGCTGCTGCTACTGCCATCTCCACACTATGTCACCTTGCCACTCTGTGGTATCCTGATGCTGCTGCTGCCATCACCACACTATATCACCTTGCCACTCTGTGGTATCCTCCTGATGCTGCTGCTGCTGCTACTTCCATCTCCACACTATGTCACCTTGCCACTCTGTGGTATCTTGATGCTGCTGCTGCTGCTACTGCCATCTCCACACTATGTCACCTTGCCACTCTGGGGTATCCTTTTGATGCTGCTACTGCCGTCTCCACACTATGTCACCTTGCCACTCTGTGGTATCTTGATGCTGCTGCTGTCGCCACCTCCTGACTCGGTCATTGTGCCACTCTGTGACCTTCTCCTGATGCTGCTGCTGCCGCCACCTTCCACTCTGTCATTGGGCCTCTCTATGGTCTCTTCATGCTTCTGCCAACTCCAGACTCGGTCATTGTGCCACTCAGTGGCCTCCTCATACTGCTGCCAAATCCAGACTCTGTCAGTGTGCCACTCGGTGACCTCCACATGCTTCTGCCACCTTCACAATCTCTCGTCGTCATGCTACTCTGTCCTCCTCATGCTGCTGACACCTCCACACTTTGTCTTCATGCTACTCTGTGGCCTCCTGATGCTGCCGCCACCTCCAGACTCGGTGGCCTCCTTTATACTGCTGCTACCTCCAGACTCTGTCATTGTGCCACTCGGTGGCCTCCTCCTGATGCTGCTGCTGCTGCCACCACCTCCAAACTCTGTCATTGGGCCTCTCTGTGGTCTCCGCATGCTGTTTCCAACTCCAGACTCTGTCATTGTGCCACTCGGTTACCTCCTCATACTGCTGCCAACTCCAGACTTGGTGATTATACCACTTAGTGGCCTCCTCATACTGCTGCCAACTCCAGACTCTGTCAGTGTGCTACTTTATGACCTCCTGATGCTGCAGTCAGGATGAGTCTCTGTCATTGTGCCACTCTGTGGCCTCCTCATGCTGCTGCCACCTCCACAATCTCTCATCGTCGTGCTACTCTATGGTCTCCTCATGCTGCTTACACCTCACTACTATTTCATAGGTCCATGCTGTTCCCACCCTCCCCACTTCATGATTGGGCCACTATTTTGCCTTTTGGCCTGTCTGATATCATGATTTATTTGACCTTTCTTCTTATCTGTCAGAAGGAAGGAAAAATGAGACGCACAACGGATCCTGTCTGTGTGTCAGCTGTAAGACCTGTATGGTCCCTTCAGAATTGGCTTATGATTTGGTAGCCAAAAGCAGGAGTGAGTACAAAACACAGAAGACATGCAAATATTCCATTCATGTGTTATCTCTGTTTTATATCCACTCCTGTTTGCTTTGGCACTAGCAATACTGATGGATTATTGAGCAAATGCTGACCGAGTGAAGGCGTATGATCCACAGACAGGATCCGTTTTTTGGGGGTTATTGTTCTGACGCATCAGAGGAAGGGCAAAATAATCAATAACGTCGACACAAACTTACTGCTGACACCCTCTCCACTCTGTCCGGGGGCTCTACTTGTATACGCATTTAATAGAACAGGTTCTGTAGACATCTATGTGGAATCAGCTGGCGATGGTGTAAAAGGACTGCGCTTCTTCTTGGAACTAACATCGACCTGTAAGGCTGAGTTCATACTTGAGTTATTTGGTCAGTTTTGGCCCCATGACTGCCCTAATAAGTAAAGTGTGCAGTGTTTCTAAGAGCGACACCTGTCATCTGCATGTCATACGGACTCACAGTATTATTTCACAACCAAAACAGACTTCCTATGTGTGTTACTACAAGGCACAGTGTTCTACACCACTTTAAAGGCTCTCAGCAGTCAATAGCCTTTTTTTACGTAATTCGCCGCAAATATATTTGGATCAAACCAACTTTTTCCCGAAAAATTAGGCGAACCGACGAATCGAATTTTGGAAAAATTCTCTCAACTCTAGTCATCAGTATTGAAATCTCGGAAAACCCCTTTAAGGGGTTTAAGACCAGCCGACAAAATACCGGTATATTACATGGTAATGATTATATTCTAATCATATTGAGTAAAGGTTATTCCAACCATCTGTAATGCATCTATGATGAAAGGCATAAAGAGAACAAGAGACCCAGATTAAACTTTACAATTGCAGCTAAAGGCAAGAAATGTTCACTACTGTCACATTTTGCTAAAATACAATCATACAATATAAACGGGTAACATGCAGAAGAAAAGGACACAACATGGAATAATCAAGGCAAAAAATATAAAATGTCCTCTTACCTGGTGGTAAATACTGGCAATATCCAGATGAGTTCACTAGTACATTAGTATGAAATGTAGCATCAAATCTTTCATCTGCGCTACAAAATATAACATAAAAAGAGTGAGCAAGTGCCAACCAGTGATTATAAATCAATATATTACAAGCTGGAGCTGTCTCTTCACATCCAAGACTTGTTAAACGTGTGACTAAATAGCTTCATTCTTTACCTATAATCATTTGTCATTTACCATGTATTACCTACTGATTTCCTGTCTCTGTTGTCATTTTCAATGATGGGTGTTGTTGAGAAATGCAATTTAGTTGGATTAAGGTATTTTTCATGTACAGTGGCACAAAGTCTTTAGACACAGAAAGTAATTGATCTGTTTCTCATACCTGACCTTATGGACTAAAAGTTACGGTTATAATAGAATAAACTATATCAAATAAAAATGTTTGCCCTACAACTCGGACAATATCGGCATCAATACTTCAAACATCCGCAAATATCTGCAGACAAACTCAGGTAACAATATAAGACAATGTCAAGACAATACCTGCATGGATTTTAAATGGCTTCTGTCACCCCACTAAACTCATATTTTTTTTTTGTGTACTTATAATCCCTATCCTGCCATATTGCCATACATTATGTTATTAATAATTTTCGTTCAGTAGATTTAGCAAAAAACATACTTTTATGATATGCTAATTACCTTTCTACCAGCAAGTAGGGCGTCTACTTGCTGGTAGCAGCCGCAGAAAACCGCCCCCTCCTTCTGTTGATTGACAGGGCCAGCCGCGATCTCCGCCTCCGGCCAGCCCTGTCACCATTTCAAAAATCGCGCGCCTGTGTTCATTCGGCGCAGGCGCTCTGAGATAAGGAGGCTCGCCTCCTCAGCACTCCCTCAGTGCGCCTGCGCCGATGGCGTCACCGAAAGAGAAGACGTCATCGGCGCACTGAGGGAGTGCTGAGGAGGCGAGCCTCCTTACCTCAGAGCGCCTGCGCCGAATCAACACAGGCGCGCGATTTTTGAAATGCTGACAGGGCTGGCCGGAGGAGGAGATCACGGCTGGCCCTGTCAATTAACAGAAGGAGGGGGCGGTTTTCTGCGGCTGCTACCAGCAAGTAGACGCCCTACTTGCTGGTAGAAAGGTAATTAGCATATAATAAAAGTACGTTTTTTGCTAAATCTACTGAACGAAAATGATTAATAACATAATGTATGGCAATATGGCAGGATAGGGATTATAAGTACACAAAAAAAAAATATGCGTTTAGTGGGGTGACAGAAGCGCTTTAAAGAAGTATTTGAAAATCAGATATGAATGGACTCTCCTGAGGACAGGCCATCAATATTAATATTCTGGCATATCCCTTTAAGCCTCATCTATAAAGTAGAGCCATGAGCACACTGCTTGTTCAACAGCACTTTTGAAACTGTAGGTACTACTCACTGCTTCAAGGGAAGAATATCTCCCTAATACGACATCCAACAGAGGATGGCACAATGCAGTATGTGCCTGTTGGATTCATACAGAATCACACGAAAAAAAAAAAAAAAGATATCTAAGGCAGATGGAGGAGTAGTAGGACCCCATACACTTCTAAGGATGTCATGTAGAACTTGAAAGTTGTACCAACTGGTAATATGGTTCAGTGGATCAATCAAGTGGACGTATAGATGCACATTACATTAATACATTAGATTGTAAGCTTTTTGTGGACAGGTATAAGGGGGGGTGCAACCCGCTGGAATGTTACAGCCATTTCTTGCTCAACAAATTACTTTATTACTTTTCTCATGCAGAGGTGCATCATCATTACAATACGCTAAATCAGGCATGCTCAACCTGTGGCCCTCCAGCTGTTGTAAAACTATAACTCCCACAATGCCCTGCTGTAGGCTGATAGCTATAGGCTGTTCGGGCATGCTGGGAGTTGTAGTTTTGCAACAGCTGGAGAGCTGCAAGTTGAGCATGCCTGCGCTAAATGATACAATATGATACAATAATTTAAATGATAAAATATGTTTGGTGGCTCATGCTTAGCGGGTAAACACGTTTGAATAGCTTTGTAACACCAACTGTCTGTATATAGTAGTCTCCTACCAGGGCCCAGACCAGTAGTCCCCTAGAGGGTTAGGTTGTGCCAAAGATGGCTGTTGGCTCTTGGATGTACCATCTGTGAATGGCTGTAACCCTACTCTCTGCCACACCTTACCTTGCCTAGGCCTTTTTTACAGGGTTGGATCAGCAAAATTAACCTTTGACCGTCAGGGGTGAATTGGCAATGTAACCTCCGGAGAAGATTCCCGAGGGACCAATAGTCACTACTATGCAGTGGGCCTTTGGCACCCGGCCTCAGGGTCACTGCAATGCACATTATTCATTATAAATTCAGCACAGCAGGGCTGCCTGCAGCCTGCGCTGTGTATGTGAAGAGGCCAACAGCCCTGCTGCAGAACCACATGGCGTGTTGTAGTCGCAACGTGACCACACTGAGGTTGAGTATCGCGTGGCCGTACAGTATAATTAAACTAATGAAGACCCACATTGTTTAATTAATCTGCATAGGTGACAACTGCACAGTATTGAAAGTGCCATGTGGCTATTAACAGTGTAGACCGACTAAAGAGTGCGGTATTCATTAGTTAACTAGAGCCCAGCATGGCCACACGGTACTTGACCACAGCATGGCCCCTTCGCAACTTCAACGCTACTGCACCCTATGGTCGCACCACAAAGTGCCCTGTTGTTGGCTGCCGCTAAGTGTGCAGCGTCCCACATATGTGTGTAAATGGGACACTTCAAACATCTTAATATATATATACACATGTGTTTATTTGCATTTTATGGTATTCTCTATTATCTGGCTGGCAATTTCATTTACATCCATTCGCCCCTAGGTGGTGCTGGCACCACATAATATATATAGGGATGTGTCTAGCTAAGAGTGAAATGTAGAGAGAGAGAGATGAGTTAGTTGGAGTTGAAGTTGGAGTGTGAAAGGAGAGAAGCAAGTTTATGGAGGAGAGAGACAGGTTAAAGTCATCATGTAGCTGTGTTCCTTTCCTCTGGGCCCTGATCAAGCCTGGAGAAGATAACTACAGAAACAAAGCACCAGACAGTAAGTCTATACACCAAGATGCAGAGAGAATAGTGAGGGTAAAAGATAACTATAGCTTATGGACCTCATCAGCACAAGTGACCAGGAGTAGCTTTCCGAGTACCTGGACACAAATGGATAATTGATGCGCAGAATTGTCTTTATCACTAACTAAACCTTTCTAGTAGTGAAAACCAAAAACCTTTCTAGAAGAGTTTCCTGCCAAAGAATGAAGCAGATGTGTTTGCCTGCCTTGAGGGGAACGCCCTTAAAGGATAACTCCTAAATAAATAGTTAATAGCATCTTTAGTGCCAGAGTGCTGTAAAGAGTAAACTTAGGATTACCACCAGGATCCTTGCCTGTAAAGTTTCAGCATTAGAAGAATCTCTCCATTGATAACTGCCACTACCTGATAATAGGAATACAAGTGAACTTATTATTACTTATTGAATGTAGAATAATGTGATTGGCCCTCGTTCCAAATGTCCATACTCTGCAGCTGGGGAGCTGATCTCTAAATGGGTGGTCAAAAATATATTGTAGAAAGAGGAAGGAATAGAGGCTCACCCAACTGGAGGTATGGATAGGTGCTCTAGTCACGTGTTGACCCACGCGGTCAAGAGAAGAAACAAAAATTTTATGTCAAATAATGTGCCAGTCACATTATTCTACATTCAATTTTTGTTTCTTCTCTTGACCGGGTGGGTCAACACATGACTAGAGCACCTATCCATACCTCCAGTTGGGTGAGCCTCTATTCCTTATTATTATTACTTATGCTATACAAAAAGCTTTCCATTGAAGAACTGTATCAACTGTCCAGAGACTATTGATGTTCAGTAAATGTTCAAGTGGTTTACAACAACCGACTCCTCATTCTTACTTTCTACTGCACTCAACATTTGCACCTAGCGGTGCTGGCATCACGAACCAGGGGCCGAGCCGCAAAAGCACCTAACACCAATTATCATCAAGGACATGTCAACTTCCATCTGGCTGCTGTTCCCTGCAACCGAGAGTGCCCCGGAGGATTTCGTGCTGTCTTCCCATCCACTGTATGCCAGCCCAGGGAGGCATCTGCTAACCATGAGTACATTAACTACTGCACCCATAGGCCCACGTGTTTTCCCCTGTGGTTTGGAATGCTACAAGTGGATTAATTAAGCACGTGCAATGGCTGGTCCTTTGACACCGTTAGACTAAATACAGTATAGACTTGATTACAAGTCCACCCTGGTACCAAAGGAGCTAAAGCTCCTCCTGTAAACATCCAGGAGTTACAAAAAGTGAAGCTTATTCTGCTCCGCTGCTTGCATAGCTGCTATTCACTACATTAGGATTTACAGAAATAGCAGAGAGCCAGACCGCTCAGCTTTTTCATGAGTCCAGCCACCTGGGGCCACCTCTTAGTTTCATCTCACCATGGAAACCCCTTAGATGCTACTGTCAATAGCAACCACATCTAAGTGATTGCAGAGGAAGAGGACGCTCTTTGTGAGCTATTGTCACCACTGCAAATGTATTCGCGAAATGCCAATGTCTTAACATGGTAGCAAGGGGCCAAATGAAGGCCCCCAGGTCTGTCCTTAGTGTATGCGTTTTAGACCATGCCAGAGATGCAGCCTAATACACTGTCAGTTTACTACTGACAGTATAGTTGCACTGTACTACATAAGTAGTACAGTGTATTATATGAGCAATCAAAAGATCACATGTCAGTGTCCCCTTGTGGGACTAATAAGTTGTGAAAGTAAGAATTAAAGTATTGTAAAAAAAAATCTCCAAGTAAAAAACAAATACCATCAAAAAAAATTTTTTTACAAAAAGAACTGAAAAAAAAAAAATATCCAAATATTTGGTATCATCGCAGCAGTAACCACCCTAACAATACAATTATTGTCTAATTTATTTCACACAGTGAACGACGTAAAAAAAACAGTGCCAGATTTGCGGCTTTTTTTCTTATTTGCCACCAAACAAATGGAATTAAAAGTGATGAAAAATGCTTAGGTTCCAATGAAAACTACATGTCATCCCTCAAAAATCAAGTCCTCACACAGCTCGGTAGAAAGAACAATAAAAAAGCTATGTATGTATGTACGTATGGATTCAACGATGCAAAAGCATATTTTGTAAAAAGGGTTTTTAATGTGCATAAGTAGTAAGATGTAAAAAAAATTATATATATATATATATATAGTTCAGAAAATGAACAGCACTCCAGTAGATTAAGAATAAATGACTCCTTTAATCACTCGTTCGGCTCTGTACTAGAGCCTTTTTCAAGCCGAGAACTCATACAAATGGTGATATACAGTACAGACCAAAAGTTTGGACACACCTTCTCATTCAAAGAGTTTTTTTTATTTTCATGACTATGAAAATTGTAGATTCACACTGAAGGCATCAAAACTATGAATTAACACATGTGGATTTATATACATAACAAACAAGTGTGAAACAACTGAAAATATGTCATATTCTAGGTTCTTCAAAGTAGCCACCTTTTGCTTTGATTACTGCTTTGCACACTCTTGGCATTCTCTTGATGAGCTTCAAGAGGTAGACCCCTGAAATGGTTTTCACTTCACAGGTGTGCCCTGTCAGGTTTAATAAGTGGGATTTCTTGCCTTATAAATGGGGTTGGGACCATCAGTTGCGTTGAGGAGAAGTCTGGTGGATACACAGCTGATAGTCCTACTGAATAGACTGTTAGAATTTGTATTATGGCAAGAAAAAAACAGCTAAGTAAAGAAAAACGAGTGGCCATCATTACTTTAAAAAATGAAGGTCAGTCAGCCGAAAAATTGGGAAAACTTTGAAAGTAAGGGCTATTTGACCATGAAGGAGAGTAATGGGGTGCTGCGCCAGATGACCTAGCCTCCACAGTCACCGGACCTGAACCCAATCGAGATAGTTTGGGGTGAGCTGGACCGCAGAGTGAAGGCAAAAGGGCCAACAAGTGCTAAGCATCTCTGGGAACTCCTTCAAGACTGTTGGAAGACCATTTCAGGGGACTACCTCTTGAAGCTAATCAAGAGAATGCCAAGAGTGTGCAAAGCAGTAATCAAAGCAAAAGGTGGCTACTTTGAAGAACCTAGAATATGACATATATTCAGTTGTTTCACACTTGTTTGTTATGTATATAATTCCACATGTGTTAATTCATAGTTTTGATGCCTTAAGTGTGAATCTACAATTTTCATAGTCATGAAAATAAAGAAAACTCTTTGAATGAGAAGGTGTGTCCAAACTTTTGGTCTGTACTGTATATATAGGTGAAACAATCAGTATACAAATCATGTGACCACAATCCATCTGGTGGGTGTGTTACAAAATGATAATATGAAAAAAAATAATACAATGAAAAAAATACAATATAAAGTAAGGACATGGTCATACATATCGATCATGATACATACTGTACTAATCTTGTGACAAAAACATATTATTCATATACAAAAACTGACCATGTCATGTGATAAGTGACGATCTAAAATACAGGGGAAGGAGCAAAAGAAAAGATAGCGCAGACATACCAATCGGGTGAGGCGCACAATCCATGTGGCATCACGGCGTTGTTTATATCACACTGCGCCTGCTCAGAGTAGCGCCAATAGGGAAGCTCATGCAGCCGCGGACGTCATGCGTCATAGGCACTTGCCGACTCATGCAGGTTCCCCAGCTACCGCACCACTAAGCAGCCTAAGGCTGGGGAACGTGCATGCGTCGGCAAGTGCCTATGACGCATGACGTCCGCGGCTGCATGAGCTTCCCTATTGGCGCTACTCTGAACAGGCGCAGTGTGATATACACAACGCTGTGATGCCGCATGGATTGTGCGCCTCACCCGATTGGTATGTCTGCGTTATCTTTTCTTTTCTTAATCTGCCGTTCATTTTCTGGACTATATATATATATATACAGGGAGTGCAGAATTATTAGGCAAATGAGTATTTTGACCACATCATCCTCTTTATGCATGTTGTCTTACTCCAAGCTGTATAGGCTCGAAAGCCTACTACCAATTAAGCATATTAGGTGATGTGCATCTCTGTAATGAGAAGGGGTGTGGTCTAATGACATCAACACCCTATATCAGGTGTGCATAATTATTAGGCAACTTCCTTTCCTTTGGCAAAAAGGGTCAAAAGAAGGACTTGACAGGCTCAGAAAAGTCAAAAATAGTGAGATATCTTGCAGAGGGATGCAGCACTCTTAAAATTGCAAAGCTTCTGAAGCGTGATCATCGAACAATCAAGCGTTTCATTCAAAATAGTCAACAGGGTCGCAAGAAGCGTGTGGAAAAACCAAGGCGCAAAATAACTGCCCATGAACTGAGAAAAGTCAAGCGTGCAGCTGCCAAGATGCCACTTGCCACCAGTTTGGCCATATTTCAGAGCTGCAACATCACTGGAGTGCCCAAAAGCACAAGGTGTGCAATACTCAGAGACATGGCCAAGGTAAGAAAGGCTGAAAGACGACCACCGCTGAACAAGACACACAAGCTGAAACGTCAAGACTGGGCCAAGAAATATCTCAAGACTGATTTTTCTAAGGTTTTATGGACTGATGAAATGAGAGTGAGTCTTGATGGGCCAGATGGATGGGCCCGTGGCTGGATTGGTAAAGGGCAGAGAGCTCCAGTCCGACTCAGACGCCAGCAAGGTGGAGGTGGAGTACTGGTTTGGGCTGGTATCATCAAAGATGAGCTTGTGGGGCCTTTTCGGGTTGAGGATGGAGTCAAGCTCAACTCCCAGTCCTACTGCCAGTTTCTGGAAGACACCTTCTTCAAGCAGTGGTACAGGAAGAAGTCTGCATCCTTCAAGAAAAACATGATTTTCATGCAGGACAATGCTCCATCACACGCGTCCAAGTATTCCACAGCGTGGCTGGCAAGAAAGGGTATAAAAGAAGAAAATCTAATGACATGGCCTCCTTGTTCACCTGATCTGAACCCCATTGAGAACCTGTGGTCCATCATCAAATGTGAGATTTACAAGGAGGGAAAACAGTACACCTCTCTGAACAGTGTCTGGGAGGCTGTGGTTGCTGCTGCACGCAATGTTGATGGTGAACAGATCAAAACACTGACAGAATCCATGGATGGCAGGCTTTTGAGTGTCCTTGCAAAGAAAGGTGGCTATATTGGTCACTGATTTGTTTTTGTTTTGTTTTTGAATGTCAGAAATGGATATTTGTGAATGTTGAGATGTTATATTGGTTTCACTGGTAAAAATAAATAATTGAAATGGGTATATATTTGTTTTTTGTTAAGTTGCCTAATAATTATGCACAGTAATAGTCACCTGCACACACAGATATCCCCCTAAAATAGCTAAAACTAAAAACAAACTAAAAACTACTTCCAAAAATATTCAGCTTTGATATTAATGAGTTTTTTGGGTTCATTGAGAACATGGTTGTTGTTCAATAATAAAATTAATCCTCAAAAATACAACTTGCCTAATAATTCTGCACTCCCTGTATATATATATATATATATGCAAAAAATGAGGATGCAGCACTCTGTCAATAGCGGGTGCAAAATCAGGCCAATGTGAATCAGCACCGGGATCCAATGTAGTATACAGACGAAAAGAAGGCCAGCAGCACACCAAGGTTTTCAGCAAAAATGTGAAGTTTATTCCTCCAGAGTCAGCAGCGACGTTTCAACAGCTTGTTGCTGTCTTTCTCAAGCTATATATATATATATAATTTTATATGCTTTTGCATCGCTGAATCCATACGTACGTACGTACATACATACATAGCTTTTTTATTTTTATTTCTACCGAGCTGTGTGAGGGCTTGATTTTTGAGGGATGACATGTAGTTTTCATTGGTTCATAAGCATTTTTCATCACTTTTAATTCCATTTGTTTGGTGGCAAATAAGAAAAAAAGCCGCAAATCTGGCACTGTTTTTTTTACGTCGTTCACTGTGTGAAATAAATTAGACAATAATTGTATTGTTAGGGTGGTTACAGCTGCAATGATACCAAATATTTGGATTTTTTTTGTTTTTTCAGTTCTTTTCATAAAAAAAAATTAAATGGTATTTGTTTTTTACTTGGAGATTTTTTTTGACAATACTTTAATTCTTACTTTCACAACTTATTAGTCCCACAAGGGGACACTGACATGTGATCTTTTGATTGCACTGTACTACTTATGTAGTACAGTGCAACTATACTGTCAGTAGTAAACTGACAGTGTATTAGGCTGCATCTCTGGCATGGTCTAAAACGCATACACTAAGGACAGACCTAGGGGCCTTCATTTGGCCCCTTGCTACCATGTTAAGACATTGGCATTTCGCGAATACATTTGCAGTGGTGACAATAGCTGACAAAGGGCGTCCTCTTCCTCTGCAATCACTTAGATGTGGTTGCTATTGACAGTAGCATCTAAGGGGTTTCCATGGTGAGATGAAACTAAGAGGTGGCCCCAGGTGGCTGGACTCATGAAAAAGCTGAGCGGTCTGGCTCTCTGCTGTTTCTGTACATCCTAATGTAGTGAATAGCAGCTATGCAAGCAGCGGAGCAGAATAAGCTTCACTTCTTGTAACTCCTGGATGTTTACAGGAGGAGTATCAGCTCCATTGGTACCAGGGCGGACTTGTAATCAAGTCTATACTGTATTTGGCCTAACGGTGTCAAAGGACCAGCCATTGCACGTGCTTAATTAATCCACTTGTAGCATTCCAAACCACAGGGCCTATGGGTGCAGTAGTTAATGTACTCATGGTTAGCAGATGCCTCCCTGGGCTGGCATACAGTGGATGGGAAGACAGCACGAAATCCTCCGGGGCACTCTCGGTTGCAGGGAACAGCAGCCAGGTGGAAGTTGACGTGTCCTTGATGGTAATTGGTGTTAGGTGCTTTTGCGGCTCGGCCCCTGGTTCGCGATGCCAGCACCGTTAGGTGCAAATGTTGAGTGCAGTAGAAAATAAGAATGAGGAGTCGGTTGTTGTAAACCACTTGAACATTTACTGAAGATCAATAGTATTTTAGATCATCACTTATCACATGACATGGTCAGTTTTTGTATATGAATAATATGTTTTTGTCACAAGATTCGTACAGTATATATCACGATCGATATGTATGACCATGTCCTTACTTTATATTGTAGTTTTTTCATTGTATTATTTTTTTTCATTGTATCATTTTGTAACACACCCACCGGATGGATTGTGGTCACATGATTTGTATACTGATTGTTTCACCTACATTATATATATGTCACCATTTGTATGAGTTCTCTGCTTGAAAAAGGCTCTAGTACTGAGCTGAAATGTTGCACCGCACGGGTGATTAAAGGAGTAATTTGTTCTTAATCTACTGGAGTGCCGTTCATTTTCTGGACTATTCATTGGGGTAAGAAGCCTATTCCCTTAGGAGCGTGCACCCATTTTTTCTAACATTTGCCAGTGCCGCAATTTTTCTCTGTTATATATATTTACATATAATTTAATGTTTGTGTGTGTGATTAAAAGATATCAACAGTGCCCCCCATAACAGTGACCTCCACAGTGCCCCACCCCTTAACAGTGACCTTCACAGTGCCCCACCCCTTAACATTGAACTCTACAGCAGCCCACTCCCTTAACAGTAATCTTAACAGTGTCCTGCCCCTTAACAATGTGACCTCTACAGCAGCCTACACCCTTAACAGTGACCTCCACAGTGCCTCAACCCCTTAAAATGGGACCTCCACAGCATCCCACCCCCTTAACAGTGACTACCACAGCTCACCTATCCCCTTAACAGTGACCTCCTGCAGCACCCCGTGCACTTAACAGTGACCTCCATAATATTCTGATGCCTTAACAGTGACCTCAACAGCCCCCCTCCCCCTTAACAGTGACCTTTACAGTGCCACACCCCCTTAACAGTAACCTCCAGAGTGGCCCAAAACCTTAACTGTGACCTCCCACAGCACCCCACTCCCTTAACACTGACCTCAACAGTGCCCTGTTCCCTTAACATTGACCTCCACAGCACTCCAGCCCCTTAAAGTTGACTTCCACAGCAGCCCACCCCCTTAAAAGTGACATTCACAGAGGCCCATCCCCATAACAGTGACATTCACTGTTGCCCATTCCCTTAACAGTGACCTTCACAGTGCCCTGCCCTCCTAACAGTGACCTCAACAGCACCTCAACCCCTTAACAGAGACCTCCACAGTACCTAACCTCTTAACAGTGACCTTAACAGTAGCCTATTCACTTAACAGTGACCTCCACAGCAGCGTTTCGCCTGAACAGTGACCCCAACAATGCCCTGAACCTTAACTGTGACCTCCATAGTACCCTTCCCCCTTAACTGTGACCTCTACAGCACCCCAGCACCTTAACTGTGACCTCCACAGTGCCCCACCCCTTCACAGTGACCTCCACAGTGCCCCGCCCCTTCACATTGAACTCTACAGTGGCTGCCCCCTTAAAAGTGACCTGCATATGCACCACAAAATGGTACCCTTAGAAAATACAACTTGTCAAAAAAAAAAAAACAAGACCTCACACGGCTACATTGATGTAAAAAATAATACAGTGACAGTTGGCTGGGGTTTTCTGACCCCACCTACTTGGCTTGACCACACCTTCTACAAGTTTGGCTACTTCTAGTTTTTTTTCCAGTGTTACTTTGAGTTCCCAATCCACCCATGCTGGCCACCCACAGCTGTGTTTGTACAAATATGCAAAATACCCAACACTCTCAGACACATTCCTCACACCAAAGCTGTCTCTTATAGGTGCAGTTCTACCCTGTGAAACTGCGTCTCAGTGCCACAATGCTCAACATCACATCAACACAATAGCTCTTAGTACAAATGCACCTAGTGATTGACACCTCCTCTTCCTGCAAACTGGAGATTAGAGATGTCCCGAACTATTCGCCGGCGAACAGTTCCCGGCGAACATAGCTTGTTCGCGTTCGCCGCGGTGGGCGAACATATGCGATGTTCGGTCCGCTCCCTATACATCATCATTGAGCAAACTTTGACCCTGTACCTCACAGTCAGCAGACACATTCCAGCCAATCAGCATACCCTCCCTCCCAGACCCTCCCATTTCCTATCAAAAAGCAAGGACAGCATCCATCTTAGATTCATTCTGAAGCTGCAGTGTCACAAATTTGACTAAGTTGTAATCGCAATGCGAATTCAACTTAGAGCTGGGTTCCTAATGGTTGTATGCTAGAATATAACGAAGATTGAGAATATAGTGCTAAATTCGTTAAATTCGTCAATTCTAGCAATACAACCATTAGGAACTCAGACCTAAGTTGTAATCGCAATGCGATTAATACAGGTTATATTAACCACCTCAGCCCCCAGTGCTTAAACACCCTGAAAGACCAGGCCACTTTTTACACTTCTGACCTACACTACTTTCACCGTTTATTGCTCGGTCATGCAACTTACCACCCAAATGAATTTTACCTCCTTTTCTTCTCACTAATAGAGCTTTCATTTCGTGGTATTTCATTGCTGCTGACATTTTTACTTTTTTTGTTATTAATCGAAATTTAACGATTTTTTTGCAAAAAAATGACATTTTTCACTTTCAGTTGTAAAATTTTGCAAAAAAAACGACATCCATATATAAATTTTGCTCTAAATTTATTGTTCTACATGTCTTTGATAAAAAAAAAAATGTTTGGGTAAAAAAAAAAAATGGTTTGGGTAAAAGTTATAGCGTTTACAAACTATGGTACAAAAATGTGAATTTCCGCTTTTTGAAGCAGCTCTGACTTTCTGAGCACCTGTCATGTTTCCTGAGGTTCTACAATGCCCAGACAGTACAAACACCCCACAAATGACCCCATTTCGGAAAGTACACACCCTAAGGTATTCGCTGATGGGCATAGTGAGTTCATAGAACTTTTTATTTTTTGTCACAAGTTAGCGGAAAATGATGATTTTTTTTTTTTTTTTTCTTACAAAGTCTCATATTCCACTAACTTGTGACAAAAAATAAAAACTTCTATGAACTCACTATGCCCATCACGAAATACCTTGGGGAGAGAAATATCTTGGTCAAATGCCAACTTTGTATAAAAAAATGGGAAAAGTTGTCTTTTGCCAAGATATTTCTCTCACCCAGCATGGGTTTATGTAAAATGACACCCCAAAACACATTGCCCAACTTCTCCTGAGTACGGAGATACCAGATGTGTGACACTTTTTTGCAGCCTAGGTGGGCAAAGGGGCCCATATTCCAAAGAGCACCTTTCGGATTTCACAGGTAATTTTTTACAGAATTTGATTTCAAACTCCTTACCACACATTTGGGCCCCTAGAATGCCAGGGCAGTATAACTACCCCACAAGTGACCCCATTTTGGAAAGAAGAGACCCCAAGGTATTCGCTGATGGGCATAGTGAGTTCATGGAAGTTTTTATTTTTTGTCACAAGTTAGTGGAATATGAGACTTTGTATGAAAAAAACAAAAAAAATAAAAATCAGCATTTTCCACTAACTTGTGACAAAAAATAAAAAATTCTAGGAACTCGCCATGCCCCTCACGGAATACCTTGGGGTGTATTCTTTCCAAAATGGGGTCACTTGTGGGGTAGTTATACTGCCCTGGCATTTTCCAGGGGCCCTAATGTGTGGTAAGTAGGTAAATGACCTGTGAAATCCTAAAGGTGCTCTTTGGAATATGGGCCTCTTTGCCCACCTAGGCTGCAAAAAAGTGTCACACATGTGGTATCGCCGTATTCAGGAGAAGTTGGGGAATGTGTTTTGAGGTGTCATTTTACATATACCCTTGCTGGGTGAGAGAAATATCTTGACAAAAGACAACTTTTCCCATTTTTTTATACAAAGTTGGCATTTGACCAAGATATTTCTCTCACCCAGCATGGGTATATGTAAAATGACACCCCAAAACACATTCCCCAACTTCTCCTGAGTACGGCGATACCAGATGTGTGACACTTTTTTGCAGCCTAGATGCGCAAAGGTGCCCAAATTCCTTTTAGGAGGGCATTTTTAGACATTTGGATACCAGACTTCTTCTCACGCTTTGGGGCCCCTAGAATGCCAGGGCAGTATAAATACCCCACATGTGACCCCATTTTGGAAAGAAGACACCCCAAGGTATTCAATGAGGGGCATGGCGAGTTCATCGAAATTTTTTTTTTTTGGCACAAGTTAGCGGAAATTGATATTTTTAATTTTTTTCTCACAAAGTCTCCCGTTCCGCTAACTTGGGACAAAAATTTCAATCTTTCATGGACTCAATATGCCCCTCACGGAATACCTGGGGGTGTCTTCTTTCCGAAATGGGGTCACATTAAGGTATTTATACTGCCCTGGCATTCTAGGGGCCCTAAAGCGTGAGAAGAAGTCTGGAATATAAATGTCTAAAAAATTTTACGCATTTGGATTCCGTGAGGGGTATGGGGAGTTCATGTGAGATTTTATTTTTTGACACAAGTTAGTGGAATATGAGACTTTGTAAGAAAAAAAAATAATAATTCCGCTAACTTGGGCCAAAAAAATGTCTGAATGGAGCCTTACAGAGGGGTGATCAATGACAGGGGGGTGATCAATGACAGGGGGGGTGATCAATGACAGGAGAGGTGATCAATGACAGGGGGGTGATCAGAGAGTCTATATGGGGTGATCACCACAGTCATTGATCACGCCCGTGTAAGGCTTCATTCAGACGTCCGGATGCGTTTTGCGGATCCGATCCATCTATCAGTGGATCCGTAAAAATCATGCGGACGTCTGAATGGAGCTTTACAGGGGGGTAATCAATGACAGGGGGGTGATCAGGGAGTCTATATGGGGTGATCACCACAGTCATTGATCACGCCCGTGTAAGGCTTCATTCAGACGTCCGGATGCGTTTTGCGGATCCGATCCATCTATCAGTGCATCCGTAAAAATCATGCGGACATCTGAATGGAGCTTTACAGGGGGGTAATCAATGACAGGGGGGTGATCAGGGAGTCTATATGGGGTGATCACCACAGTCATTGATCATGCCCCTGTAAGGCTTCATTCAGACGTCCGGATGCGTTTTGCGGATCCGATCCATCTATCAATGGATCCGTAAAAATCATGCGGACGTCTGAATGGAGCTTTACAGGGGGGTAATCAATGACAGGGGGGTAATCAATGACAGGGGGGTGATCAGGGAGTCTATATGGGGTGATCACCACAGTCATTGATCACGCCCCTGTAAGGCTTCATTCAGACGTCCGTATGCGTTTTGCGGATCCGATCCATCTATCAGTGCATCCGTAAAAATCATGCGGACATCTGAATGGAGCTTTACAGGGGGGTGATCAATGACAGGGGTGTAATCAATGACAGGGGGGGGATCAGGGAGTCTATATGGGGTGATCACCACAGTCATTGATCACCCCTGTAAGGCTTCATTCAGACGTCCGGATGCGTTTTGCGGATCCGATCCATCTATCAGTGCATCCGTAAAAATCATGCGGACATCTGAATGGAGCTTTACAGGGGGGTGATCAGGGAGTCTATATGGGGTGATCACCACAGTCATTGATCATGCCCCTGTAAGGCTTCATTCAAACGTCCGGATGCGTTTTGCGGATCCGATCCATCTATCAGTGGATCCGTAAAAATCATGCGGACGTCTGAATGGAGCTTTACAGGGGGGTAATCAATGACAGGGGGGTAATCAATGACAGGGGGGTGATCAGGGAGTCTATATGGGGTGATCACCACAGTCATTGATCACGCCCCTGTAAGGCTTCATTCAGACGTCCGGATGCGTTTTGCGGATCCGATCCATCTATCAGTGGATCCGTAAAAATCATGCGGACGTCTGAATGGAGCTTTACAGGGGGGTGATCAATGACAGGGGGGTGATCAATGACAGGGGGGAAATCAATGACAGGGGGGTGATCAGGGACTCTATATGGGGTGATCAGGGGTGATCAGGGGCTAATAAGGGGTTAATAAGTGACGGGGGGGGTGTAGTGTAGTGTAGTGGTGCTTGGTGCTACTTTACTGAGCTACCTGTGTCCTCTGGTGGTCGATCCAAACAAAGGGGACCACCAGAGGACCAGGTAGCAGGTATATTAGACGCTGTTATCAAAACAGCGTCTAATATACCTGTTAGGGGTTAAAAAAAACACATCTCCAGCCTGCCAGCGAACGATCGCCGCTGGCAGGCTGGAGATCAACTCTCTTACCTTCCGTTCCTGTGAGCGCGCGCGCCTGTGTGCGCGCGTTCACAGGAAATCTCGCGTCTCGCGAGATGACGCGTATATGCGTCCAGGCGGAATGAATCAACCACCTCCAGGACGCGTCTGTGCGTACAGCGGTCCGGAGGTGGTTAAACGCATTGCGAATTCAACTTAGAGCTGGGTTCCTAATGGTTGTATTGCTAGGATATAACGAAGATTGAGAATATAGTGCTATATTCGTTATATTCGTCAATTCTAGCAATACAACCGTTAGGAACTCAGATCTAAGTTGTAATCGCAATGCGATTAATACAGGTTATATTAATCGCATTGCGAATTCAACTTAGAGCTGGGTTCCTAATGGTTGTATTGCTAGGATATAACGAAGATTGAGAATATAGTGCTATATTCGTTATATTCGTCAATTCTAGCAATACAACCATTAGGAACTCAGATCTAAATTGTAATCGCAATGCGATTAAGTTCACACGGGCGAGATTTCCACCCGGGTGCAGTGCGTGAGGTGAACGCATTGCACCCGCACTGAATCCGAACCCATTCACTTCTATGGGGCTGTGCACATGAGCGGTGTTTTTCACGCATCACTTATGCGTTGCATGAAAATCAAAGCATGCTCTATATTGTGTGTTTTTCACGCAACGCAAGCCCGATAGAAGTGAATGGGGCTGAGTGAAAATCGCAAGCATCCACACTCAAGTGGGGATGCGGTGCGATTTTCACGCACTGTTGCTAGGTGACAGTCTATTCACTGTATTATTTTCCCTTATAACATGGTTATAAGGGAAAATAATAACATTCTTTAATACAGAATGCTTAGTAGGTGGTCAATTGAGGGTTAAAAAATAAAAAATAATTAACTCACCTTCTCCTCTTGATCGCGTAGCTGCCGGTCTCTTCTTACTTCTTTATCATGAGCTGCCGGCTAAAGGACCTGTGGTGATGTCAGATCGCATGGTCCAAACCCAGTGGGTTTTAAAATTCGCCTGCCTATTGAAGTCTATGGCGGTTCGCCCGGTTCGCCTGTTCACGAACATCTGCGGAAATTCACATTCGCCGCTCGCGAACTGAAAATTTTTTGTTCGCGACATCTCTACTGGAGATGCCAGTACATAATCACAAAAAGTGACTCAATTTTAGAAATCACATTCCTCTCAGAATTTACCAAACGGTGTAGTGAGAATTTTGATCCCACAGGTGTTTTGCAAAAATGAATTCACAGCAGGTGATGCAAGTTGAAAATTATAATTTTTACACAAATATGCCATTTCAGTTTCCAATATGTTGTTCCAAGCATATGACAATGTAAAATACCAAGCCCTTTTATTATTATACTGGGCATCTTGGTTTTGCAAACACCCTATATGTGGCCCTAATCTTTTGCCTGGACGTACAAAAGGGGTCAGGTAGAGAGATTCTGGGGTGAAATAATAAAAAGAACCCCCTATAAGTGACCCCATTTTGGAAACTCTGCCCATCAAGGTATTAAGGGGTGGAGTAAGCATTTTAACACGGCAGTTATTTTTCAGAAATTAATGCATAGTGGACAGTGCTAACATGCAAATTGTATGTTTTTCAAAGATATGGCGTTTTAGTGCCCAATATGTTGTGCCCAGCTGTTGCTATCAGAGACTCACACTGCACTACTTTAATAGACAGTTGGGTTCTACTGAGTATGGAGATACCATAAATGTGGACATAAGATGCCGTATGGGCACACGGCAGGATTCCGAAGGGAAGGAGCAACATTTGCAGAGCACCTGAGGTACCAGTAAAGTGCACATCCTTTATACAGTACATGACCCCATTTTGGAAACTACACCACTCAACGTATTTATTAAGGAGTGCAGTGAGTATTTTGACACCATAAGTATTTTGCAGAAATTATTGAGCAGGAGATGGTGTGAAATGAAAATTGCCATTTTTTCACAGATATGGCATTTCACTGTCCATTATGCTATGCCCAGCTCTTGCCATCTGAGACTCACCACACCCTTTAAATTAATATGCAGGTTTTATTGGGTACAGAAATGCCATAAATGTGGACTTAAACTGCTGCTTGGGTACGCTGCAGGGTTTAGAATGGAAAGACCACCTTTTGGCTTTTGCTGCACATATGGATTGATTTATGAGCACCGCGTTACTATTCAGGGGAGGACTGGGAACTTAAAGTAGCTATGGAAAAAACAACTAAAAGTGGCCCCATTTTATAGTTGGATCCAAATTCACAGAAGGCAGTAATACCATATTGCGGGACATTATACTAGCCCAACACAGCTAATACCATAGTGCATAACAAAATACTTCCCCAGCAGCACAAAATACCTCCCCAAAAACTGCCTCTGTGTTGGCTAGCGCCAGGTGACACTTTCTGTCCTCCTACTGAGTTTCCGCGGGATGGCAATACAGTTGAATTCAGGAGTTAGGAGGGGATCATTACTTAACTGGCTGCTGGGTAAGAGGAGGGCTCAGTTAGACCCCTAGGCATCAGCCCATCAGTAAGTTTCCCTGTAGGATCTATGACCAGTCCACCTCCATTGCTTTTGAACAGCAAATGGGGTAGTAATACAGCCATTTTCTGAGAACCATACCATACTTTTTTTTTTCTCTCGACGAAGCTCTGTGAGGGCTTTTATTTTTATAGGACAATTTGTCATTATCATTGGTTCTATTTTCAGGTATTTTTGATCATTTTTTAGTTCAGTTTTTGGGAAGCAGGCTAAAGAAAAGGCAGCAACTCTGCCATTGTTTTTTGGTTTTGCAGTGTATACCACATGGAACAATGACATGTAGGGATGAGCGAACCCGAACTGTATAGTTCGGGTTCGTAACGAATTTTGGTGTGTCCGTGACACGGACCCGAACCCGAACATTTTCGTAAAAGTCCGGGTTCGGGTTCGGTGTTCGGCGCTTTCTTGGCGCTTTTTGAAAGGATGCAAAGCAGCCAATCAACAAGCGTCATACTACTTGCCCCAAGAGGCCATCACAGCCTTGCCTACTATTGGCATGGCTGTGATTGGCCAGTGCAGCATGTGACCCAGCCTCTATATAAGCTTGGGTCACGTAGCGCTGCACGTCACTCTGCTGATTCAAGCATAGGGAGAGGTTGCTGCTGCAACGTTAGGGCGAGATTAGGCAGATTAACTCCTCCAAAAGACTTAATTCAGTGATCGATCTCCAGCTGTGGATCATTGAAGTGCTGATATTGAATTGCTCACTTTTTTTTTGCTGCCCAGAGCGTTTTTATATCACTTTTTTCTGGGGTGATCGGCGGCCATTTTGTGGCTTGTGGTGCGACAGCACAAGCTACCACCAAGTGCATTTAACCATCAATAGTGTGGTTATTTTTTGCTATATCCTACATCAGGTGCACGCTGAGCCTGTGTCACCCAAGTGCATTTAACCATCAACAGTGTGGTTATTTTTTGGTCATATACTACATCAGGTGCAGGCTGAGCCTGTTTCACCCAAGTGCATTTAACCATCAATAGTGTGGTTATTTTTTGGCCATATACTACATCAGGGGTAAGTTGAGCCTGTCACCCAGCGCTTAAAAAATAGGCCTGACATTTCTATTCCTCCAAATCAGTACAGTTTTAGCTGGTCAAGTTATACACTGCTCAAAAAAATAACACAACACAAAAAAACACAAAAATAACACATCCTAGATCTGAATTAATTAAATATTCTTCTGAAATACTTTGTTCTTTACATAGTTGAATGTGCTGACAACAAAATCACACAAAAGAAAAAAATGGAAATCAAATTTTTTAACCCATGGAGGTCTGGATTTGGAGTCACCCTCAAAATTAAAGTGGAAAAACACACTACAGGCTGATCCAACTTTGATGTAATGTCCTTAAAACAAGTCAAAATGAGGCTCAGTAGTGTGTGTGGCCTCCACGTGCCTGTATGACCTCCCTACAACGCCTGTGCATGCTCCTGATGAGGTGGCGGACGGTCTCCTCAGGGATCCCCTCCCAGACCTGGACTAAAGCATCTGCCAACGTGACGTTGGTGGATAGAGCGAGACGTGATGTCCCAGATGTGCTCAATTGGATTCAGGTCTGGGGAACAAGCGGGCCAGTCTATAGCATCAATGCCTTCGTCTTGCAGGAACTGCTGACACACTCCAGCCACATGAGGTCTAGCATTGTCTTGCATTAGGAGGAACCCAGGGCCAGCCGCACCAGCATATGGTCTCACAAGGGGTCTGAGGATCTCATCTCGGTACCTAATGGCAGTCAGGCTACCTCTGGCGAGCACATGGAGGGCTGTGTGGCCCTCCAAAGAAATGCCACCCCACACCATTACTGACCCAATGCCAAACCGGTCATGCTGGAGGATGTTGCAGGCAGCAGAACATTCTCCACGGCGTCTCCAGACTCTGTCACGTCTGTGACGTGCTCAGTGTGAACCTGCTTTCATCTGTGAAGAGCACAGGGCGCCAGTGGCGAATTTGCCAATCTTGGTGTTTTCTGGCAAATGCCAAACGTCCTGCACGGTGTTGGGCTGTAAGCCCAACCCCCACCTGTGGACGTCGGGCCCTCATATCACCCTCATGGAGTCTGTTTCTGACCGTTTGAGCAGACACATGCACATTTGTGGCCTGCTGGAGGTCATTTTGCAGGGCTCTGGTAGTGCTCCTCCTGTTCCTCCTTGCACAAAGGCGGAGGTAGCGGTCCTGCTGCTGGGTTGTTGCCCTCCTACGGCCTCCTCCACGTCTCCTGATGTACTGGCCTGTCTCCTGGTAGCGCCTCCATGCTCTGGACACTACGCTGACAGACACAGCAAACCTTCTTGCCACAGCTCACATTGATGTGCCATCCTGGATAAGCTGCACTACCTGAGCCACTTGTGTGGGTTGTAGACTCCGTCTCATGCTACCACTAGAGTGAAAGCACCGCCAGCATTCAAAAGTGACCAAAACATCAGCCAGGAAGCATAGGAACTGAGAAGTGGTCAGGTCACCACCTGCAGAACCACTCCTTTATTGGGGGTGTCTTGCTAATTGCCTATAATTTCCACCTGTTGTCTATCCCATTTGCACAACAGCATGTGAAATTGATTGTCACTCAGTGTTGCTTCCTAAGTGGACAGTTTGATTTCACAGAAGTGTGATTGACTTGGAGTTACATTGTGTTGTTTAGGTGTTCCCTTTATTTTTTTGAGCAGTGTATTTAGTGACCGTAAAAGCAGAGTTTTTGTTCTGGGTTGAAAAACTATTCCCAAATTTGCCATTCTCAAAATTAGTAGTTTCTGCTATATCAGGCCTACTTTAAATCTATCCCAAAAAGGACATCTTAGATTGAAGGTGCCGATAGTGTCATTCTGAAAAACTTAACACACACGCTACCGTGCAGATACAAGTCTAATTCTGTGATTAAAGGTATATCTGTCACACAGCGCGTAAAAAATAGGCCTCACATTTATATTCAACCAAATCTGTTATTACTTGTGTGCCTGTATTAGTGTAATACGGTACCTAAATAGATAGCCAGACAGTGTTAGGTGTCTGTAAAAAAAGGCCTGAATTTTAATTCAATACATTGGCCCGAATAATATTTTTCTTATTGTGGTGAACGGTAACAATGAGGAAAACAACTAGTAAGGGACGCGGACATGGTCGTGGTGGTGTTAGTGGACCCTCTGGTGCTGGGAGAGGACGTGGCCGTTCTGCCACAGCCACACGTCCTAGTGTACCAACTACCTCAGGTCCCAGTAGCCGCCAGAATTTACAGGGATATTTGGTGGGGCCCAATGCCGTTCTAAGGATGGTAAGGCCTGAGCAGGTACAGGCATTAGTCAATTGGGTGGCTGACAGTGCATCCAGCACGTTCACATTATCTCCCACCCAGTCTTCTGCAGAAAGCGCACAGATGGTGCATGAAAACCAAGCCCATCAGTCTGTCACATCACCCCCATGCATATCAGGGAAACTGTCTGAGCCTCAAGTTATGCAGCAGTCTATTATGCTGTTTGAAGACTCTGCTGCCAGGGTTTCCCAAGGGCATCCACCTAGCCCTTCCCCAGGGGTGGAAGAGATAGAATGCACTAACGCACAACCACTTATGTTTCCTGATGATGAGGACATGGGAATACCACCTCAGCACGTCTCTGATGATGACGAAACACAGGTGCCAACTGCTGCGTCTTTCTGCAGTGTGCAGACTGAACAGGAGGTCAGGGATCAAGACTGGGTGGAAGACGATGCAGGGGACGATGAGGTCCTAGACCCCACATGGAATGAAGGTCGTGCCACTGACTTTCACAGTTCGGAGGAAGAGGCAGTGGTGAGATTGAGCCAACAGCGTAGCAAAAGACAAAGAGGGAGCAGTGGGCAAAATCAGAACACCCGCCGCCAAGAGACTCCGCCTGCTACTGACCGCCGCCATCTGGGACCGAGCACCCCAAAGGCAGCTTCAAGGAGTTCCCTGGCATGGCACTTCTTTAAACAATGTGCTGACGACAAGACCCGAGTGGTTTGCACGCTGTGCCATCAGAGTCTGAAGCGAGGCATTAACGTTCTGAACCTTAGCACAACCTGCATGACCAGGCACCTGCATGCAAAGCATGAACTGCAGTGGAGTAAACACCTTAAAAACAAAGAAGTCACTCAGGCTCCCCCTGCTACCTCTTCTGCTGCTGCCACCTCGGCCTCTTCTGCTGCTGCCGCCGCCTCGGCCTCTTCCTCCGCCTCTGGAGGAACGTTGGCACCTGCCGCCCAGCAAACATGGGATGTACCACCAACACCACCACCTGCGTCACCAAGCATCTCAACCATGTCACACGGCAGCGTTCAGCTCTCCATCTCACAAACATTTGAGAGAAAGAGTAAATTCCCACCTAGCCACCCTCGATCCCTGGCCCTGAATGCCAGCATTTCTAAACTACTGGCCGATGAAATGCTGTCATTTAGGCTGGTGGACACAGACAGCTTCAAACAGCTCATGTCGCTTGCTGTCCCACAGTATGTTGTTCCCAGCCGGCACTACTTCTCCAAGAGAGCCGTGCCTTCCCTGCACAACCAAGTGTCCGATAAAATCAAGTGTGCACTGCGCAACGCCATCTGTGGCAAGGTCCACCTAACCACAGATACGTGGACCAGTAAGCATGGCCAGGGACGCTATATCTCCCTAACTGCACACTGGGTAAATGTAGTGGCAGCTGGGCCCAAGGCGGAGAGCTGTTTGGCGCACGTCCTTCCGCCGCCAAGGATCGCAGGGCAACATTCTTTGCCTCCTGTCTCCTCCTCCTCCTACTCAGCTTCCTCCTCCTCTTCTTCCACCTGCTCATCCAGTCAGCCACACACCTTCACCACCAACTTCAGCACAGCCCGGGGTAAACGTCAGCAGGCCGTTCTGAAACTCATATGTTTGGGGGACAGGCCCCACACCGCACAGGAGTTGTGGCAGGGTATAGAACAACAGACCGACGAGTGGTTGCTGCCGGTGAGCCTCAAGCTGGGGCGAAATCTCGTTGCAATGGGCGAAATCTCGTTGCAGCTCTGGGACTAGCCGGTTTGACGCACATCCCTTGCCTGGCGCATGTGCTGAATTTGGTGGTGCAGAAGTTCATTCGCAACTACCCCGACATGTCAGAGCTGCTGCATAAAGTGCGGGCCGTCTGTTCGCGCTTCCGGCGTTCACACCCTGCTGCTGCACGCCTGTTTGCGCTACAGCGTAACTTCTGCCTTCCCGCTCACCGCCTCATATGCGATGTGCCCACCAGGTGGAACTCCACCTTGCACATGCTGGACAGACTGTGCGAGCAGCAGCAGGCCATAGTGGAGTTTCAGCTGCAGCACGCACGGGTCAGTCGCACTGCGGAACAGCACCACTTCACCACCAATGACTGAGCCTCCATGCGAGACCTGTGTGCCCTGTTGCGCTGTTTCGAGTACTCCACCAACATGGCCAGTGGCGATGACGCCGTTATCAGCGTTACAATACCACTTCTATGTCTCCTTGAGAAAACACTTAGGACGATGATGGAAGAGGAGGTGGCCCAGGAGGAAGAGGGGTCATTTTTAGCACTTTCAGGCCAGTCTCTTCGAAGTGACTCAGAGGGAGGTTTTTTGCAACACCAGAGGCCAGGTACAAATGTGGCCAGACAGGGCCCACTACTGGAGGACGAGGAGGACGAGGATGAGGAGGAGGTGGAGGAGGATGAGGATGAAGCATGTTTACAGCGGGGTGGCACCCAAAGCAGCTCGGGCCCATCACTGGTGCGTGGCTGGGGGGAAACACAGGACGATGACGATACGCCTCCCACAGAGGACAGCTTGTCCTTACCTCTGGGCAGCCTGGCACATATGAGCGACTACATGCTGCAGTGCCTGCGCAACAACAGCAGAGTTGCCCACATTTTAACGTGTGAGGACTACTGGGTTGCCACCCTGCTGGATCCCCGGTACAATGACAATGTGCCCACCTTACTTCCTACACTGGAGCGTGATAGGAAGATGCGCGAGTACAAGCGCACGTTGGTAGAGGCGCTACTGAGAGCATTCCCAAATGTCACAGGGGAACCAGTGGAAGCCCAAGGCGAAGGCAGAGGAGGAGCAAGAGGTCGCCAACGCAGCTGTGTCACAGCCAGCTCCTCTGAGGGCAGGGTTAGCATGGCAGAGATGTGGAAAAGTTTTGTCACCACGCCACAGCTAACTGCACCACCACCTGATACGGAACCTGTTAGCAGGAGGCAACATTTCACTAACATGGTGGAACAGTACCTGTGCACACCCCTCCACGTACTGACTGATGGTTCGGCCCCATTCAACTTCTGGGTCTCCAAATTGTCCACGTGGCCAGAGCTAGCCTTTTATGCCTTGGAGGTGCTGGCCTGCCCGGCGGCCAGCGTTTTGTCTGAACGTGTATTCAGCACGGCAGGGGGCGTCATTACAGACAAACGCAGCGGCCTGTCTACAGCCAATGTGGACAAGCTGACGTTCATAAAAATGAACCAGGCATGGATCCCACAGGACCTGTCCATCCCTTGTGCAGATTAGACATTAACTACCTCCCCTTAACAATATATTATTGTACTCCAGGGCACTTCCTCATTCAATCCTATTTTTATTTTCATTTTACCATTATATTGCGGGGAAACCCAAAGTTGAATGAACCTCTCCTCTGTCTGGGTGCCGGGGCCTAAATGTGTGACAGTGGCCTGTTCCAGTGGTGGGTGACGTGAAGCCTGATTCTCTGCTATGACATGAAGACTGATTCTGTGCTGACATGAAGCCAGATTCTCTGTTACGCGACCTCTCTCCTCTGCCTGGGTGCCTGGGCCTAAATATGTGACAGTGGCCTGTTCCAGTGGTGGGTGACGTGAAGCCTGATTCTCTGCTATGACATGAAGACTGTTTCTGTGCTGACATGAAGCCAGATTCTCTGTTACGGGACCTCTCTCCTCTGTCTGGGTGCCGGGGCCTAAATATGTGACAGTGGCCTGTTCCAGTGGTGGGTGACGTGAAGCCTGATTCTCTGCTATGACATGAAGACTGATTCTGTGCTGACATGAAGCCAGATTCTCTGTTACGGGACCTCTCTCCTCTGTCTGGGTGCCAGGGCCTAAATGTGTGACAGTGGCCTGTTCCAGTGGTGGGTGACGTGAAGCCTGATTCTCTGCTATGACATGAAGATTGATTCTGTGCTGACATGAAGCCAGATTCTCTGTTACGCGACCTCTCTCCTCTGCCTGGGTGCCTGGGCCTAAATATGTGACAGTGGCCTGTTCCAGTGGTGGGTGACGTGAAGCCTGATTCTCTGCTATGACATGAAGACTGATTCTGTGCTGACATGAAGCCAGATTCTCTGTTACGGGACCTCTCTCCTCTGTCTGGGTGCCGGGGCCTAAATATGTGACAGTGGCCTGTTCCAGTGGTGGGTGACGTGAAGCCTGATTCTCTGCTATGACATGAAGACTGATTCTCTGCTGACATGAAGCCTGAATCTCTGTTATGGGACCTCTTTCCTCTGTCTGGGTGCCGGGGCCTAAATATGTGACAGTGGCCTGTTCCAGTGGTGGGTGACGTGAAGCCTGATTCTCTGCTATGACATGAAGACTGATTCCTGCTGACATGAAGCCTGAATCTCTGTTATGGGACCTCTCTCCTCTGCCTGGGTGCCTGGGCCTAAATATGTGACAGTGGCCTGTTCCAGTGGTGGGTGACGTGAAGCCTGATTCTCTGCTATGACATGAAGACTGATTCTGTGCTGACATGAAGCCAGATTCTCTGTTACGGGACCTCTCTCCTCTGTCTGGGTGCCAGGGCCTAAATGTGTGACAGTGGCCTGTTCCAGTGGTGGGTGACGTGAAGCCTGATTCTCTGCTATGACATGAAGACTGATTCTGTGCTGACATGAAGCCAGATTCTCTGTTACGCGACCTCTCTCCTCTGCCTGGGTGCCTGGGCCTAAATATGTGACAGTGGCCTGTTCCAGTGGTGGGTGACGTGAAGCCTGATTCTCTGCTATGACATGAAGACTGATTCTGTGCTGACATGAAGCCAGATTCTCTGTTACGGGACCTCTCTCCTCTGTCTGGGTGCCGGGGCCTAAATATGTGACAGTGGCCTGTTCCAGTGGTGGGTGACGTGAAGCCTGATTCTCTGCTATGACATGAAGACTGATTCTCTGCTGACATGAAGCCTGAATCTCTGTTATGGGACCTCTTTCCTCTGTCTGGGTGCCGGGGCCTAAATATGTGACAGTGGCCTGTTCCAGTGGTGGGTGACGTGAAGCCTGATTCTCTGCTATGACATGAAGACTGATTCCTGCTGACATGAAGCCTGAATCTCTGTTATGGGACCTCTCTCCTCTGCCTGGGTGCCTGGGCCTAAATATGTGACAGTGGCCTGTTCCAGTGGTGGGTGACGTAAAGCCTGATTCTCTGCTATGACATGAAGACTGATTCTGTGCTGACATGAAGCCAGATTCTCTGTTACGGGACCTCTCTCCTCTGTCTGGGTGCCGGGGCCTAAATATGTGACAGTGGCGTGTTCCAGTGGTGGGTGACGTGAAGCCTGATTCTCTGCTATGACATGAAGACTGATTCTGTGCTGACATGAAGCCAGATTCTCTGTTACGGGACCTCTCTCCTCTGTCTGGGTGCCAGGGCCTAAATGTGTGACAGTGGCCTGTTCCAGTGGTGGGTGACGTGAAGCCTGATTCTCTGCTATGACATGAAGACTGATTCTGTGCTGACATGAAGCCAGATTCTCTGTTACGGGACCTCTCTCCTCTGTCTGGGTGCCTGGGCCTAAATATGTGACAGTGGCCTGTTCCAGTGGTGGGTGACGTGAAGCCTGATTCTCTGCTATGACATGAAGACTGATTCTCTGCTGACATGAAGCCTGAATCTCTGTTATGGGACCTCTCTCCTCTGCCTGGGTGCCTGGGCCTAAATATGTGACAGTGGCCTGTTCCAGTGGTGGGTGACGTGAAGCCTGATTCTCTGCTATGTCATGAAGACTGATTCTGTGCTGACATGAAGCCAGATTCTCTGTTACGGGACCTCTCTCCTCTGTCTGGGTGCCAGGGCCTAAATGTGTGACAGTGGCCTGTTCCAGTGGTGGGTGACGTGAAGCCTGATTCTCTGCTATGACATGAAGACTGATTCTGTGCTGACATGAAGCCAGATTCTCTGTTACGGGACCTCTCTCCTCTGTCTGGGTGCCTGGGCCTAAATATGTGACAGTGGCCTGTTCCAGTGGTGGGTGACGTGAAGCCTGATTCTCTGCTATGACATGAAGACTGATTCTCTGCTGACATGAAGCCTGAATCTCTGTTATGGGACCTCTCTCCTCTGCCTGGGTGCCTGGGCCTAAATATGTGACAGTGGCCTGTTCCAGTGGTGGGTGACGTGAAGCCTGATTCTCTGCTATGACATGAAGACTGATTCTCTGCTGACATGAAGCCTGAATCTCTGTTATGGGACCTCTGTCCTCTGCCTGGGTGCCTGGGCCTAAATATGTGACAGTGGCCTGTTCCAGTGGTGGGTGACGTGAAGCCTGATTCTCTGCTATGACATGAAGACTGATTCTCTGCTGACATGAAGCCAGATTCTCTGTTACGGGACCTCTCTCCTCTGTCTGGGTGCCAGGGCCTAAATATGTGACAGTGGCCTATTCCAGTGGTGGGTGACGTGAAGCCTGATTCTCTGCTATGACATGAAGACTGATTCTCTGCTGACATGAAGCCTGAATCTCTGTTATGGGACCTCTCTCCTCTGCCTGGGTGCCTGGGCCTAAATATGTGACAGTGGCCTGTTCCAGTGGTGGGTGACGTGAAGCCTGATTCTCTGCTATGACATGAAGACTGATTCTCTGCTGACGTGAAGCCTGAATCTCTGTTATGGGACCTCTCTCCTCTGCCTGGGTGCCTGGGCCTAAATATGCGACAGTGGCCTGTTCCAGTGGTGGGTGACGTGAAGCCTGATTCTCTGCTATGACATGAAGACTGATTCTGTGCTGACATGAAGCCAGATTCTCTGTTACGGAACCTCTCTCCTCTGTCTGGGTGCCTGGGCCTAAATATGTGACAGTGGCCTGTTCCAGTGGTGGGTGACGTGAAGCCTGATTCTCTGCTATGACATGATGACTGATTCTCTGCTGACATGAAGCCTGAATCTCTGTTATGGGACCTCTCTCCTCTGCCTGGGTGCCTGGGCCTAAATATGTGACAGTGGCCTGTTCCAGTGGTGGGTGACGTGAAGCCTGATTCTCTGCTATGACATGAAGACTGATTCTCTGCTGACATGAAGCCTGAATCTCTGTTATGGGACCTCTCTCCTCTGCATGAGTGCCTGGGCCTAAATGTGTGACAGTGGCCTGTTCCAGTGGTGGGTGACGTGAAGCCTGATTCTCTGCTATGACATGCAGAATGATTCTCTGCTGACATGAAGCCAGATTCTCTGTTACGGGACCTCTCTCCTCTGCCTGGGTGCCTGGGCCTAAATATCTGACAATGGACTGTTCCAGTGTTGGGTGACGTAAGCCTGATTCTCTGCTATGACATGCAGACTGATTCTCTGCTGACATGAAGCCAGATTCTCTGTTACGGGACCTCTCTCCTCTGCCTGGGTGCCGGGGCCTAAATATATGACAATGGACTGTTACAGTGGTGGGTGACGTGAAGCCAGATTCTCTGCTATGGCATGAAGACTGATTCTCTGCTGACATGAAGCCAGATTCTCTGCTATGGGACCTCTCTCCAATTGATATTGGTTTATTTTTATATATTTTATTTTTATTTTAATTCATTTCCCTATCCACATTTGTTTGCAGGGGATTTACCTACATGTTGCTGCCTTTTGCAGCCCTCTAGCTCTTTCCTGGGCTGTTTTACAGCCTTTTTAGTGCCGAAAAGTTCAGGTCCTCATTGACTTCAATGGGGTTCGGGTTCGGGACGAAGTTCGGGTCGGGTTCGGATCCCGAACCCGAACATTTCCGGGAAGTTCGGCCGAACTTCTCGAACCCGAACATCCAGGTGTTCGCTCAACTCTAATGACATGTTATCTTTATTCTTCTGATCAGTACGATTACAGAGATACCAATTTTATTTTTAAAAGCCATATACTATTATTTTTTTTTAATATTTTTATAGTTTTGGTTTTGCAGCATACAACATTTGGGAAAAATGACATGTTATCTTTATTCTCCTGGTCAGTACGATTACAGAGATTACATTTTTATATACTTTTATTCAACATTTTACCACTTTTACACAACAAATTTTTGAAGAAACAAAATCATGTTTTTGCCTTGCCATTTCTGAAAGTCATACTTTTTTATTTTTCTCGTGTTGGTCTTGTTTGAGGGCTCAATTTTTGCAAGATGAGGTGATGTTTAAATTGGTACCATTTGGGGGGTACATATGACTTTTTGATCTCTTGGTATTATGATTTTTGGGAGGTGAGGTGACCAAAAAATGGCTGTTCCAGCACAGTATATATTTTTTTCTTACAGCATTCAATTGACAGTAGATCATGTGATATTTTACAGAGCTGGACAATAAGGATGTATTTCTTTATTTTCTTTTTTTTTCTATTTTAAATCGGGGAAAGGGTGCCTTTTTACTTGAACCTTTTAAAGCCCTTTACCTGCAGGAGTTATGAAAAGGTGCCGACCTCCGTATAACTTTGGCGGATCCTCAGTCACTTCCTAGCTGTCTTATATTTAGACCATTTTCTATGCCTAAAGCGGGCATAGAAAATGGTAAATGAAATGCCCAAGCCACGTTCCCTGCCAAACACAACTCTCCCTTTTTTAGACCTGGCACGAGAGGAGAGAAGTCACAGATTGCAGTGCAAAGGACCTTTGCACCTCAATCTGCACCAGAAGTACCCCTAATTTAGTTGTATTTCTGTTTGATAATTGACCCCCTGAGTTTTCACCCTTGCCGGCGGTTAAAGTAGGGGTCTGGCTGTCAGTAACTACTGAGTTCTTGCTTCTGATTGGGCAAGCACAGCTCCTATGACCACTGGATCATTCTCCCGTACTATTATGGCGCATGTCAGGAACTCATTTCCCGCCATACTTTACATGTACAATGCATGTCAGAAAGGGTTTAAACTGTACATGGACCAATGAGAGTGAAAATAACCTGTGTACAGTACAACCTGTGTACAAAAATGAAAGGTAAAATCTGATTGGTTGCTATGTGCAATTAATCCAGTTTTCTTTATCGGTTTTGAAAAATCTCCCCAGTCGTTCTATTATTTGGAAGTACACCAAATAGATAGATTTTTTTTTTTGCATAATAATTTAAACAGATTGACCCAGATGGAATATTGCAAATAATCATATGTCTTAGATTAAAAACTGTGTGTCATATATGCAAAAAATTCAGTTTATGGGGTCTTGCAGAAAGATGTGACAGACAATGTCACATAAGCCAAGCAAGAGAGACCTTGGCAGATGTTATTAAGGAAATATGACATATAGAACATTATCTGGAAAGCTTCAAATGAAAAGGTCAGTGCTATGCCACCCCTGAAGGGGATTATCTTGCTGCTGATAATGCTACAAAAACCAAGTCTTGGAAGGCTAATTGAATACAGTAATTATCTTGATTCAGAATGACTCCATTGCGTGTAGGAAGGGGAAAATTAAATAGAAGCTTGAACATTGGCCTGGACTGAAAATATCTGTGATATGTTCTTACTAATTATTTGTTAGTACTAGCCTAGATGGGGTCCTAATCTCTAGAAGATACTGCCATGTTCCATCAGAGAGTAAATCTTCTTATTAGATTTTCAAATTACTTATAGATCTGTAATCTAGATATGTTACTAAGGAGAGAATTAAACAAAAAATATAGTCAATTTATAAGGCAGCTTTATTTTCACATAATGGCACATTTTATTGAGTGCTGAGAGGATGGATGCACTGCCAGATTGCAATAATAAAAAAACGGAATATATGCTACTTTAGGAGCTGTCATATTTCTTATATGTAAAAAGGGGAACCATCAATATGCCTTCATCAGTACTTAAAAGGAAGAAGGCAACTGCTGTTCATAAGCTCTATTAAAGGTGTTTTTCGGGAACTATAATATTCATGGCCTATACTTAGGATAGACCATCAATGACAAATTGTTGGAGTATGACTCCTGGCACCCCCCTCTCCAGATCAGCTGATTAAAGGGGCCACAGCCCTTCCATGTTCATAGCCCTTCTGTATTTTTTGTTAGAACTGTACCTAGGTACTGCATCTTACTGTAGCTCAGTCTGCCAGTATAAAATGTGCAGAGCAGTATATTTATATACAGTTTGCTGGACCACAACTGCACCTTCAATTAGTTGATCTGAAAGGGTGCCAAGAGTTGGAACCTCACCAGTATAATACTGCTGGGCTATTATATGCCATCTTACTTCTGTAACCATGAAAAATCTATATGCATATGGATATCATAGAGTGGGGCTTGTGACCCACTTTATTAGCCACTGGGAGGTTCTGCATTGGAGGACTTGGGTGCCATGTGATGCCATATTTCTGCTGTAACTACTGTGCTTGTCTATAAATTCCAAGCTCAACTGATTTCCAGCATGGATTACTTCTGTAAAAAGACTTACTGTGTTGAAACCAACCAAAATGTACTATAGGAAACTATCTTCCAACCTGGGCAATGCTATTTGACATTTGGTAGTATATTTCGTTGTGTCATAGTCCTATTATACATTGCTGAACAATCTGATAAAGAATGAAGCAATCAGCCAGATCAGGAATGGTTATCCAACAATGAACATTTATAGCATATAAATTTGATTGGTTAAAAATGTCTGATCTGTGGGGGTCCAACTGCTAACCTATTTAATCCTCTTTTGACTATACTAAGAGATATTGAACAGCTATTTGCAATGTACCCAATGGCTGCTCTTTAAAGGGAATCTATCACCAGGCCTATGCTGTCCTATCTGAGAGTAACATGAACTAGTAGTGACAGAGACCACAGGAGGGCAGGGAAAGCTTGTCGCTCCTGAATACCAGGACTTGTGCGGCCACCGATACAGTGTGATAAAGTGACTCAGGTCATCTCTGTCTGTGTCACTACTCTTTGCTGCCTCAGATAGGTGATGGATTCCCTTAAAGCTATAGATCCTATACAATACACAAAATATTGTGGGTATTCATCAGAAGAAAATAAATCTAAACATAAACTGCTCTAATATTTTAAATGAGGAATGGAGCGTAAAGTAGACCAATGTCATGTACAGATGCAGTAGGGCAGATGAATAGTATTGTTACTGTTTATTTCACTTAAAGGGGAATTTATCATTCCAAATACACAACTCTTCTGAAAATAAAAAAGTTAAAAGTCTTTTTAGATGCCACTTGCGATATTTTGTTGCAAGACATGTGTCTACACTGCCCCCACCATGTTTTGAAAATGGGGCATGACGAGGTCTGGGCCAGTTTTCTGGCATAAATGAAGACAGAAATCTACAGCAGCTCTGAGTTGCCCTAGATTTCTGTTTAAAGGGGTTGTCTGGGTTCAGAGTTGATCCCAGATGTAACCTCCTCTTTACTCATTTACTCTATATGAGTGGAGCATTGGAGCATTTTCTTGCTCTGAATCTCTCCCTTGCCTTGTGCTTCATTGTACAGTTCAAGGTCTATTTGTTTTCGGTGATGTACCAGGCTTCTCCTCACTATGCTAGGCAAAGACTTCTGCATAGCAGTGAGCCCGGTCACCGGCACAGATGTGCACGGCATAGCGCTGCCCTAGGCTGTTTTAGAGGCAGGTACTAGTTGAACCCACCTTTAAAACAGCCTAGGGCAGCACTACACACCACCCATCTGTGCCAGTGATGTCACTGGGCTCACTGCTAGGTGGAAGTCTCTGCCTAGCATAGTGATATGAAGCCTGATATGTCACCAGCAGTAAACAAATTGACCTTGCCCTGCACGATGGAACATAGGGCAAGGGGGAGCATCAGAGCAAGGAAATGCTCCAATGCTCCACTCATATAGAGTAAATGAGTTAGGCTACTTTCACACTAGCGTTCAGAGCGGGTCTGTCTGATGTTTCATCAGACGGATCCGCTCCTATAATGCAGACGTTCGCATCCGTTCAGAACGGATCCGTCTGCATTATAGTTTGAAAAAAAAACTAAGTCTGAAAGTAGCCTGAACGGATCCGTCCAGACTTTACATTGAAAGTCAATGGGGGATAGATCCGATTGAAGATTGAGCCATATGGTGTCATCTTCAAGCGGATCCGTCCTCATTGACTTCCATTGTAAGTCTGGACGGATCCGCTCGCCTCTGCACGGCCAGGCGGACACCCGAACGCTGCAAGCAGCGTTCAGGTGTCCGCTCACTGAGCGGAGCGGAGGCTGAACGCTGGCAGACTGATGCATTCTCAGTGGATCCGCCTTCACTGAGAATGCATTAGGGCCAGACGGATGCGTTCGGGGCCGCTTGTGAGCCCCTTCAAAACGGAGCTTACGAGCGGACACCCGAACGCAAGTGTGAAAGTAGCCTAAAAAGGAGGTTACATTCGGGATCAGTTCTGGAGGATGCACCCAATTTATGAGGAGGCATGAGCCTCACCATAATGTAGGCACATCCTCCAGCAGCTCATTTCCCCCTAAATTTCTAATATGCAATATACTTGATATTACATTACTGTGTGTCAAATGACCAATGCTACATTCTCAAGCTAAAAGAACATATGGACAGGGAGGAAGGAAAACTTTTTGTTAGTCCAAAATAACTAAAAAAACCCTCAACTGAAAATACAATTCTGCATATAAGGTCTTAATAAAATATATAGTGCACAGATATTTTAGAAGACCCAGATAAATCTTTGATCATAGTGTATGTTCTATTTTCTGTACTAATAATCACCAGATGTCTCTGTCAGAGAATAATTAAAACTAAATATTCTACTTAGAGAATACTGCAGAATACGTGTATTGAGCTCTTCTAATTATCCCATGGAAATTACACATTTTGCAGATATAAAAGTCTTAAAACACCAAATCTTCGCATATACAGTATTAAACATCAAAAGTTCACAACATAATTCTACTCCTGCAGATAACAAGTAAAATCTTATAATGGCTGCTATATTGTAAAACATTATTAGATTAAATGTGGCAAATGTTCATAGTTGTCAGTAATTAATTCCTCAATTTCTTCACATTTTACCAGTAGACTGGGTTTAAACTTTCAAATCTTTCCAGAATATCATTTAGTCTGGTTTCACAGAAGTATAGTACAGACATATGTTAGGGTTTGTATTAGGGATGAGTGAATTGATACTAACCAATCAATTCTTCTCATCATGTGGGCTTCTTCATTTGTGGGGACTGTCCCTTCAGGTGAAGAAGTGCCCATCTTCCTCATGATTGACAGAGTGGACCTTAGCAGAGCAAGGGCATAGGCTCCGCTTCGGCTTCAGAGCAGCATCTGTGCAGATCAGACAGTCCTGGGGTTGTTGTGATCAAATGGGAGTCTATCCCCAGTCTCTCCATTTGAATGTTACAATCAGCATTAATTGTGGCAATCAAAGGGTTTACCTGTAGAGATCTTTAGTTCCTATGATATTTATCATTAGGATGGGGCAGCAGTGAAGTACTACAGCCATTGTCCCACTCTATATAGATTTGTCCACCCTTTATCTTGAATTTGGATACGAACTCCAACATCTCACAAAACTAATTAAATTAAATATTGTGACACGCTAACAAGGCTTTTGACATGCTGCCATTCACATCACAACTAATAGGTGGTTAAACAGACACATACAGTGGGGGAAATAATTATTTGACCCCTCACTGATTTTGTAAGTTTGTCCAATGACAAAGAAATGAAAAGTCTCAGAACAGTATCATTTCAATGGTAGGTTTATTGTAACAGTGGCAGATAGCACATCAAAAGGAAAATCGAAAAAATAACTTTAAATAAAAGATAGCAACTGATTTGCATTTCATTGAGTGAAATAAGTATTTGAACCCTCTAACAAAAAAAGACTTAATACTTGGTGGAAAAACCCTTGTTTGCAAGCACAGAGGTCAAACGTTTCTTGTAATTGATGACCAAGTTTGCGCACATTTTAGGAGGAATGTTGGTCGACTCCTCTTTGCAGATCATCTCTAAATCCCTAAGGTTTCGAGGCTGTCTCTGTGCAACTCTGAGCTTGAGCTCCCTCCATAGGTTTTCGATTGGATTAAGGTCCGGAGACTGACTAGGCCACTCCATGACCTTAATGTGCTTCTTCTTGAGCCACTCCTTTGTTGCCTTTGCTGTATGTTTTGGGTCATTGTCGTGCTGGAACACCCATCCACGACCCATTTTCAGTTTCCTGGCAGAGGGAAGGAGGTTGTCGCTCAGGATTTCACGATACATGGCTCCGTCCATTTTCCCGTTTATGCGAATAAGTTGTCCTGTGCCCTTAGCAGAAAAACACCCCCAAAGCAAAATGTTTCCACCCCCATGCTTGACGGTGGGGACGGTGTTTTGGGGGTCATAGGCAGCATTTTTCTTCCTCCAAACACAGCGAGTTGAGTTAATGCCAAAGAGCTCTATTTTGGTCTCATCAGACCACAGCACCTTCTCCCAGTCACTCTCTGAATCATTCAGGTGTTCATTGGCAAACTTCAGACGGGCCTGCACATGTGCCTTCCTGAGCAGGGGGACCTTGCGAGCCCTGCAGGATTTTAATCCATTGCGGTGTAATGTGTTTCCAATGGTTTTCTTGGTGACTGTGGTCCCTGCTAATTTGAGGTCATTAACTAACTCCTCCCGTGTAGTTCTAGGATGCTTTTTCACCTTTCTCAGAACCATTGACACCCCACGAGGTGAGATCTTGCGTGGAGCCCCAGAGCGAGGTCGATTGATGGTCATTTTGTGCTCCTTCCATTTTCGAACAATCGCACCAACAGTTGTCACCTTCTCTCCCAGCTTCTTGCTAATGGTTTTGTAGCCCATTCCAGCCTTGTGCAGGTCTACAATTTTGTCTCTGACATCCTTGGACAGCTCTTTGGTCTTTCCCATGTTGGAGAGTTTGGAGTCTGCTTGATTGATTGATTCTGTGGACAGGTGTCTTTTATACAGGTGACTAGTTAAGACAGGTGTCCTTAATGAGGGTGACTAATTGAGTAGAAGTGTCTAACCACTCTGTGGGAGCCAGAACTCTTAATGGTTGGTAGGGGTTCAAATACTTATTTCACTCAATGAAATGCAAATCAGTTGCTATCTTTTATTTAAAGTTATTTTTTCGATTTTCCTTTTGATGTGCTATCTGCCACTGTTACAATAAACCTACCATTGAAATGATACTGTTCTGAGACTTTTCATTTCTTTGTCATTGGACAAACTTACAAAATCAGTGAGGGGTCAAATAATTATTTCCCCCACTGTATAGGTAGACATTTCATGACACAATATCATGAAATCATTTTTATTTATTTTTTATTTGGTCATCTTATGCCACATATCTCAGGATATTTTGAGTCAAGAGGATAAGAAGGACAGATCTGTATGTCTGAGCTTTACTGGACTGTTTACTTCCTGTCATACCTAACCATGTCCTGTTACCCAGCATTAAAGGGTAACTGTCATGCTTTCATTAAAAAAAAAAAATATTTTTTAGCATATGTTACTGCTGCAACAGCATTATGCACAAAGCAATCTTCAGTTTCTTCACATACCACTGTTTTCCTTAAGTTTTTCCCTTAGTTACGGCTTTTTAAACATTTACAATATGAGGACCTTCTCAAGATGTCTCCTCTGCCAGTTCTCTGAGGCCAAAACTGCTTTCCTTCACTTCACGTACAAACTTGCTGCAGCCAGCAGCTCCCTGCCAGCCAATCAGATTGGATTACTGTGAGACACACCTCCTCACTCTGAAGCCTAATGTAGGCATGCAATGCGAAGGACTGCCCCTCTGGCTTCTGTATGTACTAAAGGGAAGACAGACAAGCCATAGCAACGGTCTTTTAAGGGAGAAGGGAAAGGGACAAAGGACATTAATGAAAGCTGTTATTATAAGATAATTACAGATATTTGACAATCATTGACAGACTAACGCAGGTATACATGCCTAGCTCTAATAAACTAGCAAATAAAATAAAAATATGACAGTTAAGTTTATGACTTCTATGGACAACCTCTTATAAGATTGGTTTTGGTACCAAACTGATTATTATATTAGGCTACACACTCCTAGTAAGGTCCATCATCGCAAGGTCAAGATGGATCATGTAGAATGATTACAGTGGCTAAAGCAGTTGCTGCCAGGTTTTGGGGGTCAAAGTCATCAACCACCATGAGATATACAGAAACTGTCGATATGCGAAGTGAAAAAAAAACTCTGCCACAGCCAGCAGGCATTTTTTTAATAGGGAATTCTGCAAGGCAGTAGGTCATCACCCACCATGACCCATAGAGTCAATGTGGTTTATGAGCTCACATGGAATTTGATGCTGCTGACTCAAGTTGGACTACTGTGATGTTTGAGGACCCTTTTTCTGTTTACATACCTACTCCACTGCAATTATGTGTCTTTGTTTATCAACCCTGGTTTCTGGTACAACATCATATTAAGAGGCCACATTATGAAAAAATAGAAAAAAGTTTATTTCACAAAAAAAAATCTTGCCCTTTAACCCTTTCAGGACCATGCCATTTTTCACCTTTCTGCCCAGGCCATTTTTAGCAAATCTGACATGTGTCACTTTATGTGGTAATAACTTAAAAAAGGCTTTTACTTATCCAGGCCATTCTGAGACTGTTTTCTCGTCACTAGGGTTGAGCGAACCCGAACTATGAAGTTCGCGTTCGTAGCGAACTTTACGGTGTTCGGCACCCGAACCCAAACTCGAACATTTCAGTAAAAGTTCGGGTTCGGTGTTCGGGTAATATTAATATACCATCGGATCGGAGTTTTCTCCAATCCGATGGTATTTTTTTTATTTTTCTCTACTTTTAAAATATATAGTAATAACTCCAAAGAATAGTTACTACTTTACATTCCCCACATGTCTACTTCATGTTTGGATAATTTTGTGAATGCCATTTTATTTTTTGGGGACGTGAGAAGGCTTAGAAGTTTAGAAGCAAATCTTGAAATTTTTCAGAAAATTTCGAAAACCCACTTTTTAAGGACTAGTTCAGGTCTGAAGTCACTTTGTGAGGCTTACAAAATAGAAATCACCCAAAAATTACCCCATTTTAGAAACTACACCTTTCAAGGTATTCAAAACTGATTTTACAAACTTTGTTACCCCTTTAGGTGTTCCACTAGAATTAATGGAAAATGGAGATGAAATTTCAGAATTTCACTTTTTTGGCAGATTTTTCATTTTAATCCATTTTTTTCCACTAACAAAGCAAGGTTTAACAGCCAAGCAAAAACTCAATATTTATTGCCCTGATTCTGTAGTTTACAGAAACACCCCATATGTGGTCGTAAACTGCTGTACAGGCACACGGCAGGGCGCAGAAGGAAAGGAACACCATATGGTTTTTGGAAGGCAGATTTCACTGGGATAATTTTAAGCTGCTATGTCACATTTGAAGACCCCCTGATGCATTCCTAGAGTAGAAACTTCAAAAAAACTACCCCATTTTGGAAACTACGGGATAAGGTGGCAGTTTTGTTGATATTATTTTAGGGTACATATGATTTTTGGTTGCTCTATATTACACTTTTTGCGAGGCAAGATAACAAAAAATAGCTGTTTTGGCACCGTATTTATTTTTTGTTATTTACAATGCTCATCTGACAGGTTAGATCATGTGGTATTTTTATAGAGCAGGTTGTTACGGATGTGACAATACCAAATATGACAACTTTTAAGGTTGTTTCAGTCTTACATAATAAAGCATTATTTTAAAAATGCCATAGTTTTTTTATTTTTTGGCCGACTGTTTTTTGTAGGAGCTAATTTTTTTCGGTATGAGATGATGGTTTGATTGGTACTATTTTATGGTGCGTATGACTTTTAGATCGATTGCTATTACACTTTTTGTGATGTAAGGTGACAATAAATAGTTTTCTTTTCACCGTTTTTTTTTTTTTTACGATGTTCACGGGTTAGGTCATGTGATATTTTTATAGAACAGGTCGTTATGGACGTGGAAATGACTAATATGTATACTTTTTAATTTTTTTAAGTTTTACACAATTATATCATTTTTTAAACAAAAAAAAACATGTTTTAGTGTCTCCATAGTCTGAGAGCCATAGATTTTTTGTTTTTTGGGTGATTGTCTTAGGTAGGTTACCATTTTTGCGGGATGAGATGACATTTGATTGGCACTATTTTGGGGTGCATATGACTTTTTGATTGCTTGCTATTACACTTTTAGTGATGTAAGGTGACAAAAAAATGTTTTTTTGACGATGTTCACCTGAGGGGTTAGGTAATGTGATTTTTTTATAGAGCCGATCTATACCTAATATGCCTACATTTCTTTTTTTTCCCTATTTTTTACAATTTGTTTTCAACTTTATTTTGGAAAAATTAAGCTTTTTTTTTTTTTTTTACTTGAAACTTTGAATTTTATTCTGTAAAACTTTTATGTCCCACTCTGGGACTTCAACTTTTGGGGGTCTGATCCCCTTTACAATGCATCACAATACTTCTGCATTGTGATGCATTGGCTGTAAGTGTATTACCAGTGTAATACACTTACAGCCTGCTTACCTGTGAGATCTTGGGGGCTCTCCCGAAAGGCAGCCACAATGCCTAAGGAAGGCATCAGGCTGCCTTCCCTGCCATAAGGTTCACGTCCACCGGATGACCACCCCGCACATGTCTAAAGTCTGCACGTGCCGCGGTCAGCGCTGACCTCGGCCGTGCAGGGGTTAATGCGCCGGCATCGGTGATTTCACCGATCCTGGTGCATACAGCAGGGGTCCGGCTATCAGTGACTGCTGGACCCCTGTATGGCGCTGGACGTTAAGTCACGTCCGGTTGCGCCATACATCTACGGTTCTGGGCAGTAAGAGGTTAAATGAATTGCACACAATGAGTGCATAATATTTTAATAGCATGTTTTTCGCAATGTTGAGTCACATAAAAATCCTAGTAATTTGCTGCTAAGTGCTTTATGTATTAATTAAGCATCCCATAATGGATTTCCCATGTCATGGCTTTCATTAAAGCAGCACAAACAATTCTAGTGCATAAAGCTTGCTGGGTTGTTTCTACCCTGGGCATTGTTTGTGAATATGCTAATTATTAATAGGCCATTATGCATTTATCTTCACCAATATCCAATCCCCTCCTTCCCAATTAACATAAATATATAATTATAGCAATAATAGTCTCTCTCTCTCTCTCAATATATATATATATATATATATATATATATACATATTTATATATACACACACAGTATTCATACCCCTTTTTCACATTACATTTTTTCATGTTACACCCACAAACTTAAATGTATTTTATTGTGATTTTATGTGACAGACCAATACAAAGTAGCAAGTATGTGTGAAGTGAAAAGAAAATGATACATGGTTTTCAAAATTGTTAATAAATAATAAGCTGAAAAGTATGGCATGCATTTTTATTCAGTCCCCTGTACTCTGATACCCCTAAATAAAATCCAGTGTAACTAACTGCCTTCAGAAGTCACTTAACACACCAGACAGGTCAGGGATAAAGTTGTGGGGAAGTATAAAGCAGGGTTAGGTTATATAAAAAATATCCCAAGCTCTGAACATCTCACAGAGCACTGTTCAATCTATCATCCAAAAATAGTATACCACAACTGCAAACCTACCAAGATATGGCCGTCCACCTAAACTGGCAGCCCAGTAAAGGAGAGCACTAATTAGAGATGCAGCCAAGAGGCCCATTGTCACTCTGGAGCAGCTGCAGAGATCCAAAGCTCAAGCGGGAGAATCTGCCCACAGGAGAACTATTAGTCATGTACTCCACACATCTTGCCTTTGTTGAAGAGTGGCAAGAAGAAATCCTTTTCGAAAGCAAGCCATAAGAAGTCCCATTTGCAGTTTGCCACAAGCCTTGTAGGGGACACAGCAAACATGTAGAGGAAGGTGCTCTGATCAGTTGAGACCAAAGTTGAACTTTTTGGCCTACAGTAAATGCAAAACACTATGTGTGGCAGTAAACTAACACTGCACATCACCCTAAACACACCATTTCCACTGTGAAACGAGGTGGCAGCATCATGCTGTGGAGCTGCTTTTCCAGGGAAGCTGGTTCATAGGAAGATGGATGGAGCTAAATACAAGGCAATCTTAGAGGAAAACCTGGTAGAGTCTGCAAAAGACTTGAGACTAGGGCAGAGGTTCACCTTCTAGCACTACAACGACCATAGACATACAGCCAGAGCTATAATGGAATGATTTAGATCAAAACATGTTCATGTGTTAGAATGGCCCAGTCAAAGTCTAGACCTAAATCCCATTGAGAATCTATGGCAAGACTTAAAAGTTGCTGTTCACAGAAAGCTCTTCATGCAATTTGACTGAGCTTGAGCTATTTTCTAAAGAAGAACGGACAAAAATTTCAGTTTCTAAATGAGCAAAGCTGGTAGAGACATACCCCAAAAGACTTTTAGCTGTAATTGCAGCAAAAGGTGGTCCTACAAAGTATTGACTAAGGCTAGTTTCACACTGGCGGCAAGGAACTCCGGCAGGCTGTTCGGGCGGGTGAACAGCCTGTCGGATTTGTGCTGGCGCTAGTGCATGCGTGCCCCCGGACTACCGCCCCGGCCCCAGTGACTATAATTATAGTCAATGTGGCCGGAGGGGTAGTCCGGGGGCACACGTACACTAACGGCAGCATGGATCTGACAGGCTGTGCACCCAAAGGAACAGCCTGCTGGAGTTCCTTGCCGCTAGAGTGAAAGTAGCCTAAGGGGGGCTAAATACAAATGCACACCACACTTTCCAGATTTTTATTTATTAACCATTTTTAAAACAATGCACTTTGCACTTTAGACATACTTGCTACTTAGTGTTGGTCTATCATATAAAATCCCAATAAAATACATTTAAATTCATGGGTGTATTGTGAAAAAAAGTGGGAAATTTCAAGGGGTATGAATACTCAAGGCATTTAAAAGCACTGCATATACACACACACACACACACACACAATTCATTAATATTTGCTTAGTAGTAAAGTAGAAACCAACCATATAGGATATACAGTGCCTTGCAAAAATATTCACCCACCCCCCCTTGACTTTTTTCATGTTTTGTTACATTACAGCCTTAAGTTCAATGTTTTGTTAATCTGAATTTTATGTGATGGATCAGAACACAATAGTCTAAGTTGGCGAAGTAAAATGAGAAAAATATATATAAAAAACTATTGTTTAGAAATAGAAAACAGAAAATTGGCATGTGTGTATCTATTCACCCCCTTTGTTAGGAAGCCCAAAACCTGTACCACTCTGTGCGTGATTTAAGGCTAGGACGGCGGTTCACCTTCCAGCAGGACAATGACCCCAAACACACTGCTAAAGCAACACTTGAGTGGTTTAAGGAGAAAGATGTAAATGTGTTGGAATGGCCTAGTCAAAGCCCAGATTTCAATCCAATAGAAAATCTGTGGTCAAACTTAAAGATTGCTGTTCACAAGCGCATACCCCAGTGGTAAGATGTGGCAAGCTCATAGAGACTTCTGCAAAGCGACTTGGAGCTGTGATTGCCGCAAAAGGTGGCTCCACAAAGTATTGACTTTAGGGGGGTGAATAGTTATGCACATTGACTTTTTCTGTTATTTTTTCCTATTTGTTGTTTACTTCATAATAAAAAAACAAACATCTTCAAAGTTGTGGGCATGTTCTGTACATTAAATGATGCAAATCCTCAAATAATCCATGTTAATTCCAGGTTGTGAGGCACCAAAACACGAAAAAAGTAAAGGGGAATGAATACTTTTGCAAGACACTGTATCCATCCATATGGCATCCAATGAAGCATGTTAAAATATGCCACAGGAACAAAAGCGTTGGAGTGAGGCATGTGCTTCTGTTTCATGTCACAAGGTGTGGGGGCTTTCTTATTCTGCACTGGATTGTGGAAACATTGTTTTATGCTTCTGTGCTATTATTGCAAGTGGTAGAGATGGTGCTTTTACAAAACTGTCCTCTTAACAATTTAAAAATACATCACCCTATGACGTGTCAAGCAATAAAAAAAAACATGATCTTGGATCTTCTGGTAATATAATGCTAAATGGTGACACAATGCTGGTACTCTCCATGAGCTATGTTATACTTGCTACCAGTTTATATGCACTGTGTTGATAGATTCTAACTGGGACCTGCCAGATCTGTAATTTAAATGTTTACTTTGAAACATATTTTTTACTTATTCTTTAGCTCTATACTTCTTCATAAAATAATGCAGAGTACATTTCTGATTGTGCTTCTAAAAGGTGCAAAAAACACTTTGAAATTCACGAGGTAGGTAAGCAAGTCTTTGGTGCAGTTGTTAAGGGTGCATATTTTTATGTTTTTGTGAGCTGCTCTACAGTCCAGGTAATCACTTACAAGGGTTGGTGGGGTTGTGACTCATGGCATCACAATGATGAGCTGATTGAAAGGACCATGGTTCTATGGCAGCACCACACATTTTGTAGTGACTGTGTAGTGAATGGATCTGAGCTGAAATAACAGGTACAATCATTATAAAATGTATTATACTATATCAGGTAAACAATGAAGGAGTGATGCCAGCAAGTCGTGTGGCCCGTCCTCACAGGTCTTCAGGGACAGGACGTGACCCAGCAGAGATATGTCACTTGGGGAAACTTCGCTGTTGATGGCAGTCATCGGCTGCAGTGGTGCATGTGACCATATCCATTTGGAAGCTACCTGATAGGGATCGGTAGATGAGTGAATAGAGGCAAGGAGCCTAGGAGCCTAGGAGCCTAGGATACAGACAGAGAAAAATGTCTGCAAAAATGCCACACTCACAAATACAAAAATATGTCTATGGAATAAAATAAAAAAATCAAGAAAACTGTGTTTGTAAGGTGTTTTATAATTTCTTATCGGCCAGTGTGTGTCACGAGGGTATCAAGAGCCACGTCTGACTCCGTTATACCCGGGGTCAGGAAGTCGCAGCGGGGTGGCTGCGCGCTCTATATCTAAAGATCACGGTGTTTCTTAGTTATTGTTTTCTGTGTTTGCCTTGCTATCCTTTTTGTCTCTCTCAGGGATCCGTAGCTTCTCCTCCTCAGCTGTTTCTTGTCTGCCACTCCCTACCTCCTTATATTCTCCCCTCACACTTCTCTAGTTGCCAGTTATAGAGCTTCCTGCCTGGACATCTATACTGACCCACTGGAGTGGTTAATCCTGGTTGTTGTTCCTGTGTGCTACCCTCCGGATCCCTGTTTGGCTTATTGTTGTCTCCTGTTGTCGCCCACCTGGGAATATATGTTGAGTCTGTGTTGTCTGTCCTCCCCTTGGTGTTTTCCCTTAGAGTTAGTGGTGCGGACTAGTGTTCCCATCGCCCTGTTCACTACCTAGGGCTCAGCTCAGGGAAAGCCAGGGCTTTAGGCACGCGATCGGCGTACGGGTGAGGAACCCGTCTAGGGACGTCAGGGCAGCCAGGTGCCAGCCGCCAGGTGAGTCAGGGGTCACCATCTTCCCTCTCACTTGGGAAGGGCCTTCCTCGTTCCCTCCCTCTGTGTCACGTATGTGATAGCCACGCCGACCGTGATAGTGTGTTTGTTGTGGTTTTTTTTTCCTGGAGACTTAAAAAGTCATCCAAAACAACTTGCAAAAAACTCAATGTTTTTTTTTTTCATGCTAAAATAAAGCCACAAAAAAACTATTGGGGTTATAAAACTGGTGTAAAGTAGAACAGGCTTAGTTGCCCATAGCAACTAATCAGATTCCACCTTTTATTTTCAACCAGTTTGATAAATGACCCCATATGTGTGAAGGAATTCCTTAAAATGAGAAACATTAAGTATCTATAACTCTCAATCTACTTATAAAATTGTCCCTAACAAAGCAGAATAAGTAGCATATTTGAGTATTAAAAAGAATTGGGACAAATAACAGTAATAAAAAAAAACTACTTAAAATTCAGTCGTTTTCTAGTGGTTCTATTGCTTGTCAGTTCTCTTGAGATCCCTGATGAATATTTAACTTTTCACTGCTATAAAAACAGACATACTTACTTTATAAGGTATAATAAAATTTACAAACGAAAAAAAGCTGCAATGTTCTCCTTTGTCAGAAATATACAAATTAGTCTATTAAGGGAAGAACAAATGAATAAATGGTTTTAAAATTAGTCTGTTGCTAACGTTACAGGCATCACAGAGTATTGTGGAGAATGGGGATGTCATTATTATGCTACGTTTTTGACACCAATGGTTTTAATAATGTAACAGGTTGATTGATCAGCAGTGTTTTGTTATGCAAATTAGATGTGTTCCCCATGAAACTATTATTTACATAATTTGAGAATAAGTCTAGAGGAAAGATAAAAGAGAAGGAACCAGGTATTTATTGAAACAATCCTTTAGGACAAGAAGGCATCATCCTACAGAATAGTAAACAGATATTATCTATGGTACATATCAAAAATGAATTGAATGTTATTGGCAAGCTAGAACCTAAAGTACCAGGAAAAATGTATTAGAGTTTAGATATACCGGTAAATGACTTACTTTACTGTATATATATTAGAGATGAGTGAATTTCCCAAAATTTGCTTCAAGTACGCTTCAGTCAATCCAGCCATCAGATTCAATATGGTCCAAAGAAATTTGACCAGAAATGGAAGTGCCACAATTGCCCTGAAAAGTCATGTATGACATTCTGAGGTCATCTAGGATCGTATCCAACCCATTTTAAGCTCTTTAATGCCAAGACAGCATTAGTAATGACAAAGTGACAGCGTGATATATAGCTATTGGTAAACAGATGGTAGCCGGTGGTAACAAACAGCCTGTTTAATAATACACTGCAATATCAGACTTACAAATTTTTTTTTTTAAAACTTAATATGATTTTTTTTTCTTGCATTAAAGAGTCACTGTAACATCTACAGATGTTGTTTTTTATTTTTTTTTCCCTAAGCTTGGAAAACTTCTTTAAAGCTTTATCCATACCATGTAACCAAAATCGGGAATCAAAATGGAGGAGATGATAATATTAAATAATTCAATATTAAATATAATATTTAGAATACTATTACCGTTAATGATGTTATAATTGTTGTAGTCCTTTATTTTATTAATTATAATATCTCGAAAGGAAAAAAAAAATATCATATCAAACTAGTCAACCGTTTGAATGATTTCATGATATTACAGCAAATAGCTTGAGCTAGTTATTAAAATAAGAAACTATGAGGAAACATACAGTGTATATTTAATATATTAATTCTGAATAAAATTCCTTCCATATTCCACTGAAGTCAGAGATTATTCTTGGCCGCTATAATTTAAATGTTAAATATCATTGGCAAATTAAACCGGTGTTATGCATTCCAGCCTCCTTTCCTACAGTGCACATGGTGAAAGCAATTACTGCGAGCTTAGTATAGACTCAGGAAGCAATCCAGAGGCAAATATTCTCATCATTGTGTTCTCATGCAGTGAGCTATGGGACTCTGCAACTTAAGAACTCGGCTCTGCAGGTTTTGAAAGGAATAATTATTTACTAAGTCTGTTTGCTCCGCCATGTATCCTGAGTTTCTGGAAGTTTTCAATTTAGAGCAAGAGTTGATCGTTTGGCTCCAAGAAACCTGGTTTATATTTCATACGCTGAAAAGTAGCCACTTGTGCATATAATAGATTCATCCATATCTCTGTGCAGATCGGAGGAGAAATAACGACTTTGCTGCTAGAGAAGCAAGTCATTGAAAGGTTCAATCATAAAACTATCGCTAAACATAGTGAACTCACAGCGCATGATATTATGAAATGTGCTATTTCACAAGGAACATTATGAAGGTGGTCACATACTTTCTGAATGATAAGCTGTATATTTTTATTATGATGCTGCCTTATCTTTTTTTGGCATCTAAGTGGAACGTACTGTTCTGTTTCAATACAGAAAGTTATATGAATAAAATAATGGAATTCAAGGACCAAAAATACAATGCTACACACAGTGCTTACATATTGTACACATGTAACAGTACCGTATATTTCAGAATGCTAGTTATAATATTCTTATTTAATGTTTTTTTTTATAACATGGTTTCAGAAGTTCTAAATAAGCAGTTTTATGTTTCGCAAACGATGGAGAGGCATACTGTATATTGGATCGTGTTTTTGTGCTTTCCTTTTCTGGGTTTCTTTGACTTTTTTGACTAATGATAGCATACAGGAAAAAAGTAAAGAAAAGACAATTTGTGTACTGTTGAAAAAAATGTTCTCCCTTAGGCCTCTTTCACAGGAGCGATATGGATTGTGTCAGGAGCTGTTTAGGAAAAAACTGAAGGCATGCAAGTTCAATCAGTTTTGTCTGCGATTGCACTATTATTCTGTCCAGATTATGTTTGGATTGCATGCGTTTTTCATGCACGTGAAAAAAAAAAAGAAGAATAACACTCAATATCTCCTTTCAAGCATCAGTGAAGAACACATTGCATTTGGATGCCTTCTGTTTTTCACACAAGCCCTATTCACTTCTATGGAGCCAGAGCTGCGTAAAAAATGTGCAATATAAAACACAAGGTTAATTTTCCTGAATGCAAAGATGATGCTTGAAAAACAATGCTCATGTTCACAGATATATTGGAATGAACGGGTCAGGATTTAGTCCAGAAGCTATGTGTTCACTTCACGCATCGTATCTGCACGGAAAACCCACTTGTGTGTAAGAGCCCTTAGTCTGGGGCTGAGCAGTGATCTTGGCCGCGACACTTGTTGCACCATAAAAGATTGCTGTGTTACAGTACAACCTTCAAACCAAATAGAGTCGCAGCACAAGGCCAATAATATATTGGGTTGCATCAAAAGGCTCATAGATGCCCGTGATGAGAACACAGTCCTACCACTTTACAAATCACTAGTCAGACCACGCATGGAGTGCTGTGTACAGTTCTGGGCTCCTGTAAACAAGGCAGACATAGCAGGGCTGGAGAGGGGTTCAGAGGAGGGCAACTAAAGTAATAACTGGAATGCGGCAACTACCCTGAAAGATCATCAACATTAGGGTTATTCACTTTAGAAAAAAGACGAATGAGGGGAGATCTAATTACTATGTATAAATATATCAGGGGTCAGTACAGAGATCTATCCCATCATCTATTTATCCCCAGGACTGTGACTGTGACGAGGGGACATCCTCTGCGTCTGGAGGAAAGAAGGTTTGTACACAAACATAGAAAAGGATTCTTTATGGTAAGAGCAGTGAGACTATGGAACTCTCTGCCTGAGGAGGTGGTGAAGGTAAGTTCACTAAAAGAGTTCAAGAGGGGCCTGGATGTATTTCTGGAGTGTAATAATATTACAGGCTATAGCTACTAGAGAGGGGTCGTTGATTCAGGGAGTTATCTGATTGACTCATTGGAGTCGAAAAGGAATTTTTTCCCCTTAAGTGGGGAAAATTGGCTTCTACCTCACAGTTTTTTTTTTTTCCTTCCTCTGGATCAACTTGCAGGATAACAGGCCGAACTGGATGGACAAATGTCTTTTTTCGGCCTTATATACTATGTTACTCACAAAAAAAAAAAGAGTGGCCTAGTGTGTGTGCACACAGTGGTGCGGCTTCATACAAAAGACTACCCAATATCCCGGTGTAACTGGACAAGCTTATACGTACAAGAAAAAAACAAAGAACTAAAAGCTCTTAAACGTCCAATGGTGAACATTTTTTATGCTTTATTAAAGACTCAGTCAGTGAATAATAAAATGTCATAAAAACAAGGGAAGTAGGGGTACGCCGAAACGCGCGTCGGGGTAACGCCATCCCAGACATCCAGGTCACATTTATTCTTGGTGAGTCCCTTCATCTATTTACACTCCATCTTTTGGTCTGGCTCATTGTTACATAGGTGGGCTATAGGTCCAGTTAGGTGACACTACCGCCTGTTGCACGGGTTGTGCGTATGTGTGGATTACCCTCTGGTCATTACCCACATCATTTTAGTAAATCAGCCATACCTTACATCTGGACTCATATGTAATTACATCAATGTTTAATGGATTTGTGATTTTCTATGTCGACACTGTAGAGCTGAGATGGCGTCTGTGCTCCCTACTCCCCTTGTTTTTATGGCATTTTATTATTCACTGACTGAGTCTTTAATAAAGCATAAAAAAAATTCACCATTGGACGTTTAAGAGCTTTTAGTTCTTTGTTTTTTTTGTTTTTTATGTTACTCACAACCAGAGAATCTTAAAAATTCCAACACTGCTGGATTTTTTTTACAATTCTGCCATTGTGGTAACTTGCGACACACAATGTGGCCCAGTTCAGTTTAATGGCTGCACTCCTACACAGCAATATTTGGCTGTACGGTGTTACAGACAAGATCACCATGTAGACCCAGCCTTAGCCAGATATCGATTTCCACTAATATGGCTGCATGCTATCGAGTTCTATTGTAATAGGTGCCTCTGGTTGCGCTATTAATGAATTGGATGGAGATTCATACTCGGGAGCAATGGGGTTCTTCAGCTTTATACATAAAAGTATATATGGTAGCGTTATGATTCTCTATGGTTCACTATTATAATGTGCCATTCTATAGTGCCTCCTTATGGTACTGTATTCTTCCCTAGAGTTAGCAACCAAACATGCCATAAACTGTTTTCCCAACCATTCTGTATGAGTCCATGAAAAAATATATATATTGCGTGCCTCAGAATGAAATTGGACACACTAAAGAGAGTTATGAACCACAAATTTCTACAGACGAAACATAATTGATCTATATAACACAAGTTGCCAATACAGTTATTACCTGACCAAAATAGGTCATTTTCTGTCCCCTGGGGCTAACCAATGAAGGTTCCCATTAAATGACAGCAAGCAAACTTCTGGAAAACCCATGAGTAATTGAGAAAGAAAGTATTTTGGAAAAGTTAACCAAATTACCCCTATAAGACTTCATTTTATATATTTGCTGGCTCAAGCTTCCCAAAGCTGATACTAGATGGATGAGAGCCATTGGGGTCATCTTTAAAAAACAGTGCATATAAAAGTGCTGCCTTAGGCAAGAACTCTGATTGAAATTGTCCTTTTAAAAGTGAGGGTTAGTAAATGGAATAAGCATCTTACTGGCAGCCATAGGCATCACTTCAGCTGTTATCTTGGACTAGGTTCTGCACAACATGACCCCAAGACTCTCATGATTCAGCAAAAACCAATAATGTCACAGCCATAGTACACTGTGGTGTGCACTTTAGCTGTACACAACGAATGTCAAACAGAGATTTATTGTAGACCCGGGCATTACCTGATAATAAGCAGGAAAGCTTCAAGTAACTGTAAAATAATATTAAGAAGTCGTTTTTTGCTTGTAACGCAAAAACAATAATGACAATTAAATTACTGCGCCATTATGTATATCTAATCTCTGATTGTTAATGGGAGCAAAGAGCTTTTGTGCAAGGCAAACACATACCTGTTATATAGAAGGATGTCCGGCTTCCAAATCTGTCCATCTGGAAAGCGAACATTTTTCACTCCGGGATATTCAGACACATTCCATTGTAAATAGTAATCTGTCCAATACTTGAGTATAAAAAAAAAATAAAAAAATATATTAGAAGCACTTTAATGCCCCCTCTCCCCAGGTATTTCTATAACACCCAACAAAATGTTCAGCCGTCACTAAAAAATGGTATTTTACTCCAAAGGAATAAAATGATTAAAAGAAAAGGACTTTGATACCTTTAAAACAGCCATTAGAAAGCCAGCTTTACAAGTCAGGGGCCAGGAAAAAAGCTTTTAAATGGTCAAAACTCCAGTATGCCTGCATGTAAGATTACATACTGCACGGAGCATACAATTGTCAAGCAGCTGATTGTTTAGAAGAGACATACAATAACTCTGATTGCATTTCTTTTCAAGAAGCAGAGTGGAAGCGGGCTCCTTTGTTGCAAAGTATATTTTTGTGGTCAGCAAGAAACTTCAAATGTTCTCTTGCCTCTTTTAAAGACTATGAAAATCGTGTTTTGGTACTTTGGAGCAAATATGTATTTTTCCAAATGAACAGTGGATGGAAAAGTGGATATGGAAAAATGAACGCCATGAGAAGTGGAATGTAACCCTTAATGCTGCTAATTTTTAGGATACAGTTAGCCTTTCTTGTACTTTAATGTGGCATGCAGAGCAGTACTGGTCAACTGGCTGTCCATGAGTTTGCCTAGATCACCAGCATCACTGGTCTCAGTGGAAAAAACAATCTCCATGGCTGACAGGGTTTTCCAGGATTTTTAGACTGATGATCTACAGCATATGCATGGGACAGGGAGCGGGGGTCCAACAACCCGCACCCCTGCCAATCAACTTCTCCCAAGTAACTCTAGTGCAAAAATTACACAGCTCTGTCTATTGTGCAGTGCTGATCCCTTTTTCTTCAGTGGGAGCAGTGATGCAGTAATCAGCTCCGTCCATTGCACTTTAGATAAATCTGTGTATTTCCTGCGCTGAACGATAGTGGTACAGGGTATCAGATCCCTGCTGATAAGATATTGATGGCCAATTCTTAAAATATGCCCTCTATATAAAAATCCTGGAAAACCCCTTTAAAGTTAATATTCTTGGTGCAAAGTTTCCCCAATCTTTAATTACTTTTTCAATTTCATGGCATGTTCTAGATCATGTAATAGGCAACAGGTTAGAGCATGGGGAGCTGAGCAGATGGATATATAGTTTTGTGGGGAAACGTTCAGTATAACTTGTAGCTTATTGATTGAAATCCCTGCTCTATCTGGGCTAAGGAGTCCAGTGGGCGGTCCTAATCAGGGATTGACAGTTATGTCTGTATGCTTGCTCATACAAGGAGCTACTGCTCATTTAATGAGCATGCCAAGGGGACTCCTAAGCACAGAAAGAGTAGGGATTTCATGTTTGTGCCTGAATGTGCCTTAACTTCTTGTGAAGTCTTCTCCCACTTCTTGGTGTCTAAGTGGGCAGACAGATCATGAAAAATATATATCCTTCTTGTTGATTTGAGAATAGAGGTCATGTAATATGCTTATTTCAGCTGCTCTGCTATGTGTTTTTAAGAATAAAATGTAATATAAATTTATGAGGTTTGCCGGATCACTTCTGATTCTACCGTATAATAGATGCATAAGTGTAGGTCTTGAGGAGTGATCAACAGTGGTTGACATCTGGACAGAGAAAGACAGCTGTGTATTTTATGTACTGTAACTAGTAAGATACCATATTATTCAGCAGGTGTTCACCCATGCAGGAAGTCAAGTGGCTGTTAGGGTACGACCACATGGCACATTCATGTGGCGATCGAGTATCGCAAGGCTGTACAGGATGCATGGGCTCTAATTCAGCTAATGAAGAACACATTGTTTAGTCGGTCTGCATTGTTCATGGCTGCACAGCACCTTCAATATCACATAGCCATTAGCACTAGAGAGTGACTAAATAGCGCAGTCTTCATTACCTTAATTAGAACCTGCTGTGGCTCGTATAGCCATAAAGTACTCGAATGCAGCACGGCTGAATCACGAGCGCCACATGACCACATCATTGGGTCGGCCACTTGTGCGAGAAATCTACGGGAGCAAAATCCACATCAAATACACACAGATTTCACCATTTGCATCCATAAAATAAAATCCACGGCAGATGTCCACGACATAAAATCCAAACAGCATGTCCAATTATACGTTAAATAGTTGCAGAATAGTTCCGCAGCTCATGGACGAGATTTTTAGTTTTTTTGCTGATAACCATAAACAGCAGATTTCCATACACCATTTCACTGCAGAAAGTCTACAGCGTTTATGCCATGTGTGGTTGTACCCTTAGGCAACTAAATGACACTGCAAAATACATTAAAGGTCAGCTGTCAAAAAGAAATAAAGACTGTCATTCAAAGGTGTGTGTGCAGTATTCTGAAAATGTATTAGGATGATGACCAGTTATAGTCACCAATAATCTGAGGCTTTACGGGGAGAATACCTTTGTCATACAGCATGCAATAGAGTCTGCTACACTTCTGCTGAAAAATGCACTCAAAATAGAATAAAAGTTTCTTGGTATGGAATGAGAGGAATAAAATGTGGGTGCCACATTAAACCTCTATATAATGCAGGCCATAATACGACCATGGTCGCAAAGCCTGAAAGTGCTATTACTGGAATTTAATATTGATGGCATAGGCCATCACTATCTGATCCCCATGCCAATCAGCTGTTACTGAGTAGCTATGTCACCGAAAGTCATTGCCGAAACTACACAGCTACACCCATTTTGTAGTGGACAGAGCTGGTTACTGCAGCATTGCTCCCTTTCACTTCAATGGCTTCTTCACTTTTGGCGCAGGAGCTACTAGGGAACAAGTGAGGAGTGTCACACCACCACCAATCAGATACTGATGGCTTCTCTTAAAGATAGGCCATCAGTATTAAAATCCTGGAAAACTGTCAATGAGCAGGAAAAAAAACAACCTTCCACCACAACTTTCCAAAAACCACTAGGTGCCTTATGCCCCATTCACACGTCAGTGTTTGATCAGTGTTTTCCATCAGTGATTTTGAGCCAAAACCAGGTGCGGCTCTAAACACAGAACAGCTGCAGATCTTTCCCTTATACATTATGTCTGTGGAGGCTCCAATCCTGGCTTTGGCTCCCAATCACTGATGGAAAACACTGACGTGTGAATGAGGCTTTATAAAGAAGATATTTAAAGGAGAGGAAGACGCCAAGAATAGTAAATGGCTTATGTCATGTTACACTGGCATTATAAATGGAATGAAGTGATCAGCAAGTCAAGGTCAAGTCATTTTTCATCATCCATAGAACAATGTTATACTTCTGCTTGGAGGACATATATAGTATCAAAGGCACAATTACTTTTCAGCATTATATATTATTTATATTAAAAAAGAAGGGTTAAAGCATAAGTACATTTATAATGATATTGGATAACATTTTTTATATGGAAAACATAAATGTAATAATCTGACCAAATAAATTTTCTGTTACATATACAAGAAGAAGAATGTCTTGATAGTCACACCTCTGGAAGCGCAATGGAAGTTTACTTACAGCTCTGAAATACTTCATAAGTAGAGTTGAGCGAACACCTGGATGGTTCGGCCGAACTTCCCGGAAATGTTCGGGTTCGGGATCCGAACCCGATCCGAACTTCGTCCCGAACCCGAACCCCATTGAAGTCAATGGGGACCCGAACTTTTGGGCACTAAAAAGGCTGTAAAACAGCCCAGGAAAGAGCTAGAGGGCTGCAAAAGGCAGCAACATGTAGGTAAATCCCCTGCAAACAAATGTGGATAGGGAAATAAATTAGAAAAAAAATTTAAAAAATTAAAATGAACCAATATCAATTGGACAGAGGTCCCATAGCAGAGAATCTGGCTTCACGTCAGCAGAGAATCAGTCTCTTCATGCCATAGCAAAGAATCTGGCTTCATGTCAGCAGAGAATCAGTCTCTTCATGCCATAGCAGAGAATCTGGCTTCATGTCAGCGCAGAATCAGTCTTCATGTCATAGCAGAGAATCAGGCTTCACGTCACCCACCACTGGAACAGGCCACTGTCACACATTTAGGCCCCGGCACCCAGGCAGAGGAGAGAGGTCCCGTAACAGAGAATCTGGCCTGATGTCAGCACAGAATCTGTCTTCATGTCATAGCAGAGAATCAGGCTTCACATCACCCACCACTGGAACAGGCCACTGTCACACATTTAGGCCCCGACACCCACACAGAGGAGAGCGGTCCCGTAACAGAGAATCTGGCCTTATGTCAGCGCAGAATCTGTATTCATGTCATAGCAGAGAATCAGGCTTCACGTCACCCACCACTGGAACAGGCCACTGTCACACATTTAGGCCCAGGCACCCAGGCAGAGGAGAGAGGTCCCGTAACAGAGAATCTGGCCTTATGTCAGCGCAGAATCTGTATTCATGTCATAGCAGAGAATCAGGCTTCACGTCACCCACGACTGGAACAGGCCACTGTCACACATTTAGGCCCAGGCACCCAGGCAGAGGAGAGAGGTCCCGTAACAGAGAATCTGGCCTTATGTCAGCGCAGAATCTGTATTCATGTCATAGCAGAGAATCAGGCTTCACGTCACCCACCACTGGAACAGGCCACTGTCACACATTTAGGCCCCGGCACCCAGACAGAGGAGAGGTTCATTCAACTTTGGGTTGCCCCGCAATATAATGGTAAAATGAAATTAAAAATAGTATTGAATGAGGAAGTGCCCTGGAGTAGAATAATATATTGTTAAGGGGAGGTAGTTAATATCTAATCTGCACAAGGGATGGACAGGTCCTGTGGGATCCATGCCTGGTTCATTTTTATGAACGTCAGCTTGTCCACATTGGCTGTAGACAGGCGGCTGCGTTTGTCTGTAATGACGCCCCCTGCCGTGCTGAATACACGTTCAGACAAAACGCTGGCCGCCGGGCAGGCCAGCACCTCCAAGGCATAAAAGGCTAGCTCTGGCCACGTGGACAATTTGGAGACCCAGAAGTTGAATGGGGCCGAAACATCAGTCAGTACGTGGAGGGGTGTGCACAGGTACTGTTCCACCATGTTAGTGAAATGTTGCCTCCTGCTAACACGTTCCGTATCAGGTGGTGGTGCAGTTAGCTGTGGCGTGGTGACAAAACTTTTCCACATCTCTGCCATGCTAACCCTGCCCTCAGAGGAGCTGGCCGTGACACAGCTGCGTTGGCGACCTCTTGCTCCTCCTCTGCCTTCGCCTTGGGCTTCCACTGGTTCCCCTGTGACATTTGGGAATGCTCTCAGTAGCGCGTCTACCAACGTGCGCTTGTACTCGCGCATCTTCCTATCACGCTCCAGTGTAGGAAGTAAGGTGGGCACATTGTCTTTGTACCGGGGATCCAGCAGGGTGGCAACCCAGTATTCCGCACACGTTAAAATGTGGGCAACTCTGCTGTCGTTGCGCAGGCACTGCAGCATGTAGTCGCTCATGTGTGCCAGGCTGCCCAGAGGTAAGGACAAGCTGTCCTCTGTGGGAGGCGTATCGTCATCGTCCTGTGTTTCCCCCCAGCCACGCACCAGTGATGGGCCCGAGCTGCTTTGGGTGCCACCCCGCTGTGAACATGCTTCATCCTCATCCTCCTCCACCTCCTCCTCATCCTCGTCCTCCTCGTCCTCCAGTAGTGGGCCCTGTCTGGCCACATTTGTACCTGGCCTCTGGTGTTGCAAAAAACCTCCCTCTGAGTCACTTTGAAGAGACTGGCCTGAAAGTGCTAAAAATGACCCCTCTTCCTCCTCTTCCTCCTGGGCCACCTCCTCTTCCATCATCGCCCTAAGTGTTTTCTCAAGGAGACATAGAAGTGGTATTGTAACGCTGATAACGGCGTCATCGCCACTGGCCATGTTGGTGGAGTACTCTAAACAGCGCAACAGGGCACACAGGTCTCGCATGGAGGCCCAGTCATTGGTGGTGAAGTGTGTCTGATCCGCAGTGCGACTGACCCGTGCATGCTGCAGCTGAAACTCCACTATGGCCTGCTGCTGCTCGCACAGTCTGTCCAGCATATGCAAGGTGGAGTTCCACCTGGTGGGCACGTCGCATATGAGGCGGTGAGCGGGAAGGCCGAAGTTACGCTGTAGCGCAGACAGGCGAGCAGCGGCAGGGTGTGAACGCCGGAAGCGCGAACATACGGCCCGCACTTTATGCAGCAGCTCTGACATGTCAGGGTAGTTGCGAATGAACTTCTGCACCACCAAATTCAGCACATGCGCCAGGCAAGGGATGTGCGTCAAACCGGCTAGTCCCAGAGCTGCAACGAGATTTCGCCCATTATCGCACACCACCAGGCCGGGCTTGAGGCTCACCGGCAGCAACCACTCGTCGGTCTGTTGTTCTATACCCCGCCACAACTCCTGTGCGGTGTGGGGCCTGTCCCCCAAACATATGAGTTTCAGAATGGCCTGCTGACGTTTACCCCGTGCTGTGCTGAAGTTGGTGGTGAAGGTGTGTGGCTGACTGGATGAGCAGGTGGAAGAAGAGGAGGAGGAAGCTGAGTAGGAGGAGGAGGAGACAGGAGGCAAAGAATGTTGCCCTGCGATCCTTGGCGGCGGAAAAACGTGCGCCAAACAGCTCTCCGCCTGGGGCCCAGCCGCCACTACATTTACCCAGTGTGCAGTTAGGGAGATATAGCGTCCCTGGCCGTGCTTACTGGTCCACGTATCTGTGGTTAGGTGGACCTTGCCACAGATGGCGTTGCGCAGTACACACTTGATTTTATCGGACACTTGTTTGTGCAGGGAAGGCACGGCTCTCTTGGAGAAGTAGTGGCGGCTGGGAACAACATACTGTGGGACAGCAAGTGACATGAGCTGTTTGAAGCTGTGTGTGTCCACCAGCCTAAATGACAGCATTTCATAGGCCAGTAGTTTAGAAATGCTGGCATTCAGGGCCAGGGATCGAGGGTGGCTAGGTGGGAATTTACGCTTTCTCTCAAATGTTTGTGAGATGGAGAGCTGAACGCTGCCGTGTGACATGGTTGAGATGCTTGGTGACGCAGGTGGTGGTGTTGGTGGTACATCCCATGTTTGCTGGGCGGCAGGTGCCAACGTTCCTCCAGAGGCAGAGGAAGAGGTCGAGGCGGCGGCAGCAGCAGCAGAAGAGGCCGAGGCGGCAGCAGCAGAAGAGGTAGCAGGGGGAGCCTGAGTGACTTCCTTGTTTTTAAGGTGTTTACTCCACTGCAGTTCATGCTTTGCATGCAGGTGCCTGGTCATGCAGGTTGTGCTAAGGTTCAGAACGTTAATGCCTCGCTTCAGGCTCTGATGGCACAGCGTGCAAACCACTCGGGTCTTGTCGTCAGCACATTGTTTGAAGAAGTGCCATGCCAGGGAACTCCTTGAAGCTGCCTTTGGGGTGCTCGGTCCCAGATGGCGGCGGTCAGTAGCAGGCGGAGTCTCTTGGCGGCGGGTGTTCTGATTTTGCCCACTGCTCCCTCTTTTGCTACGCTGTTGGCTCGGTCTCACCACTGCCTCTTCCTCCGAACTGTGAAAGTCAGTGGCACGACCTTCATTCCATGTGGGGTCTAGGACCTCATCGTCCCCTGCATCGTCTTCCACCCAGTCTTGATCCCTGACCTCCTGTTCAGTCTGCACACTGCAGAAACATGCAGCAGTTGGCACCTGTGTTTCGTCATCATCAGAGACGTGCTAAGGTGGTATTCCCATGTCCACATCATCAGGAAAAATAAGTGGTTGTGCGTTAGTGCATTCTATCTCTTCCACCCCTGGGGAAGGGCTAGGTGGATGCCCTTGGGAAACCCTGGCAGCAGAGTCTTCAAACAGCATAAGAGACTGCTGCATAACTTGAGGCTCAGACAATTTCCCTGATATGCATGGGGGTGATGTGACAGACCGATGGGCTTGGTTTGCATGCGCCATCTGTGCGCTTTCTGCAGAAGACTGGGTGGAAGATAATGTGAACGTGCTGGATCCACTGTCGGCCACCCAATTGACTAATGCCTGTACCTGCTCAGGCCTTACCATCCTTAGAACGGCATTGGGCCCCACCAAATATCGCTGTAAATTCTGCTGGCTACAGGGACCTGAGGTAGTTGGTTCACTAGGACGTGTGGCTGTGGCAGAACGGCCACGTCCTCTCCCCAGCACCAGAGGGTCCACTAACACCACCACGACCATGTCCGCGTCCGCGTCCCTTATTAGATGTTTTCCTCATTGTTCCCGTTCACCACAATTTTGAGAATGGCAAATTTGGGAATGCTTTTTCAACCCAGATCAAAAAGTCTGCTTTGACGGTCACTACAAATAACTTGACCAGCTAAAACTGTGCAGATTTGGTTGAATAGAGATGTGAGACCTGTTTTTTTTTGCGCTGTGTGACAGTTATAGGTTTAATCACAGAATGACACTTCTATCAGCACGCTAGCGTGTGTCTTAGGTTTTTCTGAATGACACTATCAATAACTTCAATGTAAGATTTTCTTTTTGGGATAGATTTCAAGTAGGCCTGAAATACCACAAACTAGTTATTTTCAGAATGGCAAATTTGGGAATGCTTTTTCAACCCAGAACAAAAAGTCTGCTTTGACGGTCACTACAAATAACTTGAACAGCTAAAACTGTGCAGATTTGGTTGAATAGAGATGTGAGACCTGTTTTTTTTTGCGCTGTGTGACAGTTATAGGTTTAATCACAGAATGACACTTCTATCAGCACGCTAGCGTGTGTCTTAGGTTTTTCTGAATGAAACTATCAATAACTTCAATGTAAGATTTTCTTTTTGGGATAGATTTCAAGTAGGCCTGAAATACCACAAACTAGTTATTTTCAGAATGGCAAATTTGGGAATGCTTTTTCAACCTAGAACAAAAAGTCTGCTTTGACGGTCACTACAAATAACTTGACCAGCTAAAACTGTGCAGATTTGGTTGAATAGAGATGTGAGACCTGTTTTTTTTTGCGCTGTGTGACAGTTATAGGTTTAATCACAGAATGACACTTCTATCAGCACGCTAGCGTGTGTCTTAGGTTTTTCTGAATGACACTATCAATAACTTCAATGTAAGATTTTCTTTTTGGGATAGATTTCAAGTAGGCCTGAAATACCACAAACTAGTTATTTTCAGAATGGCAAATTTGGGAATGCTTTTTCAACCCAGAACAAAAAGTCTGCTTTGATGGTCACTACAAATAACTTGACCAGCTAAAACTGTGCAGATTTGGTTGAATAGAGATGTGAGACCTGTTTTTTTTTGCGCTGTGTGACAGTTATAGGTTTAATCACAGAATGACACTTCTATCAGCACGCTAGCGTGTGTCTTAGGTTTTTCTGAATGACACTATCAATAACTTCAATGTAAGATTTTCTTTTTGGGATAGATTTCAAGTAGGCCTGAAATACCACAAACTAGTTATTTTCAGAATGGCAAATTTTGGAATGCTTTTTCAACCCAGAACAAAAAGTCTGCTTTTACGGTCACTACAAATAACTTGACCAGCTAAAACTGTGCAGATTTGGTTGAATAGAGATGTGAGACCTGTTTTTTTTTGCGCTGTGTGACAGTTATAGGTTTAATCACAGAATGACACTTCTATCAGCACGCTAGCGTGTGTCTTAGGTTTTTCTGAATGACACTATCAATAACTTCAATGTAAGATTTTCTTTTTGGGATAGATTTCAAGTAGGCCTGAAATACCACAAACTAGTTATTTTCAGAATGGCAAATTTGGGAATGCTTTTTCAACCCAGAACAAAAAGTCTGCTTTGATGGTCACTACAAATAACTTGACCAGCTAAAACTGTGCAGATTTGGTTGAATAGAGATGTGAGACCTGTTTTTTTTTTTGCGCTGTGTGACAGTTATAGGTTTAATCACAGAATGACACTTCTATCAGCACGCTAGCGTGTGTCTTAGGTTTTTCTGAATGACACTATCAATAACTTCAATGTAAGATTTTCTTTTTGGGATAGATTTCAAGTAGGCCTGAAATACCACAAACTAGTTATTTTCAGAATGGCAAATTTTGGAATGCTTTTTCAACCCAGAACAAAAAGTCTGCTTTTACGGTCACTACAAATAACTTGACCAGCTAAAACTGTGCAGATTTGGTTGAATAGAAATGTCAGGTCTATTTTTTAGGCGCTGGGTGACAGGCTCAACTTGCCCCTGATGTAATATATGGCCAAAAAATAACCACACTGTTGATGGTTAAATGCACTTGGGTGACACAGGCTCAGCCTGCAGCTGATGTAGTATATGGCCAAAAAATAATCAGACTGTTGATGGTTAAATGCACTTGGGTGAAACAGGCTCAGCCTGCAGCTGATGTAGTATATGGCCAAAAAATAACCAGACTGTTGATGGTTAAATGCACTTCGGTGACACAGGCTCAGCCTGCAGCTGATGTAGGATATAGCACAAAATAACCACACTATCGATGGTTAAATACACTTGGTGATAGCTCGTGCTGGCGCACCACAAGTCACAAAATGGCCGCCGATCACCCCAGAAAAAAAGTGATCTAAAAACGCTCTGGGCAGCCTCAAAAAAGTGAGCAAGTCAATAATAGCACTTCAATGATCCACAGCTGCAGATCGATCACAGAATGAAGTCTTTTGGAGGAGTTAATCTGCCTAATCTCGCCCTAACGTCGCAGCTGCAACCTCTCCCTATGCTTGAATCAGCAGAGTGACGTGCAGCGCTACGTGACCCAAGCTTATATAGAGGCTGGGTCACATGCTGCACTGGCCAATCACAGCCATGCCAATAGTAGGCAAGGCTGTGATGGCCTCTTGGGGCAAGTAGTATGACGCTTGTTGATTGGCTGCTTTGCAGCCTTTCAAAAAGCGCCAAGAAAGCGCCGAACACCGAACCCGGACTTTTACGAAAATGTTCGGGTTCGGGTCCGTGTCACGGACACCCCAAAATTCGTTACGAACCCGAACTATACAGTTCGGGTTCGCTCATCCCTATTCATAAGCTTAGAAGGGACAAGAAATTATGCTGCAAATGACCGACATTTACGGCAATTCACATAATTTATGTCATTTGAGCATTTCTTTCTCTGTATTGTAATAAATTTGCCATCTTAAAAAAGAACAATTTCTCTGATTGCTGTATTTCTATAAACCTTTATAAAAGAAGCTTGCTAGGGATCTTTAATTCAAAGCCATAAAAAGACAAAAAGGGGATTCAAAGGCGTTTATTTGCCAACAGTAACTCTTTTGTCAGCTGAACTAGCAGAAAGCAGCCTCCCAATCGCATTGCTCAGTTACTAAAGATTTTTAGGGCTCATGCACATTGAAGTCTCTAAAAATCTTTCTCATAGACCAGTAGACACTTGGGGGGGGGGGGGGTATATATCATAAGGAGAATATTTAAAGTCAGTTTTGCACTAGTCTGTGTTGGCATTCTTTATCCCACAGTTATCAAACGTCACATGTCAAATGTCATTTGTCTTATCCTTAAACCTAACGCTTTTGTGTAGAGAAGCTACTCCAGTTTTCCTACTCCACCCTGCTATTGTAGTGAGTTTGCAACTTTTTTTTTTGCGTCTTTAAAAAAAGTCTCAATGATAAATCTGGAGTGAAGCTTATTAATATGGCTAACGACATCCACTATTCCACCCATACTTGAAAACTGCAGTGAGTGGTGTAAAAATGCAAAAAGTCTCAAACTTTTTGGACAAGTTAATGCAAAAAGTCACAAAAGCTTTATTTTGCGACTTTTTGAAGCCAGAATTCTGCTTTGAAGGAATGATAAATCTGCCCCTCTCTGTGCTGCTGTATAGTGCCTATACTGTACTGTAAGTGGTTTGGCTGCCTTTCTTAAAATTCATACAAGCTGTTACTCAACTTGAAATAGTTAAAGGGGTTGTCCAGGTTTAGAGCTGAACCCGGACATACCCACCCACACTAGGCAGTCCCCCCTGATATGAGTCGCGCAGGCAAAAGGCCTAATTAGGAGATCCGGTGACGTACTGGGCTCTCCATAGAAACTGCTAGGCGGAGGCTTCCACCCGGCAGTGAATACTTAATGGGCGGGCTTTAGCACTGCCCTAGCCTGTAAAATGGCTAAGGCAGTGCTAAAGCGCACCCACCAGAGCCGATGACATCTACCAAGCAGTGTAAGGCCTCATGCACATCCATTCCGTCATTTTTCACAGTTTAGAGGAGGTCCCATTAATTTCTATGGAGCTGTGAAAAAAAACTGATAGTCCTCCATTTTTTCTCCACGTCCGTGATCCGTGATTCCAGTCCGTCAAAAAATATAACCTGTCCTATTCTTGTCAGTGGAAAACGGAGGACGGACCCATTCAAGTCAATGGGTCCGTAAAAAAAAACGGATGCACAGCTGGTATGTCATCCGTGTCCGCGTCCGTTTTTTTTTTACAAGTTCTTGGTGCAATAAAATTACACACAAGGAAACACAACTGAAGCAAAATCGGACACGGACCACTGAAGCCAAATTACTGACAGTGAAAAAACACTGTCGTGTGCATGAGGCCTAAAAAGCATAAACAAAAAAGCCCTTGATCTGCGCGATCCAGCGCAGGGCAAGGGACAGAATCAGAGCATGAAATGCTCAGATGCTCATGTCAGGGGGACGGAGGGGTGAGAATTAGGAAAAATCCAGGTTCAGCTCTGAACCAGGACAACCCCTTTAAGCGATGCAGAGAATAGTTTTGCCATATGTTCAGAAAAAATTAACAACTTTCTTCAACCTAAGGGTCTTTTTACAAAGGGAAAGTTTACCCCTGAACGAGCACTGATTAAAGATATTGAAGTTTTTACACGGCCCGATGCAGAATGAATGAGGAATTGTTCCTCCCCTCTTAGTTTGAGTGTTGTCGGCAGCACATTCCTGTGTTATACAAGGCAATGTGCTGAAGACAATGAACTTTGGTGCTGCATGAGAGATGTGATCACCTGACGAATGAGCATTTGAGAGTTTATTGGGTGATGGGGCTTTTATTGGGAACAAGGCAATTATTGGGAGCTGATGATCAGCCATGTTCATCTGGTGATGCTTGTTAGGAGCCACCCCAAATAATTGTTTCTGCACAGCACATCATCCTGTGTAAATAGGGATCTGCTGCCCAGAAACAATGATTCTTTTGGGGGAAGAGTGATCACAGTATTAAACGTTAAATACACCTCCCAGGTGAGTAGACAATTATTGGGAATGAACATTTCATTCCCAATGATTGCTTGCTCAGTTCACATGTGTAACAGGGCCATTGTGTAGATAGGTGGACACGAAGCAGAAGACTAGGATTCTTTTGGCCCCCAAAAACACAAGATTTTATAGGTCTGTCCTTACAGACACAATATGTGCATGTCTATGTTTAACTGCATTGTAATATTTTTTGTTATCATTGTACTGTACACACTGAGGTCAAACAGGTTATTTATGAAATAACCTTTAAGCAATAGACCATATTGGCAAGTAATTGGCTTCAAAGACAGCTCCAAATGGTGTTGTGTTCTGCAGGACCTTTAAGAGCCATTGTTTTCTCAGAGCCTAGACCCATTGAATAATCCTCTTAAAGGCTACGTACACCTTTGGGGACATTTTTTATTATTACATTGTACTCATTTTGAGCTAAAAATAATTTTTCAATTGGTCTTTATTAAAATGTTGAACCCCTGTCTTTGTGCAGCCTTGAGTTTCTCTAGTAGCAGTTTCAGAATTTTCACTCTGTTTCGTCAGGCAGCTCAGCTGACAGCATCATATCTCTGACCTCCTAAACACAGATTATTGCACAGTTCCCATCTTACTGATAATAATGTGGCTTAAGAGTTTATGACCTTTTAGTAATTTAGAGACATCTACTTGCTGGTAGCAGCCGCATCCTCCGATCCTAAAGATGCCCCCGCCGCATTGTGATTGACAGGGCCAGGGAACGGAATCGTTCTCTGCTGGCCCTGCCTGTTAGCATTCAAAATCTGGCGCCTGCGCCGCGGCCATACCTGTCTTCAATCGGTGCAGGCGCACTGAGAGGCAGCCTCTCCATCCTCAATGCGCCTGCGCCGGGTGTAGATGTGACGTCATCAGCGCAGGCGCATTGAGGATGGAGTGGCCGAGCGAGCGCAGGCGCCAGATTTTGAATGCTAACAGGCAGGGCCAGCAGAGAACGATTTCGTTCCCTGGCCCTGTCAATCACAATGCGGAGGGGGCGTCTTTAGGATCGGAGGATGCGGCTGCTACCAGCAAGTAGCTGCCCTACTTGCTGGTAGCAAGGTAATTTGCATATTTTAAAAGCATGTTTTAAACAAACTCTACAGGACCAAAATGATTAATTTGATTATGTAGGCATAAATCGCAGTGTGGGGATTATAAGTAAGCAAAAAAATATATAAAGGTTTAGTGGGGTGACAGAAGCCCTTTAAGTAAAATGGAATCATAAAAAAAATTGCCCCCAAAGGTGTACATAGAATTTAAGGTGCTAATACACCTTCAATAGCTATTGGCCGAATGCTTGGCTGACAGCTACCATTCCTCATATCCCAAGGGAAGAAAGAGAAAGCCACTGCCAGACTTTTCTGGTGGGAGCTTATCTCCAGGAAGAACAAAACAATCAGGCAAAATAATGAACTTTGCCAGATTCTTCTCTCTCCCAACACCATCTGTTGAGGAAGAGTTGAGAGCTCCCTATACACATGTTGGACTGTCTCGCCATAAACTGTGGGTTCAGCCACAATACACTAATATGTATGGAGGCAGACCTTTACCTGTTTACCATTCATCTCATGGGGATCTATTTTAATATACAAGTGAAACTCGAAAAATTAGAATATAGTGCAAAGTTCATTTATTTCAGTAATGCAACTTAAAAGGTAAAACTAATACATGAGATAGACTCATTACATGCAAAGTGAATTATTTCAAACCTTTATTTGTTATAATTTGGCTGATTATGGATTACTGCTTATAAAAACCCCAAAGTCACAATCTCAGGTACCCTTTGCTCAGGGGTATGGATTAATTAGCTGACTAGAGTGTGACACTTTGAGCCTAGAATATTGAACCTTTTCACAATATTCTAATTTTAAGTTGCATTAATGTAACTCCTTTTATGTTGCATTACTGAAATAAATGAACTTTTGCATGATATTCTAATTTTTCGAGTTTCACCTGTACATAGTATAGATAAGTAGTGCTTCTGGCACTTAGACACCCATGGGGGAAAATAACAAAAAAGTAATTGGGCGATAATGCTTATTTTTTACAGAAACATTATTAGAACCATGCCTAAAATGTCAGAGTGCAGTAGAGGTTCTGATGGTTCACAGAGCACAATTTTAGTTGGCTATGCTGCTATCTTTACAATGGTGTTATTTTAGTATATTTTCTACCATATGGCTGGCTGATCAACATAGAACACAAGGAGAGAGTAGCAATGCGAAAGCAGAAACTGTATTTTCCCAAATGGGTTGCTCAGCTTCATTCAACTCTTGACCAACCTGAATTGAAATTCCCTGTGTTATGGCTGGCTAGATACACCGAACACTGAAATTCATTTTAGGAAATATTTGTCTCATCTCCATATAAATTGAATTGTTAAAGCAGATGTAATGCTTGTACAATTCTCAGTAGAAAAGATGTTACGGTGATGGGTGTATACAAATAGTCTATGTGTGAGGGCTTGTATTAAATAATGATATCTAAATATATTTTTTAAAGGTCTACTGATATACTGTAAAACTATCTTCCTTACAAACATCAGCCAAAGGATACTACTGAGGATAAATAAACCAATAAGCATTGGTCTTTTTTTTTTTTCATGTCAGCACATATTTGCACTAAACTTCATTTATTGAATATTGAATATTTAAATATTGAAGCATTTGGTGTATGAGATGCAGAAAGTTCATTCATCTTTATATTAAATACTGAAAGAAATAAAATATCTTACCATTTGTAGCCATATATTCGTTGTTAATACTTGATTTTTTTCATCCTAAAATGAGAATAAAAATGTGTTTAGAGAATAGTATCCCCACCATTATATTCAATTATTGTGCTGTATTTGTGAAGTCTTTATATTGATCCCAAGATAGCATTCCTTCATCCCTGCTAAGCACAATTAGAATGCTGTATTTTTATCTCCTCAGAAGTCAGTTATTTACACAGATAAAAATAAGGGGTTGGGTCAGCACAACCTGCCTGTAGGTGCAGATCACTATGGCGAAATACATATACAAACGGAAAATACAAATGTGATCGCACACTACATCCAGCACTCTGCCCTCCATGCTGGATAAAACCAGCCTCAAGGACAGATTAACTGGTCAGGTGTGCAATGACTCCAAGGAGATCGCCACGCCTCCAATATATACTACAAAGAAAAAAATAAGGGGTTGGGTCAGCACAACCTGCCTGTAGGTGCAGATCACTATGGCGAAATACATATACAAACGGAAAATACAAATGTGATCGCACACTACATCCAGCACTCTGCCCTCCATGCTGGAATTAAAACCAGCCTCAAGGACAGATTAACTGGTCAGGTGTGCAATGACTCCAAGGAGATCGCCACGCCTCCAATATATACTACAAAGAAAAAAATAAGGGGTTGGGTCAGCACAACCTGCCTGTAGGTGCAGATCACTATGGCGAAATACATATACAAACGGAAAATGCAAATGTGATCGCACACTACATCCAGCATGGAGGGCAGAGTGCTGGATGTAGTGTGCGATCACATTTGCATTTTCCGTTTGTATATTTACACAGATAGATGGCAAAAGATAGATATGGTGTACTCTAAATATACAGATATATGAAATGATGTAATCTCCGGAGCAAAAAGCACTCAAATACAAAGCCCGTTGTAGTGCATTACAACACAGGGCAAACAGAAGTATGGCTGTAGCAATCTTTAACTTGACACATATGTAATATATATATATATATATATATATATATATATAGTACTTATTACAACATGTCAAATAAATACTTCACTGTATATATATATATATATATATATATATATATATACAGTGTATATATATACCGTATATGCCGGCGTATAAGACGACTGGGCGTATAAGACGACCCCCAACTTTTACACTGAAAATATAGAGTTTGGGATATACTCGCCGTATAAGACTACCCCTTTTTCAACACACAGCAGTACATTACTGCATCCCACCACCATCCCTGGGTACCTCTGCCATCCCTGAATCCCACCACCATCCCTGGGTACCACTGCCATCCCTGCATCCCACCACCATCCCTGCATCCCACCACCATCCCTAGATACCACTGCCATCCCTGCATCCCACCACCATCCCTAGGTACCACCGCCATCCCATGGTATCACCACCATCCCTGCATCCCACCACCTTCCTTGTCCTTCCTCCCTGCCTCCCAGACCCTAAACATGTGCCACCTATACCCTGAACATGTTTTTGTTATGTTATTCTTCATATTCACATTCACATATGCACATCTGCGCCGCACTTAGATACGCCGCACGGAGATCTCGCACATGCGCAGGAGCGAGATGAGAGCGGCCGTGAGGATCCCGTGTATCCACGCTCGCCGCATGAAATCTCGCACATGCGTAGGAGCGAGATGCGAGCGGCCGGGAGGATGGCGGTACAAGGAGCATACAAGGTACAGAGCAGGGGGGGCATGCAAGGTACAGAGCAGGGGGCGGTATACAAGGTACAGCGCGGGGGGGCATATGCCGTGGGTTACATCGCAGCTCTCAGCTGCTGGGGATACAAGGCAATAGCCCGGGCTCTCTCTGTTGATAATTCGGGCGTCCCGGCACTGCAGCGCCCGCCATACCCGGCGTATAAGACGACCCCCGACTTTTGAAAAGATTTTCATGTGTTAAAAAGTAGTCTTATACGCAGGAATATACAGTATATATATATATATATATATATATATATATATACACTCACCTAAAGAATTATTAGGAACACCTGTTCTATTTCTCATTAATGCAATTATCTAGTCAACCAATCACATGGCAGTTGCTTCAATGCATTTAGGGGTGTGGTCCTGGTCAAGACAATCTCCTGAACTCCAAACTCAATGTCAGAATGGGAAAGAAAGGTGATTTAAGCAAATTTGAGCGTGGCATGGTTGTTGGTGCCAGACGGGCTGGTCTGAGTATTTCACAATCTGCTCAGTTACTGGGATTTTCACGCACAACCATTTCTAGGGTTTACAAAGAATGGTGTGAAAAGGGAAAAACATCCAGTATGCGGCAGTCCTGTGGGCAAAAATGCCTTGTGGATGCTAGAGGTCAGAGGAGAATGGGCCGACTGATTCAAGCTGATAGAAGAGCAACGTTGACTGAAATAACCACTCGTTACAACCGAGGTATGCAGCAAAGCATTTGTGAAGCCACAACACGCACAACCTTATGGCGGATGGGCTACAACAGCAGAAGACCCCACCGGGTACCACTCATCTCCACTACAAATAGGAAAAAGAGGCTACAATTTGCACGAGTTCACCAAAATTGGACTGTTGAAGACTGGAAAAATGTTGCCTGGTCTGATGAGTCTCGATTTCTGTTGAGACATTCAAATGGTAGAGTCTGAATTTGGCATAAACAGAATGAGAACATGTATCCATCCTCTGATGGCTACTTCCAGCAGGATAATGCACCATGTCACAAAGCTCGAATCATTTCAAATTGGTTTCTTGAACATGACAATGAGTTCACTGTACTAAAATGGCCCCCACAGTCACCAGATCTCAACCCAATAGAGCATCTTTGGGATGTGGTGGAACGAGAGCTTCGTGCCCTGGATGTGCATCCCTCAAATCTCCATCAACTGCAAGATGCTATCCTATCAATATGGGCCACAATTTCTAAAGAATGCTATCAGCACCTTGTTGAATCCATGTCACGTAGAATTAAGGCAGTTCTGAAGGCAAAAGGGGGTCCAAAACCGTATTAGTATGGTGTTCCTAATAATTCTTTAGGTGAGTGTATATATATATATATATATATATATACTGAATATATTGTGGGGATTCGCTCTGGTAGTTAAGACTAGCGGATGCAGTATAGAGGCAAAGTACACAGTTTTTTAATCAAACAGTGGTGTTTATTCACACACTGGTGTATAACAAAATGCAGATAAAGTATATAAAAAAACGCAGGTGGCTTGGTGTTTGTTCACACACAAGGAATGTCCATAAACAATAAAAGTCACCTTTTCTCCTGGGTGTTAATTCACACCCTGTTAGCCATTCAGCCTCATCAAGTCCATAGGCGGCCTGTTCGCCTTTAGAGGGGCCTGAGTCCTCCAGCCCGGCTCAAACCTCAAATCCCAACACAGCCCTCAGTTCACAGCACAAAGACTCCTGAGCTCCACTGTCAGAGGGAGGTAAATCCCCACACCTGGCAGTGCTGGCTGGTTTTTATGCCTGGCAAAACCCGGCCTGGAACATAGGGAGTAGTCACCCACCCAGTACTTTGACTACTCCCAGTAAGAGCCGTCCTGGATCAGCTATAACCATGCTAAATCTTTAGGTGTCAATTAGCAATAGCTGCTGCTGACACATCAAATACCGGCTCTTTCTTCACCGAGGCCAGGAACATCGGTGACACATACCCTACATCCACGATGATTCCAGGTACCTTCTTGCAAAATATATATATATATATATCTATATATATAAAACAACAAAAAAGTTCAGTGGCAGCACCGTCAAAGTAAAAAATGCGGGTGCAGCTGGCCCAGTGTGGATAAAAGCCAATCCAAATAGATAAAAATAACAAAAAGGGCAGCACTCCAGAAAGTAAAAGAAGAAAAAATCTTTAATTACCCATATGGGACAAGCGACGTTTCGGCTCAATGTGTGAGCCTTTCTCAAGCCTTTCTGAGCCTTTCCCACGCCCCTACCCACCCCTAGGACCGCCTCCTAAAACCGCCCCTTTAGAGAACAGGTATGCAAGTAAAATTTGGGGGGACTATAAAAGTCCAGCCCAGCAAAGAAACCCCCCAGATGGGGATGGCACTGTTAATGGGGGATCTGGGGATGGCACTGTTAATGGGGGATCTAGGGATGGCACTGTTAATGGGGGATCTGGGGATGGCATCCGCAGATCCCCCATCCTATAGCAGTGCCATCCACAGACCCCCCCATCCTATAACAGTGCAATCCACAGACCCCCCCACCCCATAACAGTGCCATCCACAGACCCCCCCATCCTATAACAGTGCCATCCACAGACCCCCACCCCATAACAGTGCCATCCACAGACCCCCCCACCCCATAACAGTGCCATCCACAGACCCCCCTTAACAGTGCCATCCACAGACCCCCCCCTTAACAGTGCTATCCACAGACCCCCCCCACCCCATAACAGTGCCATCCACAGACCCCCCCACCCCATAACAGTGCCATCCACAGACACCCACCCCATAACAGTGCCATCCACAGACCCCCCACCCCATAACAGTGCCATCCACAGACCCCCCCACCCCATAACAGTGCCATCCACAGACCCCCCACCCCATAACAGTGCCATCCACAGACCCCCCTTAACAGTGCCATCCACAGACCCCCCCACCCCATAACAGTGCCATCCACAGACACCCCCCCCACCCCATAACAGTGCCATCCACAGACACCCATCCACCCCATAACAGTGCCATCCACAGACCCCCCACCCCATAACAGTGCCATCCACAGACACCCCCCCTAATACAGTGCCATCCACAGACCCCACCCCCCCATAACAGTGCCATCCACAGACCCCCATTAACAGTGCCATCCACAGACCCCCCATCCCATAACAGTGCCATCCACAGACCCCTCCCAACCCATAACAGTGCCATCCACAGACACCCCCCACCCCATAACAGTGCCATCCACAGACCCCCCCCTTAACAGTGCCATCTACAGCCCCCCCAACCCATAACAGTGCCATCCACAGACCCCCCCCCCACCCCATAACAGTGCCATCCACAGACCCCCCCTTAACAGTGCCATCCACAGACCCCCCCCTTAACAGTGCTATCCACAGACCCCCCCACCCCATAACAGTGCCATCCACAGACCCCCCCCACTCCATAACAGTGCCATCCACAGACCCCCCCACCCCATAACAGTGCCATCCAGAGAACCCCCCCCACCCCTTAACAGTGCCATCCACAGACCCCCCCACCCCATAACAGTGCCATCCACAGCCCCCCCACCCCATAACAGGGCCATCCACAGACCCCCCCACCCCATAACAGTGCCATCCACAGACCCCCCCCTTAACACTGCCATCCACAGACCCCCCCCTTAACAGTGCCATCCACAGACCCCCCCTTAACAGTGCTATCCACAGACCCCCCCCCCCCATTGCCGCTCCAGTACAGTTATAATGATTCTATTCATGAGGCCCCCTCTGTAGTAGAACATTCAATATATCCATCCTACTCACAGGGCTGTTATCGTAATGCAGGCCGGCCGGGCAGACGAGCGGCAGCGTCACTGACTGACGTCACGTGCCTGCGCTGCCTGCTTCAATCATAAAGTAGGCCGGGCAGGCACGTGAGGTCAGTAAGTGACGCTGCCGCTCGTCTGCCCGGCCGGCCTGGATTACGATAACAGCCCTGTGAGTAGGATGGATATATTGAATGTTCTACTACAGAGGAGGCCTCATGAATAGAATCATTATTAATTTTACACATTCTATAACTGTACTGGAGCTGGGGGCCGGAGCACAGGGAACGCACCGGCCCCCAGCTCCTCCTCCCAGTCCCTCCCCGCTGATACATCGCAGCCTGCGATGCTGGAGCATGGCAGGCTGCGATGTCAAAAGGTGGCGGAACGCCGTTCCGGTGCGTTCCGCCAGAAAAAAAGTATAAAAATTGCAGATTCACACTGAAGGCATCAAAACTATGAATTAACACATGTGGAATTATATACATAGCAAACAAGTGTGAAACAACTGAAAATATGTCATATTCTAGGTTCTTCAAAGTAGCCACCTTTTGCTTTGATTACTGCTTTGCACACTCTTGGCATTCTCTTAATGAGCTTCAAGAGGTAGTCCCCTGAAATGGTTTTCACTTCACAGGTGTGTCAGGTTTAATAAGTGGGATTTCTTGCCTTATAAATGGGGTTGGGACCATCAGTTGCGTTGAGGAGAAGTCAGGTGGATATACAGCTGATAATCCTACTTAATAGACTGTTAGAATTGGTATTATGGCAAGAAAAAAGCAGCTAAGTAAAGAAAAACGAGTGGCCATCATTACTTTAAGAAATGAAGGTCAGTCAGTCAGCCGAAAAATTTGGAAAACTTTGAAAGTAAGGGCTATTTGACCATGAAGGAGAGTGATGGGGTGCTGCGCCAGATGACCTTGCCTCCACAATCACCGGACCTGAACCCAATCGAGATGGTTTGGGGTGAGCTGGACCGCAGAGTGAAGGCAAAAGGGCCAACAAGTGCTAAGCATCTCTCGGAACTCCTTCAAGACTGTTGGAAGTCCATTTCAGGGGACTACCTCTTGAAGCTCATCAAGAGAATGCCAAGCGTGTGCAAAGCAGTAATCAAAGCAAAAGGTGGCTACTTTGAAGAACCTAGAATATGACATATTTTCAGTTGTTTCACATTTGTTTGTTATGTACAGTATATAATTCCACATGTGTTAATTCATAGTTTTGATGCCTTCATAGTCATGAAAATAAAGAAAACTCTTTGAATGAGAAGGTGTCTCCAAACTTTTGGTCTGTACTGTATATAGTGACATAGCATGGTGTTTTGTTTGGGAAGGCAGGTATTTTCCTCCCAACATGGCGGCAGGGATGATTTCTAGCCAGGTGAGATCAAATACTGGACCGGAGTTTAAGTGCCGGTCCGGGTTTTGGTAGCACCTGGCTGTCCTTTAAATAGGAAGCTGGGCTCAGAATCAGAGTCACTGTCTTGGGATCTGAGACATGGTGCCTTACTAGAGGGCTGAGAGCAGCATGCGGGGAAACAGGCCCCCTAAAGCCTGTTGTGGACGCTGAAAGAACCTGTTAACAAGGTGACTGTTTTTGTGCTTTGGACTTTCCTTTGTGTGAACAAACACTAAGACTGTCAATGTTGCTTTGTTTTTTTCTCCTGTGTGAATAAACACTGAAGTTTTGTTTTACAAACTGTTTCTTTTGCCTCTGTTCTGCGTCGCTTACCCTGCCTACCAGAGCAAATCCTCATTATATACAGTGGGATGCGAAAGTTTGGGCAACCTTGTTAATCATCATGATTTTCCTGTATAAATCGTTGGTTGTTACGATAAAAAATGTCAGTTAAATATATCATATAGAAGACACACACAGTGATATTTGAGAAGTGAAATGAAGTTTATTGGATTTACAGAAAGTGTGCTATAATTGTTTAAACAAAATTTGGCAGGTGCATAAATTTGGGCACCACAAAAATGAAATCAAATCAATATTTAGTAGATCCTCCTTTTGCAGAAATTCCAGCCTCTAAACGCTTCCTGCAGGTTCCAATGAGAGTCTGGATTCTGGTTGAAGGTATTTTGGACCATTCCTCTTTACAAAACATCTTTAGTTCATTCAGGTTTGATGGCTTCCGAGCATGGACAGCTCTCTTTAAGTCACACCACAGATTTTCAATTATATTCAGGTCTGGGGACTGAGATGGCCATTCCAGAACGTTGTACTTGTTCCTCTGCATAAATGCCTTAGTGGATTTTGAGCAGTGTTTAGGGTCGTTGTCTTGTTGAAAGATCCAGTCCCGGCGCAGCTTCAGCTTTGTCACTAATTCCTGGACATTGGTCTCCAGAATCTGCTGATACTGAGTGGAATCCATGCGTCCCTCAACTTTGACAAGATTCCCAGTCCCTGCACTGGCCACACAGCCCCACAGCATGATGGAACCACCACCATATTTTACTGTAGGTAGCAGGTGTTTTTCTTGGAATGCTGTGTTATTTTTCCTCCATGCATAACGCCCCTTGTTATGGCCAAATAACTCAATTTTAGTTTCATCAGTCCACAGCACCTTATTCCAAAATGAAGCTGGCTTGTCCAAATGTGCTTTAGCCCACCTCAAGCGGCACTTTTTGTGCTGTGGGCGGAGAAAAGGCTTCCTCTGCATCACTCTCGCATACAGCATCAGTGCGCCGAATGGTTGAACGATGCACAGTGACTCCATCTGCAGCAAGATGATGTTGTAGGTCTTTGGTGCTGGTCTGTGGGTTGACTCTGACTGTTCTCACCATTCATCGCTTCTGTCTATCCGAGATTTTTCTTGGTCTGCCACTTCGAGCCTTAACTTGAACTGAGCCTGTGGTCTTCCATTTCCTCAATATGTTCCTAACTGTGGAAACAGACAGCTGAAATCTCTGAGACAGCCTTCTGTATCCTTCCCCTAAACCATGATGGTGAACAATCTTTGTCTTCAGGTCATTTGAGAGTTGTTTTGAGACCCCCATGTTGCTACTCTTCAGAGAAAATTAAAAGAGGAGGGAAACTTACAATTGACCCCCTTAAATACTCTTTCTCATAATTGGATTCACCTGTGTATGTAGGTCAGGGGTCACTGAGCTTACCAAGTCAATTTGAGTTCCAATAATTAGTTCTAAAGGTTTTGGAATCAATAAAATGACAACAGTGCCCAAATTTATGCACCTGCCTAATTTTGTTTAAACAATTATAGCACACTTTCTGTAAATCCAATAAACTTCATTTCACTTCTCAAATATCACTGTGTGTGTCTCCTATATGATATATTTAACTGACATTTTTTATCGTAACAACCGACGATTTATACAGGAAAATCATGACGATTAACAAGGTTGTCCAAACTTTCGCATCCCACTGTATATATATATATATATATATATAGAGAGGAAAAGTCAAGGCAGCACTCCTAGTAAAGTTGGTTGGGTGCCAGCGGCGACAACACCTTACCAAGGTGTACAATATAAAAGAAAGAAAGACACCGCAGCACGTCCGTTGAAGTGAAAAAAGTGGGACCCTTTATTCACCTGTGCGACGTTTCAGTCCGCTTACTGGGACCATTTTCAAGCAATGCTTGAAAATGGTCCCAGTAAGCGGACTGAAACGTCGCACAGGTGAATAAAGGGTCCCACTTTTTTCACTTCAACGGACGTGCTGCGGTGTCTTTCTTTCTTTTATATATATATATATATATATATATATTTAATGTTTATCAATTTAATGGATTTCATGTTTTATTTAAATCCATTGAACGCGTTCGTGCATTCAACCACCTCTTTACAATTTCCTGACACTACTGTATCTAACAAGGGCAACAAAGTTATTTTTTAAAGGGGTTGTCCCACTTCAGCAAATGGCATTTATCATGTAAAGAAAGTTAATACAAGGCTCTTACTAATGTATTGTGATTGTCCATATTGCCCATTGCTTGCTTCATAAATTTTTCCATTGCATTATACACTGCTCATATCCAGGGGTTACATCAACCACTTCAGCACAGATATGAGGTGGCCGGGACAGGAACTGCTGCACATGCATGTTTGTGCATGCTCCCATCGTCCCATCCACTAGAGAGGCTGTCACTTTTTCCTATAGTGTGCAAGCACGACCACTGCTGGTGAATTGCAGGGTGGTCGTAACTTTATACAGCTATATCCACAGAAATATAAAAAAAAGTTATAGCTTTTGGAATGTGTTGAATTTAATGTAATTTGGAGTTTCCTCAGTTGGGTAACAGTGATGCGCCTTTTGACATGAGAGGTGCCCCATAATGTAGATGTGTTTGTAGCAAAGGAGATGAGAGTATCTGTGTAGCAATAGTGGAAGGGTTGCAAGAAAAAGTATGTGAACCCTTTGGAATGATATGGATTTCTGCACAAATTGGTCATAAAATGTGATCTGATCTTCATCTAAGTCACAACAATAGACAATCACAGTCTGCTTAAACTAATAACACACAAAGAATTAAATGTTACCATGTTTTTATTGAACACACCATGTAAACATTCACAGTGCAGGTGGAAAAAGTATGTGAACCCCTAGACTAATGACATCTCCAAGAGCTAATTGGAGTGAGCCAACTGGAGTCCAATCAATGAGATGAGATTGGAGGTGTTGGTTACAGCTGCCCTGCCCTAAAAAAAAAACCACACACCAGTTCTGGGTTTGTGTCACCGCCAGATCTCTGAGAAGTTCTGACAGGCGTTCTTCAGTACCTCTTGCATGATGTTCTTTTGTTTTGGTTTCATTTTGTCATCTCTTCTCCCTCTCCCAGCTGCCATCTATTAGAAGTGATTGCCTCCCTTTATATCCCCTCCCATACTGTCTCACTTTGCGGTTTATACTACTTCCTGGATTGTGCACACTGCTAGATGCTGCAACTGCTGGTTCCTCAGATAATTCTATTCCTTTATTTGTGTTTTCCTGTTGGCTTGATTCTAGGTGACCCTGACTCCCTCCGTATTGAGTGTAGGGAGCCGGTGGTCGTGTCCCCTCACTATTATAGGGTTTTCAAGTGTCACTCAGTCTAGGTACGAGAGCATGCAACTTTCTGTCATAAAGATCTTTGCATGGGCTGAGCAGTCAGGGAGAGCTCTAGGGCTTTTATAGGGCTCACCCATATGTTCCTTAGTTTGGGATCAAGTCAGTCGGATCTTTATTTGTGACTTCTAGTTTTCTGCAAGACCATCCATGACAGTTTGCTTTTCACAAGAAGCATTGCCTGATGTGAATGATCCCTCACACAAAAGAGCTCTCAGAAGACCTATGATTAAGAATTCTTGACTTGCATAAAGCTGGAAAGGGTTATAAAAGTATCTCAAAAAGCCTTGCTGTTCATCAGTCCACGGTAAGACAAATTGTCTATAAATGGAGAAAGTTCAGCACTGCTGCTACTCTCCCTAGGAGTGGCCGTCCTGTAAAGATGACTGCAAGAGCACAGCGCAGACTGCTCAATGAGGTGAAGAAGAATCCTAGAGTTTCAGCTAAAGACTTACAAAAGTCTCTTGCATATGCTAACATCCCTGTTAGCGAATCTATGATATGTAAAACACTAAACAAGAATGGATTTCATGGAAGGATACCACAGAGGAAGCCACTGCTGTCCAAAAAAAACATTGCTGCACGTTTATAGTTTGCACAAGAGCACCTGGATGTTCCACAGCAGTACTGGCAAAATATCCTGTGGACAGATGAAACCAAAGTTGAGTTGTTTGGAAGAAACACACAACACTATGTGTGGAGAAAAGCAGGCACAGCACACCAACATCAAAACCTCATCCTAACTGTGAAGTATGGTGGTGGGGGCATCATGGTTTGGGGCTGCTTTGCTGCGTCAGGGCCTGGATGGATTGCTATCATCAAAGGAAAAATGAATTCCCAAGTTTATCAAGACATTTTGCAGGAGAACTTAAGGCCATCTGTCCACCAGCTGAAGCTCAACAGAAGATTGGTGTTGCAACAGGACAACGACCCAAAGCATAGAAGTAAATCAACAACAGAATGGCTTAAACAGAAGAAAATACGCCTTCTGGAGTGGCCCACTCAGAGTCCTGACCTCAACCTGATTGAGATGCTGTGGCATGACTTTAAGAAGACGATTCACACCAGACATCCCAAGAATATTGCTGAACTGAAACAGTTCTGTAAAGAGGAATGGTCAATAATTACTCCTGACCGTTGTGCACGTCTGATCTGCAACTACAGGAAATGTTTGGTTGAAGTTATTGCTGCCAAAGGAGGTTCAACCAGTTATTAAATCCAAGGGTTCACATACTTTTTCCACCTGCACTGTGAAAGTTTACATGGTGTGTTCAATAAAAACATGGTAACATTTAATTCTTTGTGTGTTATTAGTTTAAGCAGACTGTGATTGTCTATTGTTGTGACTTAGATGAAGATCAGATCACATTTTATGACCAATTTGTGCAGAAATCCATATCATTCCAAAGGGTTCACATACTTTTTCTTGCAACTGTAATTGATCATGCATGCACTGTAGTACTTTTAATATTTCATATACGACAACTGCAATGTAACGCCATCTATTGGTGTATTTTTTTAATGCTTTGTGGTCTTGCCAAGATAGAATCTTAACATCATGGTTGAATTCCTGGCTCAGCGGACTCACGAGCCGCTGGCGAGTCTTGTGTATGTGCAGTTCATTGTTTGAGATATACTTGCCATGTTTTCAATAAGATGGAGTTCACTGATAGGGATTAGCAAACTTGTGTTTTACCAGTTCAAGTCCGGGGTCTGGGTTTTATTACAATTCCAATATGGATTCTGTTACCACAGGCCATAACGGAATTCTATGATGGAATGCATAACAGAATGCCTTTAAAAATTAAGGGGCATTCCGTCATAATAGAAGTCTATGGGCCGCATAACTGATCCGTCTGGTTTCTGTTATGTTTTTGACATGCTAACATGAGTCAAATATATTGAGTGTTTGACATACCATTTCACATTAGGGGCATTAATTTATCAATGTGATATTTCTTTGATGCATATTTATGTATATTATTTTACATGACTGTTACTTGTGTGATTACACTGTTTATTGTTGTGCACATATATACCACAAGTGTTGTATGTCACAATTGCTTAAGAAAGGCCCCAATTAGCAAGGCTGAAACATCTAATGGATAATTAAAAGAACCACATCAGTTTTTTTTTACAGTAACTGCTGCCTCATTCTAAAGTGTGCGTGTATATATACAGTGAGGAACAGAAGCATTTGAACACCCTGCGATTTTGCAAGTTCTCCCACTTAGAAATCTTCGAGGGGTCTGAAATTTACATTGTAGGTGCATTCCCACTCTGAGAGATGGAATTTAAAAATAAAAAAATCAGGAAATCACATTGTATGATTTTTAAAGAATTTATTTGTCTTGCACTGCTGAACATAAGTACAGTATTTGAACACCTGAGAAAATCTGTCTTAATATTTGGTACAGAAGCCTTTGTTTGCAATTACAGAGGTCAAACGTTTCCTGTAGTTCTTGACCAGGTTTGCACACACTGCAACAGGGATTTTGGCTCACACTCCTTCATACAGATCTCCTCTAGATCTGTCAGGTTTCGGGGCTGTAGCTGAGCAACACTGAGTTTCAGCTCCCTCCAAAGATGTTCAATTGGATTTAGGTCTGGAGACTGGCTAGGCCACTCCAGAACCTTGATATGCTTCTTACAGAGCCACTCCTTGGTTATCCTGGCTGTGTGCTTCAGGTCGTTGTCATGTTAGAAGACCCAGCCACGACCCACCTTCAATCCTCTGACTGAGGACAGGAGGTTGTTGCTCAAAATATCACAATAAATGGCCCCATTCATCCTCTCCTTAATACAGTGCAGTCGTCCTGTCCCCTTCGCAGAATAACACCCCCAAAGCATGATGTTACCACCCCCATGCTTCACAGTAGGGATGGTGTTCTTGGGATGCAACTCATCCTTCTTTTTCCTCCAAACATGACGAGTGAAGTTTAGACCAAATAGTTCTACTTTGGTATCATCTGACTACATGACTTTCTCCCATGCCTCCTCTGGATCATCCAGATGGTCATTGGCAAACTTCAGACGGGCCTGGACATGTGATGACTTGAGCAGGGGAACCTTCCGTGCAATGCATTATTTGAAACCATGACGGCATAGTGTTCTACCGATCTTTAAAACTGTGGTCCCAGCTCTCTTCATGTCATTGACCAGCTCCTCCCTTGTAGCTCTGGGCTGATTCCTCACCTTTCTTATCATCAGTGATACCCCACGAGGTGAGATCTTGCATGGAGCCCCAGTCCGAGGGAGACTGACAGTCGTCTTTAGCCTCTTCGATTTTCTAACAATTGCTCCAACAGTTGATCTATTTTCACAAAGCTGCTTGGCACTTGCCCCGTAGCCCTTTCCAGCCTTGTGGAGGTCCACAATTTTGTCTCTTGTGTCTTTTGACAGATCTTTGGTCTTGCCCATGGTAGTAGTTGGCGTCTGACTAACTGTGGGGTGGACAGGTGTCTTTAAAGAGATCAGACAGGTGCTACTAAGTTAGATTAATGAGTGAAGTAGATGTTGACTTTTTAAAAGCACAGTAACTGGTCTTTGAGAGTCAGAATTCTTGCTGTTTCTCAGGTGTTCAAATACTTATGTTCAGCAGTGCAAGACAAATAAATTCTTAAAAAATCATACAATGTGATTTCCTGATTTATTAATTTTTTTTATTCTGTCTCTCAGAATGGGAATGCACCAACAATGTGAATTTCAGACCCCTCCATGATTTCTAAGTGGGAGAACTTGCAAAATCACAGGGTGTTCAAATACTTCTGTTCCTCACTATATACAGTCAGGTCCATAAATATTGGGACATAAACACAATTCAAACATTTTTGGCTCTATACACCACCACAATGGATTTGAAATGAAACGAACAAGATATGCTTTAACTGCAGACAGACAGTCAGCTTTAATTTGAGGGTATTTGCATCCAAATCAGGTGAACGGTGTAGAAATTACAACAGTTTGCATATGTGCCTCCCACTTGTTACGGGACCAAAAGTAATGGGACAATTGGCTTCTCAGCTGTTCTATGCCCAGGGGTGTGTTATTCCCTCATTATCCCAATTACAATGAGCAGATAAAAGGTCCAGAGTTCATTTCAATTGTGCTATTTGCATTTGGAATCTGTTGCTGTCAACTCTCAAGATGAGATCCAAAGAGTTGTCACTATCAGTGACGCAAGCCATCATTAGGCTGAAAAAACAAAACAAACCCATCAGAGAGATACAAAAACATTAGGCGTGGCTAAAACAACTGTTTGGAACATTCTTAAAAAGAAGGAACGCACCGGTGAGCTCAGCAACACCAAAAGACCTGGAAGACCATTGAAAACAACTGTGGTGGTTGACCGAAGAATTCTTTCCCTGGTGAAGAAAACACCCTTCACAACAGTTGGCCATATCAAGAACACTCTCCAGGAGGTAGGTGTATGTGTGTCAAAGTCAACAATCAAGAGAAGACTTCACCAGAGTGAATACAGAGGGTTCACCACAAGATGTAAACCATTGGTGAGCCTCAAAAACAGGAAGGCCAGATTAGAGTTTTCCAAACAACATCTAAAAAAGCATTTACAGTTCTGGAACAACATCCTATGGACAGATAAGACCAAGATCAACTTGTACCAGAGTGGTGGGAAGAGAAGAGTATGGAGAAGGAAAGGAACTGCTCATGATCCTAAGCATACCACCTCATCAGTGAAGCATGGTGGTGGTAGTGTCATGGTGTGGGCATGTATGGCTGCTAATGGAACTGGTTCTCTTGTATTTATTGATGATATGACTGCTGACAAAAGCAGCAGGATGAATTCTGAAGTGTTTCAGGCAATAGTATCTGCTCATATTCAGCCAAATACTCCAGAACTCATTGGACAGCGCTTCACAGTGCAGATGGACAATGACCCAAAGCATACTGCAAAAGCAACCAAAGAGTTTTTAAGGGAAATAAGTGGAATGTTATGCAATGGCCAAGTCAATCACCTGACCTGAATCCGATTGAGGACGCATTTCACTTGCTGAAGACAAAACTGAAGGGTTAATGCCCCAAGAACAAGCAGGAATTGAAGAAAATTGCAGTTGAGGCCTGGCAGAGCATCACCAGGGATGAAACCCAGCATCTGGTGATGTCTATGCATTCCAGACTTCAGGCTGTAATTGACTGCAAAGGACTTACAACCAAGTATTAAAAAGTGAAAATTTGATTTATGATTAATATTCTGTCCCATTACTTTTGGTTCCTTAACAAGTGGGAGGCACATATGCAAACTGTTGTAATTCCTACACCATTCACCTGATTTGGATGTAAATACCGTCAAATTAAAGCTGACAGTCTGCAGTTAAAGCACATCTTGTTCGTTTCATTTCAAATCCATTGTGGTGGTGTATAGAGCCAAAAATGTTAGAATTGTGTTGATGTCCCAATATTTATGGACCTGACTGTGTATATATATATATATATATATATATATCTTTGGGGTCATCTGAAGGCAATTGTCTATGCTGTGAAGATACGAGATGTGCAGCACCTGAAACTAAGGATACTGGAAGCCTGTGCTAGCATTTCTCCTGCGGTGTTGCTATCAGTGTGTGAAGAGTGGGAGAAGAGGGTTACATTGACAATCCAACACAGGGTGGGCCATATATACACAGGGTGGGACATTTATATGGATACACCTTAATAAAATGGGAATGGTTGGTGATATTAACTTCCTGTTTGCGGCACATTAGTATATGTGAGGGGGGAAACTTTTCAAGATGGGTGGTGACCATGGCGGCCATTTTTAAGTCGGCCATTTTGAATCCAACTTTTGTTTTTTCAATAGGAAGAGGGTCATGTGACACATCAAACTTATTGGGAATTTCACAAGAAAAACAATGGTGTGCTTGGTTTTAACGTAACTTTGTTCTTTCATGAGTTATTTACAAGTTTCTGACCACTTATAAAATGTGTTCAATGTGCTGCCCATTGTGTTGGATTGTCAATGCAACCCTCTTCTCCCACTCTTCACACACTGATAGCAACACCGCAGGAGAAATGCTAGCACAGGCTTCCAGTATCCGTAGTTTCAGGTGCTGCACATCTCGTATCTTCACAGCATAGACAATTGCCTTCAGATGACCCCAAAGATAAAAGTCTAAGGGGTCAGATCGGGAGACCTTGGGGGCCATTCAACTGGCCCACGATGACCAATCCACTTTCCAGGAAACTGTTCATCTAGGAATGCTCGGACCTGACACCCATAATGTGGTGGTGGGTGCACCATCTTGCTGGAAAAACTCAGGGAACGTGCCAGCTTCAGTGCATAAAGAGGGAAACACATCATCATGTAGCAATTTCGCATATCCAGTGACCCCCTTAGACTTTTATCTTTGGGGTCATCTGAAGGCAATTGTCTATGCTGTGAAGATACGAGATGTGCAGCACCTGAAACTAAGGATACTGGAAGCCTGTGCTAGCATTTCTCCTGCGGTGTTGCTATCAGTGTGTGAAGAGTGGGAGAAGAGGGTTACATTGACAATCCAACACAATGGGCAGCACATTGAACACATTTTATAAGTGGTCAGAAACTTGTAAATAACTCATGAAAGAATAAAGTTACGTTAAAACCAAGCACACCATTGTTTTTTTTGTGAAATTCCCAATAAGTTTGATGTCACATGACCCTCTTCCTATTGAAAAAACAAAAGTTGGATTCAAAATGGTCAACTTCAAAATGGCCACCATGGTCACCACCCATCTTGAAAAGTTTCCCCCCTCACATATACTAATGTGTCACAAACAGGAAGTTAATATCACCAACCATTCCCATTTTATTAAGGTGTAGCCATATAAATGGCCCACCCTGTGTATATATATATAATAGGAATTAGCTCTGTAGCGGTGGGCAAAACTGGATCAAATTCAGAGACGGTGATACAGATGGCACGCAACTATTAACAGTTGTGTGATGTTTCCCTTCATTACATGGCAACAATTGTACGTGCAGTGATTTTGTCATACTAATCCAATTGTCTAAAGGATTGGAAGCATAATGAGGTAAAACTCATATATTTCTGTGGATGCCTGTGAGAATTAGCTCTGTAGCGGTAGGCAGAATGAGATCAAAGGCAGTCAGAGAGAGTGACACAGAAGTAATTTCATACAGGGCTTTGCCTGTTCTTTACTTTGTTTCACACAATAAACGTATAGCCTTTACATTCAGGCCCAAAAACACAAGCTGAGCGCTAACTAAGCATATAAGTTTCTCTGACTATACAAGAGGCTTACAACAAAATACTTGAACAAAATTATATACAAGTGTTACCTCACACCAGGAGTAAATCTAGAAATAGCTAGCAATCACAGTACATTCTCTCCAGACAGGTTCTGTCACCTCCGATGGTTCTCTCTCTCTAGTGCACACCTTGCACCTTAATAGTCCCGAAATCAGCTGGACTTTGTCACAAAGAAAACTTGTACTGGCAAGGAAGAGAATGATAGGCACCACTATCAACCTGCACTTCATTCCATAAAAATCCAGGCCTGAACATAGGACGAACCAAGGCCCTTAGCAAACTACTGTAGTTTTTGCTAGAGATGCTTTCCTGGATTCCTTATATCTCATTCCTGGAAGAGATATATATTTCCATGATCACTATCTCACATACAGTATGTACATATATTAGTGGTATATCCCCAAGTCCTGCCAGAAGCTTTTCAGTGGCAGTTTTCCTAAATGTTTAGCTGTTCCCAATAAGTTTCATTTGCTATTTCTCCCAGCTTTCCCAAACTCCTCTGTAATAGTCTGACATTTTACTGTTACCTGACTACATTCATTGCAGCTGCCATAAAGTATAAACCTAATGCATCTGTACAGACATCGCAGGAAAGAAATATGTGTCTCTGATATATAATAGAAAAGAATTTTAAAAAATAATAATAATTACACCATTTTAATAACAAACACTTTTTAAAGATTTACATGTAATCAATTCAAGGTTTCATCACAAGAAATTGCAATATAGTGTAAGCAGGGATCGCTCTCTCTCAGGGGGTCGCAATCACAGACAACAGGATTTAGTGTCCAAACTGGTGCTATATTATGGCACTTCAGCACCCGCACAAACATAAGCATCAAAACAAACACCTGTCCGCCTGGGCTCTAACTAAAGTTTGGTTCCCTGACTCACCTCTAAACAGAGCTTATACACAGGGTCCCAAGGTCCAGGCCTTTTGCAGCTTCGCTCACGGAACACAAGTCCAGATAGGGAAGAAAGAGATCCGGCTACACGTAGACTCGTGGCCCATCAGCCCTCCTGGCTGAGAACACCCAGAGCTTCACTAGATCTCTGTTTCCAAGTCCTCTCTTCCCAGACTGACACACAGAGGGTTGGTTTTATCCCTTCTTGATTACAGCAGGCCTGACCTGTGATGACCTCAGGTAAAAAGACAACACACGTACTGGAAGGGTGTGGACTGGCAGATTAGTGATGTGCAGCATAGGCAATATTAGTTTTCGCCATATTTCGTGAATTTTTGGCCTAATATTTGCCATAAATTCGTAAATTCTAGAATTCGTGATCTCCATTCATTATTTTCTTGATTGTGAAAATCGGCAATGAAATATGCGCGTATTGCGGACGCAATACAGGCGTGGCTCACTTTTGCTACATTTTTCAAGCTGCTAGAAGTTTCCTGAGACTGGAGAAAATGGTTGGCAGCAACTTTCGTGACTGTGAGGAAGAACTCCTGATTAGAGTTGAGCGGACACCTGGATGTTCGCGTTCAGCAGGTTCGGCCGAACTTGAAAAAAAAGTTCGGGTTCGGGACCCGAACTTGACCCCGAACCCCATTGAAGTCAATGGGGACCCGAACTTTTGGGCACTAAAATAGTCCTGGAAAGGGCTAGAGGGCTGCAAAAGGCATCAAAATGTGCTTAAGAGCATGACAACTGTTCTGCAAACAAATGTGGATAGGGAAATTACTTAAAATACAGAAAAATTGAAAATAACAATCTGGATCTAGGAGTAGGAGGTTGGGAGGCGGTGGATGTGGCGGTGTAGGTTGACGTGGCGGTGTAGGTGGAAGCGGCGGTGAAGGAGGAATAGGTAGCCAACACTGATTTGTGTTATTTTTTATTTTTAAATTGGGGTATCCCCCAAAATATTGGGACATATAACAAAATAAAACTAAGAATAAGTGCACTTGAGTACAAGAATGGATGGTTGAGGCTGGTATAAATGTCTATTCTGCACAAGGTACGGACAAGTCCTGTGGGATCCATGCCTGGTTCATTTTAATAAACGTAAGCTTGTCCACATTGGCTGCGGCCTGTGATAATGCTCTCTGCCATGCTAAACACACGTTCACACTATACACTGGCTGCAGGGCAGGTCAGCACCTCCAAGGCTGACTAAGCTTTTCCACATTTTTGCCATGCTAACCCTGCCTTCATAGGTGCTGGTGGTGCCCCAGCTGCATTGGCGACCTCTTCCTCCTACTCTGCCTTCGCCTTGTGCTTGCACTGTGCCCCCGCTGTCAGGTGGGAATGCTATCATCAGCGTGCGCTTGTAGTCGCGCAGCTTCCGATCAGTAACAGATGTTTTCACTAAATTTAGTTCCCTGTCAGCAATGCAGAGCAGGGGTTCATTCACGGCAAAAGGGGGTTCATGTCACCCAGCAATACAACAGAGGATTTTGAGAGATTTAGGCCCCTGTCACCCAGGCACAGTAGGGGTTCATTCACAGCAAAAGGGGGTTCATGTCACCCAGCAATAGAACAGAGGATTTTTTGAGATTTAGGCCACTGTCACCCAGGCACAGCAGGGGTTCATTCACGGCAAAAGGGGGTTCATGTCACCCAGCAATACAACAGAGGATTTTGAGAGATTTTGGCCCCTGTCAGCAATGCAGAGCAGGGTTTCATTCACGGCAAAAGGGGGTTCATGTCACCCAGCAATACAACAGAGTATTTTGTGAGATTTAGGCCCCTGTCACCCAGGCACAGCAGGGGTTCATTCACGGCAAAAGGGGGTTCATGTCACCCAGCAATACAACAGAGGATTTTGAGAGATTTAGGCCCCTGTCAGCAATGCAAAGCAGGGGTTCATTTACGGCAAAAGGGGGTTCAGGTCACCCAGCAATACAACAGAGGATTTTGAGAGATTTTGGCCCCTGTCAGCAATGCAGAGCAGGGTTTCATTCACGGCAAAAGGGGGTTCATGTCACCCAGCAATACAACAGAGTATTTCGTGAGATTTAGGCCCCTGTCACCCAGGCACAGCAGGGGTTCATTCACGGCAAAAGGGGGTTCATGTCACCCAGCAATACAACAGAGGATTTTGAGAGATTTAGGCCCCTGTCAGCAATGCAGAGCAGGGGTTCATTCACGGCAAAAGGGGGTTCATGTCATCCAGCAATACAACAGAGGATTTTGAGAGATTTAGGCCCCTGTCACCCAGGCACAGCAGGGATTCATTCACGGCAAAAGGGGGATCATGTCACCCAGCAATACAACAGAGGATTTTGAGAGATTTAGGCCCCTGTCAGCAATGCAGAGCAGGGGTTCATTCACGGCAAAAATGGGGGTTCATGTCACCCAGCAATACAACAGAGGATTTTTAAAGAGATTTAGGCCCCTGTCACCCAGGCACAGCAGGGGTTTGTATACGCCAAAAATGGTAAAATGTCACCCGACAATTGAAAATAAGATTTTTTTCAATTTAGGGCACTAAAATTGGCATTTTTTTAAAAATTAAAATGGCTCTAAAATAGTCCTTAAAAAGGCTAGAGGGATGTAAAAGACAGTAATATGTGCTTTAGAGCATGGCAACTGCTCTGCAAACAAATGTGGATAGGGAAATACCTTAAAATGAAATAAAATAACTAAAAATTACAAATTATTAACCTGCAACTCAGAGATGGAGGTGGATATGGAGTAGGAGGTTGAGGAGACGGTGAATGTGGTGTTGTAGGTGGAGGCAGCAATGGAGGAGGAGGAGGTAGCAAACAATGTTTTAAAAATTTTTTTATTGGGGTAGGTAGCCCCCAAAATATTGGGACAAATAAAAAATAAATAAAAAAAAGAATCATTGCACTTGACTTGAGTACAAGAATGTATGTTTGATAGTGGTATAAATGTCTATTCTGCACAAGGTACAGACAAGTCTTGTGGGATCCAAGCCTGGTTCATTTTAATGAACGTGAGCTTGTCCACGTTGGCTGTGGACAGGCGGCTGCATCTGTCTGTAATGACGCCTCCTGCCGTGCTAAATACATGTTCAGAGAGCACACTGGCTGCACGGCAGGCCAGCACCTCCAGGGCATACAGGGCAAGCTCTGGCCATGTGGACAATTTTGAGACCCAGAAGTTGAATGGGGCAGAACCATCAGTCAGTACGTGTAGTCGTGTGCACAGGTACTGTTCCACCATGTTGTTCAAATGCTGCCTCCTGCTAACACGCTCCATATCAGCAGTTGGGGCCGGTTGTTGCGGCGAGGTGACAAAGCTTTTCCACATGTCGGCCATGCTAACCCTGCCTTCTGAGGTGCTGGCGCTGACACAGCTGCGTTGATGACCTCTTCCTCCTCCCCTGCCTTCGCCTTGTGCTTCCACTTTTCCCCCGGCGTCAGTCGGGAATGCTCTCAGGAGCGCGTCTACCAGCGTGCGCCTGTAGTCGCACATCTTCCGATCACGCTCCAGTGAGGAAATTAAGGACGGCACATTGTCTTTGTAGCGGGGATCCAGCAGGGTGGCCACCCAGTAGTCAGCACACGTTAAAATGTGGGCAACTCTGCAGTCGTTGCGCAGGCACTGCAGCATGTAGTCGCTCATGTGTGCCAGACTGCCCAGAGGTAAGGACAAGCTGTCCTCTGTGGGAGGCGGATCGTCTGCGTCCTCCGTATCCCCCCAGCCACGCACCAGTGATGGGCCCGAGCTGCGTTGGATACCACCCCGCTGTGAACATGCTTCATCCTCATCCTCCTCCTCCCCATCATCCTCCTCCTCCTCCTCATCCTAGTGGGCCCTGGCTGGCCAAATTTGTACCTGGCCTCTGCTGTTGCAAAAATCCTCTTTCTGTGCCACTTCTAAAAGACTGGCCTGAAAGTGTTAGAGATGACCCCTTTTCCTCCTCCTCGTCCTGGGCCACATCCTCTTTCATCATCGCCCTAAGTGTTTTCTCAAGGAGACATAGAAGTGGTATTGTAACGCTGATAACGGTGTCATCGCCACTGGCCATGTTGGTGGAGTACTCGAAACAGCGCAACAGGGCACACAGGTCTCGCATGGAGGCCCAGTCATTGGTGGTGAAGTGGTGCTGTTCCGCAGTGCGACTCACCTATGCGTCCTGCAGCTGAAACTCCACTATGGCCTGCTGCTGCTCGCACAGTCTCTCCAGCATGTGCAAGGTGGAGTTCCACCTGGTGGGCACGTTGCATATGAGGCGGTGAGCGGGAAGGCAGAAGTTACGCTGTAGAGCAGACAGCCGAGCGGCGGCAGGATGAGAATGCCAGAAGCGCGCACAGACGGCCCGCAATTTACGCAGCAGCTCTGACATGTCGGGGTAGTTGTGAATGAATTTCTGCACCACCAAATTCAGCACATGCGCCAGGCAAGGGATGTGCGTCAAACCGGCTAGTCCTAGAGCTGCAACGAGATTTCGCCCATTATCGCACACCACCAGGCCGAGCTTGAGGCTCACTAGCAGCAACCACTCGTCAGTCTGTTGTTCTATACCCCGCCACAACTCCTGCGCGGTGTCGGGCCTGTCCCCCAAACACATCAGTTTCAGAAGGGCCTGCTGACGTTTACCCCTGGCTGTGCTGAAGTTGGTGGGGAAGGTCTGTCACTGACCGGATGAGGAGGTGGTAGAAAATCAACCCCTCCCACAAATATTCATGAGGGAGAGATGAGTCATTGTTGTTACTGCTGCATGTAAACACAGCAATAACAGAACCTGGAAAAGGTGTAAGGATCGTTCTTTTTTCAAAAAATCAAGCTTGACTAATGTATATGTATATCCTGATTAATTTTGTTAGGTTTTATTTTTTTTCCCATAACTCGGATAACCCCTTTAAGTATGTTAAAAATTATTAACCGCCAATATAAACTCTGATGTAGGGCACTGCACTGTATTTTTTTTTTTTTTAACTCTATATGACAGCGGTATTTGTGGCCTAAATGTGACACTCACTTATGCATGTCTTATCCCAGATGTGCAGTATATCAGAGGGTTTTTTCACCCCAGTAACCAAAGAGCCTTATTTCTGGCCTAAATGTGACAGTTACTGATGCTTGTCTAATCCCAGATGTGCAGTATATTAGAGGCTTTTTTCACCCCAGTATGCCAAAGCTGTATTTCTGTCCTAAATGTGACAGTGACTTATGCACGTGTAATCCCAGATGTGCAGTATATTACAGTTTTTTTTTTACCCTAACCAAAAAGCTGTATTTCTGTCCTAAATGTGACAGTCAGTTATGCACGTGTAATCCCAGATGTGCAGTATATGAGAGGCTTTTTTTACCCCAGTATGCCAAAGCCGTATTTATGGCCTAAATGTGACAGTGACTTATGCACGTGTAATCCCAGATGTGCAGCATATTAGAGGGTTTTTTCACCCTAACCAAAAAGCTGTATTTCTGTCCTAAATGTGACAGTGACTTATGCACGTGTAATCCCAGATGTGCAGTATATTATAGGGTTTTTTCACCCTAACCAAAAAGCTGTATTTCTGTCCTAAATGTGACAGTGACTTATGCATGTGTAAAACAGATGTGCAGTATATTAGAGGCTTTTTTCACCCCAGTATGCCAAAGCCATATTTATGCCCTAAATGTGACAGTGATTTATGCTTGTGTAATACCAGATGTGCAGTATATTAGAGGGTTTTTTCACCCTAACCAAAAAGCTGCATTTCTGTCCTAAATGTGACAGTCACTTATGCATGTGTAATCCCAGATGTGCAGTATATGAGAGGCTTTTTTCACCCCAGTAACCAAAAAGCCTTATTTATGGCCTAAATATGACAGTGACTTATGCACGTGTAATCCCAGATGTGCAGTATATTAGAGGGATTTTTCACCCTAACCAAAAAGCTGTATTTCTGTCCTAAATGTGACAGTGACTTATGCACGTGTAATCACAGATGTGCAGTATATTAGAGTGTTTTTTCACCCTAAACAAAAAAGCTGTATTTCTGTCCTAAATGTGACAGTGACTCATGCACGTGTAAACCCAGATGTGCAGTATATAAGAGGCTTTTTTCACCCCAGTATGCCAAAGCCGTATTTATGGCCTAAATGTGTCAGTCACTTATGCACGTCTAATCCCAGATGTGCAATATATTAAAGGGTTTTTTCACCCTAACCAAAAAGCTGTATTTCTGTCCTAAATGTGACAGTCACTTATGCTTGTCCAATCCCAGATGTGCAGTATATTAGAGGGTTTTTTCACCCTAACTAACAAGCTGTATTTCTGTCCTAAATGTGACAGTGACTTATGCATGTGTAATCCCAGATGTGCAGTATATTAGAGGGTTTTTTCACCCTAACCAAAAAGCTGTATTTCTGTCCTAAATGTGACAGTGACTTATGCATGTGTAATCCCAGATGTGCAGTATATGAGAGGCTTTTTTCACCCTAGTATGCCAAAGCCGTATTTATGGCCTAAATGTGACAGTGACTTATGCATGTGTAATCCCAGATGTGTAGTCTATTAGAGGTTTTTTCACCCCAGTATGCCAAAGCCGTATTTATGGCCTAAATGTGACAGTGACTTATGCACGTGTAATCCCAGGTGTACAGTATATTAGAGGGTTTTTTCACCCTAACCAAAAAGCAGTATTTCTGTCCTAAATGTGACAGTGACTTATGCACGTGTAATCACAGATGTGCAGTATATTAGAGTGTTTTTTCACCCTAACCAAAAAGCTGTATTTCTGTCCTAAATGTGACAGTGACTCATGCACGTGTAATCCCAGATGTGCAGTATGAGAGGCTTTTTTCGCCCCAGTATGCCAAAGCCGTATTTATGGCCTAAATGTGTCAGTCACTTATGCATGTCTAATCCCAGATGTGCAGTATATTAGAGGGTTTTTTCACCCTAACCAAAAACCTGTATTTCTGTACTAAATGTGACAGTCACTTATGCTTGTCCAATCCCAGATGTGCAGTATATTAGAGGGTTTTTTAACTCTAACCAAAAATCTGTATTTCCGTCCTAAATGTGACAGTGACTTATGCACGTGTAATCACAGATGTGCAGTATATTAGAGGGTTTTTTCACCCTAACCAAAAAGCCGTATTTCTGTCCTAAATGTGAAAGTGACTCATGCACGTGTAATCCCAGATGTGCAGTATATGAGAGGCTTTTTTCACCCCAGTATGCCAAAGCCGTATTTATGGCCTAAATGTGTCAGTCACTTATGCATGTCTAATCACAGATGTGCAATATATTAGAGGGTTTTTTCACCCTAACCAAAAAGATGTATTTCTGTCCTAAATGTGACAGTCACTTATGCTTGTCCAATCCCAGATGTGCAGTATATTAGAGGGTTTTTTCACCCTAACCAAAAAGCTGTATTTCTGTCCTAAATGTGACAGTGACTTATGCACGTGTAATCCCAGATGTGCAGTATATTAGAGGGTTTTTTCACCCTAACCAAAAAGCCGTATTTCTGTCCTAAATGTGAAATTGACTCATGCACGTGTAATCCCAGATGTGCAGTATATGAGAGGCTTTTTTCACCCCAGTATGCCAAAGCCGTATTTATGGCCTAAATGTGTCAGTCACTTATGCATGTCTAATCACAGATGTGCAATATATTAGAGGGTTTTTTCACCCTAACCAAAAAGCTGTATTTCTGTCCTAAATGTGACAGTCACTTATGCTTGTCCAATCCCAGATGTGCAGTATATTAGAGGGTTTTTTCACCCTAACCAAAAAGCTGTATTTCTGTCCTAAATGTGACAGTTACTTATGCACGTGTAATCCCAGATGTGCAGTATATTAGAGGGTTTTTTCACCCTAACCAAAAAGCTGTATTTCTGTCCTAAATGTGACAGTGACTTATGTTTTATGCACGTGTAATCCCAGATGTGCAGTATATTAGAGGGTTTTTTCACCCTAACCAAAAAGCTGTATTTCTGTCCTAAATGTGACAGTGACTTATGCATGTGTAATCCCAGATGTGCAGTATATGAGAGGCTTTTTTCACCCTAGTATGCCAAAGCCGTATTTATGGCCTAAATGTGACAGTGACTTATGCATGTGTAATCCCAGATGTGTAGTCTATTAGAGGTTTTTTTCACCCCAGTATGCCAAAGCCGTATTTATGGCCTAAATGTGACAGTGACTTATGCACGTGTAATCCCAGGTGTACAGTATATTAGAGGGTTTTTTCACCCTAACCAAAAATCTGTATTTCCGTCCTAAATGTGACAGTGACTTATGCACGTGTAATCACAGATGTGCAGTATATTAGAGTGTTTTTTCACCCTAACCAAAAAGCTGTATTTCTGTCCTAAATGTGACAGTGACTCATGCACGTGTAATCCCAGATGTGCAGTATGAGAGGCTTTTTTCGCCCCAGTATGCCAAAGCCGTATTTATGGCCTAAATGTGTCAGTCACTTATGCATGTCTAATCCCAGATGTGCAGTATATTAGAGGGTTTTTTCACCCTAACCAAAAAGCTGTATTTCTGTCCTAAATGTGACAGTGACTTATGTTTTATGCACGTGTAATCCCAGATGTGCAGTATATTAGAGGGTTTTTTCACCCTAACCAAAAAGCTGTATTTCTGTCCTAAATGTGACAGTGACTTATGCATGTGTAATCCCAGATGTGCAGTATATGAGAGGCTTTTTTCACCCTAGTATGCCAAAGCCGTATTTATGGCCTAAATGTGACAGTGACTTATGCATGTGTAATCCCAGATGTGTAGTCTATTAGAGGTTTTTTCACCCCAGTATGCCAAAGCCGTATTTATGGCCTAAATGTGACAGTGACTTATGCACGTGTAATCCCAGGTGTACAGTATATTAGAGGGTTTTTTCACCCTAACCAAAAATCTGTATTTCCGTCCTAAATGTGACAGTGACTTATGCACGTGTAATCACAGATGTGCAGTATATTAGAGTGTTTTTTCACCCTAACCAAAAAGCTGTATTTCTGTCCTAAATGTGACAGTGACTCATGCACGTGTAATCCCAGATGTGCAGTATGAGAGGCTTTTTTCGCCCCAGTATGCCAAAGCCGTATTTATGGCCTAAATGTGTCAGTCACTTATGCATGTCTAATCCCAGATGTGCAGTATATTAGAGGGTTTTTTCACCCTAACCAAAAACCTGTATTTCTGTACTAAATGTGACAGTCACTTATGCTTGTCCAATCCCAGATGTGCAGTATATTAGAGGGTTTTTTAACTCTAACCAAAAATCTGTATTTCCGTCCTAAATGTGACAGTGACTTATGCACGTGTAATCACAGATGTGCAGTATATTAGAGGGTTTTTTCACCCTAACCAAAAAGCCGTATTTCTGTCCTAAATGTGAAAGTGACTCATGCACGTGTAATCCCAGATGTGCAGTATATGAGAGGCTTTTTTCACCCCAGTATGCCAAAGCCGTATTTATGGCCTAAATGTGTCAGTCACTTATGCATGTCTAATCACAGATGTGCAATATATTAGAGGGTTTTTTCACCCTAACCAAAAAGCTGTATTTCTGTCCTAAATGTGACAGTCACTTATGCTTGTCCAATCCCAGATGTGCAGTATATTAGAGGGTTTTTTCACCCTAACCAAAAAGCTGTATTTCTGTCCTAAATGTGACAGTGACTTATGCACGTGTAATCCCAGATGTGCAGTATATTAGAGGGTTTTTTCACCCTAACCAAAAAGCCGTATTTCTGTCCTAAATGTGAAATTGACTCATGCACGTGTAATCCCAGATGTGCAGTATATGAGAGGCTTTTTTCACCCCAGTATGCCAAAGCCGTATTTATGGCCTAAATGTGTCAGTCACTTATGCATGTCTAATCACAGATGTGCAATATATTAGAGGGTTTTTTCACCCTAACCAAAAAGCTGTATTTCTGTCCTAAATGTGACAGTCACTTATGCTTGTCCAATCCCAGATGTGCAGTATATTAGAGGGTTTTTTCACCCTAACCAAAAAGCTGTATTTCTGTCCTAAATGTGACAGTTACTTATGCACGTGTAATCCCAGATGTGCAGTATATTAGAGGGTTTTTTCACCCTAACCAAAAAGCTGTATTTCTGTCCTAAATGTGACAGTGACTTATGTTTTATGCACGTGTAATCCCAGATGTGCAGTATATTAGAGGGTTTTTTCACCCTAACCAAAAAGCTGTATTTCTGTCCTAAATGTGACAGTCACTTATGCTTGTCTAATCCCAGATGTGCAGAATATGAGAGGCTTTTTTCACCCCAGTATGCCAAAGCCGTATTTATGGCCTAAATGTGACAGTGATTTATGCATGTGTAATCCCAGATGTGCAGTCTATTAGAGGTTTTTTCACCCCAGTATGCCAAAGCCGTATTTATGGCCTAAATGTGACAGTGATTTATGCACGTGTAATCCCAGATGTGCAGTATATTAGAGGGTTTTTTCACCCTAACCAAAAAGCTGTATTTCTGTCCTAAATGTGACAGTGACTTATGCACGTGTAATCCCAGATGTGCAGTATATTAGAGGGTTTTTTCACCCTAACTAAAAAGCTGTATTTCTGTCCTAAATGTGACAGTGACTTATGCACGTGTAATCCCAGATATGCAGTATATTAGAGTGTTTTTTCACCCTAACCAAAAAGCTGTATTTCTGTCCTAAATGTGACAGTGACTAATGCACGTGTAATCCCAGATGTGCAGTATATGAGAGGCTTTTTTCACCCCAGTATGCCAAAGCCGTATTTATGGCCTAAATGTGTCAGTCACTTATGCATGTCTAATCCCAGATGTGCAGTATATTAGAGGGTTTTTTCACCCTAACCAAAAAGCTGTATTTCTGTCCTAAATGTGACAGTCACTTATGCTTGTCCAATCCCAGATGTGCAGTATTTTAGAGGGTTTTTTAACCCTAACCAAAAAGCTGTATTTCTGTCCTAAATGTGACAGTGACTTATGCACGTGTAATCCCAGATGTGCAGTATATTAGAGGGTTTTTTCACCCTAACCAAAAAGCTGTATTTCTGTCCTAAATGTGACAGTCACTTATGCTTGTCTAATCCCAGATGTGCAGTATATTAGAGGGTTTTTTCACCCCAGTATGCTAAAGCTGTATTTCTGGACTTGCAGATAGCCTATGCTGGTGCACTATCGTTGCATAAAATGGCTGCCGATCATGTATTGATATTGACTAACTGAAAAAAAAAAGTTTGTTTTCAGCAGTAGTTGGCTCAGGGCAGGCTTAAAAAAATTCTGCACTGCACCCACAAAACACCTTTTCTATAGATCGCTGAGTATATCAGTTCTTGATAAGATTTCTCCCTGATCTCTCCCTCACAGCAGCTGCAGCCTCATCCTACACTAATCCGAGCAGAGTGACGGGCGGCGCTATGTGACTCCAGCTTAAATAGAGGCTGGGTCACATGCTGCAGTTGGCCAATCACAGCCATGCCAATAGTAGGCATGGCTGTGATGGCCTTTTGGGGCAAGTAGTATGACGCTTGTTGATTGCCTGCTTTGCAGCCTTTCAAAAAGCATCATAAAAATCGCCAAACACCTAACCCGAACCCTTACATAAATGTTCGGGTTTGGGTCCGGGTGCCGAAAACCCTAAAGTTCGGTACGAACCCAAACTTTACAATTCGGGTTCGCTCAACTCTACTCCTGATCACTGTAAGTAATTTTACATTACAGCACTGTTTTTGATTACATTTCGCATGCATGGCAGAACAATAGCTTTATATGCAGATAGAGTGCTCCAATATATTCGCAATTGCACAAATCGGCACTATATATATATGAGCTAACTAACTATCTAATGTAATTGAATAAGGATCCAGATGACTCAGCAAAGCACAGAGCACAGCAATGACACTGCTGTCTCTCTCTCTCTGCAAAAAACAGCAGAAAATGGCTGCTGGGGAGTTTCCTATATAGTAAGGGGTAGGCAACTTTCCTATTGGTTGATACAGACGTTGCTAATCTCTGACAAAGATATTGAAACCTTCTCATTGGCCCACAAGCAAGAAGCAGTGAGGGTACTGATGAAATAAAATCAAAAATATTCGCGATTACGAAGATATAGCACTATACTCTAGATCTTTGCGAATTCTCGAAGTGCCGATATTCGCGATAAAAATTTGCGATTAAAATATTCACCATCAACACTATGGCAGATCCCACTACCAAACCTATCCACCAGCCCAGAACAAATGTAGACAACACTGTCCCAGCAAACTATGCTTTGCTGAAACCCCTGCAGCTTTCTGGATTTTATTTATCTCACCCAGCTGAAATATCTGGGTGGGATATGCACACCTTCCAGCACTTATACTATACACATCGCCACAATAGGGTACTGCTTTCTCTCCTGTGGCCAAAACTCTGGTCCACTTTCTGCTACAAGCAGTGGTGTATTGATATTCTCAGTAGTTCCATTCACACTCCCTTCTCTCAGTACTGGCATAGCTGTCTCATAGTAGATTAGATGACGAGGCCTAGACATCTTTCGTTCATTCATCCCTACTTTTACAGAGCACCTGTCAGCAGATTTGTAGCTATGAAACTGTCTGATCTGTTACATGTGCACTTGTCAGCTGGAGGCGTCTGTATTGGTCCCATGTTTATATGTGCCCGCATTGCTGAAAAAAATGACTTTAATATATGCAAATTAGCCTCTAGGAGCAATGGGGGTGTTGCTGTTACTCCTAGAGACTCTGCTCTCTCTGTTCCCTGCACTTTGACTTTAGGAGAAGTCAGGGCCAGGTGTGATGACATTTTCATTGTCTGGCCCTGTCAATTAAAGTGCAGAGGATGGGGCAGTTGCAGAGAGAACTGAGCCTCTAGGAGTAACAGCAACTCTGCCATTGCTCATCGAGGCTCATTTTCGTATATATAAAAACTTCATTTTTCTCAGCAATCCAGACAAATATGAACATGGAACCAACACAGATACCTTAAGCTTCTCAGCACACATGCAACAAACAGGTTAAATTTATAGAAATACATAGCTATATTTCTCTCTGGGCAGTGGAGAGGGAAATGTGTGCGTGCGGGGAGGGGTATCACTGCATGCCATAGTGCTATTAGAATTGTTGAGGCTGTGTCTGAGGAACTGAGAAGTAAGACAGGAGAAGTGTTTAGCAGGTGTAGACTGCAATGCACTCCTGTGAGATACAGGAGCTTGATTGTAAGGGTGTGGTTATCTGATCTACAATCTGTGAATAATCATGCTCAGAAAAAACGCTTTGGTATATGTAAATTGAAAGTGTAGGTCTTGATTTTGAATTTGTGTTGTTATACTTAGTAGTTGCACATGTTTCAATTTGTTTAATTGGAAAAGAACCAGGAGTGTGTACAGTATATTAGCAGTGATGGCTAACCTCCAGAACTCCAGCTGTGTTGAAACTACAACTCCTAGCATGCTCCATTCATTTCTATAGAGTTCTGAGAACAGCCAATCAAGTGTACATCTTGGAAGTCGTAGTTTTACCACAGCTGGAGTGCCATCACAGTCATAGAGAATTCCAAATGTCAGACACATGTAGCATATTTATTTGATTCAACTCACGTTATGCCATTTTCTCTGTTATAACAGGATTTGCCAAATAAATTATGTTACCATTTTGAAGTCTATCTACAACAAAAATGCACCACAATTAGTAATGGATATTCACAATTACGTCACAGTTGTTGGAGGGACGCTAAAATAAAAATAACAAACCAACTTTATTCTGTTACTTGACTTAAAACTGGGGAAACTGCACTTATGATATTCTATAAACACACAATACCATACTTAGGAGCTATTACTGTACTGTCTGCTGATCTAGCTGAGTACATATATGTATACACAGGCACAATTGCTTCTATATATTCAACTGGGAGCGGCCTATAATACACACAGTAGATCTAGCTAGGTACCTATAATATTTGAATCTGTGGCTCCTGTATGATATCCTAAGTGAGGAAGCGGGGTTGGGGTATAGGATGTGATTAATAACTACTAGTAAACACTGCTCTCACCCTCAGTGTAATATGTTAAGAACCTACTAACCTCCAACACCCCTAATGTAATGCTGAACTCCCTCACTACGGGCTCACATTAAAATATATCTGACACTGCTTAGTACATATTCAAATCGTCTGCTAAAACTGGCTATAGATCAACGCTGGCTCGACACGTTTTTTGGTAAAACCACCTCATCAGGAGCCTAAATGTTATTAATGCCAGATTAACATAGTTATAACAGACAGACAAACATAAAGCGAGCACGCCACATCTCACACGTGGCGGTGCACCCGGCACTTGTGCGGCCGTGAAGCGACCGCCGAAACCAGGATGGTGGATGTATTTACATATCAGGCAATCCAACCACAGGAGATAATCCAATGCCAGAATCCCTACTAAGAGAGAAGGGGAAGACCTACAGACAATGACTTATGATGGTATAAATATATAAGTCAAAGGATGTCATCAAACGTAGATAGAGAACGGCCAAATGCAAAGTGCAACACACAATTCTCCTAAACCGGCGTCAGGGTACAGAGGGCAGAGATCGGGGGATATTGGATTCCTTATAATCCACCATAAAAAGATATTACCCTGTGTTGCCTATCCATCACTCTATCAATATGATTGCTGCTAGCAACAGATGTGTATCTCAGCCTCACCCAGGAGAAGGACCATTCACTTACCTAAAACCCGCCATCTTCTAAAAATCCTCCCATTGGCGACCATACACCATGTGACATCTTTTTGAAGGTGGTGACGGACCAGCTGAGGAAGCTGGAGGGACATAAGATGGGCCAAAGTAACCTTACCAGGGCCGAGATGTTAGCGCTGAGATCTCTAGAATCAGATTCCTCAATTGTAACAAAACCTTTCGACAAGGGAGGAAACATTGTGATTCTAGACTGTCAACAATACACAGATATGTGTATGAAGATCCTGAATGACCAACAGTGCTATGCAGTCCTCCCATCCAATCCAATGGCAGCACATTGCAAAGAGCTGCATGCAATTCTGTCACAGGCTCTAGAGCTTAAATTGATAAGTAGATCTGAGTTTGAATTCTTACTGCCCAAAAATGTTCAAATGGCATGCTTTTATGGCCTTCCAAAAATTCATAAGGGGCTGGAACCGCTTTAGGGAAGGCCCATTGTGTCAGACACGAACAGCCTGACACACTCCATCAGTACGTACGTGGACCACATATTAAGAACATGTGTCACTGCTCTGCCTTCATACGCCAGAGACTCCATGGATGTCATCAAATGCATTGAAGGCATCCAGATGGAAGCTGACATGCTATTAGCAAGCCTGGACGTAGAGGCATTATATATTTCTATTCCTCATGACAAGGGATGTGAGGCAGTGGCAAATGTCTTATGTGAACGTGGTACCCATCTCCAAATGCATAATATGTTTGCGCTCCAAATAATGTCATTCATTTTGGAACATAATACATTTCTCTTTAATAATAAGTTTTACCAGCAAATATATATCTAGGCAGGTGGGAACGTGATATTGTCACTGGAGAGGCATTTAGGGAAGAAGCATCATCAATTGTAATGTGGATCAGGTACATTGACGATGTGTTCATTGTCTGAAAGGGGGACACGAACACATTTCCATCGTATGAGACCAAACGCAATGACAATAATTGGGTTTATTTTTTACATGGGAAACTCACCCATCAAGCATTACATTTTTGGATCTAACCATCTATAAGAGAGAGGATGGTACTTTGGGCAAGAGGCTGTTCCGAAAAAAGACAACCACAAACAGCCTATTGGGCTGGAAGAGTTGTCATCCGTTACCCCTTAGACATGGTATTTACAAGGGTCAGTATTTGAGACTGAGGCGCAACTGCCTGACCATGCAGGATCTCCATTTGGCGGCAGATCTGCGGCAAAGATTCACACATCAGGGGTACCCTGATAGGGTTCTGAAGCAGGTGTATCAACATGCCCTCAGTCAGGAGACAGCTTTATTACAGAACCCACGAGAAAGGGATGAGTCATCGGAACAAATTTGCATCATAGAGAATTTTGACAAATCACATGAGGTTGTAAGAGAAGTTCTGTCTGAATTTTGGGGCATCTTACACGCCGATCCGGATGTTGGACATCTGGTTGGAGAGAGACCAGTCATCACATACCGACACGACTGGAATATCAGAGACCGCCTGGTACACAGCTTCTACCAACCAGAAATAGCCGGTAGCAACTGGTTACAGAATCCGTTGAAGGGCACGTTTAGATGCAGTAAATGTATTGCCTGTAGTTCTCTCAAAAAGGGCAGCACCTTTACAAGTACATCTATGACCGGTTCTATGGGATAAGTACATTTATCAATAGTAAGACCATGGGGCTAGTGTACCTTGCAACCTGTTCATGTGGTACGCAGTATGTAGGCAAGATCCTGAGAGAGTTCAGGCGGCGCATAGGTGAACACCTTGGAGATATACGCAAAGAGGCTGATACTAGTGTTGATCGAGCATCAAAGTGCTCGGGTGCTCTGGCTGAACACATCGGGATGCTTGGGTGCTCTACCGAGCACCGGAGTATAATGGAAGTCAATGGGAGAACCCGAGCATAAAACCAGGCACCCCCTGCTCTGAAGAGGGGAGGGTGCCTGGTTCATAGGAAAAGGTCAGAAAATGATGGAAACACCACCTAAATGGTTCAGGAACAGCATGGGGAGGATGTCTGGATGCATCTTGGACTCCCAGGTCGCTGCTGGGAACGATGTTGTCCGAGTAGTACGCCACTTTTACAGACAGACAATAATACGCACCAAACCGAAGATAAAATAGATTTTAGAGGATAAATTGTTAGGAAACATTCTTTTCTGTATATTTACTTGTATATAAAGTGCAAATGCTGCCAAAAATTACAAGGAAGTGGCACTCCGATACAACCTGTATATCACATAAAGGAGGGCCTCATTCACATTGTGGTACAATTGTTCAGGTAGTGGGACTCCTACACTCATAAAGCCTATGCACTAAGTGAAAGGGCTGCCAAAAATTACAAGGAACCGGCGGTCCAATACACCCTTTGTTACACATAAAGGAGGGCATCATACACAGCCTTGAAACATTATGGGCGAGGGCCACATCCAAGCAAGGCAGCATGCGCGCAAATTACCTATTAGGTATAATTAGATGAGGGCCTGCAGGTGAGCTGACCCTGTAAAAGATTGTAGGTGAAGGCCTGCTGGTGACCCTCAAAAACATATGGAGCAAGGGCATGCTGATCTGACCATCTAAAACATTATGGGCGAGGGTCTGCTGCCGCTTTGGTGACTCTAGATAACCAGGGGGCGATCGCGCATCCCCCGTGATGGCGATGATCCATTTGGATGTCTGCCCTATCAACTTTCCATGTTATTTTCCGCTCAAACCATGTAGACCATGGGTAACGGGGGAATCATGGTTCAATTCCGGAGAGGGAGCCTGAGAAACAGCTACGGCTACCACATCCAAGCAAGGCAGCATGAGCGCAAATTACCTATTAGGTATAATTAGGTGAGGACCTGCAGGTGAGCTGACCCTGTAAAAGATTTTAGGTGTGGGCCTGCAGGTGAGCTGACCCTGTAAGAGATTTTAGGTGCGGGCCTGCTGGTGAGCTGACCCTGTAAAAGATTGTAGGTGAAGGCCTGCTGGTGAGCTGACCCTGTAAAACATTATATGCGAGGGCCTGCTGGTGAGCTGACCCTGTAAAACATTGTAGGTGAGGGCCTGCTGGTGAGCTGACCCTGTAAAACATTATATACAAAGGGCATATATACGAGGGCATTATATGCGATGAATAAGGATGTGTTGATATGATAGAAGAGGAGAAGGAGGATGAGAAAAGGAAGATTCAACCATATACCCTTGTTTGTGGTGGAAGGGGTGCATGGGAATATAGTGTATTCAGTACATTATAAACAACACATTTAAAGTGCCTTTAAGTTCATCAGCTTTCCTCTGGTGGGGTCGAGATGTCATGGTCAATTTTTAAAAGAATCAACCTGTCAGCATTTTCAGTTGACAGGCGGATATGCTTATCTGTTAAAATGCCACCAGCAGCACTAGATACCCGCTCAGACAAAACGCTGGCGGCAGGGCAGGCCAGCACCTACAAGGTGTAGAATGCCAGTTTATGCCACGTGTCCAGCTTGGACACGCAGCAGTTGTAAGGCACTGAGGGATCATTGAGGACGCTGATACGGTCTGCTACGTACTCCTTCACCATCTTCCAAAATGTTTCCCTCCTTGTGACATTAGGCCGCGCATCAGGGTGAGGGTGCTGGCGGGGTGTCATGAAACTGTCCCAGGTTTTGGAGAGTGTTGCCCTGCCTCTGCCTGAATGACAATAATTGTGTGTTCCCCTTGTCTCCTCTCCTCGGTTGGCTACGGAACTACGGACTCTGCCGGCAGAGTTGTCAGATGGAAATTTTTGGAACAATTTTTCAACAAGGATCTTCTGATATTGCACCATTTTGCTCGTCCTCTCCACCAGAGGAATGAGAGATGAGAAGTTCTCTTTGTAGCGAGGGTCAATAAGGGTGAACAACCACTAATCTGTGTTGTCTAAAATGCGTATAACGTGCGGGTTGTGGGAAAGGCAGCCTAACATGAAGTCAGCCATGTGTGCCAGAGTACCAACAGGCAAGACTTCGCTGTCGTCATCAGGAGGATCACTCTCAATCTCCTCATCCTCTTACTCCTCTTCTGCCCACCCAAGCTGAACAGATGGAATTAAACTTACATGGGTACTACCCTCTGTAGCGAAGGCAACCGTCTCATGCTCCTCCTCTTCATCGTCTAATTCGTGCTGAGAAGACGAACTGAGGGTGGTCTGGCTATCACCTTGTGTAATGTCTTCCCCCATTTCCACCTCTTCCACATGCAAAGCGTCGTCCTTAATTGTGAGCAGCGAGCGTTTGAGTAGACACAGAAGTGGGATGGTTACACTGATAATAGCGTTATGGCAGCTCACCATCTGTGTTGATTCCTCAAAGTTTCTTAAAACCTTACAGAGGTCAGACATCCATGCCCACTCCTCGCTTGTGAATAGCGGAAGCTGACTGGAAAGGCGACGACCATGTTGCAGCTGGTATTCCACTACTGCCCTCTGCTGCTCACAAAGCCTGGCCAACATGTGGAACATGGAGTTCCAGCGCGTGCTCACGTCGCACAACAGCCGGTGAGCTGGCAATTTTAAGCGCTGCTGCAGCGTTGACAGACCGGCGGAAACTGTCGATGACTTGCGGAAATGTGCACACACGCGGCGCACCTTCACCAGTAGCTCAGGCAAATTGGGGTAGGTTTTGAGAAACCGCTGAACCACAAGGTTGAACACGTGGGCTTGGCATGGGATGTGTCTGCGCTTGCCGAGCTCCAAAGCCGCCACCAAGTTACAGCCATTATCAGACACAACCATGCCTGGTTCTAGGTTGAGTGGCGAGAGCCACACCTCAGCCTGGTCTCTTATCTTCTGCCACAGCTCTGCGCCGGTGTGCCATCAGGGAAATGTAGCATCCCTGGCTGAATGCACTTGTCCATGTGTCAGTGGTTAAGTGGACCTTCCCAGTGACTGCGTTGGTCAGGGCACGTGTGATGTTACGGAACACATGTTGGTGTAAGGCGGGCACAGCACACCTTGAAAAATAGTGGCGGCTGGGGACTGCGTAACGCAGGACGGCCGCCAACATTAGGCTGCGGAAGGCCTCAGTGTCCACAAGCCTAAATGGCAACATTTCCAGGGCCAGTAATTTTGAAAGCTGCGCATTTAGTGCTATGGCCTGTGGGTGGGTGGCTGGGTATTTTTGCTTGCGTTCAAAGGCTTAGGGTAAGGACATTTGGATGCTGCGCTGGGACACGGAACTGGATGTGGTCGCTGATGGTGCTTCCAAAGGTCCAGGTACAGGGTGGGAGGCATCCGGGCCTGCGCCTTTGACAGGGGATTTGCCAGCACGTTACATAGGGGAAGAGGAGGCAGTGGTGTAACCCGCAGACACAGATTGTGGACCCAGGCATTCGTCCCACTTATTACAGTGCTTGGATGCCATGTGGCGGATCATGCTGGTGGTGGTGAGATTTCTAGTGTTCATGCCCTGGCTCATTTTTGTATGGCACAGGTTGCAAACTACTATTCTTTTGTCATCCGCACTTTCCTAAAAAAAGCACCATACTGCGGAAGATCTACCCCTTGGCAAGGGAGATTTCCGCAAGGGGGTGCTCTGTGGAACAGTTGTGGGCCTGTTTGGTGTGGCCCGCCTTCTCCCTTTTGGCACCCCACTGCCTCTTCCAGCTTGTTGCGGTGCTGCAGACCCTCCCCCTCTGTACTGCTGTCCTGGCTTGGCTTTCCACCTTCCCAGGTTGGGTCAGTGACCTCATCGTCCACCACCTCCTCTTCCACTTCCTCACTCTGATCATCCTCCTGATTTGTTGACCTAACCACAACCTCAGTGATTGACAACTGTGTCTCATCCTCTTCATCAACTTCTTGAGACAGTAATTGCGGTTGACTCATTGTCAACTGTGTCTCATCATCATCCACCTCATTAAACACTAATTTCCGTTCCCCACCATCATGTTCTTGGGACTGTGGATGCTCAAGAGGTTGGGAATCAGGGCATAAGATCTTATGTCCCTCTTCAAGCGTACTTGACGAGAGGGCCAAATCAAGTAATGGCGATGAAAATACAGTGGGATGCGAAAGTTTGGGCAACCTTGTTAATCGTCATGATTTTCCTGTATAAATCGTTGGTTGTTACGATAAAAAATGTCAGTTAAATATATCATATAGGAGACACACACAGTGATATTTGAGAAGTGAAATGAAGTTTATTGGATTTACAGAAAGTGTGCTATAATTGTTTAAACAAAATTAGGCAGGTGCATAAATTTGGGCACTGTTGTCATTTTATTGATTCCAAAACCTTTAGAACTAATTATTGGAACTCAAATTGGCTTGGTAAGCTTAGTGACCCCTGAGCTACATACACAGGTGAATCCACTTATGAGAAAGAGTATTTATTTAAGGGGTTCAATTGTAAGTTTCCCTCCTCTTTTAATTTTCTCTGAAGAGTAGCAACATGGGGGTCTCAAAATAACTCTCAAATGACCTGAAGACAAAGATTGTTCACCATCATGGTTTAGGGGAAGGATACAGAAAGCTGTCTCAGAGATTTCAGCTGTCTGTTTCCACAGTTAGGAACATATTGAGGAAATGGAAGACCACAGGCTCAGTTCAAGTTACGTCTCGAAGTGGCAGACCAAGAAAAATCCCGGATAGACAGAAGCGACGAATGGTGAGAACAGTCAGAGTCAACCCACAGACCAGCACCAAAGACCTACAACATCATCTTGCTGCAGATGGAGTCACTGTGCATCGTTCAACCATTCGGCGCACTTTTTCACAAGGAGATGCTGTATGCGAGAGTGATGCAGAGGAAGCCTTTTCTCCGTCCACAGCACAAAAAGTGCCGCTTGAGGTGGGCTAAAGCACATTTGGACAAGCCAGCTTCATTTTGGAATAAGGTGCTGTGGACTGATGAAACTAAAATTGAGTTATTTGGCCATAACAAGGGGCGTTATGCATGGAGGGAAAAGAACACAGCATTCCAAGAAAAACACCTGCTACCTACAGTAAAATATGGTGGTGGTTCCATCATGCTGTGGGGCTGTGTGGCCAGTGCAGGGACTGGGAATCTTGTCAAAGTTGAGGGACGCATGGATTCCACTCAGTATCAGCAGATTCTGGAGACCAATGTCCAGGAATCAGTGACAAAGCTGAAGCTGCGCCGGGGCTGGATCTTTCAACAAGACAACGACCCTAAACACTGCTCAAAATCCACTAAGGCATTTATGCAGAGGAACAAGTGCAACGTTCTGGAATGGCCATCTCAGTCCCCAGACCTGAATATAATTGAAAATCTGTGGTGTGACTTAAAGAGAGCTGTCCATGCTCGGAAGCCATCAAACCTGAATGAACTAAAGATGTTTTGTAAAGAGGAATGGTCCAAAATACCTTCAACCAGAATCCAGACTCTCATTGGAACCTACAGGAGGCGTTTAGAGGCTGTAATTTCTGCAAAAGGAGGATCTACTAAATATTGATTTCATTTATTTTTTGTGGTGCCCAAATTTATGCACCTGCCTAATTTTGTTTAAACAATTATAGCACACTTTCTGTAAATCCAATAAACTTAATTTCACTTCTCAAATATCACTGTGTGTGTCTCCTATATGATATATTTAACTGCCATTTTTTTATCGTAACAACCAACGATTTATACAGGCAAATCATGACGATTAACAAGGTTGCCCAAACTTTCGCATCCCACTGTAAGTCCTCGGAATATCAGAGTGTGGAATCACTTGTTTGGCCAGACTGCACATGGTGGGAGGAAGGAGGATCAAGGTGAGGATTGTGTTGACCAGACTCCTGGCTACTGAGACTGGACTTTGTGGAAGACAGGGTGGTGCTTAACCGACTGGAATCATTATCTGCTGCAATCCGACCAACCACCTGCTCGCACTGGGCAGACTTTGTGAGCGTTGTCCTGCGCCACCCTGCAAACTGGGACATAAAGCTAGGTATTGTGGATGATTGCTTTTCTTGTGTTCTGGCAGCAGGCACAATTTCTCTGCGCCCAGGGCCACGGCCTCCACTTCCCTGTCCCTTACTGCTCGCCTTTTTCATTTTAAATGTGATATATGCTTGAAAGTATGTCACACATACAGTAGTGTAGGATTTGGAAGTGTATGCGCAAAAAAAATTACAAAGGTATTTGTGATGAGGAAACATTATTCAGGACAGGTACCATAGCTAATGTCACTGTTCGCAGTGTCTACTGAAAAAGTACACTGATATTTTAGGGATGCGCACACTTTACACAGGAGATGTGGCACGGATAATTTAACTGTCTGCAGCGGACACCGTCTGCGGAAAAAGTACACTGGATGTCACTGATATTTTAGGGATGCGCACACTTTACACAGGAGATGTGGCACGGATAATTTAACTGTCTGCAGCGGACACCATCTATTGAAAAAGTACACTTGATGTCACTGATATTTTAGGGATGTGCACACTTTACACGGGAGATGGGGCGCGGATAATTTAACTGTCTGCAGCGAACACCATCTACAGAAAAAGTACACTGGATGTCACTGATATTTTATGGATGCGCATACTTTAAACATGAGATGTGGCATGGATACTTTAACTGTCCGCAGCGGACACCGTCTATTGAAAAAGTACACTGGATTTCACTGATATTGTTTGGATGCGCACACTTTACACTGGAGATGTGGCATGGATAATTTAACTGTCCACAGCGGACACGGTCTACGGAAAAATTACACTGGATGTCAATGATATTTTCGGGATGCGCACACTTTACACAGGAGATGTGGCGTGGATAATTTAACTGTCCGCAGCGGACACCGTCTATTGAAAAAGTACACTTGATGTCACAGATATTTTAGGGATGTGCACACTTTACACGGGAGATGGGGCGCGGATAATTTAACTGTCTGCAGCGAACACCATCTACAGAAAAAGTACACTGGATGTCACTGATATTTTATGGATGCGCATACTTTAAACATGAGATGTGGCATGGATACTTTAACTGTCCGCAGCGGACACCGTCTATTGAAAAAGTACACTGGATTTCACTGATATTGTTTGGATGCGCACACTTTACACTGGAGATGTGGCACGGATAATTTAACTGTCCACAGCGGACACGGTCTACGGAAAAATTACACTGGATGTCATTGATATTTTAGGGATGCGCACACTTTACACAGGAGATGTGGCGCGGATAATTTAACTGTGCGCGGTGGACACCGTCTACGGAAAAAGTACACTGGATGTTACTGATATTTTAGGGATGCGCACACTTTACACAGGAGATGTGGTGTGAATAATTTAACTGTCCGCAGCGGACACCATCTATGGAAAAAGTATACTGGATGTCACTAATATTTTAGGGATGTGCACACTTTAAACAGGAGATGTGGCGCAAATAATTTAACTGTCCGCAGCGGCCTATTACACGGTATTAAGCGCAGGATGCGCTAAAAATATATATTGCTGCTGTCACACATAATAGTCCTTAAAAGGACTTTTGGGTCTCTGAAAAGTTTTTTGTATAAAAATCTTCCTATTACACTCCCTACACTGTCTGTCCCTTCCTATGCATAGCTCTCGCTAACACTTAGCAATTTAGCGCAGGTTGCGCTACAAACATATATTGCTGCTGTCACACACAATAGTCCTTACAAGTCATTCGGAGGATACGGCCAGCCTGAGCTTTCAGGGCATTGAACTGGTCAGACCATCACCAAGAGGCGGTGATACGGACAAGCGTTTGCTTCAGAAATAGGCCCAATGGACCTTTCGCCTCAGAACAGTTGGTTCAAGGGGTGTCTAAATGATCACATTTCCTACAATTGTTTTTTATAATATGTGATATGATGCACAAGGAGCCTCAGTACCCCTGATATACCTTTTGATGGGAATGCATTTAGCTGAGTAACCCATTTGTCCCCCAAATGAATTTTGAAGTGATGGTGGCTGATTTAACAATTCTTTGGTATTCTTACAGGGTCCAGTACCAATTAGGACATCACACTATTGAGGGCAGTGACATCAGGACAGTAATGTGTCAAAGGACGCTAGAGTAAGGTAGGGCCATAGTCTGACATTATACTTACCTATAGCGCCAATTCAGTCTTGGCACCGGATGGGGCATGTATTGTGTGGGCCCAATCACTTGATTACTGTGACATCCAGGTTATTAAATGACATGTATGGATGATGGAAGTGAAGTACCCATCGAGCACTCACAATTGGGTACATCTTGTGGTTGTCCCATGGTGCTTGCAATCGATCTCATTCTACGCCATCCCCACATTCTATTTTACAGTATCTCTATCTCCTGGATGAGGCTGAGATACACATCTGTTGATAGCAGAAATCATATTGATAGAGTGATGGGTAGCCAACACAGGGTTAATATTTTTTTATGGTGGATTATAAGGAATCCAATATGCCCCGATCTCTGCCCTCTTTACCCTGATGTCGGTTTAGGAGAATTGTGTGTTGCCCTTTGCATTTGGCAGTTCTCTATCTACGTTTGATGACCTCCTTTGACTTATATATTTATACCATCATAAGTCATTGTCTGTAGGTCTTCCCCTTCCCTCTTAGTAGGGATTCTGGCATTGGATTATCTCCTGTGGTTGGATCGCCTCATATGTAAATACATCCGCCGTATTAGATCTCTGTAATAGGTTTTTGTACCTGTCACGGCCGGCCTTCATATGGTGCAGCTGACGTCAACCCGGGGGAGTGTCTCAGTGAGCACTCCTGCCTCCCGAGTAGCGTTCAGCTGATTGGCAGCGCCAATCATCAGTGGGCAGAGCCGCTTGGTTAAAGCATCCTGGTATCGGCGGCCGCTTCATAGCCGCACAAGTGTTATAACTATGTTAATCTGGCATTAATAACATTTAGATTCCTAAAGAGGTGGTTTCACCAGAAACGCGTCGAGCCAGCGTTGATCTATAGCCAGTTTTAGCAGACGATTTGAATATGTACTAGGCAGTGACAGATATATTTTAATGTGAGCCAGTAGTGAGGGAGTTCAGCATTACATTAGTAGGTTGTTAACGTATTACACTGAGGGTGAGAGCAGTGTTTACTAGTAGTTATTAATCACATCCTAGGCCCCAACCCCGCGTCCTCACTTAGGATATCATACAGGAGCCACAGATTCAAATATTATAGGTACCTAGCTAGATCTACTGTGTGTATTATAGGCCGCTCCCAGTTGAATATATAGGAGCAATTGTGCCTGTGTATACATATATGTACTCAGCTAGATCAGCAGACAGTACAGTAATAGCTCCTAGTATGGTATTGTGTGTTTATAGAATATCATACGTGCAGTTTCCCCAGTTTTAAGTTAAATAACAGAATAAAGTTGGTTTGTTATTTTTATTTTAGCTAATCCAAATCAAAGTCAAATCTCACTTCACCCCACTATTATACCCAGACATGACTACTTTGGCTATGCCTCCTTTTTCAGAAAAATGTCCTTGCATTTAATATGGTACATTGTGGTTTCCAGATTATTATTTTTTTAAGTTGTAGATAGCACACAACACAAAAATTCATTTTAGTCCATTTAATTAATGTCTCATTCTACTGGACATACGTGGTATTTGTTAGAGTATAAAAAAATTACCAAATACTTATGTTTTGGTACCCAAACTGTCAGGTAACATTGTATATAAAGGTGGTGTGCATCATCCTTCCTTTTTAAAAGTCAGAAAACAAGAAATACAATGAATGTCCACTAATAAAGTAAAAATCCAGCCTGCTTCTCTGGCTTGGACTAAATAGGAGTTTAGCAGAGACAATTAGGGTTCAGAGACTTCACCAGATGCTGGGTAGACAGTACAAGGCAGACTCTAATTACCAATATAGGACAAATATGAATACTCTGTATCTTCAAATACATGAATTACTATGCTTTATATCTAGTCCTATTTTTATCCTAGTGTAGTGAGTAAAGACGACAAGAGATTATCTTCTGTTTAATTTGTTCATCCACGTCTGCATATCCACTCTGTTCTGTGAACACTGAAGAGCTACTTATGGCTGAAAGCATTGCAGATTGTGTACTGCATGTCCTAACCAATGTGGGAGGAAGTGACCGCAATTACATCAATTCTGAGCGTAAAGTAACTCTTATTTACAAATAAATAATAAAAATGCTCTTTACCTTAGTGAATAGCAATTAAAGCTGATTTCACATAGATGAACACAGCTTTTGTAAACTGCAGAAAGGGGGTTGATGTTCTGCTAGCACCATGGACAGCAACACGTAATATCTTTTGTTATCGAAAGATAAATACAAATCATTTTGCTAAAGGAAAAGGTTACGCCAGTACCACCTAGCCTTTATCCCCCCCCCCCCCCCCCCCAACATGCAGTTCCACTTAAAGAGCATCTCTTTGAATTGAACACTGCTGATGAGCTGCTAGAATTTTATCTAGCTGTTTATGTTTATATATTGTCACCCAACTTTGCCAGACTACTGAACAGCAATTCTGCATAGCTAAAGGGAATATTTCACCGATATTGGTATTGTTTAATTATTAAATTTTCTGTACACGATTATGAAGGTTGCTATGTTGATGGTTCATGTGCCGCTTTACAGCAGGCAAATGAACCACAGCAAACTGTTCATTGACTTCTATGCAGGGGCGTAGCTAGAACTGACTGGGCCCCACAGTACAATTTTTGTATGCCCCCCCCCCCCTTCCTTTGCAAACCCCCTCCTCCCGAGCAAACTCCACCCATGTGGCTATTTTGTGACTTTTTCTATTTTACTGTCATTTTAGCATGACTTTATTTTATTTTTTTACATTTACAGCTGCTGACGGAGTTTATATTTAACTCAACCTCTTTAAACCTGCCCTGCAATTATAATAGACATGTCTGTTTTACCTCTGAATAACCACAAGTATTTTAGCCTCTGTACCTTTCATACTGCAACCACAAATACCCTATGCAGTTTTGTCATGGACACACTTGCGGACATGCCGGTCATATGCAGTATACAGGTATGTCATGGCTGCATCCTAAACATTAATGGGGTTGTTTATCAAACTGGTGTAAAGTAGAACTGGCTTAGTTGCCCATAGCAACCAATCAGATTCCACCTTTCATTTTGACAGATACTTTGGAAAATGAAAGGTGGAACCTGATTGGTTGCTATGGGCAATTAATCCAGATCTACTTTACACCAGTTTGATAAATGATCTCATAAGTGAAGGCTGCAGAAGTGGGCAGGATAAGAGAAGAGGCTGAAACGGAGGGGGATTATTCTAATAAAGATCTTTAAGCCGTGATTCATCACCTACTATCATAAAACCTTGCAAATTACTTTCTTCTTTTCAAACATTTCTCCTACTGTCCCTGGTATGTTATACCTCAGTCTCTATCAGTTCCTAGAATATACCCTCTTTTTCTTAGCCTATGTTAGCTAATAGTACAATATTTTCATAATCATCAAAATTTACTTATTACATCCAAATTCTTCAATATCACTACCATAAAACAATACTGTATCTTAGCATGTCTTTATATCTAGTGAGACCTGTGATTTGTGCCTCATAGTAGGTTCCTAGCACCGCAGACTGTTTCCAAGCTAGGGCAACAATAAGGCTTCGTGATTGTATCTAGGCCCATGCAACAGTGCAGGCCAAATAGTGGTGCATACCCAGTAGTAACAGTAATTAATGGCAAGTACAACCATATATGACACAACACAATTTATAATAGTGCTAGCCCTGTGTAATAGCCCTTAAAAAACACACTGTAGAACTATCATTTAGTGCCCTCTAAGATACAGTGGTCCCTAATGTTACAATATTAATTGGTTCCAGGACGACCATTGTATGTTGAAACCATTGTAAGTTGAGTAATCGGTTCCAAAGCCCCAAAATGTCATCCAAAATAAGAAAAAATGAAGATTTAAGAAAAATAAGCAGATAAAACAAGTTCTTATATATAACAGTCAGGAACAGTTGCTAATTAGCAACTAGCACAGCTATTTTACCAGAGAGGTGGCCTTTAATTGGTTGGATCTGAGTCTGAGGCATTGTATGTTGAATCTAGTTTCAACTTACGTTGGCCCAGAAAAGACTATTGTATGCTGAAAATGTTGTATCCTGAGGCCATTGTATCTTGAGGGATCACTGTATAGGTAGCCACCTGCAAGAAGTTCATTATATAGACTTTCATTCTGCAAGAAGTGATGACAAGTATTTCAGTGGCAGTGCCCATTGAATATCATCTACCATACCAATAGTCAAGACACTTCAGAACACCTGAAAACATGTGATGCCATCCTGCAGAGATTCCAAAGGAGCACGTATACCAATATTTTATGCCCTGATAAAGTCGGCATGTAATACCCGCCCAGGAAGCTTAAATCCGCACAGGGAAGCCCACTAGTGGGTTTACATTAGCAATACTTATTTTCTTCCCTGGACCAAGTTTTCCAGGCCTGCCTTAAAAAATTTGAGACAGTCCCCACAAATTTGGGATAGTTGGTAGCGATGGGAATATCTAACTGATGTCAGAAAGTATCTTTCAGCAACCATTTCTAGGCACAGGGAGTTTTTTTTGGAGAAACTGGATACATTAAAAATTGTGTGCAAACCAACAGGTTTGTTTTTTCAATTTTTGCCTGAAAACAAAGCAAATATAGCAAAAAGGAAAAGGTTGGATTATGTGACATGTGATTGGTTGAATCTGTGGCTGTTTTTGGACAAGGGGTGTGTCAGTGGGAGGCATTTTTATGAAAAAATCTGTTGCATTTTTTATTTTCTATGTATCCATTAAATGAACCAACTTAGTATGAAAGAAGCCTTATGAAATCTCTATAAAAGGACAACTGTCTTTGTTGCCAATGGCAGCAAATTACAGCATAGTTTTCAATTGTTAAGGCCAGAATATGAAATTGCTCTGTGGTTGGTTGCTATGAGCATAGCTTTTGTTCTTTAAAGTGGTTCTCTGGGAATTCATAAATATTTAAATATTTCCTTATTTTAAATATATTCCGAAATACCTTTCATTAGTTATAACGGCTCATTTTGTCTAGGTAGCAAACATCAGGAAAAATAAAATGGCCACCGTCCTATTAATTCACACAAAACCTATCCTAATCACACAGCAGGACAAATAATGTCACAACACTGAGCTAAAGAGCTGCCTTAGCCTCCTCTCTGCTCTACTTGTCAGTGATTATAAACCTGAATACAGCTGATAAGATCTTCAACTGAATCTCTGTAGGAATGGAGTTCATGAGCTGAAGCACAAAGAGGACGGACAAGAAAGACTGTGGTAACATGGGGCTGTAGCTCATTAGCTACAGTATATCCCCACCCTCCTCTCTACTTCAGTTGTCTCCTCACAGAGTCTATTTCTACAGAGATTCAGCTGAAGATCATATTAAACTGTATTCAAGATCATAATCCCTGACAAGTAGGAGAGAAGGATGAAGCAGCTCTTTAGCTCAGTGTTTTGAAGTTACTCCTGTGTGATTAGGACAGGTTTTGTTTGCACTAATGGAACGTAGGCCATTTTATTTCCCCAGATGATTTCTACCCAATCAAAACAATGAAATAATGAAAGGTATTTTGGAATATATTTATAATAAAGTAATATTTAAGTATTTTTAGTAATTTTATTTTATGAACTCCCGGAGAACCCCTTTAAAAGCAAAATCCAGAATGACGGCTGCTCGGTAAATGGTTGTTATAGGCAACAAGACCAGTTTTTTTTTTTAGACAGTTTTATAAATGCCCTCCTTTATATTAACATGAGGCAAATTATTTTACAACATTCTTCTAATGGAAACTGAATGCATCAAATGAAAAAATATTCAGCTATGTGCAGCAAATAAGATGCAAAAGTTATCATGTTCTTTTAATTACCAGTTGTGGCTTCCTAGCAGAAATAGATTCTGTGTACTGATCTTCTGTTTTCAACAAATCCTATTGTAAATTTTTTGCCTACTTGATTCCACCTAATTAAAGTTAAATGCTTTTCTCCCGTGGGTTGTTTTTTTAATGAGACTAGAGAGAAGCATTTTAATTCATAATTAGCACAGAGCTGGCAGGCAGCATGTATGTGTGGTGCTGTGCTGTCCTCTGTCATTGTTGTTTGTCACTTGCTAATTGTCGTTGCGTATTCTACGACATTTACTGTGATCACTCTAAATAGAGTTGTGCCTCAGACGCCCATTGAATGTGTGTAGCAGATAGAAAAGAACTGATTATATTGCAAGGGAAACTCTATTTCTTGAACAAAGCAAGTATGTGGCAATAAAGCTGAGGTTATGCAGAGGAGCTCTCACTTCATTGTACTAGTGAATGTTTGGATTTTTCTTCCTAAGTGACTTTTTTCATTGTCACTTGAAGGGAGTCCGCCACCACCAGGAAATGGACTGTAAAACCAGGCACAATGTCTTGTAGGTCTAGCTCAGATGAATGTATGGATACCTTTCACTTAGTTCTCAATTGCTTTATTTTGGAGAAAAAGTGTTTTTAATTCATATGAAAATGAGCAGTTAAGTGCACCGAGGTTGGGCCCAAGTCACTCTTGCTCCTCCTACATCCTCTGCCAGCCTCTCCCTATATTTCTTGATTGACAGAGCTAGGTTTCTGCATAGTCATCTCGCATTTTCAGCCACAATTTTTAACATGTATATATTTCAGTATTTTTTTATTATCATAAAGAAAGACTATGCATGTGGAACCTGCATTCCCTAAATTAAATGGAGGCGAGTATGGCACCAAAGAAGGTAGTATTTAGTGTTAAATGAAATAGGAATGGGACGGCTCACTCACTATATACACGGATTGGTGCCAATGTCCAAAATAGAATCACCCCTTCAGAACAGTATGATCTAAATAATATTGGACTGGCAGTCAGACAAATGGGTCCACGCAGAGAACCAGTATGGCATGATAAAGTGCAATTTAATAAAACATAAAATACATAAAAACATACATACAAGTACTAGTGGAATAAATTAGATAATGGCTCATTAGCTCATGTAAAGTCCATACTCTACAAATAGTTAAGGTCAATGTTCCATATTTGTACGAATATTTGATTGCAAACTCTATCCAAATGGTACATAAGCAAGATCGATAAGAAAAAATCGGTATGAAAAAATTGATGGTACACAGTCTTAAACTGTAATGAGTATGATACTCACTTTATGCGCAGTCCTGTGGCGTCCCACGTGTAAAAGCACTTACCTTGGTGTCGGTTTGATCAAATGCAAATGGCAGAGTGTGATTACTTAACTGACGTCATAAAATCGGATCTCCGTATGATCGCTTCAATTATCGCGAGATGAGCTGTTCATTTTTCTTTATCTTTCAGATAGTACAGACTCTATTAATCGCAGTTAAAGTTGTGATGAAGCTTCAAACTTTTTTATCATGGATTATTGTCAGTCTCCAGCCGTTGAGTAAAATCGACCACCAAAAGTTTTACTTGCTTTTGTTTCAAATTATGATTTCTTAGGTCTTTTTCAATATTGCATGGCCATGCTTCAAATTTCGGACTCTTTATGAATATCCCATCGATCCCAGACGCGTTTCGAAATATATCCCTATTTCTTCCTCAGTGGGTTTGCCCATATTCAAGAGTCCAAGACCTTATATACTTGTCAGTTGATTGCTGGGGCGGATCCCAGCAAATCAAGCAAAGGCGCCACACATGGGTCAGGGGTGGGTCAAGATATTATCACCACCTCTTTTCGGTAATGATGCGTTTTTGATGCGGTTTTTTCGCATACATGCGTTTTTTGGAAAATTGTTGCAAATCAACATATTAATAACAACCAATGTTTCAAAATTAGAAAAAAAGCGTGTAATATACAGCGGCTCACCCTCGCTACGTACGGATAGGTGCTCACCCTCTAGTCCTACCCTCAGGACTCAAAGGATAAAGAAATATGTAGAAGATTGAGGGGGCACTCACACAAGGGATCACTAGATAAATGTGGTACAGATATTTATTAATAATATTAAGAACATCCCCTAAAAATCATTAAAACATAAATAAAATATATATGCACTGACAGTATTCACTGAAATAGTTCACTGACAATATTCACTGACACCAGACTCTAAGGATGAATATGGGATTGCCGACAATGTAATATAATGACACGGTAATTGTCCCAATATAAGTTCTGTTCCACCCAGGTGCAGGGATGAAGTCAATGATAATGCAATAAATACCGGCCTATTTGGAGCGGTGATAGTGCTAGTGTCCCTTTGTCCGTTTAGGACATACAGAGGTAGGTGGCAAGTTTGGAGACTGAACTCCAGTACTTACAGTCTCTTTGTCGCTTGCAGTACTCCGGTCTAACCCTTCCTGGCTGGCTCTATGCAGCGCTGATATCCCAGGCGGCCGTGCACTCACCGCGTCCTGCGTTGTGCACTCGGCCAAGACGTGGCGTCCCACGTGACCTGGTTCTTTAGGGTGCCGGCTGGACGCTGCGCTGACGTCACTGGTGTGCGACGTTAGCCTCCGATACTGTGCTGGAGCGCAATTTCATATGCCAATATCTTTAAAGTGAAGAGCTTGTTTCTTCTTTTCCAGAATCCACGCTCACTCTGTCTATGCCAGACGCGTTTCAGGGTCATACACCCCTTCCTCAGTGGCCAACTGAGTGAGTGGATTCTCACTCCTTATATGTGGGTTGTTGAATTTCCCACAATCCCACTTTTCTGGGCTTCACCTAATAGGTGGGGTGGATCACATTGTTGCTTAATTGTATCACTATTCACAGCACACTATAGCTTATTTAAAACATAATTAAATGAATTTTATAACCATAAATACCATTTCATATATTTATTAACAATGAAAATAAACATAAAAACAGGTTCATGGAGAGGGCTCAACGGTCAGAATGACATTTTGGAGAAAATCGCACATAAAACGCATCCAAACCGCATTCAGTGTGAACTGCGCCATATGTGCGGTTTCACTATTTTGCTACTTTGCAGGGTATTAGAATGGAGCCTATCCATGTATATTGTTTTGGCATACATTGATTGTTGATTTAGTTGCCAGATTTATTAATTGTGTTTCAGAGGAGCCTTCCAGTGAGGAGGGGAGATCACAGCGCTGATAGTCAGCGTGCTGCGATTTCCCATCCCCACCGGACGACCCCCCGATATTCATAGAAACCCAAATACCTCCATCTCGGCATTGAGACCTCTGGGAACGATAGTGTCAAATTCAAAGATTCTGCGGGATTCTTGCCTAGACATGTGGGCAATGTGGTTGCCCCCTCTCCATAGTTTTTTGACCCTTTCTATAGCTGTGAATCTAAGGCTGATTGGGTCACAATTGTGTTGAACTTTGAAGTGCTTTGATAGGGAGTGTGTCTCTAGGCCTTTTTTGATATTTGCCACATGTTCCGCTACCCTCTTTTTAAGTGTTCTTTTTGTCCTACCTATGTACTGTTTCCTACATCCACATTCCAATACATAGATAACATCAGTTGAATCACAGGTTAAGCACTCTTGTATTTCTAGACTAAAGGAGTTGACTGTGGACATCACTGCAGTAGTTTTTTTGGGGAAACTTGTTATTTTGCAATTCGCACACCTGCCACACTTAAAGAACCCATTTATTGTCAGCCAGCTGGCTTGTTTCTGATTGTCCTTATTCACTTTAACAGTTGGGGCTACTTTGCCTGCTAAATTATTGGCCCTTGTATATGTTATTTTTGGTATATCGCTCAAAAGGGGCCCAATTATCTTATCATTCAGCAGATGTCCCCAATGTTTTCGGATACTCTTTTCTACCACTCTATATTGGGAACTGAATGGGAGAATGATCCTTATTGTTTCGTCCTGTGCTTGTGGCTCACTTGCCATAAAGAATTGTTCTCTTTCCATCTCCTTTACTTTTGCCAATGATTTGTTAACAACCTGGACCGGATAGTCTCTATCCAACAATTGCTGTTTCAAGACAGTGGCCTCTTCATCAAATTTGCTGTCATTAGTACAGTTCCGTTTAAGTCTGCGGAACTGACTAGTGGGTATATTGATCAGCCACCGTGGAAGGTGGCAACTGGCAAACCTGATGAAGCTGTTCTTGGCCACTGGCTTGAAAAACGTATTACATTGTAACTTATCTTCCTTAATCCATATTTCCAAGTCAAGAAATTCAACCTTTTCTTTGCTAGTGGTAGGGCTGAATACTAGATTCTTATCATTGTTATTGATATTGTTTAGAAACAAATCAAGGGATTCAGCTGTGTTTTGCCAAATGAATACAATATCATCAATGTACCGTCGCCACAGCACCAGGTCCGTCCCCAGTTTGGGAAGAATAACCTCCCTCTCCCATTGCGCCAGGAATAAATTGGCGTAGCTGGGGGCGAACCTGGTGCCCATGGCAGTCCCGGTACATTGCAGATAAAACTCATTTTCGAAAGCAAAATAGTTGTGAGTTAGGATATATCTCACACCTTCCAGTAAGAATGCTAGCTGTTCTCTGGGGAGCCTAGCTTCACCCGATAGTTGTTCATATAATGCCTGAATCCCCCCGGTGTGATCTATCACCGTGTAGAGGGATCCGACATCCAGTGTCCCCAAGATCCATCCATCCATCCATTTGACATTTTCCAATGTTTTGATAATGTCGGTGGTGTCACGGATGTATGATGGCACCTGTTTAACATAAGGTTGGAGCCATTGGTCAATATATCTAGATAGATTACATGATATAGACTGAATGCCAGACACTATTGGGCGGCCTGGAGGTGCTTCAAGGCTCTTATGAATCTTGGGGACACAGTAAAACAATCGGCAATCCCATATTCATCCTTAGAGTCTGGTGTCAGTGAATATTGTCAGTGAACTATTTCAGTGAATACTGTCAGTGCATATATATTTTATTTATGTTTTAATGATTTTTAGGGGATGTTCTTAATATTATTAATAAATATCTGTACCACATTTATCTAGTGATCCCTTGTGTGAGTGCCCCCTCAATCTTCTACATATTTCTTTATCCTTTGAGTCCTGAGGGTAGGACTAGAGGGTGAGCACCTATCCGTACGTAGCGAGGGTGAGCCGCTGTATATTACACGCTTTTTTTCTAATATAGTACCCTTAACAGCTGAGCTCCCCCCGCTGCGAGATGGACATTTGGGAACACTTGGATAACAAGTACAGAAAAATTGAAGCTTTTACCTTCAATATAGAAGGTGAAGCATCAGCAGATATGAATAGATCAATGGATGATGTTTTTAGGGTTCTGGAGAGGACTCTGCAACGGCAGTTGCGCAACAAGTGGGAGATTCGATCACTTGCGCAATATCTAGATAAGGGCCTCATCCCTAGAGGTTTGTCACTCACCAAAACACCTGCATCAGATTTGGTGGATGAAAAATTTAAAAAAGAATGGGATGATTTCCTGAAAACACAGTCAGGGGCTCTTATACAGATGATTATAAAAAGAAGGATGCAAATGACAGATGAAATGACAGGGCAAATAGATAATTTAAAAAAAGAAATGGAAGCATTCCCAGATACTGATGCAGTTCGTAAATGGCATGAGAGAATCTGCAAAAATCTAGACATATTGGAAAGGGAAATAATGGGCAAAAAATCAAGAAAATTATACAATATGGAGAGGAAGGTGGTCACTGATAGATATGAACAAAGGGAAGTAGAGCACATTAGAACACAGGGACATTTTGATAATGTCAAAACCACAAATAGATTTGAGACACTTGCAACACCTCATTTTTTAGATGTTACACCCCCACATCACAAAACACGCACGAGGAGCACACGCACCCCTACCCCACCACGACAAGAGACACAAATACACAATCACCCAACACAGGGCTATGTTCACGATTACAACTTGAGGGAGCGTCCGAGGGAGTATGCACAGAACAGAGGGTATCACTTAACACACAGACAGGAACACAGACAGGAACACAGACACCATCAGAACACAGTGTATCACCACACACCAATAATGAACAGGCAGAGACACGAGCACAACGAACAACACGGAGAGGACGACATGCACAAAAAAAGAAAACACAGAAATTAGTAGCAATACCTACCAATGTAATAAATATCAGCGACACTGTCCTCACAGATATCCAGGCGCAACTTCTAAACAAAGGTCTGAAGTTTGCTCCCACTAATCCTATGGATAAATTTGCCACATATATTGGTGTGGAAAAGTTCATTAGACGCCTATGTCTTAAAAAATATTTCCTAAAAAATCCAATAAATAGGGAGGCGGATCTGTTGGGGAATACTATCAAATACCCACATACAGATCTAAAAGCCAGGTCAAAAAAATTCCCTAGACAGGAGATTAGTAGCGAAATGGCCACATTCAAGAACAACGTAGAACGTGACCTGAGAAGAATAAAAAGCTGTAGGGTCAATGCAAATATGAACAAAGAGGAAATTAGGGCCATTAAATCACTACAAGAAGCTAACAATATCACAATTAGGCCAGCAGATAAAGGCGGGGCCGTTGTGATACTCAACACAGTAGATTATATACAGGAATGCCGCAGACAATTAGGATCAGAGCACACATATCAGAGACTTAGAGGAGATCCAACACAAGAATATCATAAGATTTTAAAGGATTACTGCAGTAGGGGAACACAAGCAGGTTTTCTCTCAGAACAGGAAGCGAGATTTATCATGGACACCGAGGGGAGGATCCCGATGTTTTACTGTGTCCCCAAGATTCATAAGAGCCTTGAAGCACCTCCAGGCCGCCCAATAGTGTCTGGCATTCAGTCTATATCATGTAATCTATCTAGATATATTGACCAATGGCTCCAACCTTATGTTAAACAGGTGCCATCATACATCCGTGACACCACCGACATTATCAAAACATTGGAAAATGTCAAATGGATGGATGGATGGATCTTGGGGACACTGGATGTCGGATCCCTCTACACGGTGATAGATCACACCGGGGGGATTCAGGCATTATATGAACAACTATCGGGTGAAGCTAGGCTCCCCAGAGAACAGCTAGCATTCTTACTGGAAGGTGTGAGATATATCCTAACTCACAACTATTTTGCTTTCGAAAATGAGTTTTATCTGCAATGTACCGGGACTGCCATGGGCACCAGGTTCGCCCCCAGCTACGCCAATTTATTCCTGGCGCAATGGGAGAGGGAGGTTATTCTTCCCAAACTGGGGACGGACCTGGTGCTGTGGCGACGGTACATTGATGATATTGTATTCATTTGGCAAAACACAGCTGAATCCCTTGATTTGTTTCTAAACAATATCAATAACAATGATAAGAATCTAGTATTCAGCCCTACCACTAGCAAAGAAAAGGTTGAATTTCTTGACTTGGAAATATGGATTAAGGAAGATAAGTTACAATGTAATACGTTTTTCAAGCCAGTGGCCAAGAACAGCTTCATCAGGTTTGCCAGTTGCCACCTTCCACGGTGGCTGATCAATATACCCACTAGTCAGTTCCGCAGACTTAAACGGAACTGTACTAATGACAGCAAATTTGATGAAGAGGCCACTGTCTTGAAACAGCAATTGTTGGATAGAGACTATCCGGTCCAGGTTGTTAACAAATCATTGGCAAAAGTAAAGGAGATGGAAAGAGAACAATTCTTTATGGCAAGTGAGCCACAAGCACAGGACGAAACAATAAGGATCATTCTCCCATTCAGTTCCCAATATAGAGTGGTAGAAAAGAGTATCCGAAAACATTGGGGACATCTGCTGAATGATAAGATAATTGGGCCCCTTTTGAGCGATATACCAAAAATAACATATACAAGGGCCAATAATTTAGCAGGCAAAGTAGCCCCAACTGTTAAAGTGAATAAGGACAATCAGAAACAAGCCAGCTGGCTGACAATAAATGGGTTCTTTAAGTGTGGCAGGTGTGCGAATTGCAAAATAACAAGTTTCCCCAAAAAAACTACTGCAGTGATGTCCACAGTCAACTCCTTTAGTCTAGAAATACAAGAGTGCTTAACCTGTGATTCAACTGATGTTATCTATGTATTGGAATGTGGATGTAGGAAACAGTACATAGGTAGGACAAAAAGAACACTTAAAAAGAGGGTAGCGGAACATGTGGCAAATATCAAAAAAGGCCTAGAGACACACTCCCTATCAAAGCACTTCAAAGTTCAACACAATTGTGACCCAATCAGCCTTAGATTCACAGCTATAGAAAGGGTCAAAAAACTATGGAGAGGGGGCAACCACATTGCCCACATGTCTAGGCAAGAATCCCGCAGAATCTTTGAATTTGACACTATCGTTCCCAGAGGTCTCAATGCCGAGATGGAGGTATTTGGGTTTCTATGAATATCGGGGGGTCGTCCGGTGGGGATGGGAAATCGCAGCACGCTGACTATCAGCGCTGTGATCTCCCCTCCTCACTGGAAGGCTCCTCTGAAACACAATTAATAAATCTGGCAACTAAATCAACAATCAATGTATGCCAAAACAATATACATGGATAGGCTCCATTCTAATACCCTGCAAAGTAGCAAAATAGTGAAACCGCACATATGGCGCAGTTCACACTGAATGCGGTTTGGATGCGTTTTATGTGCGATTTTCTCCAAAATGTCATTCTGACCGTTGAGCCCTCTCCATGAACCTGTTTTTATGTTTATTTTCATTGTTAATAAATATATGAAATGGTATTTATGGTTATAAAATTCATTTAATTATGTTTTAAATAAGCTATAGTGTGCTGTGAATAGTGATACAATTAAGCAACAATGTGATCCACCCCACCTATTAGGTGAAGCCCAGAAAAGTGGGATTGTGGGAAATTCAACAACCCACATATAAGGAGTGAGAATCCACTCACTCAGTTGGCCACTGAGGAAGGGGTGTATGACCCTGAAACGCGTCTGGCATAGACAGAGTGAGCGTGGATTCTGGAAAAGAAGAAACAAGCTCTTCACTTTAAAGATATTGGCATATGAAATTGCGCTCCAGCACAGTATCGGAGGCTAACGTCGCACACCAGTGACGTCAGCGCAGCGTCCAGCCGGCACCCTAAAGAACCAGGTCACGTGGGACGCCACGTCTTGGCCGAGTGCACAACGCAGGACGCGGTGAGTGCACGGCCGCCTGGGATATCAGCGCTGCATAGAGCCAGCCAGGAAGGGTTAGACCGGAGTACTGCAAGCGACAAAGAGACTGTAAGTACTGGAGTTCAGTCTCCAAACTTGCCACCTACCTCTGTATGTCCTAAACGGACAAAGGGACACTAGCACTATCACCGCTCCAAATAGGCCGGTATTTATTGCATTATCATTGACTTCATCCCTGCACCTGGGTGGAACAGAACTTATATTGGGACAATTACCGTGTCATTATATTACATTGTCGGCAATCCCATATTCATCCTTAGAGTCTGGTGTCAGTGAATATTGTCAGTGAACTATTTCAGTGAATACTGTCAGTGCATATATATTTTATTTATGTTTTAATGATTTTTAGGGGATGTTCTTAATATTATTAATAAATATCTGTACCACATTTATCTAGTGATCCCTTGTGTGAGTGCCCCCTCAATCTTCTAAATGTTTCAAAATTGCAGTCCCACTTTTAGTTTTCATAAAAATCCATTAAATACAATAGTTTGCACACAATTTCAGATGTTATCGATAAAATCAAATTTGAAGCATGGCCATACAATATTGAAAAAGACCTAAGAAATCGTCATTTGAAACAAAAGCAAGTAAAACTTTTGGTGGTTGATTTTACTCAACGGCTAAAGACTGACAATAATCCATGAAAAAAAAGATCAAAGCTTCATCATAACTTTAACTGCGATTAATAGAGTCTGTACTATCTGAAAGATAAAGAAAAATAAACAGCTCATCTCGCGATAATTGAAGCGATCATACGGAGATCCGATTTTATGACGTCAGTTAAGTAATCACACTCTGCCGTTTGCATTTGATCAAACCGACACCAAGGTAAACGCTTTTACACGTGGGAAGCCACAGGACTGCGCATAAAGTGAGTATCATACTCATTACAGTTTAAGACTGTGTACCATCGATTTTTTTCCTACCGATTTTTTCTTATCGATCTTGCTTATGTACTATTTGGATAGAGTTTGCAATCAAATATTCATACAAATATGGAACATTGACCTTAACTATTTGTAGTGTATGGACTTTACATGAGCTAATGAGCCATTATCTCATTTATCCCACTAGTACTTGTATGTATGTTTTTATGTATTTTATGTTTTATTAAATTGCACTTTATCATACCATACTGGTTCTCTGCGTGAACCCATTTGTCTGAGTGCCGGTCCAATATTATTTAGAGTATTTAGTGTTAGCTTCCTGTCCTAAAGAGATCACCTTGTCATTGGCAGACAGGCACAGATAATTTTGTACAACATGTATTTGCCAATAATCTCACATTTATAAGGTAGCATTAGCATTAGTGCATTTTCTATCGTGAGTATGGCACTGTTGTATTTACTTTATTTGTGTTTGCAGAGTGCTGCTGCTTTGTGTTTGTTTTCCTTTTGTGCAATGGCAACATGCACCTGCACATTAGGAGGTGCTGACTAACCCCCATATTTTTCTTTGCAGCCTGCATTGGAGGTGTGGCTGACTCCATTGATCGTACACTCCTAACTAACCTTTCTGTCCAGGCTGATTTTAATTAGTGCAAGTATAAAGCTGTAGCCTGCTGTCCCTGCATTTATTGGAGGCCATTTGGCACCAGGAGAGGTAAAATATAGACTGGGCTCAGCGTGCATATGAAACCTGCATTCCCTAAATTTAATGGAGGCCATTATGGCACCAAAAGAGGTATAATACAGTGTGGGCTCAGCATGCATATGAAACTTGCATTTCCTGAATTTAATGGAGGCCAGTATGGCACCAGTGGAGGTAGTAATTAGTACAGGTTCATGTCCTAAAGAGATCACCTTGTCGTTGGTGGATAGGCACAAATAATATTGTACAAAATGTAGTTGCCAAGAATCTCACATTTATAACGTAGAATTAGCGTTAGTACATTTTCTATAATGAGTATGGCACTCTTGTATTTACTTTATCATTGTGTTTGCAGAGTGCTGTTGCATTGTGTTTGCTTTTGGTTTTGTGCTTTCAGCCATGGCGACATGGGATGTGCTGAGTAACCTCCATTTTTTTTCTTTAAAGACTATGCCAGTCTTGATGGGAGCAGACATATAATTAAATGCCTCCTCTGGCAGTCCATACGCCATTCTAAAATCTACTCCAGTTCATAGCTGCCATAGATTTCAGTCATCAATTACACAATTTTCTAGCATAGATGATGATAAATGTACTGGGGCTGATAATGACTTACAATGAAGATTGCAAGAATTGCTGGCAGTTTGCAATGAAGGTCCAGGGTGTCACCAGATGGGGCAAAGGGGTCCCTGCACAGTCTGACACTGGCAGCACTGTTTGAAAAATGTCAGACTGTGCAGGGACACACCCCCAACTGGTAACACCTAGCTGGACTTTTAGTGCAAACTGCTAGCAATTCATTCATAACTTCTAGAAGTAAAAATAAATGAATTGTACAATCATAAGAATGGATGCCCCAGAATTATTACATAGGGGCAGGGGAGCACCCAGGAATTTTGTCTAGGGGGGGTCCGAAAGGCAAAAAAATGTGGCATGTGTAGTGCGCTGTGCTAATTCAATTTTTAAAAGCCCCCTTTATATATAAAAATGCAGGGAAGGGGTGTAGTGTGTTGCGCTGATTCTTTTACTTGGCGATTCTAAAGCTCTGTAGGAAAATAGTGCCTCCCATAATGTGCCAGTAAAAAATGCCCCCTTAGTGCCACCAGATGCCACAATGCCCCCATGTGCCAAAAAGAAATAAAGGCCCCTTTAGAACCCCCACTTCCCCATAGTGCCCCCAAATAATGCCCCTATAGTGCCACCAGATGCCCCATAGTGCCGTTCTCCCCTATAGTGCCCCCCATAATGTGTAAAAAAAAGCCCCTTTACAGCCCCCATAGTTCTCCTCTCCCCCATGGTGCCCCCCCAAAATAATGCCCCTATAGTGCCACCAGATGCCCCCTAGTGCCATTCTCCCCTATAGTGCTCCCCATAATGTGTAAAAAAAAAAAAAATGCCCTCTTTAAGTGACTCTAGTTTACTTTAAGGAGCGAGAGTGGTGTTAGTGCTAAATATGACAGTTTACAGTTGATCCTTGTGGATATTAGCAGCTGTCATTGAAAGTAGCTTTGAATTTTTAATTAATATGCAAACCCATATTGCTGAAACAAATAATCAGTTGCTCAATTTTCCTAATACTTTTTTATTGCAGGACATATGTCGCAAGTCTCTTCTAAAGATTAACCTCATTTTAATGATCCACTTGTGTCTAGATAATGCCATTTTTCATATTGTCCTCTGATATATGACTATGACCAAGGTTTTCACCCCTGAAGCTAGCACACAGTAGTTTAGACGTCGTAAGAAGGTACATTAATCAAGTAAATGATATTAATGGAAAGCTTTCTTTGTGCCAAAAGTTAAACACATGGAAGAAAAGATCAATAAAATCAATGTTCAAGACTAGATTTATCAAGCAGACAAACAAAACAAAGTTCCAAATGTTTTTCTAGACTTCTGTATCTGTAAGCCAAACACAAACTCTAGCACAAGCACAAAATCTGCACCTTGTATCCTTGTACCGTATATTCCACATGCTGAATCTGCGTTCTGCAGTTCTAAAATAGAACAGTTTGCTGTTCTTGTCTTGGCGTATGGCATGACTGCACAAAAATGTTCCTTCCTTGGCAAGAGTTCATGTATTCCTCAGCTGACAATAGCAGATTTCTATAATTCATGAAAGCTCTTCTATTGTCTTCCAGGAAACTTCCTGTCTCAAGCACTTGATGTATAGTACTTATAGTACTTATTTCCATGCATTATTGTTCCTAAACCTGTAACCTCCACCCAAGCCTTTTCCAGTCCCCAGGCCACCTGAATGTTGCTCCCCAGCCAATGGCAACTCTAAAAGCTACTGTGTCCTAGTGGCACTAGGCATAGTAGTGCTAATACTTGGAAGTACAGTCACAACCATATCATTGACAGTTAACAACAGGGTAAGTGTGAAAAGCCATATTTTTATAAATTTTTTCCAATGGTATCATCATTTAAAAGTGTCTCCCAAGCTAGGGAGCTCCACAAGGTTGGGGACCTCTGCCATATGTCATCTATCTCCCCAAAAGAAGCTCATTTATGGTCAGTTGTGAGGCTAAGAAATGATACTACCACTTGATACAGATGTGATACAAATGTGTAAGCAATATGGTGGCCAGAAGCTGGGTTAGAATATTCAAGCATATTATATTTTTCTTGGCAAGAAATAAGGATTATGATCATATGATCATGAAGAAGGTAAGATTAGGAGAAGGGAGTGAATTGTAATTGCCTTGCTATATAACTTAAGTTTGCTCAACTGCTGCGACATTCATAGTTAATCTGTAATTTTATAGGTAGACTTACCATGCCTCGGTATTAAAGGGTGGTATAATACAGTATATTGCATAAGAAGCAGAAGAAGGGGTGGTAGCAGCTGCAGCAAAAGGCCAGAGCTGCCACTGCGGTCATGTTTTGACCAACAACCCATCTGTACTGGAATGGTTAACTTGCTCGTCAACATCATCTCAGGTGACAACAGACATACACACAACCAGGAATCAACGGTTCGCTCTGAGACCATGCTTAGTTTACGTGGCTCAGGAACTGCCTCTGTGCCCTCACCTGTCTGAACCTGCCTCTTAGCTCCTTCTGCTAGCCAAGTAAAGATAGCCGTCGGCTCTGCTCCACTTTCCATCGACAGTGAGATTTGTGAGGACAGTCAGCAGTTACAGGCCAGCATTGTAGCTGGCCAGCTAAATACAGTTCCTATGTTTGCGTGTTAAAGACAAAAGCAGAGTTATTTACAGTGACTTCATGTTTGGATGTCATGTAACTGTTATATATTGTGTTCACAGAAGCAGAAAAGATAATATGCCTTTAAGATTCATTATATGGATGTGAGGTAAGCTCAATGACGCAGCAGAAACAACAGAAAGCATAGAGTTAAACTGTTGTTGCTTGAGTCTTGACCAATCACAGCCAGCCTCACACAGCAGGAGCTTTGACCAATCACAGACAGCCTCACACACAGTCTGTGTGAGAAATCCCCCTAGCAGGAGCTGCTAGAATAATTACACCGGAGGAGAGAAGCTGAACAGACATTCACTCCACTAAGAGCTGTGTTTTATGGAAGCAGAGAGGCCAAAATAGCTATTTAAAATAGTTATATAATGTTCCTACTGTTAATATAGTGATTAGAACTGTATACTGAACCAGTTATATGTGCGTTTGCTTACAGTTCCACCAATTGCAAACTACAAAGTTCACAATCCAAATTCAAATTCCATACTGCAATCCAAATTGCATGCAACCATACCAGATCATACCCAACCAATCTGCAAATAGTTACTGCTAATTGCATATTGCAAATTTCGACCAAATTCTGCAATTGAACTATTAGTTAGACCACAGATATACCTCTCAGTGAGATCATAAAGTGCTAAAATAACTTAAAGTGAGAGTACAGATACTGAAGAGAGAAATATATCCACCATTTTATGTTGAATGACAAGATTGAACAGTTGAACCACCATCTTATGCATACTGCCATTTTGTGATATCTTTTCAACACGTATTTATGTACATGGACTATCTGCTGCAGAGGCGGCAGTGTTATATATGAAGAACAATTGAAATGAAAGAAGTTATTTCAAGCATTTGGTGTGCTCTATAAACCTACTGTTTCCATAGAACGGTGCTAGAGGAATTACAGAGTTAGGCCTCATGCACACGACTGTTGTATTGGTCCGCATCCAAGCTGCAGTTTTTTAAGCTTGGATGTGGACCCATTCACTTCAATGGGACCGCAAAAGATGCGGACAGCACTCCGTGTGCTATCCGCATCCGTTGCTCTGTTCCGTGGTCCGCAAAAAAAATATAACCTGTCCTATTCTTGTCCGTTTTGCGGACAAGAATAGGCAGTTATATCAATGGCTGTCCGTGTCATTCCGCAAATTGCGGAACGCACACAGACGCCATCCATGTTTTGAGGATCCGCAATTTGCGGATCGCAAAACACACAACGGTCGTTTGCATGATGCCGAACAGACAGTCTGGTTAGACTAAAAGCCAGAGATATCAAAATTCTTCTAATGCCACAGCGCAAAAGCCACTTCATAGTGCTGCGCCTGCCACAAGCATAGACTTGGAAGAGAGGTCTGCTGTGGACTCCCCTAGGCATGCAACTACCAATGAGGACAGTCAAGCGGCAGGAGCACATGTAGTGAGAGGTCAGGGACATGCGCAAGAGACAGGTGAGGGTGACACAAGTAACAAGCAAACATATGTAGATGATGATGTAGCCGATCACATGTGGGAGTCAGGTGAAAAGGGGCATCATCATCATCAGGGAGTGAGGGTGCAGAGTGACCGTGAGAAAGCAGGGTTGAAGCAGTGAGAGATCTGGGGCCAAACGTGGGAGGGGTACAGCATCTGCTACTGAGGAGACTACCTATGAAGAACACACTAGCAGTGCATGGGTTTATAAAAGCAGCGGCAGGCAGGCATCACGGAGTGGTGAAGGGAAAATGCCATACTTGGCAGTGTGGGAATTTTTCACAAAGTCACTGAGGGAAATTAGCGTGGCGGTATACAGAATGTGTGGGCAAAAGGTGAGGCGTGGCCAGGGTGCTACTGTTGGCACAACGGCCCTGTGTCAACACATGGAGCTTCACCATAAAGTGGTGTGGGAAAACCATGCCACTCATTTAGTCTGATGCAGCAAACACTGCATTTCCCACCTGCCCACACCCCCTCTCCAGCAGTCAGGGCTCGTCAACATTAGCAGAAGTAAGCTGTCATTCTTTCCTATTGACTTCAATGTTGTGTATTGCTCCTGATGCTCCTCCTTCTCCTCGTCACTTGTTTCGACAGCAACAGATTACCGAAGCAATTGCAAAAAGACAACGGTTTGTCTGCACTCATGCAGTGGCGCAGAAGCTGAACATGCATCTGGCCAAGTTGCTAGTACTACAGTCCTTCCCTTTCCATGTAGTTGACTCTGCACATTTCAGAGAACTGATGGCTTGTGCCCACCCAAGGTGGAGAGTCCCAAGCCAAAAATAGTTTTCCAAAAAGCTGTACCAGCCCTACACATGTACAGTACAGACCAAAAGTTTGGACACACCTTCTCATTCAAAGAGTTTTCTTTATTTTCATGACTATGAAAATTGTAGATTCACACTGAAGGCATCAAAACTATGAATTAACACATGTGGAATTATATACATAACAAACAAGTGTGAAACAACTGAAAATATGTCATATTCTAGGTTCTTCAAAGTAGCCACTTTTTGCTTTGATTACTGCTTTGCACACTCTTGGCATGCTCTTGATGAGCTTCAAGAGGTAGTCCCCTGAAATGGTTTTCACTTCACAGGTGTGCCCTGTCAGTTTTAATAAGTGGGATTTCTTGCCTTATAAATGGGGTTGGGACCATCAGTTGCGTTGAGGAGAAGTCAGGTGGATACACAGCTGATAGTCCTACTTGAATAAACTGTTAAAATTTGTATTATGGCAAGAAAAGTAAAGAAAAAGTAAAGAAAAACGAGTGGCCATCATTACTTTAAGAAATGAAGGTCAGTCAGTCAGCCGAAAAATTGGGAAAGCTTTGAAAGTAAGGGATATTTGACCATGAAGGAGAGTGATGGGGTGCTGCGCCAGATGACCTGGCCTCCACAGTCACCAGACCTGAACCCAATCGAGATGGTTTGGGGTGAGCTGGACCGCAGAGTGAAGGCAAAAGGGCCAACAAGTGCTAAGCATCTCTGGGAACTCCTTCAAGACTGTTGGAAGACCATTTCAGGGGACTACCTCCTGAAGCTCATCAAGAGAATGCCAAGAGTGTGCAAAGCAGTAATCAAAGCAAAAGGTGGCTACTTTGAAGAACCTAGAATATGACATATTTTCAGTTGTTTCACACTTGTTTGTTATGTATATACACTGCTCAAAAAAATAAAGGGAACACTTAAACAACACAATGTAACTCCAAGTCAATCACACTTCTGGGAAATCAAACTGTCCACTTAGGAAGCAACACTGAGTGACAATCAATTTCACATGCTGTTGTGCAAATGGAATAAACAACAGGTGGAAATTATAGGCAATTAGCAAGACACCCCCAATAAAGGAGTGGTTCTGCAGGTGGTGACCCCAGACCACTTCTCAGTTCCTATGCTTTCTGGCTGATGTTTTGGTCACTTTTGAATGCTGGCAGTGCTTTCACTCTAGTGGTAGCATGAGGCGGAGTCTACAACCCACACAAGTGGCTCAGGTAGTGCAGCTTATCCAAGATGGCACATCAATGCGAGCTGTGGCAAGAAGGTTTGCTGTGTCTGTCAGCGTAGTGTCCAGAGCATGGAGGCGCTACCAGGAGACAGGCCAGTACATCAGGAGACGTGGAGGAGGCCAACAACCCAGCAGCAGGACCGCTACCTCCGCCTTTGTGGAAGGAGGAACAGGAGGAGCACTGCCAGAGCCCTGCAAAATGACCTCCAGCAGGCCACAAATGTGCATGTGTCTGCTCAAACGGTCAGAAACAGACTCCATGAGGGTGATATGAGGGCCCGACGTGCACAGGTGGGGGTTGTGCTTACAGCCCAACACCGTGCAGGACGTTTGGCATTTGCCAGAGAACACCAAGATTGGCAAATTCGCCACTGGCGCCCTGTGCTCTTCACAGATGAAAGCAGGTTCACACTGAGCACATGTGACAGACGTGACAGAGTCTGGAGACGCCGTGGAGAACGTTCTGCTGCCTGCAACATCCTCCAGCATGACTGGTTTGGCATTGGGTCAGTAATGGTGTGGGGTGGCATTTCTTTGGAGGGCCGCACAGCCCTCCATGTGCTCGCCAGAGGTAGCCTGACTGCCATTAGGTACTGAGATGAGATCCTCAGACCCCTTGTGAGACCATATGCTGGTGCGGTTGGCCCTGGGTTCCTCTTAATGCAAGACAATGCTAGACCTCATGTGGCTGGAGTGTGTCAGCAGTTCCTGCAAGACGAAGGCATTGATGCTATGGACTGGCCCGCTCATTCCCCAGACCTGAATCCAATTGAGCACATCTGGGACATCACGTCTCGCTCTATCCACCAACGTCACGTTGCACCACAGACTGTCCAGGAGTTGGCAGGTGCTTTAGTCCAGGTCTGGGAGGAGATCCCTCAGGAGACCGTCCGCCACCTCATCAGGAGCATGCACAGGCGTTGTAAGGAGGTCATACAGGTACGTGGAGGCCACACACACTACTGAGCCTCATTTTGACTTGTTTTAAGGACATTACATCAAAGTTGGATCAGCCTGTAGTGTGTTTTTCCACTTTAATTTTGAGTGTGACTCCAAATCCAGACCTCCATGGGTTGAAAAATTTGATTTCCATATTTTGTTTTGTGTGATTTTGTTGTAAGCACATTCAACTATGTAAAGAACAAAGTATTTCAGAAGAATATTTAATTAATTCAGATCTAGGATGTGTTATTTTTGTGTTCCCTTTATTTTTTTGAGCAGTGTAATTCCACATGTGTTAATTCATAGTTTTGATGCCTTCATAGTCATGAAAATAAAGAAAACTCTTTGAATGAGAAGGTGTGTCCAAACTTTTGGTCTGTACTGTATGTCGAGCAAAAGGTGTGCCAGTCCTTGGGCCTCTCAGTCTCTGGTAGAGTTCACGCCAGCGCTGACGTATGGAGTTGTAACTATGGTCAAGAACAATATATATGTTGTTCACATCCCACTGGGTAAATGTCTTTCCGGGCCAGGCACACCAGCAACTTGGCCAGTTTATGGAAATGCCACCTCCACATTGTAATCGTGGGATTTCTGTGCCAATGTCATACTCTGCCTCCTCATCCTCCACTTTGTCCTCACTTTCCACTGTAGGCACAGTTCACAGTTGTCCTCCATATCACCTATTCAAAGCTAGGCGTTGTCACATGGTTCTGCACCTTGTCAGCATCGGCAAACTGAGCTACACTGCGGAGGAACTGCTCCACGTAATTAATAAAGAGTCGAATACTAGCTGTCTAGGAACAATGGTTACTGATAACAGGAAGAACATTTTGTCTGCCCTGCATCAGGGTGGGCTGACCCATGCACCCTGCATGGCGCACGTCTTCAATCTCATTGTTACCTGGTTCCTCAAATCTTCCACTGAACTGCAAGAGCTGTTAAAAATGTCCAGGAAACTGTGCATGCACTTCAGTCACTCTTACCATGCAAAACACACCCTCCTTGAGCTACAAACAAAAAATAGTCTTCCCCAATATCCCCTGATATACAAAGTTGCCATCCATTGAAACTCCACGATCCATATGTTAGACGGCCTGTACAAGCAGAAGAAGATAGTAAAAAAAAATTAATGCAGCAGATGGACAGGTCTATTCTCCAGTATAACTTCCATGTTGGCCAGTGGCAGCTCATGCGTGACATGTGCCATTTGCTCAGGCCCTTTGATGAGGCCACTTTATTTGTCAGTCGTCAGAACTAAGGGATGAATGATGTCATGCCATCCCTTCACATCCTGGAGGAAATGCTGCCAAATCTGATTGGTGAGGGAACAGAAGACGTGGAACCTATATCTCATGTCCACCTGAGCCCTGAGAAGGCTAAACTGGCAGAGGAGGAGGACATAAATGCCTAGAAATTTTATACACAACTAGGTGATTTATCTGCCCAAGTGGTAAGAGAGGAGCAGGAGGAGCTGGAGGGTGACAATGAAAATGACACAGATGACCCTGACAGACCTTGGCAATATACAGTGGAGATGGAGCAGCAGGACATGCAGCAGAATCTCAACCAGCAAGTGGTGGCATACTTGGACTGCACCCTGTCACCCCTAATACAAGATTCCTTAGATTACGGGGTATGCAAACTTGAATTGTGGGCACAACTGGCTGAGTTTGCTATTGGCATGCTTTCCTGCCCGGTCAGTAGCATCAAAGGCGGGTGTTCAGTGTGGCGGTGGTGGGGTATAGTTTCCCCTAAGTGAACTCTCGCCTTTCCTCCCAAAATGTTGAGAGACTGTCAGAGTAGTTGAATTTTCAGGTAGAAAGTAATCAATTAAATCGGCTGATAACAAAGACACAGACAATGCTTGCTGTATCTAAGGAGATCTGAAAGACCCCTCCCAAATATCTTTATTAATATACATTTGAATAATAGGAGTAACTGGGAGTTTCAAGGCAGTTACAATACTCAAAATCAGACGTGGTAGATTACATAATTACACGTGATAACATATTGGCAATATCTTATGGCTTGGAAATAGGTAAAAGTTCATTTGGCTGAAACTGTACCCAAATTGAATAATACAGACCATCTGGGTCCTCTATTTTAAGAAAGACATTTTCTAGAATCCCTGAGAACATCTAATATATCAGGTCATCCTCCATCTTAAGCAATTGTCCTTTCCTTACAAACTTTTTCTCAGCACATAAAGAATAATCAGGTGTGGATAAACCGGTGCCTGATGCAACAGAATATATAATTCTGCCACTAATGATCATACTGTAGTGTGCTGCCACACCAAAATATTCTGCAAAATGGGCCGTTACTTTTGGCCACGTGCTGCTACATTACATTTTGTTGTTGGGTTCTGCTACTATTGTGATCTGCCACCATCCTGCACTGTAAACCACTACTGTTGTGCCCCCCTCCCCACTCTCTCATGGGGCCACTACTATCACTGTTACTGCTACTGCTGCTACCCTCCCTCCCCATTGTGTCATGGGGAGACTATTGTCACCGTCACTGTTGCTGTCATGAGGCCACTATTGTCACTGTTACTGCCACTGTTGCTGGCCCCCATCTCCTCTCAGTTATGGGGCCACTATTGTCCCTGTTTGCATTGATATCACCGTTTATTCCATTCTTCTGATCTGTCAGTGGAACAGATTTTTTTTTAAAAAGGATCCTGTATTTTGAGCATTCATAAACCCTCTTTCCTGCATGCAGGGTTGACAGATTACTGGGAGAGGCTGGAGAAGATCCAGTGGTTATGGTCAATATCGTAACCAAAGTTAGAGGTAGGTGGAGCGTCCTTAAAAATTATTTTAGAGATTTAGGTCAAAAGCTTAGGGCAAAGTAAATGGACTGGGGGGAAAATGAAGGGAGGGACTAGAACAGCTTAGAAGGAAAAGTGTTGAGTACAAAATATACATAAACCTCTTAAATGTATGTATACTAATGCCAGAAGTCTGACTAATAAAACAGGGGAACTTGAAATAGTGATGTGTGAGTAGGACTATGACATAGTGGGAATAACTGAGACATGGCTGGATGATAGCTATGACTGGGCAGTTAATGTACAGGGTTACAGTCTGTTTGGAAAGGATCGCCAAAACCGGAGGGGGGAGGGGTCTGCCTTTATGTAAAATCCTGTCTAAAGCCCACACTCCGGGAAGAGGGACATGAACATGTGGAGTCACTGTGGGTAGAAATACATGGAGGCAAAAACAATAATAAATTACTAATAGGAGTTTATTATAAACCATCTAATATACCAGAGTTCACAGAAAATCTGCTACTAAACAAAATAGGCGAGGCAGCAAATCATAATGAGGTGGTTATTATGGGGGACTTCAACTACCCAGATATAGACTGGGAAGCTAAAACTTGTCTGTCTCATAAAGGAAACAGGTTCTTGGCAATAACCAAAGACAATTAACTTTCAGAAACTGGTCCAGGACCCGACTAGAGGGACGGCCATACTGGACTTAGGGCTCTTTCACACTTGCGTTCTTGTCTTCCGGCATAGAGTTCCGTCGTCGGGGCTCTATGCCGGAAGAATCCTGATCAGGATTATCCTAATGCATTCTGAATGGAGAGAAATCCGTTCAGGATGCATCAGGATGTCTTCAGTTCCGGAACGGAACGTTTTTTGGCCGGAGAAAATACCGCAGCATGCTGCGCTTTTTGCTCCGGCCAAAAATCCGGAACACTTGCCGCAAGGCCGGATCCGGAATTAATGCCCATTGAAAGGCATTGATCCGGATCCGGCCTTAAGCTAAACGTCGTTTCGGCGCATTGCCGGAGCCGACATTTAGCTTTTTCAGAGTGGTTACCATGGCTGCCAAGACGCTAAAGTCCTGGCAGCCATGGTAAAGTGTAGCGGGGAGCGGTATACTTACCGTCCGTGCGGCTCCCCGGGCGCTCCAGAGTGACGTCAGGGCGCCCCAAGCGCATGGATCATGTGATCACATGGATCACGTCATCCATGCGCATGGGGCGCTCTGACGTCATTCTGGAGCGCCCCGGGAGCCGCACGGACTGTAAGTATACTGCTCCCCCGCTCCCCGCTCCTACTATGGCAACCAGGACTTTAATAGCATCCTGGCTGCCATAGTAACACTGAACGCATTTGGAAGACGGTTCCGTCTTCAAATGCTTTCAGTACACTTGCGTTTTTCCGGATCCGGCGTGTAATTCCGGCAAGTGGAGTACACGCCGGATCCGGACAACGCAAGTGTGAAAGAGGCCTTAGTATTAACCAATAGACCTGACAGAACAACAGATATGCATGTTGGTGGACACCTGGAAAATAGTGACCATAAAGTAATAACCTTCCAATTATCATTCAAAAGAGTGTTTCTTCAGGGAGGAACAAAAAATACCAAGCTTCAAAAAATCTAAATTCAGCCAACTAAGAGAGGCCATAGGCCTAACTAACTGGGACAAAGTCCTCAAAAATAAAAAATACAGCCACAAAATGGGATATTTTTAAAATCATCCTAAAATCTAATTGTGAGAACAAGAAAAAAAACTATGTGGATAAATAGAACTGTAAAGAAAGCAATAAATGACAAAAAGAAAGCATTTAAATAACTAAAACAGGAGGATAGCAAGGAAGCACTGAAAAACTATAAGGAAAAAAATAGAATATGTAAAGAATAAATAAAAGCAGCCAAACTAGAGACTGAAAGATTAATTGCCAAAGAGAGCAAAACTAACCTGAAAATGTTTTTCAATTATATAAATGGTAAAAAGTATAAATCTGAAGGTATTGGCCCTCTACAGAGTAATGAGGGGGGAGTTGCAGAGAGCGATGAGGAGAAAGCAAAGCTATTAAATATATTTTTATCCACTGTATTCACTGAAGAAAATAAACTGTCAGATGAAATGTAGAATGCAAAAGTTAATTCCCCAATAAAAGTGCCCTGTCTGACCCAGGAGGAAGTACAGCAGCATCTTAAAAAGATTAAAATAGACAAATCGCCAGGACCAGATGGCATACACCCTCGTATCCTAAGAGAATTAAGTAATGTCATAGCCAGACCCTTATTTCTGATATTTTTGCCAATATTCAAAAAGGGTCCAAAAACAGAGCCTAGAAACTATAGGCCAGTACGTTTAACATCTGTCGTGGGTAAACTGTTTGAAGATTTTCTAAGAGATGCTATCTTGGAGCGCCTCAAGGAAAATAAGCAAATAACGCCATATCAGCATGGTTTCATGAGGGATTGTTTATGGTAAACTAATTTAATCAGTTTCTATGAGGAGGTGAGTTCTAGACTTGACAGCAGTGAATCAATGGATGTCGTATATCTGGACTTCTCCAAAGCATTTGACACTGTACCGCATAAAAAGGTTAGTATATAAAATGAGAATGCTTGGACTGGGAGAAAATGTCTTGTACGTGGGTAACTGGCTCAGTGATAGAAAACAGAGGGTGGTTATTAACGATACACACTTAGATTGGGTCACTGTCACTAGTAGAGTACCTCAGGGGTCAGTATTGGGCCGTATTCTCTTCAATATATTTATAAATAATCTTGTAAAAGGCTTGCACAGTAAAATGTAAATTTTTGCAGATGACATTAAACTGTGTAAAGTAATTGACACAGAAGAGGACAGTATACTGCTACAGATGGATTTAGATAGATTGGAGGCTTGGGCAGATAAATGGCAGATGAGGTTTAACACTGACAAATGTAAGGTTATGCACATGGGAAGGAATAATGCAAGTCACCCGTACTAAATGGTAAAACACTGGGTAACACTGACATGGAAAAGGACCTAGGAATTTTAGTGAACAGCAAACTAAGCTGTAAAAACCAGTGTCATATAATGGTTCTTATAAAAAAAAAAAAAAAAAAGATTCATATAGATACTTAAAGGTCATGTGCAAGTGAAAACCAAAGAAAATAAATTTTTTTAGAGAATGACCCCTTAAAACTTACTATTTATTAAATCATTTTATAAAAAAAAAATGAAAACGCAGGCTAACTATAAAACAACTCACAAGCTAAGTGAACAATAATCAGTGTATTTACCAGATAGCTAGTGGGCCGCCAGTGATGATAAAAGTCAAAAGGATGGAGGGCAAGGACAAATAACAGAGGGGCACAGAAATTTCCCTAGTGTAGCCCTGTTAAGTCCTCAGCCTGGGGATGACTCCTGAAGGTGGGGCCTCCCCGTCCCCGTGCCTAACCTGGCTAGCCCTAAAAAAGCCCTAATAGAAATTGGGTTATCCTACTTTCCCGAAGCGTTTCCCCCACAAGGGTTCATCAGGGGGTCGTGCGGGAAAAATATAATATGTTACTATGTAGGACTTTTTTTCCTTGTTAAAAAAAACTGATTTCAAACGTAAATGGACAAAATTTAAGCAAATTGAGCATAAGGCCTCTTTCACACGGTCAGTATTTTGCATCAGTATTTGTAAGCCAAAATCAGGAGTGGGTCCAAAACAAATATTTCCATTACATTTTATCTCTGTTTTGGACCCACTCATGGTTTTGGCTTACAAATGCTGACCAAATAGTGATGCAAAATACTGACCAAATACTGAAAGAAAGAAAGTCTGAAAGAGGCTTTATGGCTGCTCAAAATACAGGATTCTTTTTTTGTTTTTTAGTTTTCTGTTCTTCTGACGAATCAGAAGAACGGAAAGATAAACAGTAATGTGATCACAGCCTTACTGCCACTGCTGTTACCCCCCTCCCCCCTCTGTCATGGGGCCACTATTGTCACTGTTACTGCAACTGCTGCTGCCACCCTCCCCACTATGTCATGGGGCCTGTGGGGTTTTGCTCTGGTAGATAGGATCCCAACACAGAGATCCTGCTGCTGAGCCCAGTTGCCTATTTAAGGACAGCCAAGTGCTCCCAAAAACCCAGACCGGCAATTAAAATCCAGTCCAGTATTTGATCCCACCTGGCTGCAAATCATCCCAGCAGCACACTCTGGGAGGAAAATACTTATTTTCCCAGACCATTCCCCTCACTGTGTCACAGGCCACTACTTGAATCTTGGGGCACTGCACGGTTAAGTACATGGTGATAAATTAGACCTGATGGTAACAGTGACCTGTAATACTGACACACAGTAAATCTACAGCTAACAGAAGGGATTAAAAAGCATGTGTTTGGACTGTTACAACATGCATTAAAAGAACATTTTTTTTCTCCACTAATTTATTGCCGCTTCCTCTATTTCTTTATTTTGTTCCACTAAGGAGCCATTTGGATACAGCTCCTGTAGGGACGTGCACAGGTTTTGTCACGGATGTTGTAGGGGAGAACACTAAAGGACAAGAAGAAGGAAGGGAAAAGACACTAGGCCTCACCGCTAGGGAAGGAAAAGGGTCACCATCTATAAAACCCTGCTCCTGGCCCTAACTCCTATCCGTATGGGCACCTCTTGATGGTAGAGATGCCCATACACAGGAACCTAGAAAACCCTGGTGGCCCTCAGTTGCCCTAATAGTAATGACAGGGCAGAGACAACCCGCTCCTTCCCTGGTGAAGGAACCAGCGTCTCGCTGAGGCATAGTAAACAACAAAGGTGGGGGGGAATACAAAACACAACAAGCGGAACACTTAACTTCTAAGGCTGATGGATGATGGACGAACAGGACTTCACCACGAACCACACTCCAGCTCTTCCAAAAACCAAATGAAGCTATCCAGAACAAGGAGTGATGGGTAAAGTCAGACTAAATAGGGAGATGTGAAGGTCACATGATCCACACCTGAACAGGGGGTGTGGACATACCAGCAACACACAGACAAAGTGAAACCAAAAGAGGCTGTCAGATCACTAATGTGCAGATATTCTTTCAGACCTTCTCAAACCTGTCACTGATGTGACAGGTTTTTGGCTTTACTGAAGGGTGCTGAATGCTTTTCTTTTTGTTTAACAAAAGGGATTAGCTATGAATCTTGCACAGTGATGTAGATGGCAATAAATGACACCTGTAATACTGATGGTACAGTACCTACAGAAAGGATTAACTATGAATGTGGGTGCACTAGAACATAATGCACATGGCAATACACTCTCCCTGCAGTTTAAGTTCCAAGACTTCACACTGAGATTGGGACACCAAGAGGGATGAATATGATTTTGTAGAGTGGCCTGGGTATACCTGATTTATCGCAATTTGTGACTAATTAATTTGGAACTAATCTAATTTCTTGTCGAATACTATGCTACTAGTTATCCGTGCCCCCAAATCTGTCCATCTGTCCATTATTTTACCCAAACGGAGAACAGCATGCAAAATTCTTTTTCACATCTAATTCATATTTTAATAATTTATAAAGAGATATCCCCTGTGACTGGTGCAAATTAGGAAACAATATAAAAGTACATTATCAAAGCAAATCTGTTTCAAACTTTATAGCCTAAAGGAATTATAGAACTGTAGTAAACAGTGGGAATTATCAAAGGGATCAGCTAAGCTCCATTAAAACGTCACAGATCCTTTGTAACTGAATGAATTCATTCTTGCACCAAGATTTCTAGAAATGTTTGTGAGAGATCAACCAAAATTGAGCAAAAAGACTTGCATTACTTAGCTCTCAACATCTGTGTGGTGGAACTTGACATACCTATAACTAGTGTAAGGCCTCTTTCACACGGGCGAGTTTTCCGCGCGGGTGCAACGCGTGAGGTAAACGCATTGCACCCGCACTGAATCCAGACCCATTCATTTCTATGGAGCTGTGCACATGAGTGGTGCTTTTCATGCATCACTTGTGCATTGCGTGAAAATCGCAGCATGCTCTATATTGTGCGTTTTTCATGAAACACCTCCATCCCTAAAGTAAATTAGGGATGGAGGGGTTAAAAAATAAACAAATTTAACTCACCCCGACCACTTGGTCACGTAGCGGATCTCCTTTTCTTTTTTCAGGACCTGGGTAAAGGACCTTTGAGGACGTCATTGCGTCCATCACATGGTCCATCACATGAACAATCACATGGTCCATCACATTGTCCATCACCATGGTGATGGACCATGTGATGAGCGCAGTGACGTCATCAAAGGTCCTTTACCCAGGTCCTGAAGAAAGAAGAGGAGATCCGCTACGCGACGAAGTGGATGGTGTGAGTTAAATTTGTCTATTATTTTTAACCCCTCAATGGACATTTTACTAAGCATTCTGTATTAAGAATGCTATTATTTTCCCTTATTTATAACCATGTTATAAGGGAAAATAATAAAATCTACACAACACCTAACCCAAACCTGAACTTCTCTGAAGAAGTCCGGGTTCGGGTCTGGGTACCTGTAACGGAACGCCTAGCACCCCGACCGGGTACCTCCGTTGATAGATGCTCCTAGTGTTTCCAGAGGACTCCAAGCACTCCACTTGACACCGTCAGCACTGCAGATCCCACGAACCGCCGAAGCTTGGTGGATGTCTCGCCGTCTCCTACCCACCCTGGACCTACGACAAGGCTCCAGGCTCCAGTCCTAAATGCAGAGAGCAGGAACCATGAACAAGCTCTTACAAGAGCTTATACTCAGGGGAGTATTGTGATATAGCAATCCCCAAGAGTGTAGTTATCCCATTCCCCAAACATGAGCCAAAACTTCATGAAGGTATAAAAACAGGAACTCTCTTTATTTTAACACACAAGCATTTTATACACATCTTCCAACAAGGTTACCACCCACAGGGATTTGTAAAAACAGCCAATAACCATGTACAACACACTCAGACACTCCCACACAAAATCCTCCCCTCTGCCCGTGATAGAATTACCTCACACTGGGTTGATGCAATCATCACAGGCAGGCGAATAAACAATATCCTCTGTCCTGGAGACAACCGAGAAGTAATTCAATTATCTCTCAGGACAAAGGACATCGCCAATACACACAGAGAGACAATGGAACAGACCTCTCTACTCAACGTATACAATGTCCCACCCTTTTCAATACACATAGACATTTAACATCCCAAAATGGCACGAATTAGACCAGGGTTCAAGTTAGTCCAAGTCCTTTGTGAACAAATGAGGCCTGGCTGATGAGAGGGCCCATAATCCTGGGGAAAGAGGCTAGTAGCCAGGCCCCTCCAAAACCCAGTGGCGAGGTTGGTTTCGCCACAGTACCAAACATGCTAATTTTTCTGACGTGCATGCCAAATGCATTAAAACGCTTTGCACTCGTGGGGAAAAATCACTCATTTTCCCGCAACGCACCCGCATCTTTTCCTGCACGTCACCCGTAATGCCCGTGCGAACCCAGCCTAATCCCAGCCTAATCCCTCCTTGTTGGCTAAAAAATGTTTATTCACATTTGTCCGGTCTTCCTCTTGATTGTTCATTACTAACCCAACCTGCATATGCTTACTCTATAAGGTGCCTTAGCCAGATACGGTATTGTTGCAGAATGATTTCTGCAACTGAAAATCAGTACTATTCACTTGAATTAGGTTGTTTTGGCTAGAAACACGTGAATTTCTGCAATACCCATTCAGGTGAATGGAACAGATTTTTTAGTCACAGACAATTTTCTGTCACATGTGAAGACACCCTTAATAACCAAGTCGATTTCACTCTGTCTCTGATTTTTGACTCTGTTTCAGTCTTGCATTTTTCAATATGGTTGAACCAGCACATTTCTTGTAGCTTATAGGAAATTGAGAGGAACCCTTTCCAAGATACCTTCTTGCATGGCTTACACCAGTTTTGTCAGGAGGAATGGGCCCAAATTCCAACCAACTATTGTGAGAAGCTTGTAGAAGGATATCCAAAACGTGTGACCCAAGTCAAACAGTTTAAGGGCAATGGTACCAAATATTAATGAAATGTATGTAAACTTTTGACTTTGCAGAAAGCAATAAAAATGCCTTAAACATTCTCTCTCTCATTATTCTGGCATTTGGCAAATAATAATAATAATTATGGTAATCCTAATTGACCAAAAACAGGAAAGGTTTATTCTGATTTCATGTCAGATATTGAGAAAAACATGCATATGTGTCTTTTTTATATAGTGTATGTAAACTTCTGCTTTCAACTGTATATCTCTATATACATACAGTACAGACCAAAAGTTTGGACACACCTTCTCATTCAAAGAGTTTTCTTTATTTTCATGACTATGAAGGCATCAAAACTATGAATTAACACATGTGGAATTATATACATAACAAACAAGTGTGAAACAACTGAAAATATGTCATATTCTAGGTTCTTCAAAGTAGCCACCTTTTGCTTTGATTACTGCTTTGCACACTCTTGGCATTCTCTTGATGAGCTTCAAGAGGTAGTCCCCTGAAATGGTCTTCCAACAGTCTTGAAGGAGTTCCCAGAGATGCTTAGCACTTGTTGGCCCTTTTGCCTTCACTCTGCGGTACAGTTCACCCCAAACCATCTCGATTGGGTTCAGGTCCGGTGACTGTGGAGGCCAGGTCATCTGGCGCAGCACCCCATCACTCTCCTTCATGGTCAAATAGCCCTTACTTTCAAAGTTTTCCCAATTTTTCGGCTGACTGACTGACCTTCATTTCTTAAAGTAATGATGGACACTCGTTTTTCTTTACTTAGCTGCTTTTTTCTTGCCATAATACAAATTCTAACAGTCTATTCAGTAGGACTATCAGCTGTGTATCCACCTGACTTCTCCTCAACGCAAATGATGGTCCCAACCCCATTTATAAGGCAAGAAATCCCACTTATTAAACCTGACAGGGCACACCTGTGAAGTGAAAACCATTTCAGCTGACTACCTCTTGAAGCTCATCAAGAGAATGCCAAGAGTGTGCAAAGCAGTAATCAAAGCAAAAGGTGGCTACTTTGAAGAACCTAGAATATGACATATTTTCAGTTGTTTCACACTTGCTTGTTATGTATATAATTCCACATGTGTTAATTCATAGTTTTGATGCCTTCAGTGTGAATCTACAATTTTCATAGTCATGAAAATAAAGAAAACTCTTTGAATGAGAAGGTGTGTCCAAACTTCTGGTCTGTACTGTATATCTATATATACCATCTATATATATAAATGTATATAGAGATATAGATCACTAAATATATATCTCTATATACATATATAGATGATATATCTAGATATCTAATACATAAAGCTGAGTGTATGCGTGTGTGTATGTATGTCCGCTAAACAAATCCGCACCGTCACATTTACAATCACTAAATTTGGTACACAGGTACATCAGGTGTCCGGGAAGGTTTTAGACTAGGTCTCGGCTCTCTAGGACATACCGTTCCTGAGATATTCCCAAAAAAATGCAATAGCCAATAGAAGCTTGGTCACATGACCATTATCAGCCAATAGAAGCTCGAAGGCCGTTAGCCTCCACATACACAGTTTTACTCCAGGTTTCCATAACAACTCAGCCATTTTTCTTCACTGCTGTAGGTGAGCTTTAACGCCTTGCCGACCTAGGACGAGAATGCTCGTCCTAACTGGCCGATACTTCAGGCACAGGGTTAACGCTGTACACAGGGCCCCTGCTGTATCTGCCAGCAACGGTGAAAACACTGATGCCAGCGGATAAACCCCCTGTATGCCACTGTCACGCTCCGGTACTTCAGGCACAGGGTTAACACTGCACAAATGTATTGTGCTGTATTGAAACAGGGATCAGAACCTGAAATGTTGAAGTACCATAGTGGGACAAAAAATAAACTGAAAAAAGAAGTTAAAAAAATTACGTTTTACAAAAAATGTAAAGTTTAAAGTAAAACTTTATTGCCATTCGCCACGTCCGTATCAACTGGCTCTATAAAAATATCACATGACCTAACCCCTCAGGTAAACATTTAAAAAATAAATAAAAGAAAAACTGTGCTAAAAAAAAAACATTTTTTGCCACACTATACATCACTAAAAATGCAACACCAAGAGATCAAAAAGGCGTATGCCCCTCAAAATAGTACCAATCTAACCGTCACCTCATCCCGCAAAAAATGAGCCCCTACCTAAGACAGTCGCCCAAAAAATAAAAAATCTATGGCTGTCAGACTATGGAGACACTAAAACATATTTTTTTTGTTTCAAAAATGCTTTTATTGTGTTATATGTAAAAAAAAAAAAAGTATACATATTAGGTATTGACTCATCCATAACAATCTGCTCTATAAAAATACCACAGGACCTAACCCCTCAGGTAAACACCATAAAAAATAAATAAATAAAAGCAGTGTCAAAAAAGCCATTTTTTGTCACCTTACATCATAAAAAGTGTAATAGCAAGCGATCAAAAAGTCAAACGCACCCCAAAATAGTGCACCCCAAAATCTCATCCTGCAAAAATGATGTCATCTCATCTCGCAAAAATGATACCCTACCTAAGACAATCACCCCAAAAATATGGCTCTCAGACTATGGAGACACTAAAACATGATATTTTTTTTGTTTCAAAAATGATATTATTGTGTAAAACTTAAATAAATAAAAAAAGTCTACATATTAGGTATTGCCATGTCCGTAATGACCTTCTCTATAAATATATTACATGACCTAACCCTTTAGGTAAACACAGTAAAAAATATAAATAAAAATGATGTCAAAAAAGCATTTTTCTTGTCACCTTACATCACAAAAAGTTTAATAGCAAGCGATCAAAAAATCATAGGCAACCCCAAAATCGTACCAATCAAACCGTCATCTTATCCCGTAAAAAATTAGAACCTAACTAAGACAATCGCTAAAAAAAAAAAAAACTATGGCATTTAGAATATGGAGACACTAAAACATGATTTTTTTTGTTTCAAAAATGCTGTTATGGTGTAAAACGTAAATAAATTTTAAAAAAAGGATACATATTAGGTATCAACGCATCCATAAGAACCTGCTCTATAAAAGTACCACATGACCTAACCCCTCAGGTGAACACCGTAAAAAAAAACGGTGTAAATAAAGCAATTTTTTGTCACCTTACATCAAAAAAAGTGTAATACCAAGCGATCAAAAAGTCCTAAACAAAAATGAGCCCCTACATAAGAAATTTGCTAAACTAGTCATATTTTGTATAGTCATGTGGTAAAGCACATGATCTAACATGAACACATGATCAGCACATGATCAGATGAATATTGTAAATAACAAATAATTAAAACGGTGCAAAAACAGCTATTTTTTGTTACCGTGCCTCACAACAGTGTAATATAGAGCAACCAAAAAGCATATGTACCCTAAAATAGTACCAACAAAACTGCCACCTTATCCCGTAGTTTCCAAAATGGAGTCTTTTTTTGGAGTTTCTACTCTAGGGGTGCATCATATGGCGTTCCTTTCCTTCTGCGCCCTGCCGTGTGCCCGTACAGCAGTTTACGACCACATATGGGGTGTTTCTGGAAACTACAGAATCAGGGCAATAAATATTGAGTTTTGTTTGGCTGTTAACCCTTGCTTTGTTAGTGTAAAAAAATTGATTAATTTTTGTGGAACACCTAAAGGGTTAACAAAGTTTGTAAAATCAGTTTTGAATACCTTGAGGGGTGTAGTATCTAAAATGGGGTCATTTTTGTGTGTTTTTTTTTTATTATGTAAGCCTCACAAAGTGATTTCAGACCTGTACTGGTCCCTAAAAAGTGGGTTTTTTGAAATTTTCAGAAAAATTTCAAGATTTGCTTCTAAACTTCTAAGCCTTCTAACATCCCCAAAAAATTCAAATGTCATTCACAAAATGATTAAACATGAAGTAGACATATGGAGAATGTAAAGTAATAACTATTTTTGAAGTTATTACTATCTATTATAAAAGTAGAGAAATTGAAATGTGGAAATTTGCTAATTTTTCAACATTTTTGGTAAATTTGGTATTTTTTAATAAATAAAAATTAAATTTTTTGACTCAATTTTACCACTGTCATGAAGTAGTGTTCAGCGCGAATATTCGAATAATGAATATTTTTTGCGAATATTGCAACTTCGAGAATTCGCTAATATTTTGAATATAGTGCTATACAGTATATTCCCTATATCAAATATTCGTGAATTTTAAACATCTGAAAACATAATCCCTCACTGCTTCTTGCTTGTGGGCCAATGAGTCATTGGCCCAAAAGCAAATTAAGCTGGAAGGAATCTTTTTTTCATATAAAAAAAAAATTGATGAATATTGTAAATAACGAATATATTCGCTATATTGCTATAACTTTGTTTTTTAGAATATTCACCATATTCTAAAACAAGAATATATAGCAATTTAGCGAATAGTCGTAAAATACAAACATAGAGCAATTTAGCTAATAGTGCTATAATCTTTTTTTAAGAGTCTTAATTTTTTTTAAATCTGAAGTTCAGAAGAGAAAAAAAGTTACAACTATTAGACAAAGAAGATTATACCACTATTTTAGCTAAATTGATCGATTCTACATAATTTTTTTCGAATATTCGCTATATTGCAAGAAGCAGAGTGGAATCAATCTTGTTATTCGAATTCCTGATTTTTAGCCGAAAATCGGGACTGTTATGAATGATTGCGTGAGGACGCGATCTTATGAGTGACGCAATGCTGTCACGTGTCATGTGCCCTGGTTTCGGTTTTGCTACCAGTGGAGTTTGGCAGTCTGCCTGTATTAAAATCGGCGATTGAAAATGGGGCGAATTTGATTTTAAAAAGAAAAAGAAGAAGTTATTCTCACTGTAAGTAATATTGTAATACAGCACTGTATTTTATTTCATATTGCATGCATGGCAGAACAATATTTAGCAACACTCGATCTACGTCTACATTATTGATATGTAGATTGAGTGTTGCTAAATATTTGTGTATGTGAATAAGAACTACACTGATACAAATTTTTTTACATTTTTTTTTCCTCCGCCGCCCGCCCCCCCCCCCAATAGTAGATACTACTGATTGGTGCACTGAGTATTCTTGTTACTTCGCAGCACTATGTCAGTAGCATGTATGTATGGACAACAGATAAATATCTATCACATGCACATAGCACGTCCATTTTCCTGCCATGCAATATATTCCACACACTATATACCATACACACAATATATATAGATTTAAATTTATGTCCATTAGCTTTTTTTGTCGGACCAAAAGTATTTGCTGCTTCATTTAGCGTTACCCAGGGTGCACCACGGGGAGGCGAACCAGCAGTATACCCAATACCGTACCGTCACTATAAGAACAGTACACTGGAAGTGGGGGAGGGGAAGGGAGCAAGGAAGCTACTGAGCATGTTAGCACACCACTGAATGCAGGAGAAGGTGTACCAGAAGGATAAATGACTGCCCAGCCCCTGAAGACGCCGTTACTCGGCGAAACATGTCGGGGGGGCAAATTCTAAGTAACAGTTTTAGCCCAGGTAGTGAGCGTTATGGGAATGAATATAGCTAATAGGGCTTCATAATAGAAGCGTCAGTGTGAGTGCGTAGCCACAGACGCTACTCAAGATAGTACAGAATCTCAGTGAGATTAGAGCTCACCCTGAAAGTTTTAACTATAGGGTCTCATTGATATAGTAGGTTTTATTAAGTACAATAATAAAGGTGAAGTTTTAACAATCAATGTGGGGGAGGAAAAAGCGTAATTTAGCTATTGAAATACAGCTTAAGCTATAATTGGTAATAGCAGGGGGCACTAACAGAATGGAAAATGCAATGCACATGAAAAAACTTAAATAAAAATATTTGCATTGCATGTATATTGTAATAACATTTCATTTTAATTGTCATATTCACTGCATAGTAAAACAGTTATGATAAGCTTTTTTTTTATCCCAATAGTTTTTCATGTTCCAATTTGTTTTCAATTATAATTGATAATGGTTCTGTTTTATTCAAATATCTGTACACGATCAAAGCATTTCATTATATTGAATTAATGATTAAATTTAATTTCTATAATGGAATCATTACTACAATTCCAGATATAAATATATGCAAGCCCCTTTATCATGTAAAATAAATCTCACATGTTCTTTTTATACTAAAAAGGATTGCTAATCTCTTTAATTGAATATCTGCTGCATAAATGTCCATTTCTCTTTATTAAGCTAATTACATTCCCATAATGTATAATTAACATCCAGGAAATGATCACAAGCTTAGTTAAAGGGACATACACTTTAAATGTTCTTACCAGCAAATAGTAATAGCATTGATTAAGAAAAGCAAAGCATTGCATTTCTTCTGGAAATAAATTGAGATCTAATTATACATACTTTTTAATGCATACCACAAAATTTTTCCATTACACATTTTTGGGCAGCATGGTGGCTCAGTGGTTAGCACTGGTGCCTTGCATCGCTGGGTTCCTACGTTCAAATCCGACCAAGGGCAACATCTGCATGGAGTTTGTATGTTCTCCCTGTGTTTGCGTGGGTTTCCTCCTGTACTCTGGTTTCCTTCCACTCTCCAAAATACATACTGATAGGGACCTTAGATTGTGAGCCCCATTGGGGACAGTTGGATGCTAATTGTCTGTAAAGCACTGCAGAATATAGTAGCGCTATATAAGTGCATGAAATAAATAAATTGTTCAGTTGTCCATCATTGTAAACTTTATCCCCACTGCATTCATGGCTTCCATGTGCACTGAAAGCACATCTATCATTTCATTTTAACATAAATCTCTATGCAAAGATAAAAAATGTGTAATGGAAAAATACCTCTCTCTCCACTTATCAGACACCTCTATCCCTCATTACCTGGCCGCAGCACTAGCTATTACTCAGAAACTCTGCACACACTGAAAAGCCAGGACAACTATGAAGCATGCAAGTAGTTAGAACTTCTTACTGAGTAAACACATTACAGAGCAGAGCTGCAGAGGCTGCTTGAAACGAGTGCTGCCTGTACACACAAATACAAATCTCTTCTAGAGAAAAGCTATTTTACCTACTGAACAAATCAACTTCTTGTTAGTATTGCACATTCTCATACTAGGGCTTTATTGGGAGCAGCATTGCTTTTCAGGGTAAAATCATCTTTATGCAAGAGGGAGGGGTTCTATAGGTTGCAATTTTTCATGTCAAGTAGGAGCAGATGATGTATTACAATATTGAGGTGTGTAGAAGTATGTAAAGAATTGTAGCTTCAGTGCAGTGATCCTGTGTTGGAGAATATCTGAAAAGGTGGGTGGGGGGGAGCTCAGAGGTGAGAGAGGACAACCCTGCCGAGTGCCTCGCTGTAAGGGGAGCTGTTCAGAATCAATCCCATTTATCTTAACACTGGCGGTAGAATCACAATAAAGCAATTGTATCCATTTAATAAAGTGTTCCCCAGGTTCATTCTGTCCAGAGTTCCACACAGGAAGGGCCACTCCACCCTGTCAAAAGCCTTCTCGGCGTCCAAAGACAGGATGGAGCGGTCCTCCCCTTCCCCAACATTTATGTTAAGAAAGGCTCTACGGATATTAGATTGTATATTTCGTTTTGGGATAAAACCCGTCTGATCCGGATGAATCAGGCAGTGAATAACCCCCCTCAACCTATTAGCGAGCAATTTAGCTAGTATCTTATAGTCGGTATTGAGTAATGAAATTGGGCGATACGCCCCAACTTCAGTCTTATCTTTATCCTTCTTCAAGATTAAGGAAATGGAAGCCTCCCTCAAAGAAGGGGGGAGTAAACCACTCCTCCAAGATTTGTTAAACATTTGAAGAAGGAGAGGCAATACCGTTTTGCGATATGCTCTATAAAGTTCGAAGGGTAAGCCATCCCTGCCCGGAGCCGTATTGCTTTTTATGCTATCGACGGCTGTCTCCAACTCTTCAAGAGTGATTAGCGAATTTAATTTGGAGCAGTCTTGATCGGAAAGGCGAGGGAGTGTCACGCTATCAAAAAAAAGAGCCTGGGCTCCACCCCAAGGTCCGACTGATATAATTTAGTAAAATGTTCTATAAAGGCAGCTTTAATTTTAAAACAGTCGTTGGTTAGAACACCGGTGGGGAGCTTAATTTGCTTTATTGGGATTTGAGTCTTTTGATTAGCGATTACAGATGCCAGCATTCTACCTGTTTTACCTTTTTCAAAAAAGTCTTGCTGTCCATCGAAAAAGGACCTGTGTTGCGCTTTTTCATAAAGAAAGGTCTGATATTTCCTCTTAGCCTCCATTCCATAATCAGGCATTTTCCCCATTCTGTCTGGCCAGATCTACCTCAAGGTCCCCAACCCTCTCTGCCAGTTCCTTTTCAATATTACCATATTCCGCCCTTTTTTTCCTAATCCTCATGCTATATGCCCCTCTTATCATAGCCTTAAGGGAGTCCCACACATAATGTATATGTGTGGATCCGTAGTTTAATGCCCAAAATTCTAAAATATCTTTCCCGATCCTTTCTTGGTCACCAACCACATGGATCCAGTGTGGATTTAACCTGGAAGATTTTCTCCTCTCTGAAGACAGAGAGTCAGCCGTCGAGAGCAAAATTGGAGTGTGGTCGGATATACCATGTGGTTCGTACTTCATTTTTTGTATCCGTTCCAGAAATTCTGGACTCGCCAGAGATAAATCTATCCTAGACATAGCCTTGCAAGATCTGCTAAAACAAGAGAAGGCAGTTTTTTTCCCGTACAGAAACTGCCACACGTCTATGATGCCCATCTCCTGGCAGATCCTGCTAAGGGTCGTAGGCTGATCATTAATATTACCCCCTCCACTGAGCACAGATACCCTATCCTTATTATCCATAACGGAATTCAAGTCTCCCAATACTAGTATAGGACACGGATCCCGCTTACAGACATACTCCGCAAGTTTCCTCAACACTTCCGAGGAGAAGGGGGGAGGAATATATACAATCGCAAGTACGCATATCAGTCCCATCCATCGGCCATATAAAAATACAAATCTTCCCTCCTTATCAATCCATTGGTCATATGGATCATAATCTACATTCCTATGTATGTAGACACTTACTCCTCGCGAATAGGCCGAGTAGTGGGAGTGGTACTCGTACTGCGTCCAAGATTTTCGCATATAATACAATTTTTCAGCAGTAAAATGGGTCTCAAGCAGCCCCATGATAGCAGGTAGATGTCTGGAGATGGTATCATAGACCACCCTCCGTTTAAGCTTGTCCGCCAATCCACGGACATTCCATGTCAAGATACGTGGCATTTACGAAATAACGGTGGATGGTCAAATTTTTCTGCTCCCTTTCCCGGTTCTACATCGGTTCCCGCAGCAGTGAAAAGTCCCATGCTCCTCTTACACATTGCCTAAACCTATCAATCGGATATTTCCTCTGCGTGCCCTGTCCTCCAAGTCAGTTAGTTTTTCCTTAAGGGCCTTATGTTCTAAATCAATCGTCTAATTTTTTTTGCCCAGTGAGGAGACTTCATTTTTGGTAACAATTAGGGATAATTCAGTTTCCTTAACTCTGGAGCGGATTTTATCCATATCGTCCCGGATAAGAGAAATATCAGATTGCATTGAACACACAGTAGTTGTCAGTATTCCTAAAGCTTGGTTGGTTATTTTTAAAGCCTCCAAAATGTCCCCCAATTTTTGCTCAATTGTTTCCATACGCATATATATCTGGTTATCCATAGCCTCCTTTTCTTTATTATCGGGGAGCATTACAACATTTCTGGACTCTTCTCTTTCCTCTGGGCGGGCAAGGGGTTTCAATGTACCTCTTGTTTTTGTGGGGGAGGATCTTAAGTACCTCTCTATATTGGGTTTAGGGCTTTTACCTTCTAAGCCTTTAGGGGACGTAGTGCCCAAAGATTTCCTATTTTGTGTTTTAGGGGCCATGTTCGAACTTTTTTTTTTTTTTAAACGGACACAATAATCTATCACTTGAGATTAAATCCCCAAAAACACAATACTGCCTAAACCGTGAAAATAAAAGTCCCCCCCAGCTCCAGAGGACCTTCAAGCTGACCCTTAGAACATAGATTAGTACACCCTTCTACAGAGGCCCAGGAGACACGCGAGTCATTCAAAAATATTCAACTTGTTCAGTTTGTTAATATTGTTAGTGAACTAACCGATGTACCCCTACAGTTAATGGCCTTTTGGCCTGAAGTTCAGTTAGTTAGATGTTAATGGCACAATTAAACGATTAAACCGGTGGCTTTCACCAAACTTGCCAGTCCTTGGTTCAGACAATCGATGGATCAGGGTCTGCAGCGTGGTTCCAGATCACGGACGGTTAATGTAGTCCCCTTCCACCGGCGTCTCTATGGCCTGCTGCTCTGCGGAGGCTGCATGTGGTCCACGCGCCGGCTTGGAGTTCCTCGGGAGTTCATAGATATCGTAGGTCTCATGAGGCGGCTGCCATCTCATCTCACGGGCCGTAGTGAACCTCGTCCATCCAGCAAGCCGAGTTGGTGTTCCCTTAGAGAGTCATGCGCCGCACCGGCCGCCTGCGGTGCCCTCTCACAGCCCACAATGCGACTGGTCCATACGATGCACCGGCCTGGGGTTCTTACAATAGTTCATGCGCCGAACAGCGCAACAGAAATGCCCTCTCACCGCTCACTGTGCACCCTTGTTCAGCACGACAGAACTCCCAGCAGCCTACCCGGGTCACCAGACGTCAGGTAGAAATAGCCCACCAGCCGGTCCAGAGCTCACACCATATCGTGGACCCTCCGGAGCCACCATAATGCCAGCGTAATGCGGTCAGTCAGCTGTGAGCGCGAAGAAAGGAGAGACAGGGCGGCTCAGAGTAGCGAAGGGCCGGGGGCCCGCAGCACGTCCTACGTCATGCTGCACACTTACACACATATATGATGGCTAAATGATAAGTATCTAATGAAATGGCTGAAATGTAAGGTATTGTTCATAAAAAAACGGCACAGAAAATAAATGTTTATATAATTACAAACCGGATTCCAAAAAAGTTGGGACACTAAACAAATTGTGAATAAAAACTGAATGCAATGATGTGGAGATGGCAAATGTCAATATTTTATTTGTAATAGAACGTAGATGACAGATCAAACGTTTAATCCGAGTAAATGTATCATTTTAAAGGAAAAATACGTTGATTCAAAATTTCACAGTGTCAACAAATCCCAAAAAAGTTGGGACAAGCAGCAATAAGAGGCTGGAAAAAGTAAATTTGAGCATAACGAAGAGCTGGAAGACCAATTAACACTAATTAGGTCAATTGGCAACATGATTGGGTATAAAAAGAGCTTCTCAGAGTGGCAGTGTCTCTCAGAAGCCAAGATGGGTAGAGGATCACCAATTCCCACAATGTTGCGCAGAAAGATAGTGGAGCAATATCAGAAAAGTGTTACCCAGCGAAAAATTGCAAAGACTTTGCATCTATCATCATCAACTGTGCATAACATCATCCGAAGATTCAGAGAATCTGGAACAATCTCTGTGCGTAAGGGTCAAGGCCGTAAAACCATACTGGATGCCCGTGATCTCCGGGCCCTTAAACGACACTGCACCATAAACAGGAATGCTACTGTAAAGGAAATCACAGAATGGGCTCAGGAATACTTCCAGAAACCATTGTCAGTGAACACAATCCACCGTGCTATCCGCCGTTGCCAGCTGAAACTCTACAGTGCAAAGAATAAGCCATTTCTAAGCAAGATCCACAAGCTCAGGCGTTTTCACTGGGCCAGGGATCATCTAAAATGGAGTGTGGCAAAATGGAAGACTGTTCTGTGGTCAGACGAGTCACGATTCGAAGTTCTTTTTCGAAATCTGGGACGCCATGTCATCCGGACCAAAGAGGACAAGGACAACCCAAGTTGTTATCAACGCTCAGTTCAGAAACCTGCATCTCTGATGGTATGGGGTTGCATGAGTGCGTGTGGCATGGGCAGCTTGCATGTCTGGAAAGGCACCATCAATGCAGAAAAATATATTCAGGTTCTAGAACAACATATGCTCCCATCCAGACGTCATCTCTTTCAGGGAAGACCCTGCATTTTTCAACAAGATAATGCCAGACCACATTCTGCATCAATCACAACATCATGGCTGCGTAGGAGAAGGATCCGGGTACTGAAATGGCCAGTCTGCAGTCCAGATCTTAAACCTATAGAGAACATTTGGCGCATCATAAAGAGGAAGGTGCAACAAAGAAGGCCCAAGACGATTGAACAGTTAGAGGCCTGTATTAGACAAGAATGGGAGAGCATTCCTATTTCTAAACTTGAGAAACTGGTCTCCTCGGTCCCCAGACGTCTGTTGAGTGTTGTAAGAAGAAGGGGAGATGCCACACAGTGGTGAAAATGGCCTTGTCCCAACTTTTTGGGGATTTGTTGACACCATGAAATTCTGATTCAACATATTTTTCCCTTAAAATGGTACATTTTCTCAGTTTAAACTTTTGTTCCGTGATTTATGTTCTATTCTGAATAAAATATTAGAAGTTGGCACCTCCACATCATTGCATTCAGTTTTTATTCACGGTTTGTATAGTGTCCCAATTTTTTGGGAATCCGGTTTGTATATAATCAGGATTTCTCCTAAATTTGTTTATAAGTCTTAAATCAGGACACATTTCTGTAAGGCCTCTTTCACACTGGCGTGTGCGGCCCATGGTCGTGCTGCGGTCCGCAAAATGCTGGCCGCAATGCACGAGCACAGTCCGTGGGGCAGCCGCAGCAGATTGCGGACCCATTCACTTGAATGGGTCCGCGATCCGGCCGTTGCGCAAAAAGATAGGACATGTTCTATCTTTTTGCGGACAGAAGTACGGAACGAAACCCCACGGAAGCACTCCGTAGTGCTTCCGTAGGGTTCCGTTCCGTGGTTCTGTTCCGCACACCATTCCGCATCTCAGGATTTGCGGACCCATTCAAGTGAATGGGTCCGCATCCATGATGCGGAATGCCCACGGAACGGTGCCCTTGTATTGCGGCCCGCATTTTGCGGGCCGCAATACGGCAACGGGCACCACACGCCAGTGTAAAGGGGCCTAATAAAGTAAATTCAAAGACTCACTTGTTTGGGTGGATCCTCAATTTGAGTTAGGAAACTGATTACTGCTTCAAAAGCCATAAAATGATGGCAGAGGCGTAGCAAGGGGGGAGGGGCATGTGCCCTGGCCACAGAAGGTTAACGGTGCATTTGGGCAGTTCAATGATTTACAAAGTGAAGCAGGAAGCTGCTCCCCAGCAGGCTGCCTCTGAGGGGGCACAAGGAGTTCATAACTACTATGAGGGGGCACAAGGTGGGCATTACTACTGTGAGGGGGAACAATGTGGGCATTTCTGCTGTAAAGGAGGTACAAAGTGGGCATAATTACAGTGAGGGAGCACAGTGTGGTTATTCCTACTGCAAAAGAGGCATAATGTGGGTATTAGTACTGTGAAGGGAACACAATGTGGGCACAACTACTGTAAAGAGGTACAATGTGGATATTACTATTGTGAAGGGGCACAGTGTGGGCATTAGTACTGTGTGGTAGCACTAAAGGGAAAGCAATGACCTAGATTTACCAAACCCTGTTTGCGGTTATTCTTTTTGCTCTATCACCATAGCAGCCTTGTTTGGATCCAGTGGACATCACGCTAACATGCCAGCAAAACCCTAGGTGCTGTAGGACCAGTTGGTTCATAAATTTTTTGCAATGTGTATTGTTACCGCTGTGTACCCTATAACAGATTTTATCAGGTGAGTGGGACTAGGCGAGTCTAGTTATGCACTGGGCACAGTTAGAGAAATTGCTTAGTGTCAAAAACATTTACCACAGCTTGATACACTTCTGATGATGCTAACAGAATTTTTTTGGGCCCCAAAGATTTTTATGAAGTTTAAGGGTTAATTAATCCTAAATATATTTTTCCTTTATTTCATGTAAGCTTTTTGCTAGTGTTTCCTACCTCAAAATCCTTTCCCTCTTTTATAATCTGGAGGTCTAAGTGGGCGCTGTAGCTTTACAAAGCTGTAGCAGAACTGAGGGGTGTCTAAGATAATTAAAGGCCATGCATATCGATAGCGAGGGCATTGGGTTACAGGACAGTAGAGGTTGACAAAACAAAAATATGCAAGACGAACCAATATATGACAACATGAGGTGATTGCCTCCTGAGGAAGCTGCATGCATGGAGAAAGTCGAATCAAGGTAATCTGGTTGGCCCATCCCCATGGGTGAGTTGACTATGTTTGTCACTTTGAGTGGGGAAATAAATTACTGACATTATGTCTTATATAGTTTGAGTATTGACTTGTTCCATTCTATTTCTATTTGGAACAAGCCGTTTCATCGTGGGACTATCAGCAATTTGGATACTGACACAAATTTTGGTTTGCACAAAGTTTGCTGATTCAGTTTTTATGGTGGCAATTTGCATTATTTCTAGATTTTTATGAAAGGTGATCAGATGAATTACAGTTAATTGTAAAGTCATTCCTCTTAAGTCCTTCCACTTAATCACAAAACATTTTTTCCAATGCGTGTTCAGATTGCAGCAAAATGACCTGCTAACGTAATTTCTGTGATCTTGTTAGCACATGAGAAAGTGTTAATGAGGACAAGGTGGCACTCTGTCATGTTGATTGAATTAGAAGAGCAGACTGGTTGTGGTAAAAGAGGGTGGTGCTTGAAATCATTGCCTTCTTCTGTTAACCATGGTTACCTCCAAGGACATGCATGCAGTCATCATTGCTTTGCATCAAACGGGCTTCACAGGCAAGGGCATTGCTGCTTGTAAGATTGTACCTAAATCTACCATTTATCGGATCATCAAGAAATTCAAGGAGAAAGGTTCATTTGCTGTAAAGAAGGCTTTAGGGAACCCAAGAAGGTTCAGCAAGTGCAAAGACAGTCTACTAAAGAGGATTTAGCTATGGGATTGGGTCACCACAGCGCAGAGCTTGCTCAGGAATGACAGCATTCAGGTGAGAGTGCATCTGCACACACAGTGAGGAGGATTGCCTGTTATCAAGAAGGGCAGCAAAGGAGCCTGTGTCGCTCGTGTGTGGGAAGAAAACACCACACCGAGCACAGGAGGGAAAGGGGATACCGGAATAAGGCCTGGAAACTAGGGAAAGAAGATGGACACCTCCTAGAGAAAACCCTAACTCCAGTCCTGACAGACTACCAGTATGAACAGGCCCAAAAGGTAGGCAGGTTCATACACTGGATACCTAGAATCCTATCTCACCCTATGGGACCCTGGAACTAATGTCAGGTCTGAGTCTACCTGTTCCTCCAAAGGGAAGGATGAACAGGAGTCTCCCTCAGGCCTAATGACAAACAACAGGAAAAGGCAACACACACATATATATAAACAAAATACAAAAGGGAAAGGAAACACTTATCTTAAATGAAGCTTTGGTAGCACCAGGAACTCAGCCGAGAACCAAACACAAGCTAACCACAAGTCCAACAGAAGCTATAAACCACATAGCATAGTGGGAGAAACAACAATAAATAGAGAAGATTGAATGACCAAAATAGCCACACCTGGGGAACGAAGGTGTGGCAAGCACCAGAAACAACACAGACATCATTTGATCCAAAAGGAAAACATGTCAGATTAAACCACGTGTTGCCAGTCTCACACATTTCCTGTCACGGGAACGTCTGTATGTCTCGGTATGTCCGTAACAGCACCCCCCTTCTATGGGTGACCTCCAGGCACCCAGGACCAACCTTATCCGGATGAGACCTGTGAATGGCTTTCACCAAACGACTGGCATTCACATCAGATGCCGGTACCCACATCCTCTGCTCTGGTCCATAACCCTTCCAGTGAATAAGATACTGAAGAGATCTACAAAGAACTCGAGAGTCAATAATCTTGGTGATCTGGAATTCCAAACTGCCGCCCACCATGACAGGAGCGGGTGGCAAAAGGAAGACTCCAAAGGTTCAACATATCTCTTCAACAAAGATTTGTGAAACGAAAAGCTACAGGATTAATAATGGCAGTGATCTTATATGGACCAATAAACCTTGGACCCAACTTCCAAGAAGGAACCTTCAACTTAATATTTTTTGTGGACAGCCACACAAAATCACCCACACTTAGGTCTGGACCATTCATATGTTTCCTGTCAGCCACACGTTTGTTCTTGTTGCCCATATTCATCAAGTTATTTTGAATTTTCCGCAATATAGAAGACAATGATGACGAAAAATGTTCCTCCTCAGCGATACCGGAAGTATCCGAACCAGAGAATGTGCCAAATTGCAGGTGAAACCCGACTTATCAGTGGACTTCTGTCCGATTATTTTTGGCAAAATCTGCCAAAGACAAAACAAGGACCATTCCTCCTGGTTCTTAGAGACAAAACATCAACAGTAAGTAAGGGTTTATGCTGTAACTTCATGCTGTAACTTCAGAGTGTAGGTGAGGATAAGACAGTCTCTTCTAGTGCAGCCGAATAACCGGATTCCAACAGAGGGTGATCTTTGCCAAAAACGACCCGGGATTTTAGAGTTTGGAGCACATAGTTAAGGTCCATTAACTTTCCATATATCAACAAGATTTTATTATACTTACAAAAGTATAAAATCAACAGGCATTGAACAATCAGCAGGTCATCCGCATTCACAAGATTGCCCAACCCAGGTTTCGCCAAAATAGCTTTATCAGGGGCGAATGTTACACCCACTTCTGGATCTTCTATTTATATGAGTAGGGGATGACAAAAAAGGCATACCCCTCCCACCCCTCTTCAATATAAAATACATATATCTTAAAAACTTTTATACAATTAAAATAACCATATTTCTGTTATACTTAAATTAAATCAGCATTCAATATCAGTACTGATTAAAAGTCTCTCTTGCATATGATGATTTCACATTGCCTGTTATACATATATTAAATCTCCGCAGTATAGCAACCCTAATCCTTCAAAACAGACTTTCACATCTCTGTTGTTTTTAACAAATGTAACCGGAGTCATTATATCTTCTCTCCATAATACATAATTTATCCTTCCTACCTACAGCTCGTAACCAAAAAATCTCTATCCTTAACATTACGTTGTTTAGCATTACCCACATGTTATCATTCGGCCAATCACATTGCACTCACATCTGCTAGTAAATGGTTACCTAACTTACCTATAAGAGCTGAGAGATGACAGGAGTATTCTGCTCTTATTCAGTAAGTATTGTGAAAATGAAATGAGCAATTTCCTATATATACATTTCTACTATTTCTATTTTTATACACATTCATAGTAAACACTGTAATCAAAACATCTCAAATTGCATCATGTACAAGCATGTATTATGTACAATAAACTTGTTATTTTGCAATTGCAAATCTTGATGTCTACCAGGTATTTAGAAGATATTATGCACTGCATAATGGCATTTTAACAAATATCAAGCGACTTACATTTCAGGAAAAAAATATCAAATAAAACAAACATTACTGGTTTTGAGTTTCAATTACTTCCCCAGTTTACAGGGAATCCAAACTATGAAATCTTCTCTTTTTAACAATGATGTGTAAATGAGGCATCTTGAAGGCTAAACATGCCATTATTACCCTTTTATGAGTGAAATCTGTGTTCTCTTAGGCTTGCATATAAATGCCGTTGAGTCTCTCAGGCAGTTAGCACACAGAAAAGGTTACGTCCATTTTTTTAAACTGAAATTACCATGTTAGTTTAATTGTATGCAAGTTTTGCTCTGCTTGCATCGGTAATAAGATGTCAAAGACTTTAAATTATTGCTCAGCCAGCTAGGACTGCTTTTAGTAAAGGCCAAATTTGCACGAGAGGCCAGGCTTCCTTTCGGCTCTATTGTCTGAAGTCTATCATGACCATTATCTCCTGAACATTGTGTAATAGTTTTATTACTAAGGATAAGTACCATATCAATATTTCTGAGACAACATAATAAGAGGCACAGGTATACGTTTCAAAATTATTGCAAACTTCCTCAACCAAAAAAATTTTATTTTGTCTCAGACAAACTCCTCTACGGCCTCTTTCACACGGGCGTCATGCATTTGGGCCGGATAAGATGCGGGTGCATCGCTGGAAAATGCGCGATTTTTCAGCGCGAGTGCAAAACATTTTAATGCGTTTTGCATGCGCGTGAGAAAAATCGGCATGTGTGGTACCGAAACCCGAACTTCTTGACAGAAGTTCGGGTTTGGGTTAGGTGTTGTGTAGATTTTATTATTTTCCCTTATAACATGGTTATAAGGGAAAATAATAGCATTCGTAATACAGAATGCTCAGTAAAATAGGGCTGGAGGGGTTAAAAAAACTAAAAAAAATAATTTAACTCACCTTAATCTACTTGTTCGCGCAGCCCGGCTTCTCTTCTTTCTTCTTCTTTGCTGTGCAGGAGGAAAAGGACCTGTGGTGACGTCACTGCGCTCATCACATGGTCCGTCACATGATCCACCACCATGTGACGGACCATGTGATGAGCGCAGTGATGTCACCACAGGTCCCTGGTAAAAGATCATGTGACGTACCATGTGATGACCGGAGTGACGTCATCAAAGGTCCTTGACCTATAATTAATGCTCATCACAGGTCCTATTCAGTAAAGGGGACAGAAGGAGATGTCGGGGCGGCGATCAATTGGACTAAGGTGAGTTAAATGATTTTTTATTTATTTTTAACCCCTCCAGCGCTGTTTTACTATGCATTCTTATTTTCCCGAGCGGAAAACTCGTGTGAAAGGGGCCTAAGGGTCTACTGACGTCAGAATGAGAGACATTCCCTTTAAGGTTTTGGAGGAAGGGCTCTTTTTTGCACGGCGGTGCATCAAATCGCACTGTTTTACTATGCATTCTGTATTCAGAATGCTATTATTTTCCCTTATAACCATGTTATAAGGGAAAATAATACAATCTACAGAACACCGATCCCAAGCCCGAACTTCTGTGAAGAAGTTCGGGTTTGGGTACCAAACATGTGCGATTTTTCTCACGCGAGTGCAAAACGCATTACAATGTCTTGCACTCGCGTGGAAAAATCGCGGGTGTTCCCGCAACGCACCCGCACATTTTCCTGCAACGCCTGTGTGAAAGGGGCCTTACAGACAAGAGGAGCTAGTCTCTACCCTAGTAACAGCATGCATGCAGAGTACTTGGGGGCAGCAGTAGATGAAACCAGCACAGCCAGACACTGACTAATTGTACCAGCTGTTGTATTGCTGCAGCCAAGCGGTTCTGGAGCTGTTCAGTCTCATGCATAGAAATACACATGAGACGCATATAAAAGTATACAAAATGCATCTGCAGGCGGTAATGATTCCTGTAGAGATGTTATTGCAACCTCTGCCTAAGTCCTTTTCTTGTTCTTTCTATTGCATCTGATGTATATGCAGCCAGAACATTACGGCTGCTACGGTAGGTTAGAGACATTATTATTTTTCTTATTTAAAATCAATATAAGTATATACTTCCACAAGCTTTAACATTAAATTAAACAACTAAGTGCAGTAATGTCAGGAATGCAATACATTTCCACACATATGGCTTACCGCTTATTACTAACATCAATATTTCTTTATCTAACTGCATTAACTACTGAAAAATAGCAAAATTCAGGAGTACATATGAAGCAATATGAATTATGCTTGATTGTTGAGGGCCACTATAAAGGTTTTTGCACTGGGGCCCAGTAACTGTAATGCACATGTTGATCATAATAGGAATTTGTATACTGGAGGCTTGGAGACAGAGGCATAAATTTCAGCATTCAGAGGTGCAGGCCTGTCATAAATTAGAGGGGTTGTGCAGTGGCATAATATTGCTGACCTATCCTAAGGAAATGTCATCAATATCAGCAGGGGCGGATTGACCATAGACCCTACAGGGAAATTTTTCCAGTGGGCCAATACCCAGGGGGCCACCCAAGTTCTCCTGATGGCCTCCGGAACTCAACTGTATTACCATCCTCAGGACGGTGATACATTAAAATACTGTATGGAGAGGGCAGCAGTATTTTGTGCTGCACTGTAGTATCTGGTTCTGCTGGGGCGGTACTTGCTGCACAATGGTATTGTTGTCCCTGCCTACTTATGTTGCCCCGTCTTCTATCAATTTAGTCCCGCCTAACAACATAGGGCCACTTTTATTTTATTTTTTCCAGGGCCACTTTAGGTTCCCAATCAGCTCCTGAATATCAGATTGTCAGCGGTCGACTCCCTACACCCCTGCCTATCAGTGGTGTTGGTGCGAGCATTGCTTCCCCTTCAAAGTTTGCCTGCATGCCATCATCTCTGTAGCAGCAGTGCAGTGTAATTGCAGCTGTTCATTTGAATGGGATGCAGCAGTTGTAATTACACGGCACTTCTGTTGCAAAGCAGATGGCGCATAGGCAAACTTTGAAGCGGAAGCAGTGCTCGCCAAATAATAAAACTGACATTTAAAAAGGAGTATGGTTAGATCGGCATTCAGAAGCGCATGGCACAGGTTTAACCCCTTCAGAACCTTGTGATTTTCCATGAGCGATATGGGGGCTTGTTTTTTGCAAGGCAAGTTGTACTTTCTAAAGGCACCACTTACTGTTGCATACAAGGTAGTGGGAAGCTATAAAGAAATGACTAATTGGGTGTTATTGGAAAAAAAAAAAAAAATTCCGCCACACCTTTGTGAGTTTTATTTTTACAGTGTTCCCTATGCGGTAAAACGTACCTGTGCCATTTATTCTCTGGATCTTTATCAGTACAATGATATCACATTCATATAGTTTTTCTTTTGTTTTTATTTTTTATACTGAAAATAAATAAGTACTTTGGGGGGGGGGGGGAATGTTTCCTTTCATCGCCATATTCTGATCCTCATAACTTTTTTTAAAGTTATGTCTATGGAGATGTTTTTTTTGTTTTTTTTTGTGAAACAATAAGTTGTTGACTTTTTTATCACTTTCTTTTTTCAATTACGTTGGGGAGATGAAAAAAAATCTGAATCTGCCATTTTGATTTATTTTTTTGTTATGCCGTTCAGCAGGATAAATATTTTGATAGTATGGGCATTTTGAGGCACGATTAGGCCTATGACATTTATTTTTCTATTGTTTATTTATATCTTGCGTGAAGCGGAGTGATTTGAATTATTATATTCTTTATATTTCTTTAAACTTTTTTTTAGGTTCCCAAGGGCCTAACAACATGCAGTTGTCAGATTGCCATTTCTGTTTAGCAATGGAATAAAATAAATTGCTAATTAACAAAAAAAAAAACAATATTCCAATGTAGTGCTGTCTTCTGCAGGCCTATATTGGAATATACCTGTGAAAGGCTTGGTAGTTTCCAGTAGGCTCAGGCCTTTCATAATTTATAAACAGCTTCCCTGATTGCCTCATTGGGGAGCCATTCCAGGCCCAGACGAAGAGCACTTCTGGGTTTTCAGCTCTGAAATGCATCTGAGGGGTTAGATGACTGGGATTGACGTTATTGCAGATGGTCCCCCTGTGCTTGCGAGTGGGTGACATTGTTCAAGACCGTATATATATATATATATATATATATATATATATATACACTCACAGATATATATCATTTTTTTTACTTTATAAGATGCACTTAAGTGGGGTGGGAGAATGGCTGTGCTTCTAAAAAAGCGAATACTAATGAGCACTTCCATCATGGAAGCACTCATTAGTACAGTGAATATGGTGAATACAGCAGTCCTGGTGTTGGCTTTACTCACTGCTACCTGGTCTTCTGCTGATGCCGTGATCTGCTATGTCCTGACTGTGTACAATGTTAGGACTTAATGCTGTGGAAAGTCAGGTCACAGTGCAGCACTGCAGGAAGAGTGCTCCGGATATCCCAAGTGGCAGTGCTGTCCTGAGCAGGAGAGGTAAGTTATTTTATTTATTTTTTGTCTGATCTTTGTTCAGATTAACATTGAGGGTCTGATCTGAGGTCTGAATAACATTGGGGGACAAATCTGAGGTCTGATCAACATTGGGCAGCTGATTTAGGGGTCTGATGAAGATTAGGGGTTTGATCTAAGGTCTGATTAAAACTAGAGGTCTGAATAACATTGGGGGGGGGGTCTGATCTGACAAGTCTTATCTAAGGTCTGATTAAGACTGTGGGTCTGATCTGAGGGCTGATGAAGATTGAAGGTCTGAAAAAGATTGGGGGTCTGATTTGAGGTGTTTTTTCTTATTTTCCTACTCTACACCTAGGTGCATCTTATGGTCCAGTGTACGGTTATCCAGAAATTGTCAAACTGGCCACTAGGTCTAACATTAGGTCATGATATCCAGCTCTGTGAAAGTAATCTTTCCTTAGCCATCATCATTATCACCACAGGCAGAATTTAAATGAAAAGTAACCTCTATATAGATACCACAGGATTGACCATGCACAATAGGTGATATCACAGCTTATCAACTCCCTCATGACCTTTGCACAGGTCACAGAGTGTGCCTAAAAAACTCATGACTAGAATTAAATGGAATAAGCTCATGTCCATTGTGTCTATGGCCCATGTAGCTGCTCTCAAAAGTCTTAACAAATTGTAGGCCTAGTGGCCAGTTTGAAAACTGCAGGATTGTCTATATTTTTTCTAAATGTAGATAATGAAATGGAAAATAAATAAAAAACTCACCAAAAATTCTAAAAATATGTTTAGCATAAAAACTTGATTTAAACAGTAGCTCATTTTCTGATGACACATTCCCTTCAAGCAAGGCTGTCTGCTGTGCTAAAATTTCAAACAAAGAGAAAGTTCATTGCCAGGACAGGAAGTAGACTTCAAAAAATTATATCGAGAATATCACCCACCTGTTTCTTCATACAAAAAAATACACATGAGTAATGTTGATGGTAGTGTCCCTTAAAATAGGACTTGGTCATTTTTCACTGAAAAAAAATATTTCTTAACGTCACATATGATTAATTTATTTGTGAAATCTTGTACATAGAAAGGCAATTTATTTGCAGCCTACATAATGTCAAGTGATGTGATTAAATTAATAGTGCCACTTACTGTTATATAGTAGATAGACAGAAATAACAGCATTGTTTGAGCCCAAAATGATTAGTCGATCAAGCTGAGCAATGCTAACAAATCAAACCGAATTAAATTATCAGCTACATGGACTTATTTGTAAACACATCCAACGTTGAATCACGCAAGCTTATTTTATTCAAACACAGCATATACTCTTAAAATCATCAAATGAAAGGTTTCAACTCGAAAATTAGTTGGAGAACAGGATTGTTATTAGTTTTTGTGTGTTTCACTTGAATACAATAAATGAAAGGATTCTAAGACTCCCGCGAACTTCATAGAAAAGTTATAAAAGCTAACCTTTTGGCAGAGTCAAAGGCGTGATATGAAACTTCAAGGACCCAGTGCATAATCTACAGAACCCCCACCTACCATGTGCCATATACAGTATAATACTAATGTCATAGTAAGTGGTAGAGGGGACATTGTGCCACTGTAAGGCCCCTCTCACACGGGCGAGTTTTCCGCGCGGGTGCAATGCGTGAGGTGAACGCATTGCACCCGCACTGAATCCGGACCCATTCATTTCTATGGGGCTGTGCACATGAGCGGTGATTTTCACGCATCACTTGTGCGTTGCGTAAAAATCGCAGCATGCTCCTCTTTGTGCGTTTTTCACGTAACGCAAGCCCCATAGAAATGAATGGGGTTGCGTGAAAATCGCAAGCATCCGCAAGCAAGTGCTGATGCGGTGCGATTTTCACGCACGGTTGCTAGGTGACGATCGGGATGGAGACCCGATCATTATTATTTTCCCTTATAACATGGTTATAAGGGAAAATAATAGCATTCTGAATACAGAATGCATAGTAAAATAGGGCTGGAGGGGTTAAAAAAAAATATAATAATTTAACTCACCTTAGTCCACTTGTTCGCGCAGCCGGCATCTCTTCTGTCTTCATCTGTGAGCAATAGGACCTTTGATGACGTCACTGCGTTCATCACATAGTCCGTCACATGATCCATCACCATAGAGCGTAGTGACGTCATCAAAGGTCCTATTCCTCACAGAACAAGACAGAAGAGATGCCGGCTGCGCGAACAAGTGGATTAAGGTGAGTTAAATTTTTTTAATTTATTTTTTAACCCCTCCAGCCCTATTTTACTATGCATTCTGTATTCAGAATGCTATTATTTTCCCTTATAACCATGTTATAAGGGGAAATAATACAATCTACACTACAACTAACCCAAACCTGAACTTTAGTGAAGAAGTTCGAGTCTGGGTACCACAGTCACATTGCACAAACACATTGCACAACCACAAACACATTGCACCCGCGCAATAAAAACTGAACAACGGAACGCAATCGCAGTCAAAACTGACTGCAATTGCGTTCCTACTCGCGCGGGTTTGCCGCAATGCACCGGGACGCATCCGGACCTGATCCGGACACGCTCGTCTGCAAGGGGCCTAACTCTTCAATATGATGTACATTTACAGAATAGATTGCCTTAATGTTTTTTATGTATACCATATAGTTTTTTTATATATTTTTTTCATTACTAATGGACACTGCTTTAGCATATGTTTCACTAGTGATAGTCTATGGCACATTAGTTGCATGGGTTGGAAGAATTTCTTAGTATATATGCTGAAAATAGATCCCAAATAAGGTGTGAACATAGCATTACCTGTGGTCCAAAACATTATTAACAGCAGTGCAACACCTCAATAAGTTCATAAATAGGGAGCTCATTCTGAACACCATGGGGGTCATTTATCAATCTGAAACACGCCTAAATTAGGTGTATTTCAGGCACAGATTGCCATTGCGCCTCAATCTGGAACTTTTCCCCGCTCACACCAGGTCTAAAAAAGTGGGCGTGTTTTAGGCATAGAAAAAAGTCTAAATGTAAGGGCTCATGCACACGACCATATGTATTTTGTGGTCGGCAAAAACGGAACTGCACAAAATACGGATAACGTCAATGTGAATTCCATATTTTGTAGAAAGGAAAAGCTGGCCACTAATAGAACAGTACTATCTTTGTCCGTAATGCGGACAATAATAGGACATGTTCTATTTTTTTGCGGAACGGACATACAGAAATGGAATGGACATGGAGTAACTTCTGTTTTTTTTGCGGACCCATTGAAATGAATGGTTCTGCATATGGTCCGCACAAAAAAGAGAACAGAGAAGGAAAGAAAATAAGTTTGTGTGCATGAGCCCTAAGACTGCTAGGAAGCTGTCTTACATTTAGAACTGGCGGACGATCTGCCAAAGTTATGTAGAGGCCTGTGCCTCTTCATAATTCCGGGATCAACCGCCAGCTATAGGGCTTTATTAAGACAGGCATCTAAAACCCCGGTCTTAATAAATATGCCCCCATGTTTTTCAATATATATATATACATCAGAAAGCTGGCGTAAATACATTGATACATTTCCCCCCATACAGGTCTATGTTTCCTGCTACCACTAGGTGGAGCTTCCTGCATAGTAATGTATAAAGTCACTTGAGAGGGTCACAGAAATGAATGGAAGCCATAAAAATCTGTCTGTATTGTGCTCCCACGGAAATAGCCATTCTTTTACGCCCGGAACAGAAGAAGGATTTCAGCACTGGGCCTCATGGCAATCGCGTAGTCTGCCTCCATGGTACATCCACATGGTGGTTATACACTGCGGATTTGTCACTGCAGATGTGCATGTGGAAAGCCCACAATATTTTATAGTGCAGGTAAAGTTGATGAAATCTCAGCCACATGCTTAAAAAAAAATCAAAACTTGAGGTGCAGATGTTAAAGGCTATGGACACCTTCTGGGCAATTTTTTCTTACAATTCCATTTTCCTCATTTTTTGGCTAAAAATATTTTATTTCAGTTGGTCTTTAATAAAAAAAATTGTTCAGTCATTTTTGAGATACAAAGGTAAAAAAAAATCAGTCTGTTTGCAAAGTATCAATTATTACTCCCATCAGATGACAGCTCAGGTGAAGCCTTATTTCTGGTCTCCTGACCTCATAGACACTCATTTAAGCCATATTCCTATCAGTTTGATAAAAGTGTTTATGAGGTCAGGAGAAATAAGGCTTCATATGAGCTGTCAGCTGATGGGACTGACTAGTGTTACTCTGCAAACACACTGATTTTTTAACCCTTCTATCTCAAAAATGGCTGAACATTTTTAATAAAAAAAAAGATTTTTTAGTACAAAATGAGTAAAATGCTATCATAAAAAAATGCCACTAAGGTTCCCATAGCCTTAAAGGGGTTTTGCAATGATTTATGTTGATGACCTAGCCTCGCGAAAACGAAAGCAAGGTCACTTCTTGTGCTCCAGAAACAGCAGAACAATCCTAAGGCTAGGGCTACCTGGTGACATTTGTCGCAGAAAAGTCACGCAAATTTTTTTATAATGATAGTCAATAGTTCTCCGACTTTGACATGACAGTCACACAAAAATACGTTCAAGTTGGATTTTTTTGTGGCTGTCGCATCGCAGTAGCAGCATATCGCAGTGTGACACCCTTGACTATCATTGTAAAAAATGTTGCGCGCCTTTGGTGACACACATGTCGCAATGTAGCTGTACCCTTTTTGTCACGCGACACACGTCGCCGTGTAGCCCAAGCCTTAGTCCTCATATACACAATATGCATATAAAGATGCCCATACACATTGGATATTTGACACTTGAATGCTCGTTCATCAATAGCTATCTCTGCCTGGGAACAAAAGATCAGATATAAAAAATTTCCTGGATACCAAATGTCAGCCCACTGTTTGCAGAGAGTATATTCAGCTGCAGAAAAACTGTATCACAATGTGAATGCTGTAGGCTAGTTGTAAGGGCTCATGCACACAAACATATTTTCCTTCCGTGTCCGTTCCGTCTTTTTGCGGACCATGTGCGGAACCATTCATTTCAATGGGTCCGCAAAAAAAAAAGGAAGTTACTCCGTATGCATTCCGTTTCCCTATGTCCATATTTCCGTTCATCAAAAAAATAGAACATACAGTATCCTATTATTGCCCGCATCATGGACAAGGATAGTACAGTTATATTAGGAGCCAGCTGTTCTGTTATGCAAAATACGGAATGCACACGGATGTCATCCTTATTTTTTGCGAATCAGTTTTTTGCGGACCGTAAAATACATACGGTGGTGTGCATGAGCCCTAACACCGTGCATTCCAAGTGTAGCATAGGATTGTGTCTCTCCCTAACAAACTCCTCAGCAAAGGAATGGTTAATAAAACAATTAAAGGTGCAGTTTTAGGGTGGGTTCACACTTGAGCATATTTGATATGCGCATTCAACGCGCGTTTGTGTCGCGCGTTTTTGTTGCGCGTTTTTGTCCATAGTCGACGCGCGTATTACGCGCGTTTGTGTGATTAACAGCAGTGTCCTATGGCTGCAAACGCTCGACAAAACGCCCCAAAGAAGCTCAAGAACTTGTTTGAGCGTAGGGCGTTTTTCAGCGCGTTCAAACGCGCTGTAAAACGCTCAAGTGAGAACTAGGGCCATAGGGAAGCATTGGTTTTCATCTGTTGAGCGTTTTACAGCGCGTTTGAACGCGCTGTAAAACGCTCAAGTGTGAACCCAGCCTTAGTGCACCTTCATAAACCTCTCTGAGACTTCAGCCATCAATGCTGAAAGCATTATATGTGACTTCTTGTAAATATATACAGTTTGAATGAATGGCATCCATATGAAGTGCACTGAACAAGATAAATTTAGCAATAAATTGTGCATTCAGCCATGCTCGAAATGATGCTCTAACATCCTCATCTCCGCACTTTGATTTATCAACTTTTTTCCCCCTCAACCTACAAAGTGGTTGAAATCAATCAGCTGCATAGGCATCTAAAAATAATCAGACAAGTATATGCAGGGGAAAATATCATTGCCTCTGACACTGATGGCTGCCTATATACAAAGAGAGTGAAATATTTAATAATACATCTTTCCAATGCCAAATCAGTGCAGAGGTAATTCAGCTATCACAAATGATTGATTTCTAAATATTTAATCCACAAAAATTGCTTAAGATAATTTCAGTTATGGAACTAAGTAAAACCTTTTATTAACTTTGCTAATGTTTTGTCCACAGAATTTAAAAGGAATGGGGCACATAGTGTCTGCACCTGTTTTTAGGCGTAAAAATTCAGTTTTAGGCTAGATTCACATGACCACAAATTGCGGATCCGCCAAAAAAACAATGACATTCGTATGGCATCCGATTTTCTTGCAGATCCATTGTAGCAATGCCTATCCTTGTCCGCAAAACCCACAGGAATAGGACATGTTCTATTTATTTGCGGGGCTACGGAATAAACATACGGATGGGGATAGCACATGGTGGACTGTCCAGATTTTTTGAGACCAATTGAAATGAATTAGTCCACATCCTGTCTGCAAAAAAAATGGAACGCACATGGAAACAAAATACATTCGTATGAATGTAGCCTTAGACAGTCTAATTTTTTTTGTCACATTTACTAATTAAAAAGCGCCTGTTTTGGAGGCATTTGCACCTCATTCACCTAATTCTGAAGTCTTTGCACTTATTTTACTACCTATTTATAATAAGCGCACATGTTTTTGCACGTGTTTTAGTCTCAGAGCAGTCTACTTTCTACTCCACTTCAAGGCTATTGTACTTTTACTTGTCTATTTTGAGTGGTAAGTTGCGCCGCACTTTGTCTAAGAAGTAGCACTTTTATGTAAATAGAATTTCAGTTCACTTGACGCCGACTTAGTCAACACATCAGTAGTGTCTAGAGATGAGCAAATAATTGAAAAGTTCGATTCGGCTAATTCATTGAATAAAAAAAAAATTTGCTTTGTGACTAATTACTTTGTCACGAAGCGCATTTTTTTGTAAGCAGCGGGTGCAATGACAGGGAGCTGCTATAGCACCGCCTCGTCATTGTGCTCCTTAGATGCCGCTTTCATACATGATCGTGGCATCTCATTGTAAAAACAGTGTCGCCAGCCGGCGTAGTGACGTCATACGTCACCGCGCACAGGATTTCTGCAGAGATCTTCAATCAAGATGGAGACTGGCGGCTCGCCGCGAGCAAATGGAGGAGGTAAGTTTGATTTTTTTATTTTTTTTTACACTATTTCAGGTTAAATCGTTTCACTGACGCGAAACACGAGGAAATTCGGCTTCGGGGCGCTCACACAAAAGGTGACACTACAATTTCCAGACATGTGAGACAATTTTAATGGGGGTGACCCCAAATGTCTAAGGTTTTGGGGCATCTGTAAAAAATCATTAGGTGCCAGAAAAGGTAATTTGGATAAAATCTAGTGTTCATCGAGCACCAAAATGCTCTGGTGTTCGGCAGAGCACCCGAGCACAAAGGTAGTCAATGGGAGAACCCGAGCATTAAACAGTCACCCCCTGTTCTGAAGAGGGGAGGGTGTCTGGTTCATAGGAAAAGGTCAGAAATTGATGTAAACACCACTGAAGAGGATGTCTGTATGCATCTTGGACTCCCAGGTCGCAGCTGGGAACGATGTTGTCCGAGTAGTACGCCACTTTTACAGACTGGCAATAATACGCACCAAACAGACGATAAAATAGATTTTAGAGGAAAAATTGTTAGGAAACATTCTTTCCTGTATATTTACTTGTATAAAAAAAGTGCAAGTGCTGCCAAAAATTACATGGAAGAGGCACTCCGATACAACCTGTATATCACATAAAGTAGGGCCTCGTTCACATTGTGGTACAATTGTTCAGGTAGTGGGACTCCTACACTCATAAAGCCTATGCACTAAGTGAAAGGGCTGCCAAATATTACAAGGAACCGGCACAACAATACACCCTTTGTTACATATAAAGGAGGGCATCATACACACCCTTGAAAAATTATGATTGAAGGCCTGCTAGTGACCCTCAAAAACATTAGGAGCAAGGGCCTGCTGGTGACCCTCTAAAATATTAGGGGCGAGGGCCTGCTGCTGATCTGACCATCTAAAACATTAGGGGTGAGGGTCTGCTGCTGATCTGACCATCTAAAACATTAGGGGTGAGGGTCTACTGCTCAGCTGACCATCTAAAACATTAGGGGCGAGGGCCTGCTGCTGATCTGACCATCTAAAAAATCAGGGGTGAGGATCTGCTGCTGAGCTGACCATCTAAAAAACTAGGGGTGAAGGTCTGCTGCTGATCTGACCTTCTAAAACATTAGGGGTGAGGGTCTGCTGCTGATATGACCTTCTAAAACATTAGGGGTGAGGTCTACTGCTCAGCTGACCATCTAAAACATTAGGGTCGAGGGCCTGTTGCTGATCTGACCATCTAAAACATTAGGGGTGAGGGTCTACTGCTCAGCTGACCATCTAAAACATTAGGGGCGAAGGACTTCTGCTGATCTGACCATCTAAAAAATTAGGGGTGAGGGTCTGCTGCTGAGCTGACCATCTAAGAAATTAGGGGTGAGGGTCTGCTGCTGATCTGACCTTCTAAATTATTAGGGGTGAAGGTCTGTTGCTGATCTGACCTTCTAAAACATTAGAGATGAGGGTCTGCTGGTGATCTGATCTTCTAAAACATTAGGGGTGAAGGTCTGCTGCTGATCTGACCTTCTAAAACATTAGAGATGAGGGTCTGCTGCTGATCTGACCTTCTAAAACATTAGGGGTGAGGGTCTACTGCTCAGCTGACCATCTAAAACATTACGGGCGAGGGCCTTTGGCTGATCTGACCATCTAAAACATTAGGGGGGAGGGTCTGCTGCTGATCTGACCTTTTAAAACATTAGGGGTGAAGGTCGGTTGCCAGGGGCGGACTGGGAACTTAAAATGGCCCTGGAAAAAATACTAAAAGTGGCCCCGTTTTGTAGTCGGGTCCAAATTGATTGAAGGCAGGGCCAGCAGTACCATATTGTGACACACTATACCACCCCAACAGAGCCAAATACCACAGTCCATCACAAAATACTGGCAGCAGCACAAAATACATCCCCAAAAACTTCCACTGGCCGGCCGTGAGGAGGGCTCAGGTGGCTACTTGGGCATCGGCCCACCGGAAAATTTCCCTATAAGGTCTATGGCCAATCCGACCCTGTCTGTTGCTGATCTGACCTTCTAAATCATTAGAGATGAGCGTCTGCTGCTGATCTGACCTTCTAAAACATTAGGAGTGAGGGTCTACTGCTTAACTGACCATCTAAAACATTAGGGGCGAGGGCCTTTGGCTGATCTGACCATCTAAAACATTAGGGGCGAGGGCTTGCTGCTGATCTGACCATCTAAGGCTACTTTCATACTGGCGTTTCTGGGTCCGCTTGTGAGATCCGTTTCAGGGCTCTCACAAGCGGCCCAAAACGGATCAGTTCAGCCCCAATGCATTCTGAATGGATAAGGATCCGTTCAGAATGCATCAGTTTGGCTCCGTTCCGTCTCCATTCCGCCCTGGAGGTGGACACCAAAACGCTGCTTGCAGCGTTTTGGTGTCCGCCTGATGATGCAGAGCCAAACGGATCCGTCCTGACTTACAATGTAATTTAAATGGGGATGGAAAATGGATCCGTCCATTAGGATCTGACTTTCAATGTAAGTCAGGACGGATCCGTTTTGACTTAGACTTTTTTTTTAATGAATAATGCAAACGGATCTGTTATGAACGGATACAAGCGTTTGCATTATCGGTGCGGATCCGTCTGTGCAGATACAAGACAGATCCGAACCGAACGCAGCAGTGAAAGTAGCCTAAAAAATTAGGGGTGAGGGTCTGCTGCTGAGCTGACATCTAAAAAATTAGGGGTGAGGGTCTGCTGCTGATCTGACCTTCTATAACATTAGGGGTGAGGGTCTGCTGCGTATCTGACCTTCTAAAACATTAGGGGTGAGGGCCTGCTGCTGAGCTGACCCTCTAAAACATTTGGGGCGAGGTCCTGCTGCTGACCTGACCCTCTAAAACATTATGGGCAAGTGGCTGCTGGTGACCCTCTAAAACATTAGGGGTGAGGATCTGCTGCTGAGCTGACCCTCAAAAACATTAGGAGGGCTGTCTAATAAGCATGTTGATATGATGGAGGAGGAGGAGGAGAGCGAGAAAAGGAAGATTGAACCATATACCCTTTTTGTGGTGGAAGGGGTGCATGGGAATGCAGAGTATTCAATACACCATAAAAGTCACATTTAAAGTGCCTTTATGTTCAGCTGCTTTCCTCTGGTGGAGTAGAGAAGTCAGGGGCAATCCAGGCCTTGTTCATTTTGATAAGAGTCAACCTGTCAGCATTTTCAGTTGACAGTCCAATGCGCTTATCAGTTATTATGCCCCCAGCAGCACTGACAAAACGCTGGTGGCAGGGCAGGCCAGCACCTCCAAGGTGTAGAGTGTCAGTTCATGCAAGGTGTCCAGCTTGGACAAACAATAGTTGTAAGGCACAGAGGGATCATAGAGGACGCTGACACGGTCTGCTACAAACTCCTTCACCATCTTCCAAAACTTTTCTCTCCTTTTGACACTAGGCCGCGCATCAGGGTGAGGGTGCTGGCGGGGTGTCACGAAACTGTCCCAGGCCTTGGAGAGTGTTGCCTTGCCTCTGTTGGAACTGCTGTGTGTTCCCCTCATCTCCCCTCCTCGGTTGCCCAAGGAACTACGTACTCTGCAGCCAGTGTTGTCAGCTGGAAATTAATGGAGCAATTTTTCCACAAGGACCTTATTGTATTGCACCATTTTTCTAGTCCTCTCCACCACAGGAATGAGAGATGAGAAGTTATCGTTGTAGCGGGGGTCGAGAAGGGTGAACAACCAGTAATCGGTGTTGGCCAAAATGCGTATAACGCGAGGGTCACGGGAAAGACAGCATAACATAAAGTCAGCCATGTGTGCCAGAGTCCCAACAGACAACACTTCTCTGTCCTCATCAGGAGGATGACTCTCAATCTTCTCATCCTCTACCTCCTCTTCGGCCCATCCACGCAGAACAGATGGAGTAAACCTGCTATGGGTACTACCCTCTGTAGCGGAGGCAACCGTCTCCTGCTCCTCCTCATCCTCATCCAATTCACGATGAGAAGACGAATGGAGGGTGGTCTGGCTATCACCCTGTGTACTTTCTTTCCCCATTTCCACCTCTTCCACATGCAAAGCATCCACCTTCATTGTGAGCAGCAAGCGTTTTAGTAGACACAGAAGTGGGATAGTTACGCTGATAATAGCGGCATCGCCGCTCACCATCTGTGTTGATTGCTCAAAGTTGCGTAAAACCTCACAGAGGTCAGACATCCATGCCCACTCATAGCTTGTGAAGAGCGGAAGATGAGTGGAAAGGAGACAACCATGTTGCAGCTGGTATTCCACTATTGCCCTCTGCTGCTCACAAAGCCTGGCCAACATGTGGAACGTGGAGTTCCATTGCGTGCTCATGTCGCACAACAGTCGGTGAGCTGGCAATTGCAAGCGCTGCTGCATCGTTGCAAGACCGGCGGCAGCTGTAGTTGACTTTCGGAAATGGGCACACACTAGGCGCACCTTCACCAGTAACTCAGGCAAATTGGGGTAATTTTTGAGAAACCGCTGAACCACTAATTTGAACACGTGGGCTAGGCGTGGTATGTGTGTAAGCTTGCCGAGCTCCAAAGCCGCCACCAAGTTATGGCCATTATCAGACACAACCATACCTGGTTGTAGGTTGAGTGGCGAGAGCCAGAGCTCAGTCTGGTCCCTTATACCCTGCCACAGCTCTGCGGCGGTGTGCTGCCTGTCACCTAAGCAAATTAGTTTCAGCACAACCTGTTGCCGCTTCCCCACTGCAGTTCTACACTGCTTCCAGCTACTGACTAATGACTGACTGGTGCTGCAAGATGAGAATTCAGAGGTAGAGGTGGAGAAGGGGGGGTTGCAGCCAGTAATGTAGGTGGTGGCAGAAATCCTGAGGGAAGTAGGGCCCGCAATCCTTGGCATCGATAGCACCTGTGCCATCCTAGGGTACGACTCACTCCTGGTCTCCACAACGTTCACCCAGTGTGCCGTCAGGGAAATGTAGCATCCCCGGCCACAAGTACTTGTCCATGTGTCAGTCGTTGAGCGGAACTTCCCAATAACTGCGTTGGACAGGCACGGGTGATGTTACTGGACACATGCTGGTGTAAGGCGGGGATGGCACACCATGAAAAATAGCGGCGGCTGGGGACTGAGTAACAAGGGACGGCCACCACCATCAGGCTGCGGAAAGCCTCAGTGTCCACAAGCCTAAATGGCAACATTTCCAGGGCCAGCAATTTGGAAAGGCGCGCATTTAGTGCTATGACCTGTGGGTGGGTGGCTGTGTATTTGCACTTTCGTTCAAAGGCCTGGGGTATGGACATCTGTACACTGCGCTGGGACATAGAAGTGGATGTGGTAGATGATGGTGCTTGCAAAGGTCCAGGGGCAGGACGGGAGGCATCTGGGCCTGCGTCTTGGACAGGGGATTGGCCAGCACGTAACACAGGGGAAGAGGAGGCAGTGGTGTGACTCACAGACACAGATTGTGGACCTAGGCATTCGGCCCTCCTATTAGGATGCTTTGATGCCATGTGGCGGATCATGCTAGTGGTGGTGAGGTTGCTAGTGTTCACGCCGCTACTCATTTTGGTACGTCACAGGTTGCAAATGACAATTCTTTTATTGTCCGCACTTTCCTCAAAAAAGCCCCAGACTGCGGAACACCTACCCCTTGGCAAGGGAGATTGTCGCAAGGGGGTGCTCCGGGGAACAGTTGCGGGCCTGTTTGGTGTGGCCTGCCTTCTCCCTTTTGCCACCCCACTGCCTCTTACAGCCTGTTGCAGTGCTGCGGATCCCTCCCCCTCTGTACTGCTGTCTTTGCTCGGCTTGCCACCTTCCCAGGTTGGGTCAGTGATTTCATCGTCTACCACCTCTTCTTCCACTTCCTTACTCTGGTCATCCTCCTGACTTGTTGACCTAACAACAACCTCAGTTATTGACAACTGTGTCTCATCCTCATCATGAACCTCTTGAGACATTAATTGCGGTTGACTTATTGGCAACTGTGTCTCTTCATCATCATCCACCTCGTGAAACACTAACTGCCGTTCCCCACTGTCATCTTTTTCTGACTGTGGATGCTCAAGAGTTTGGGAATCAGTGCACAAGATCTCATGTCCGACTTCAAGTGGGCTTGGCAAAAGGGCCAAATCACGGAATGGTGTTGAAAAGAGCTCCTCGGAATATCCGAGTGTGGGATCACTTGTTTGCCAACACTCTCCATGATGGGAGGAAGGAGGATCAGGGTGAGGATTCTGTTCACCAGACTCTTGGCTACTGAGACTGGACTTTGTGGAAGACAGGGTGGTACTTAACCGACTAGAAGCATTATCTGCTGCAATCCAACCGACCACCTGGTCGCACTGGTGTGACATCGAGAGTGGTGTCCTGCGCCGCCCTGCAAACTGGGATATGAAGCTAGGTTTCGTGGATGAGTGTGTTTCTTGTGCTCTGGCAGCAGGCACAGTTTCACCGCACCCAGGGCCATGGCCTCTGCGTGCACCATCAGCAGAACGGCCACTTTCCTGTCCCTTACTGCTCGCCTTCAGCATATTAAATGGTATATATGCTTGCAAGTATGTCACACGTACAGTAGCGCAGGTTTTGTAAGTATATGCGCAAATAAATTAGACTGAATGTCACTGATATTTAGGATGGGCAAACGTTATACAGGAGATGTAGCGCAGGTAATGTCGCTGTCACCAGCGGCGAAAAAATTACACTGAATGTCACTGATATTTCAGATGCGCTAACGTTATACTGGAGATGTAGTGCAGGTAATGTCACCAGCGGCCAAACAATTGCGCTGAATTTCACAGCGCAAATGTAACACAACAGATGTAGCAGAGGTTGTGTCACTGTCAGCAGCGGCCAAACAATTGCACGCAATTTAACGCAGGTTGCGCTAATAATATATATGGCAGCCAGATAAAACAATAGTCCTTAAAAGGACTATTGGGTCTCTAACACCTTTCACCAGTAAAACCTGCCTAACAAACAAACCAATTCCTGTCCCTACACTATCTGTCCCTTCTGCTGCATCTCTCCCTGACTAAGACTGAGCCAAACGACGTGTCATCGGATGTTATATAGCACCTAATGACGCGTTCCGGCCAGCCAATCACTGTAATGGCAGTAGCCAACATGGCTACGGCATTACAGTGAGTGCCAGTACCTCCGCACATGTTTATTGGCTGCATAGCAGCCAAAAAACGTGCGGGAAGGAGACTCGAGCATCGAGTAAAAAATTGTCGGCCAACCATGCTCGCCGAGCACTAATAAAATCCTGTTGCAAGAAGAAACTAGGTGGATCAATTGGTTGGACACTTTGAGCCCTAGAGGCCTTAATGAGGGCTTCGCATTTTCCTATTTCTTTTGTAAACCTTGCTGACAATTATGATTTTGCATTACACAGTATACCATATATTACATTTATTGTAGGTGAGCACTAGGGACACTGCTATTATTGGCACATTTCCTGTATGTCTATTATCATTATTACATTTGTATTATTATTTTGAAGTTTTTTAACCTGTAACCTTAAGGGGTAAAACTGTAATGCACTTCACCTAGGAGTAATCAGCAATATATATTTTCGAAACGACACCTGAGTGTTAGGCCTCTTGCACACGACCGTATGGCTTTTTCAGTATTTTGTGGTCCGCAAAAAAACGGATCCGCAAAAAATACGGATGATGCCGTGTGCATTCCGTTTTTTGTGGAACGGAACAGCTGGCCCCTGATAGAACAGTACTAGCCTTGTCCGTTATGCGGACAGTAATAGGACATGTTCTATCTTTGAACGGAACGGAAAAATGGAAATAAGGAAATGGAATGCATGCGGAGTACATTCTGTTTTTTTGCGGACCCATTAAAATGAATGGTTCCGTATACGGACCATATACGGATCACAAAAAACGGAACGTAAACAGAAAAAAAAACGTTTGTGTGCAAGAGGTCTTACTGTAGTCATCACATTTACTATTCTTAGCAGATTTGGCATTTAGAGCAGGCATCAGTAAACTATTTATATTCCGTCTGGCTTACTGTAGCTAAGTCTGCGCTCATTGAGATCTCGCGCAGGACATGCGCACTAGCGGCTTTATTTCAAGAAAGTTTCTAAGTCTGTGCACATCCTCTCTAGGCAAGCACGGCAGTTTACAACTCTGAGTCCAGGCGCATCACCTGTTTGGACAGGACGTCAGTAAGCGGTGAATCCCCCTCCACATTGTCATTGGTGAAGCGGTGTTAGGTACGTACGAAGCACTGAGCCGCATTGGATAATATATGGAAGGTCATTTTCATATATACAGTTGCAAGAAAAAGTATGTGAACCCTTTGGAATGATATGGATTTCTGCACAAATTGGTCATAAAATGTGATCTGATCTTCATCTAAGTCACAACAATAGACAATCACAGTCTGCTTAAACTAATAACACACAAAGAATTAAACGTTACCATGTTTTTATTGAACAAGCCATGTAAACATCCACAGTGCAGGTGGAAAAAGTATGTGAACCCTTGGATTTAATAACTGGTTTAACCTCCTTTGGCAGCAATAACTACAACCAAACGTTTCCTGTAGTTGCAGATCAGACGTGCACAACAGTCAGGAGTAATTCTTGACCATTCCTCTTTACAGAACTGTTTCAGTTCAGCAATATTCTTGGGATGTCTGGTGTGAATCGCTTTCTTGAGGTCATGCCACAGCATTTCAATCAGGTTGAGGTCAGAACTCTGACTGGTCCACTCCAGAAGGCGTATTTTCTTCTGTTTAAGCCATTCTGTTGTTGATTTATTTCTATGCTTTGGGTCGTTGTCCTGTTGCAACACCCATCTTCAGCTGGTGGACAGATGGCCTTAAGTTCTCCTGCAAAATGTCTTGATAAACTTGGGAATTCATTTTTCCTTCGATGATAGCAATCCGTCCAGGCCCTGACGCAGCAAAGCAGCCCCAAACCATGATGCCCCCCACCACCATACTTCACAGTTGGGATGAGGTTTTTATGTTGGTGTGCTGTGCCTCTTTTTCTCCACACATTGTGTTGTGTGTTTCTTCCAAACAACTCAACTTTGGTATCATCTGTCCACAGAATATTTTGCTAGTACTGCTGTGGAACATCCAGGTGCTCCTCTGCAAACTGTAAACGTGCAGCAATGTTTTTTTTTTTACAGCAGTGGCTTCCTCTGTGGTATCCTCCCATGAAATCCATTCTTGTTAAGTATCGTAGATTCGTTAACAGTGATGTTAGCATATGACAGAGACTTTTGTAAGTCTTTAGCTGACACTCTAGGATTCTTCTACAGCTCATTGAGCAGTCTGTGCTGTGCTCTTGCAGTTATCTTTACAGGACGGCCACTCTTAAGGAGAGTAGCAGCAGTGCTGAACTTTCTCCATTCATAGACAATCTGTCTTACCGTGGACTGATGAACAGCAAGGCTTTTGGACATGCTTTTATAACCCTTTCTAGCTTTATGCAAGTCAACAATTCTTAATCATAGGTCTTCTGAGAGCTCTTTTGTGCGAGGCATCATTCACATCAGGCAATGCTTCTTGTGAAAAGCAAACCCAGAACAGGTGTGTGTTTTTTATAGGGCAGGGCAGCTGTAGCCAACACCTCCAATCTCATCTCATTGATTGGACTCCAGTTGGCTGACACCTCACTCCAATTAGCTCTTGGAGATGTCATTAGTCTAGGGGTTCACATACTTTTTCCACCTGGACTGTGAATGTTTACATGGTGTGTTCAATAAAAACATGGTAACATTTAATTCTTTGTGTGTTATTAGTTTAAGCAAACTGTGATTGTCTATTGTTGTGACTTGGATGAAGATCAGATCACATTTTATGACCAATTTGTGCAGAAATCCATATCATTCCAAAGGGTTCACATACTTATTCTTGCAACTGTATATTGTACTTCTAGGTCTTTTGACAATCGACATGTCAATCTTGCTCTTGTGTCTATTTATATCATTATATATATATATATATATTATATTTATATATACCAGCGTCCCCCTTCAAGTCTGCCTCAAACACCTGAAGAAGCCAGGTTAGCTGGCGAAACATGTTGGGGGGCAGTTTTAGGTTTTAGGAATCTGTTGATTGTTGTCCTCATTCCAGCATCATGCAGCAGCAATAATCATACTAGTGTGATCCATCTTCTTAGTGAGCCAGTGAATAAACTGGCCATAAATTAAGTTGTTGGCATCACTTAAGTGGTAGTGCACATCCCTACCACCATCAAATCACTCATACTTGTAAGATGAGCGAGTTAGGGACACAGTCAATCGTGTTGGGCGCGAATATTAGAATCGCAAATTTTAATAGCGAATATCGCCACTTCGAGAATTTGCTAATATTTAGAATATGGTGCTTTATACTGTATTTGTATTCTCAAATATTCTAGATTTTTCTTTTCATCAGTAACCTCCCTTCTTGCTTGTGGGCCAATGAGAAGGCTGCAATATCTTTGTCTGAGCTTAGGAACATCCTTAGCAGCCAATAGGAGAGTTTCCCACCCCTTACTATATAAGAACCTCCCCAGGAGCCATTTTCTGTAGTTTTTTGCAGTTCTGAGAGAGATAGCAGTGTCATTGCTGTGCTCTGTGCTTTCCTGTTTAATTACATTAGATAGTTAGTTAGTTAGTTAGCTTATATATTCAGCAATGTGCTGGGGTGGTGGAGATTCATAGATGACGTGTTCATTATTTGGAATGGTACCAGCGATTCGCTACATGTATTTCACGACTCTTTGAATAGTATGGATACCAATATAAAATTTACGTTAACAGCCTCAAATGAACGGGTGCAATTCTTAGATACACAGGTTTATGTGGATAATGGGAGCCTACATACAGATTTAAACATTAAAGCTACAGATAAAAATACGATTTTACATTTTGCAAGCGGGCACCCACGCAAAACGATCAGGTCATTACCATACGGCCAGATGCTGCGGGTAAAAAGAATTGTAGATAATGAAGAGCACGCGAAAGGTGCCTTAAAAAAATTTGAAAATTCATTTAAAATAAGAGGTTATCCTAAAAAGGTTATTCAGGAGAATAGGATGAAAGCTGATCAAGTAACTCGTGATACTTTGTTGAAGGGCAAAATGAAACTTAATACAGAGAGGATACCATTTGTAACAACATTCAATGAGCTAAGTCCGTCAGTGGAGCGGATTGTGCGTTCACATTGGGGTGCATTGAGGAGCGGATTCCCTGCGATTTCGGCCTTCGCTGCACCACCTTTGATGTCATATAAACGCTCCAGAAACATCAAAGACCGAGTTGTGAGTACTGAGGTAGAGGGACAGAAAAAACAGGTCTAGCAGACTTTGTTTAAGGCCTCTTTCACACTACAGTATGTCCATTTCAGTGTTTTGCGTTCCGTCTTTCACGGATCCGTTTTTCCGTTTTTTGTTTCCGTTGTGTTTCCGTTTCAGTTCCATTTTTCCGTTCCGTTTTTCCGTATGGCATATACAGTATACAGTAATTTCATAGAAAAAATTGGGCTGGGCATAACATTTTCAATAGATGGTTCCGCAAAAAACGGAACGGATACGGAAGACATACGGATGCATTTCCGTATGCATTCAGTTTTTTTGCGGACCCATAGACTTTAATGGAGCCACGGAACGTGATTTGCGGCCAAATATAGGACATGTTCTATCTTTCAACGGAACGGAAAAACGGAAAAACGGAAACGGAATGCATACGGAACACATTCCGTTTTTTTGCGGAACCATTGAAATGAATGGTTCCGTATACGGACCGTATACGGACCGCAAAAAACGGACCGCAAAACGAAAAAAAAAAACGGTAGTGTGAAAGAGGCCTAAGTCCAAGAGGACAGGTTGTTACCCATGTCTGCGGTGTGTGAATTGCAAGTATCTGCAGAAGGGCAGGGAATTCACACATCCGCAGACTGGGGAACGTTTTGAGATTAAAGAATATTTGACTTGTGATTAGTCGCGGGTAGTATACGTTTTATGGTGCCCATGTCACTTACTCTATGTAGGGGAGACTACGTGTGATATCAAGGCGAGACTAAATAACCATCGACAGTCTATTAGAGATAAAAGGAAAGATCTGCCTGTGGCTAAACATTTTTCGGACAAACAGCATAAGGAAAAAGATCTGAAATTTGCAATCCTAGAAAGAATTAATGTGTTAAAAAGAGGGGGGGATAGAACTACTCTTTTGAAAAAATGTGAATTAAAATTGATACATCGCCTTGGTACATTGAAACCGCACGGTTTAAATATAGATTATCGTGTTACAGTGGGTATGAGATAGAGGGTATTGGCTCCCGATTGCAGGATTTCCGGACACATTATTACATTGAATGTATAGACCAGTTATGAATTTTTTGCAAAAAAAGATATTTTTTCTGTATTACAGATATGGAGTTTCATGGGATGAGAGAGGCGTCCTGCAGGATGATGAATATGGCCCCAAAAAAATTTATGCGACACTTGATTTAGCCGGGAAGTATACACAATGCCGCATGCGGGTATTGACGGTAATTCACACCGACTCTCAAGCATGCGTTTTGTTTGTGGGGAAGTGTTGTCTATGTGATGTGGATGAGTGACTGCACATGTATTATTAGTGCGTTGAGGTGTAGTGCAATAGAAAGATATAATTTATTAGAATATGAGAATAGAAGATGATTCCATATAACAATTTTTTCCCGGGGGGAGAAATGGTCATCTTATGCGCAATTTATGCGCAACATGATCTCACGCTACTAGAGTACTGTGCGGACTGATCCGCACCTCAAGAGATAACATCGGCATGAGCGTTGATATAAAAAAAAAAAAAAAATGTAAAAAATGTTTAAAAAAAAAAAATTTGTACCCTGCAGTTGGGTGGTGTTCACACCATGCGTTTTTTCAAAAAAATAACAAGTTGGATGAATTGCATTCAATTGCAGCACGCGTCTCTCTGTCCTGATGAATTGATGAATTTATTATAGCCAAAGTGATTTTATTGTGATTTTAAAATGCGCTTGCACTTTTTATAATATGCGATTGTTTATGTATACTTCAATGTGAAGCTACACCTTATCGGCACAAGCACTTTATATATATATAGATGTATGAGAATATATACCAAGATCACAATACAAGAAGACACTGGAAATAGTGGAATGGAATGGATCGATAAAAAAAAAAGAACACTTGATTTTGTATCAGCTGTCACTAATTGTAATCACTTGATTAAATGATGTTGTACACATGTATTGAAAAGCTGGATATGTATTTAGATGCCAGCATGTTGTTGGTCTGTGCACTTGGCTTGAGAAGGTTCCCGGAAGGGGATTGAAACGTTGCCTATTTTGTGTCACATGTGTGAATAAAGACACTGCGTTTTTTTTACAAGAAGAGTGCTGCGTTGATTTTCTATGAATATATATATATATATATATATATATTACAGATAGTTAGTGGGAGATAGTCAGTGTAGGTTATATCCTGATATAGTGTAGCTGATAGGTTCCAGTGCAGGGTGTTAGGTAGTGTGACAATACTTAGTGCACCAATCAGTAATATGTAGTCAGACCTGCTAAAATGTGAAGTTGCACGTATTGTGCAAAAATATGCGCATCATAAATTGCCGATTTGCACAATTGCGAATATATTGGAGCACTCTATCTGCATATGAAGCTATTGTAATGTTCTGCCGTGCCAACCATTTTCTCCAGTCTCAGGAAAGTTCTAGCAGCTTGAAAAATGTAGCAACAGTGACCCACGCTTGTATTGCACACGCAATACGCGCATATCACATTGCCGATTTTCGCAATCAAGAAAATAATTGTGAATTCTCGAATTAACGAATAAATGATGAATATTCGCCCAAATATTTGCGAAATATCGCGAATTGGAATATTACCCCTGCTGCTCATGACTAACAGTCGATAGCTATTTTTATTATCTTTTTGGTTAGCTCACTTTTTTATTTTTAATATCAAGCTAATAAAAGTTATATTTTAACATAGCTAAATATATCTGGGTCAAGCTGGGTAGTACTTAGGCTGTTTTATGAGTATCAGCTCACTTGCGCCACATTTTCATGCGCATACTAGTAACATAGTAACATAGTTTATAAGGCTGAAAAAATGCATCTGTCCATCCAGTTCGGCCTGTTATCCTGCAAGTTGATCCAGTGGAAAGCAAAAAGAAAAACCTGTGAGGTAGAAGCCAATTTTCCCCACTTAAGGGGAAAAAAATTCCTTCCCGACTCCAATCAGGCAATCAGAATAACTCCCTGGATCATGACCCCTCTCTAGTAGCTATAGCCTGTAATATTATTACACTCCAGAAATACATCCAGGCCCCTCTTGAATTCCTTTATTGTACTCACCATCACCACCTCCTCAGGCAGAGAGTTCCATAGTCTCACTGCTCTTACCGTAAAGAATCCTTTTCTATGTTTGTGTACAAACCTTCTTTCCTCTAGATGCAGAGGATGTCCCCTTGTCACAGTCACAGTCCTGGGGATAAATAGATGATGGGAGAGATCTCTGTACTGACCCCTGATATATTTATACATAGTAATTAGATCTCCCCTCAGTCGTCTTTTTTCTAAAGTGAATAACCCTAATTTTGATAATCTTTCAGGGTACTGTGGTCCACCCATTCCAGTTATTACTTTAGTTGCCCTCCTCTGAACCCTCTGCAGCTCTGCTATGTCTGCCTTGTTCAAAGGAGCCCAGAACTGTACACAGTACTCCATGTATGGTCTGACTAGTGATTTGTAAAGTTGTAGGACTATGTTCTTATCACGGGCATCTATGCCCCTATTGATGCAACCCATTATCTTATTGACCTTGGCAGCAGCTGCCTGACTCTGGTTTCTACAGTTTAGGCTTCATGCACACGACCGTTGTTCTGGTCCACATCCGACCCGCAGTTTTTGCGGCTCTAGTGCGGACCCATTCACTTCAATGGGGCCGCAAAAGATGCGAACAGCACTCCGTGTGCTGTCCGCATCCGTTGCTCCGTTCAGTGGCCCTGCAAAAAAAATATAACATGTCCTATTCTTGTCCATTTTGCGGAGAAGAATAGGTATTTCTACAGTGGGCCGACTGTTCCGTTCCGCAAATTGTGGAAGGTACACGGGCGGCTTCCCTGTTTTGCGGATCCGCAATTTGCGGACCGCAAAAAAACGGAACGGTTGTGTGCATGAAGCCTTAGTTTGCTGTTCACTAAAATTCCTAGGTCCTTTTCCATGTCAGTGTTAACCAGTGTTTTACCATTTAGTATGTACGGGTGACTTTCATTATTCCTTCCCATGTGCATAACTTTACATTTGTCAGTGTTAAACCTCATCTGCCACTAATCTGCCCAAGCCTCCAATCTATCCAGATCCATCTCTTTACACAGTTTAGTGTCATCTGCAAAAATGTATATTTTACTGTGCAAGCCTTCTACAAGATTATTAATAAATATATTGAAGAGAATAGGGCCCAATACTGACCCCTGAGGTACTCCACTAGTGACAGTGACCCAATCTGAGTATGTACCGTTAATAACCACCCTCTGTTTTCTATCATTGAGCCAGTTACTTACCCACATACAGACATTTTCTCCCTGTCCGAGCATTCTCATTTTATATAGTAACCTTTTATGCGGCATTCTTCAAATGCTTTGGAGAAGTCCAGATATACGACATCCATTGATTCGCCGCTGTCAAGTCTAGAACTTACCTCCTGATAGAAACTGATTAAATTAGTTTGACATGACCGATCCCTCATGAAGCCATGCTGATATGGCGTTATTTGCTTATTTTCATTGAGGAGCTCCAAGATAGCATCTCTTAGAAAACCTTCAAACAGTTTACCCACGACAGATGTTAAACTTACCGGCCTATAGTTTCCGGGCTCTGTTTTTGGACCCTTTTTGAATATTGGCACCACATTTGCTATGCATCAATTCTGTGGAACACTCCCTGTCAGTATAGAGTCCTTAAATATCAGAAATAAGAGTCTGGCTATGACATTACTTAATTCTCCTATGATATATGCCATCCGGTCCTGGCTATTTGTCTATTTTAATCTTTTTAAGATGCCGCTGTACTTCTTCCTGGGTCAGACAGGGCACTTTAAATGGGAAATGTACTTTTACATTCTGCATTTTATCTGACAGTTTATTTTCCTCAGTGAATACAGTGGAGAAAAAAATATTTAAAGGGAATCTGTCAACTGGTTTGACCATATTAAGCTCTCACCATTGCCATGTTTAATAAAATACCTTCTCTCCTGCAGTGGTTTTCATTCTTATATTCATGGTTTCATTTTGCTAAAAAAGCGATTTTTGTAGTATGCTAATTAAACCTGAAAGTGCCAAGAGGGGCATTATTCTTCACCCTCTGAGCCCAGTAACGCCCTCCTGCAGTGCCTAGACCGCCTTAGATTATAGCTCAAGCAAGCCTCCTCGTTACGCAGGATTGTCCCACACCCTAGTTTAATGGCGCCGCCCCCTCTGCTACGTCAGCTAATTCATTCAAGCCACGCACCTGGAATCTTCAATTCGTCTGGCAGAAATCTTGCGCAGGCACAGTACCGCCTACTGCCTGCGCCTGTGCGATCCAACCGCTCCTGAGGGCAACAGCGATAAAAAGACGTCACTGGGCTAAGCGCATGCCCATTGACACTTTTGAGGCTGTTGCCCTCAGGAGCGGTTGGATCGCACAGGCGCAGGCAGTAGTCGGTACTGCGCCTGCGCGAGATTTCAGCCGGACGAATTGAAGATTACAGGTGCGTGGCTTGAATGAATTCACTTGAATGGGTCCGCAAATCCGGAGATGCGGAATGGTGCGGTACGGAACCACAGAACGGAACCCTACGGAAACACTACGGAGTGTTTCCGCGAGGTTTCGTCCCGTACTTCCGTTCCGCAAAAAGATAGGACATGTCCTATCTTTTTGCGCAACGGTCGAATCGCAGACCCATTCAAGTGAATGGGTCCGCGATCCGCTGTGGCTGCCCCACAGACTGTGCTTGTGCATTGCGGCCCGCATTTTGCGGGCCGCAGCATGACCATGGGCCGCAAACGCCAGTGTGAAAGAGGCCTAAGACTGATTCGTATTCTACATTCACACAACAGTGAAAAACAGATGTGTGACAGCAGTTTATTTTAACGGCCATCACACATTCGTTTTAAGATCAATGGTATTTTTTGACTGCCAGTGAAAAATAGACATAAAAAAATAGTACATGTTCTATTTTGTCCATTTTCATGGACCAACAGCCTAAATTCTGTTGAAGAGGACCATTCTTAACATCCATTTCTCAGAACGGTATCAGTGAAAAAAAGTGTGAATGTAGCCTTAGATATTTTAAAGTGCAACACACAGGCTACATTCACACGAAATAAATGGCCATGAAAAACGAACACACTGTCAGTTTTCATGGCTATTTTTTAACCATTTTTTTCATCCATTTTCTGGCTGTCTGGCCATTTTAATGAATGTTTTGCATCTGTTTTTAACAACCATTTTTTGTGTTTAAATCCAAACTCCTGGAGTATACATAATATCCCCTATAGTGGCTCTCAATATTAGTAATGCCCCCCATAGTGGCCCCCAGCATTAATAATGTCCTTCATACTGGCCCTCAGCAGTAATAATGTCCTACAGAGTAACCCTCAGCATTAATAAAATGCAAAGTTTTTTAATGGTGAAAAATAAAAACCATCTAAACCACTTGCATGTGCAGGAACACTCACTCTGCACTTAAGCAGAAGGACAGAAGGTTCCCATCATGATGACATCACCCCGCTGGCAGCGTCAGGCCCTAACAGCATCCTGTGAAGAGGGAATGTGCCAGTGTCCCAGCGTGTGTAAGGCCATTTTTCACTATTGTACCCATTTTTGAAAAATCCGTTATATGGGTGCACCCCTACCTAAGCTTCTGATTTCAATGGAGTTCCCCTGCCCATGAAAATGTGCAAAATAGTACATGTCCAGTTTTTTTGATGGCTGCTATTCACTGACGGTAAAATAAACGCCCCATTGTATAAGCTAATATGACATATTTAAACTAGTAATTCACTGTAAAATGGGTCATTTAGAGGCTAATTTATTTAGGTCTGTCATGTTCCACCACAATCTTCATGTGTTGTTGTGATTAGTGTTGAGCTCGAATATTCGAATAGCGAATATTAATCGCGAATATCGCGAATATTACGAATATAGTGCTATATATTCGCTATATCGAATATTCGTCAATTTTTTACATCTGAAAACATGATTCCTCCCTGCTTCTTTCTTGTGGGTCAATAAGCCATTGGCCCACAAGTAACTTATGCAGGGAGGAATCATGTTTTCATATGGAAAATAAAATGACCAATATTCTAAAAAACAAATATTTAGCAATATAGTGAATATATTCGTTATTTAGAATTTTCGCATAATTTTTTCCAATCTGTACAGTTGTTCGCATACTCCTCCCAGACAAGCGTCCCTGTCACCATGGGAACGCCTGTGGGTTAGAAAATACCATCGGATCTGAGATCGTGAAAACTCAGATGCGATTGTATATTCTAACCCACAGGGACGCTTGTCGGGGAGCAGTATGCCAAAGTGGAATAACAGTACACATTGGAAACAAAAAAGACGAATATTGTAAATAACGAATTTATTCGCTCTATTGCTATAACTTCGTCTTTTAGAATATTCTTAATATTCTAAAAGACGAAGTTATAGCAATATAGTGAATATTCGTAAAATACACATATAGACTGTAATTTAGCTAATATAGTGCTATAGTATTTTTTTTTATAGTGTACATATTTTCCAAAACTGAAGTTCAGAAGAGGCAAAAATAGCACTATATTAGCTAAAGTACAGTGTATATCTGTATTTTACGAATATTCTCTATATTGCTATAACTTAGTTTTTAAAAAACAAAGTTATAGCAATATAGAGAATATTCGTAAAATATACAGTACAGACCAAAAGTTTTGACACACCTTCTCATTCAAAGAGTTTTCTTTATTTTCATGACTATGAAGGCATCAAAACTATGAATTAACACATGTGGAATTATATACATAACAAACAAGTGTGAAACAACTGAAAATATGTCATATTCTAGGTTCTTCAAAGTAGCAACCTTTTGCTTTGATTACTGCTTTGCATACTCTTGGCATTCTCTTGATGAGCTTCAAGAGGTAGTCCCCTGAAATGGTCTTCCAACAGTCTTGAAGGAGTTCCCAGAGATGCTTAGCACTTGTTGGCCCTTTTGCCTTCACTCTGCGGTCCAGCTCACCCCAAACCAACTCGATTGGGTTCAGGTCCGGTGACTGTGGAGGCCAGGTCATCTGGCGCAGCACCCCATCACTCTCCTTCATGGTCAAATAGCCCTTACTTTCAAAGTTTTCCCACTTTTTCGGCTGACTGACTGACCTTAATTTCTTAGAGTAATGATGGCCACTCGTTTTTCTTAACTTAGCTGCTTTTTTCTTGCCATAATACAAATTCTAATAGTCTATTCAGTAGGACTATCAGCTGTGTATCCACCTGACTTCTCCTCAATGCAACTGATGGTCCCAACGCCATTTATAAGGCAAGAAATCCCACTTATTAAACCTGACAGGGCACACCTGTAAAGTGAAAACCATTTCAGGGGACTACCTCTTGAAGCTCATCAAGAGAATGCCAAGAGTGTGCAAAGCAGTAATCAAAGCAAAAAGTGGCTACTTTGAAGAACCTAGAATATGACATATTTTCAGTTGTTTCACACTTGTTTGTTATGTATATAATTCCACATGTATTAATTCATAGTCCTGATGCCTTCAGTGTGAATCTGCAATTTTCATAGTCATGAAAATAAAGAAAACTCTTTGAATGAGAAGGTGTGTCCAAACTTTTGGTCTGTACTGTACATATTAGCCATAGCCATAGCAATAGTAAAGTTGCCTTATACAGTTAAAAGAAAAATCGCAATACGCGAATAAATAAATCGCATATTATTCGCGATGAATAGAATAATGCCGAATATTCGATTTTGACGAATATAAGACGAATATTCAATCGAATATTCGCGAAATATCGCGAAATCAAATATGGCACCTCCCGCTCATCACTAGTTGTGATCTGGTTTTTTATATCAAAAATAGAAATGGACTCAAAGAAAGAAAGAAAAGTAAAATATTTCCTACATAATTCTAATTGGCTTGGCCTATGACATTGGCTTCAAAAACTTGTAAAAATTCAGCATGAAAACATCTAAGAAAAGCTATAAATGCACGGTAACAGCATCGGCTGTTAACATTTTACATAGTGGATTTGATTTTGAAGATTTAAAACCATCTTGGTGTAGATTAACATGATATTCCTACTACAATGTATTGTGATATAATGCTGCTTTCTTCTGTCACTGCTGTTTTTAGTTTTGATTTTATTTGCCTACTATTTTACCATAAAAGAAATAATGAGCTACGCTTTTACATATTTCAAAAAGTTTTTCACACAGTCAATCTTTCTTAACAAGCAAAGTTACTTGAACAATACCGATTAGCAGTAATGGCATAAAAAAAAATATCCAGTACCCTATAAATAAACTTTTCCTTTATTTAATACATGGAAAATAGGTAGAGAACTATTTGTAACTGCTTACATGTTTTGAGCGCATACTAGCATAAAAAGTAAGGCCTCTTTTACACATCAGTAATTCACAGATACGTGGTGTCCGTGGACTTCAGTTTAAGCAGACTGTGATTGTCTATTGTTGTGACTTAGATGAAGATCAGATCACATTTTATGACCAATTTGTGCAGAAATCCATATCATTCCAAAGGATTCACATACTTTTTCTTGCAACTGTATGTTTAAAATAACTAAAAATATTAAATTGGATTAAAAACATGGCTAACGAAATCCCCCCTCTTAAAAAAACCCTAATAATAATAGTTGAAATTCGATAACACATGGTCGTCACTCGTCCTGAATTTCTCCGAGGCTGCAACAATTATTCATTCACCGTACAGAAAAGAACAAGTAAGTATGTGGCTGGAGGTAGATTACATGGTCATTGGATATTAATTTTACAGCAGGCCAGTCTACTACAGGCCCCAAAAATTATGCATTCAGCGTACAGAAAAGAACAAGTAAGTATGTGGCTGGAGGTAGATTACAAGCAAGGCCTGCATTCTGACAGCCCTCTGTGATGCTGGTAACATGTCCGCCATTTTGTGTTTGTACCGGGGGTCTAAGTACATTGCCACCCAGTACTGGTCATTGCCCTTTATGCTTTTTATACAGGGGTCCCTCTTCAAACACTGGAGCACGAAGGCCCCTATTTGCACTAAACTGGAAGCGGTGGAGTGGCCTGGCTCCTGCTCATCGTGCAGGATAATATCGTCCTCGGTCTCCCCCCCCCAGCCACAGACAATACCAGGGATCCCAGAAAAGTTTAAAGCATGCTCTTCTTGCTCCTCCTCCATCCCGGCACCATCCTCCTCTGACTCCTCTTCAGACTCCTGTTGACTTGTCCCAGATGGAGTAGCCCCCCCTGGGAATTCATCCAGCATTGCAACTTCCTCATCTTCCTGCTCCTGCTCCTCGACGGCTTGATCAATGACACGATGCAATGCACGCTCCAGACTAATGGCGCCCTGGCTGCGACTGACCAGTTTGGTGATCTCATCAAATGGCCGCAGAAGTCTGCATTCATCGCGCATGAGCAGCCATTGGTGCGGTGAAAAAAAAACAAGCTCCCCAGAACCTGTCCTGCCACAGAATTTGTACAGGTAGTCGTTAACTGCACGTTTCTGCTGGAGCAGCCTATCAAACATATACAAGGTTGAGTTCCAGCACGTCGGGCAGTCACAAATGAGACATCTGATGGGCAGATGGTGTCGCTGCTGAACGTCAGCAAGGCGAGCCATGGCCGTGTAAGATCTTCTAAAATGGCCACTGATTTTCCTGGCCTGCCACAAAACGTCCTGGACCTGGGGTATTTGACAACGAATCGCTGCACGACTAAGTTCAGGACATGTGCCATGCATGGCACGTGTGTCATTTTGCCCTGTTTCAGCGTGCTCCTCAGATTGGCACCATTGTCGCACACCACTTTACCAACTGTCAAATTGAGCGGGGTTAGCCACTGATCGGCCTGTGACCGCAAAGCTAAAAGAAGTGCAGGACCAGTGTGGCTCTTGGCTTCCAGGCACAACAGCCGCAGCACAGCATGGCAACATCTCCCCTGGCACGTCGAATAGGTTCTGGGGAGCTTGGGGGGGTGCAGCGAAGAGGCAGTAGCAGTGGAAAAGGAGGAGTCAGCCGAGGTGGAGATGGAGGATGGAGTAGGAGGAGGAGAAGAAGAGGCAGGCCTGCATGCAATCCATGGCGGTAACACCAAATCCAAACGGATTTTCATGCTTGACGGCCGTCAGAAGGTTCACCCAGTGGGCAGTAAAAGTTATGTACCTTCCCTGCCCGTGTTTGCTAGACCATGTGTCTGTGGTCAGATGTATCTTGGCACCGACACTGTGTGCCAGAGATACATTCACTTTCTGCTGAACATGGCCATATAGCTCCGGGATGCCCTTCTGTGAGAAATATTTCCTTCCGGGGACCTTCTATTGCGGTGTGCCAATGGCCACAAATTTTCTAAAGGCCTCCGAGTCCACCAGTTTATATGGCAGTAGTTGGCGGGCTACCAGTTCTGACAAGCCAACGGTCAGCCGTTGGGCAAGAGGGTTATCCGGCGTCATCATATTTTTTCGCTCGAACATTTGGGCCACGTAAGCCTGCCTTTTGCCAGATGAACGCGACGATGGCACGGTGGAAGGTGGAGTGGAGGATAAATGGGAGAAGAAGCAGGACGTGGAGCGCCGGGAGTGTGGCTTTGTGGGTTCTGACGGTGTTGCTCCCACTGGGCTCGTTGATGGGAGGCCAGATGCCTTCTTAAGGCGGTGGTCCCTAGGTGAGTGTTGGGCTTACCGCGACTTATGCGTTGACTGCACAGGCTGCAGATGGCAACACTATTGTTAGCAGCGGACACGTTATAAAAAGCCCACACTGCTGAGCCATGTGCCAGCGTCCTGGGAACGCCAGATGTGACCGTGTATGGTGGAGGGCTCGTTCCAGATACATTAGCAGTTTGCTTTTTGCCTCCTGTGCACTATAAGTTCTGCCTGCTTCTCCTCCTTCTCCTCCCTATCTGCTGCTCCGTCTCTCCCTCTTTACTCCCCTTCTCTTCCTCTCTTGTGGGCACCCACGTGACGTCCATCGACACGTCATCATCGTCACCTTCACCACCACTGACATTAGAGATCTCGGAGTAGGCAGAAACAGCAGGGACTACCCTCTGATCTGGGTACTGTCGTCAGACTGCAGGGTGGCGACCATTGATACCTCCTCTTCCTGATCCGATGACAAGAATGGCTGCGCATCGGTAAGGTCTTGGAATGGATGGGAAAATAATTCCTCTGACTCGAGCGGAGGGGATATGGCAGTGGTGGTAGTGTCTTTGGGGGTGCACACAGCAGAGAGTATAGAGGGTAGCAGCAGCGAATACACAGCAGACAGAGAGGATGAGGAGCGCACAGAAGCGGAAGGCTGAGTGAGCCATTCAACCAAGTCTGGTGCATCCTTTGACATAATCGCATGCACCTTCTCCAACTTCCCACTTAGGCTCCGGCCTGGTGCACCTGCCCAACCCCTACCACCCCTGCGGAATGGCCTGCCTCTTCCTCTGCCTGTCATTTTCAAAATGACCCTGTGACAAAAGTCCCTATAGAAGAGTAGTATTTGTGGAAGAAAGTATATCACAGCTCTGTCTCAATCAGTTTTTTGGGGGGGCAACTTGTATATCACACCAGTAGAAATTATTTGATCCAATAGCGTTTGTCACTCTGTATAGCTGCGGTAACGCAGAAAAACCGCAAACAAATGCTGCTCTACCCAAATGTACTATATAGAAAGTATATTATTAGTATATCACACCCCTGCTTCAATCAGTTTTTTGGGGGGCAACTGGTATATCACACCAGTAGAAATTATTTGTTCCAATAGCATTTGGCACCCTGTGTAGCTGCAGTATCGCAGCAGAACCACACACAACTGCTGCACAATACAAATGCACTATAATATACTTTCTATGTTAGAAAGTATATTATAAGTATATTACACCTCTCAGTAAGTCACACCTATCGATAGCACACCTATTCCAGTCCTTAAAAGGACTTTTGTGGCCCTATTAGCTAGCGTTTGGTGTCCCTAACAGTCTGTCCTTGCTCCACACAGCAACCTCTCCCTAAACTGGCAAAAGACTGAATGTAAAATGGCGGCTAGATCGGGTTTATTTATAAGGTAGGGGGTATGTCCATGTGCTGAAACATCTCAATTGGCTGTTCTGTACCACCTGATGGATGTGTCATGGGTCAAAGTTCTACACAATGTAAAATATTATGGGGCAGGTGGACATTGCCATATGTTCACCCATTCGGCGAACCGCGAATGAGCAAAGTTCTCCGTTAAACGACCACCGGGCGAACCGCAAGGCCATCTCTAGTAACAATCAAGATTGCTCTGTAGCCCTGAAATAAACTGTACTTGCTGTCCCCTTGCACACAATTATTGAGCTGTCCCCATTTTCTGCAACAACCATTAGGAGGAGCTTGTAGCATACAGATTTTTACAGCTACCTGTGAGTTCAATTCCAGATGTAACAATTATTATGCAGTGCACTCCACCTATCAGTGGCTGTATAAAGTAAGTACTTTATTATTAAAGAAAATTTGTCAGAAACCAGGCTTTGTGTACCTTTACTGGGCAAACCTTTTTGCTAATAAACTCTTAGAGAAGTTATTAACACAGAGGTTCACTTACTTTTTCTCACTGCACTGTGAATGTTGACTCAAAAAAATGGGAACTATGTAACTGTGTGTGTATTATTAGTTTACTTGGATTGTGTATGTCTTTAAATGTGACTTAGATAACAGGCCACATCATTAGTGATCACTGCAGAAATCTTGGTGATTCCAAAAGGTTCACTTACTTTTTCTTGTACCAGTAGAGCCCATTCTGAGTTTGTGTATGGAATCCTATGGTATCTGCTGGCTCTGAATGTAGGATAGATCTATGTACATATATCTACAGTATGCACTCATAGAGTTGCCTATATAAATATACATAAACAAATTCCCAAACCATTTCCTGCAGCCCTGGACAATGTATTATGGTACTTAACTACTATTTAATCTATTGTGCAGTATTACTTTTAACTTTACTTACATCACAGTAATGTTCCTTTTCGGGGTTTGCACCTGGGATTTCCATTTCTTTTTAATATTTATATAAATCCACATAAAGTCATTTATAGTCTACACACTGCACTTATTAGCACAAGTTATTCACATTAGATTAATTATTCATCCAAAATTCTTACTGACTGACTTTCTTTAATACACTGAAAAAACTGTTTCCCAGTATTCCCAGTTCTCCTACAATGAAGGATGGAATGCTTAGACTTGAGGTTAACAGCATGCCAGTTAATACAACCTACAATTCAGACAAATTTTCTGTCAGCATTGTTGAAATATTTCTTGTCACCTTGGATGATGTGCAGTGGAAAAAAGTTTCTTCTAGTTGTTGTCAGAGCCTGGTAGACAGATATGAAAGATGACTGCTGACGGTTGTGGACAAACCAGATATTAAAGTTGCCATGAGCATAAGAACAAGGTTGGCAGAACCTGCTGATTTTGGCAGGGCTGTCCAACCATTTATTGTGTATCTGATCTTCATCCTGTCTTCATTTAGCCAAAGTTGGGGAGAAAAAATGAATTTCAATATACCAAATGCTTTGTTCTCAATAGAGATAAGCTACCAACGGAGGTATCTAGAAGCAGTTATTGAATGTGTATGTCCTAATTTAGAGTCAGAATGCCAATCTGGCATATCTTTTATGTTTTATACATTATGACAAGTCAGTAATTTCTTTTTACGTTGCATCAACTTTATCTTTATATACTGTTAAAAAAAAATGTACACAAACGTTTTCTAACTTTTTCACATTGCTGTGGTTTGGAGTTTTAGGTGGCTTTGGTGTCCTTTGATGGTTTCTGTTAGAACCTGGAAAAGTATTGCTCCTGGCTGCCAGTACTGTAAGCAAATTATTAGCAGCAATGGCTAGCAAGCATATTAAAGCAGCACAGCTACAAAGTATGAACCATTTAAGATGGCAATATACAGACATTTGGAATTTATGTTAAAAGCGTTATGTACCAGCAGTATGTCACTATCTACAAAGATACAGAACTCGTCAGGCACCTGAAAGTTTAAGTAATGCATTTCTAGCTGTTGACATTTTAGGGGCTCAAATCAAATTTCAATTTATAAACTTTTTCTAGATATAAAGATCTTGCAGCAGGGCAGGATTTTCTAATGTGGCAAACAGTAATGTAGCCAATACAGTGCCCATGAGGCTTATAGTCTAAAAGGCCAATTACATTAGCCGACAATTGAAAAGATCATTGCTAAACAGCGTTACTAGTAATGCTGGTTAGCGTTGATCTGACGGTGTAAATGCACCGCCGATTACCCGATGAATGAGCGTTCACAAAAGATTGTGCTGTGTAAACATGATCTGCTGCCATTTCCCATGAAATAACAATTCTAGACCATTGTTTCTTAGAACTTTGCATGGTGCTATTTCATTGTTATTTTTCCTGGAAATATATGCAAAAATAGACAACTAGGTGTCATTCCCCTTGTCAATGTGCTGTGTCACTACACAGCATGCCTTTGTCTATCCAGTGCTTATGGCATAAGGATGTGCAGAGATATATCCTATTGACTAGGTTAATTTATTTATACATTCTTAGAGGGAATACAAAGGAACATAACAAAACAGAGAAAAGGCGTCAGTATTGTTATCTAACAGACAATACAAGTATTTACTAAAGCAAACATGTCAAATCTGACAGCTCCTCTTTAAATCCAACTCCATTCAACCTTTTTTTTTCATCTATTCTCATTGTCGCTGTCTGCAACAACACAACTCTGTTCATCTACTAGGCTAGGTGTGATGGATACCACCCCTCGTGCCCGCTTGACGTCAACTGCGTCGAGCTCATGATATACGGTATGGTCACTGGTTAGTTACCAAGGCGTGATGTTACACCCTCCTGTTGGAGCGGGTAAGGTCAGTCTTGGTACAGTTTTCTCAGATTCCTCCTGTCGACATGGGCACAGAGAGGCAACAAGCTGAGAGAGCCTTTTCACTGCCCCAGTGAAGCAGCGTGTTCTCAGCCCGGAAACACTGCAACCAGTTCCTTGTTTGATGTAAGCCCGGTCCACTAACGGGATTATATAGGGTAAGAAACCAACCTGCAGTAGCATATTACAAGGCTTAAACACGGACGTGGGGATTCGTGATCGAGATACCAGATAGCACAAGATTAAATTATATATTTAATCACTTTAAGGGCTCACTAGACAATACACTATACACACAAGGATATATACAGTGGTCTGAGGTTACAAATACAGGTGGTATGGTACAAACAGGATTAAACAGAGCAAAAGTCAGTTTACCAGATGGATTAGTCATTTTGGGTTGTGATCATTCCTTTGCTGTAGTCACATGGAGGGCAGTGATGTCAGCAGGTTGCAGGTCCCTCTAAACACATGGCACGATGTGACCCTCCTTCAGAGAAAAGACACGCCCACTTGCTGGCACAAGCCTTTTAACCTGTAGCCGGCCCCTTCCCTCCCGGCCTCAGGGAGGGGTCCACTCCCCCTCTTCTGGGCTGGCAGCGAATGACCCTCAAAACACTTTAGGGTTCATAGCTTCAGACCAGAAGAGTCCAAACCTGGTACCGTTATGTGGTTTCTGTGGGGAGATATGTATATCTCCCCTCCCTGGCATCCCACTGCCAGACTATAACCACGAGCCTGTTCATTGTGGTCACAGGGACACAAATCCGGTTTGTGCCTGTGATGGCCGGGCAATTCATTATTCCTTATGAACCGCCAGTTCTATGCTGTCTGCTAAATTTGATTGAACTGGGGAATGGCCTAGACCCCCTTCAGAGAGGTATTTCCTGTTCTATCAGCTGGTTTCCTGGCTGGCTGAATGGAGATGAGAAATTGTAAACAAAGGTGGACTCACTACCTCTGCTACCTTTCAGCAGATGGTTGGTGTGGGAACATGGCTGACAGTAAATATTAATCCATATTCCTCATACTAGGGCCTGGATTTTTTATGACTTGTGCTGCAATACCATTCATTTCTGTGGGATCACCTTTACTCTGTGATCCTGGCTGCAACAGTTGTCATGAGAACAGTGTTGTTGTGTATCCTTAGCCTTACCATTGGTGCTGTCTGCACCTCCACAACTCTGCTTTATCTATTACCCTTGTCTCTGTCTGCACCTCCACAACTCTGCTTTATCTATTACCATTGTCTCTGCCTGCACCTCCACAACTCTGCTTCCTTTATTACCATTGTCGCTGCCTGCGCCTCCACAACTCATGTCCAAGCCAGGACTCCAGGCAACCAAAGTAAGGGCTCATGCACATGAAATTCATTTTTTTCCGTGTCTGTAAAAAAAAAAATTGTGGCTTGTACAGTCCTGATCAAAATTTTAAGACCACTTGAAAAATGGCAAAAAATCATATTTAGCATGGCTGGATCTTAACAAGGTTCCAAGTAGAGCTTCAACATGCAACAAGAAGAAATGGGAGTGAGACAAAACATTTTTTGAGCATTCAATTTAATGAAAACAACGAATAAACTGAAAACTAAATCAAAAGTTTAGGACCACACCTCCAAAAAAAAAATAAACCCCCCCAAAACAGAAATCCAACTTCCATGAGCTCAGTAATGAGTAGCTCCGCCGTTATTGTTGATCACTTCAAAAATTCATTTCAGCATGCCTGATGCAAGCGTTTCCATGAGGTGAGTGGGAACATTTCTCCAAGTGGTGAAGACGGCCGCACAAAGGCCATCTACTGTCTGGAACTGTTGTCCATTTTTGTAAACTTCCCTTGCCATCCATCCCCAAAGGTTCTCAATTGGATTTAGATCAGGGGAACACGCAGGATGGGCCAAAAGAGTGATGTTATTCTCCTGGAAGAAGTCCCTTGTCCTGCGGGCATTGTGTACTGTAGCGTTGTCCTGTTGAAAAACCCAGTCGTTACCACACAGACGAGGGCCCTCCGTCATGAGGAATGCTCTCTGCGACATCTGGACATAGCCAGCGGCCGTTTGATGCCCCTGCACTTCCTGAAGCTCCATTGTTCCACTGAAGGAAAAAGCCCCCCAGACCATTATGGCGCCCCCTCCACTGTGGCGCGTAGAAAACATCTCAGGTGGGATCTGCTTGTTATGCCAGTAACGTTGGAAACCATCAGGACCATCAAGGTAAAAAAAATTCTCATCAGAAAATAAAACTTTCTTCCACCTTTGAATGTCCTATGTTTCGTGCTCTCTTGCAAAGTCCAAACGAGCAGTTCTGTGGCGTTCAAGGAGACGAGGTCTTTGAAGATGTTTTTTGTTTTTGAAGCCCTTCAGTCTCAGATGCCGTCTGATGGTTATGGGGCTGCAGTCAGCACCAGTAAGGGCATTAATTTGGGTCGAGGATCGTCCAGTGTCTTGACGGACAGCCAATTGGATCCTCGGCTCAGTGCTGATTACATTTTTTTGGGTCTTCCACTTGACTTTTTTGTTCTATAACCCTCAGGATCATTTAAGAAATTCCAAATGACTGTCTTACTGCGTCCCACCTCAGCAGCGATGGCGCGCTGTGAGAGACCCTGCTTATGCAGTTCAACAACCCGACCAAGTTCAAAAAGGGAGTTTTTTTGCCTTTGCCATCACAACGTGTGACTACCTGACAGAAAATGACAATGAATCCACATCTTTGCACAGATTTGGCCTTTTAAAGGCATGTGGTGCTAAAATTTGGATCAGCTGAAAAACAGCCTGTTTCAGTTTAATCGTTATTTTCAATTAATTGAATGCTCAAAAAATGTTTTGTCTCACTCTCATTTCTTCTTGTTGCATGTTGAAGCTCTACTTGGAACCTTGTTAAGATCCAACAATGTAAAAGATAAACTTTTGATCAGGACTGTATATGGAACCATTCACTTCAATGTCCGCAAAAAAACCGAAATGACTCTGTATGCATTCCATGCCCATATGTCCACATAGCCGTTCCGCAACAAAAATAGAACATGTCCTATTATTGTCCACATTAAGGACAAGGATAGGACTGTTCTATTAGTGTCTGGTCGTTCAGTTCTAAAAAATGCAGAATGCACATGGTCTGTATCTGTTTTGCGAATCAGCAATTTGCGGACCGGAAAACAGGCAACAGTTGTGTGCATGAACCATAAGTATGTGGGTGCAGACATCACAGAAAGGTACTGTACCTAGGCACAGAAGATCTTTGGACAGATTTGTCTCTGGTGGGGTGGGTGAGGAGCTCCGATTCTGCTTTTGCTGTAGGGTCCAGTTAATAAAATGGCCTTGCCTCATTGTAGAATCATAACTGTGAAGGAACAGGTTTTTTGGTTTCCCTAATGTTTTCCTCAGTCATATTATTTTTTATTTCAGTTGCACAGCTAGATGCATTTTTCTCACAATCAGGGGATATCTCCCTTCTATGGAATCCGCCAGGACTGCACTACAGAGACCTAATTTCCCTTACTTCCCACTATATTTGTTTTTCTTCTAAGGAGCTCAGAAAGCTGCTAAGGAGGGATAGATAAGACTTAAAGACACACAGGAGCCTTTATGTTATTCAAAAGCTGTGTAGAGGCGGTGCTTCTATCAGGCTCTGGAGCTAAGCTACTGTAGCTCTGACATGAGCCCATTTCCACTGAATTGTCTCCGTAACTACAGATGGATCTAACCTAACAGCAGGCAGTGGACTCCAAATTAGGTGGAAGTGAGACCCCTAGTTTTCATGACATTGCAATTTTTTTTTCAGGTGGATGTAGGCAGGTTTTTTAAATGAAGTAATTTAGAAATTTGCTAATTACACTGCTCTCTATTAAATTAAATTATGTGAGAGATCCGTCACCATGGTGATGGATCATGTGATGGACCATGTGATGAGCGCAGTGACGTCATCAAAAGTCCTTTACTCAGGTCCTGAAGAAAGAAGAGGAGATCCGCTACGCGACCAAGTGGATGGTTTGAGTTAAATTTGTTTATTATTTTTAACCCCTCAATGGACATTTTACTAAGCATTCTGTATTAAGAATGCTATTATTTTCCCTTATAACCATGTTATAAGGGAAAATAATAAAATCTACAGAACACCTAACCCAAACCCGAACTTCTGTGAAGAAGTCCGAGTTCAGGTCTGGGTACCAAACATGCAGATTTTTCTCACGCGCGTGCAAAACGCATTAAAACGCTTTGCACTCGCGGGGAAAAATCGCGCATTTTCCCGCAACGCACCCGCATCTTTTCCCGCACGTGACCGGCAACGCCAATGTGAACCCAGCCTTAGGCCGCATTCACATTACTGTTTAGTTTTCAGTTCTTCTGATCGGACAGAAGAAGAGATAAAGAAAACACTGATCCTGTATTTTAAGCATTTGCTATGCTCAGTTATGCACGTTTTGCATCCTTTTTAGCCATTTCCGTCTGATATCTTTTTTTTAGATGGAAAAAAAAGTTCTACACAAAGTATTTCGTTTTTAAGTCTAAGATAACTTAACTCAGTCGAAAATGCCTAAAACGGATGCAAAATGTGCATATATGTGCATAACGGATGCTTAAAATACAGGATATTTTTTTTGTTTTTTTTTTGTTTCATCTGACAAATCAGAAGAACAGAAAACTGAGAGTAATGTGAACCCGGGCTTGGACGGTAGTGCTATATAGTACATTACACCTACTAATGTCACCCCTTGTGTACATGTTGTTTCGTAAGCACCTTCCAGGCTATAAAAAAAACTGTAATAATGTGTAATGTAGCACCAATGTACCTACAGTTCATGGGTGAGGGAGGGGAGGGGCTGGGGTAGAAGGTTGGTGGGACCAGGGAGGGGTAGTCAGAGGGGCTTGGGAAGGACCATGGGGCTAAATTCAGATTCCTGCTATGGGGCCCAATGAATTCTATTTACGCCCCTTGGTTACTACATATTGGTTAACATAAACATAAATCAGGTGAGACCTTTAAAAAGAAGGCCAAAAGGAAGGACACAGTAAGAACATTTAGAAGTATCCTGACAAGGTAACCTCCTAATCAATTTCAGCCCCAACATTCAGTAATGTTAAGTGCCCCCTGCAGCACTTCTTGCCTCAAATGTAGCTTTGAATTCATATTACTTCTTTCATCAGTGGCCTTTGAAACACTTCAATAAAACATGATGGTTTGAATGTGTATATGGTATGCGTGTTACACCTCACAGCTTCAAGGACGGCAAAGTTACCAAGGTCTTCACAAGATCCAGACTGAAATTACTTGAAATGAATATTAGCAAAACAGCATAAAATGGATATAACCCCAGATACAAAGCCTGTGAAAAGCCGCACGTAATGTAACAGCCAGTGTTTGTGCTTATCACCTAATGTACCTACATTAAAAAGATAAATGTTCTAAACATAAAACAATCGGGCGAGTATCAACAATAAATTTTGAAGTTTGACTCTAAAAATGATCTTCAGTATAATGCATGCTGAGTAAATAATGTCATCTACGCTGTTAGAGAAACATTAGCTCATTTCATAAGGTGGGGATAAAGGTTAGACGCGTGCTGCCCACACTCATTTCCTTCCAAACAATGAACTGAGGCGAAATACATTTTCAACACAAGGAGGGTGTTGTATGAACAGATGAGCAGCCACAATCAGCATTGAAACAAAATCCATGCAAGATCATGTTTGCTCTAGAAAATAGCATTTTCTATTTTCACATTTTTCAGGATTATCTTTGAAAAAACATTTGCAATATTTCTTAAACTAGGTTAGTGCAAACACAAGAAGGATTACCACGGATTACTAAATTAGACTGGAAAAGGGAAAATGCAAGAAATAAATATTTTAAACCAAAAAAGGCCAAAACAGCCAAAAAGTTAAATATCAACCCATGGGGACCGATACCATGATACAGACAGGAGTCCTTAGAGGATCTGCACTGTACTTTTATGGCACTCTGATCATGTGGGCGCTGTCACTGTGTCTGTGCGAACCGGTAGCAGGACCATGTATACTGTGTTCCCAGACCTCATGGACTTCTGGGAAGCCAGACTGGAACACTAAACCAACGTGGCCCAGTATGATCTCTCTGTACTGTCTTGCCAAGCCTCCAGTGTCATCTCAGAGAGGGTTTTCAGAGCGGCAGATGGTATTGTGACACCCAAACTGACAAAGATGTCCTTTGCTAGTGTACAAAACATCACTTTTATCAAAATAAATGAGGCATGGCTCCATGAGGATTTTCACACATCTCTGGCTGAGGCCAATGAATACATCCACCCTTGCTAACGGTACCCAATTATCATGCCACTGCCTGCCTCCCTACCATCATGTTCATACCACACTGTGTGTCTGCTGCTGCTTCCGCCATCTTGACACTGCTGCTGTATGCCTCCCTACCATCATGTTCATACCACACTGTGTGTCTGCTGCTGCTTCCGCCATCTTGACACTATCATTGTGTTCCATACCGTATGGCTGCTGCTGCCACTTTCATCATGTCTGCCTGGCTACCTACCATCATGTTCCATACAGTATGGCTGCTGCTGCTACTCCCTGCTGCTAATCCCCCTAATACCACTACATTACTGCTACACAGCTGTCAATACTACTACTACTACTACTACTACTACTACTACTACTACTACTACTGCTAGACAGCCATGCACCCATCTACTCCCTTGTCTGTTGCCTGCTGTGCCCCTACACACACAAGGGCATGTTTCAAGCTGCTGTAGATTTCAGTCTTCATTTACGCAAAAAAAGTAGCGTAAAAGAAGATGAATTTGCTCTATTCAATGGCTTTACATCCCATTTCCGGGAAAGTAGGGAGGACAGCATAGAAACAGCACTTGCACTTAGATTTAGGCTCAATGGCTTTTAAAAAGTCGCAAACACAAGGTTTGTGACTTTTGCACACCAGAAAACTGGCTGGGGCAATGATAAATTACCTCCACTGTCTCTTAGAGCTAGCTCAACAGAATGTAATGATACCTTCACATTGATTCCTCCTGGAGAAAAAGCACATTTATTCCATATGCAAATAAGCAATTAAGTGCATGTAGTGGGCCCAAGCCACCCTGTACACCCTCGCTTCCTATGCCAATCCCTCCCTGTTCTTTATTGACAGTGCCAGGCAAGATAACTATGCAGGAATGAAGAAGCAGAGGGAAGTGCTGGCATTAGGAGCAAGGGAGCAACAAGTGTTTTTTAAAGCTGTAATTTGTGTTTAAATAAATTATTAAATAAATTATTATAATGAAATAAATTATTAAATAAACTATAAACACAATGCTAAGCATAGAAACAAATCAAATCACTGGATGAGTACTGTCATAGTGCTGCCACATCAGATCTCAAAGTTATTATGATAATGGTATGGTACACATGGGACAAAAATGAATTGTGTAAGGTTATATACACATGCAGCTGATTCGTTGCAGACGTTTCTGCAACTGTCTCAGTGTGAATAGGCTTTGAATACATCTGTGTGCTTATCACTGAAACAGGGGAAGACTGGCCATAGATCCTACAGGGGCCGATGCCCAGGGGGCCGCCAGAGCCCTCCTCACGCCCACCAGTCATGGTAAATAATGATCAACAATGGTGCAGTCGGCACTCCGTTGATTCAGTGGCATGGTGCTCGTGTCCCGGATCAATCTCCCATGGACACTATATAAAAAAAGACCGGCACTCACTGGATGCGATATCTCTTCTCTTTTTATTTGTCACAGAAACAACAACTGTGACGCGTTTCGGCTCGTGAGATGAGACTTTCTCACACAGAGAAAGGCTCATCTCACAAGCCGAAACGCGTCTCAGTTGTTCTTTCTGTGACAAATAAAAAGAGAAGAGATATCGCATCCAGTGAGTGCCGGTCTTGTTTTGTATAGGGTAAATAATGATATGATGCTCCCTCCTGACTCCAGAATTTAACAGTATTTCCATCCTAGGGCAACTAGAGTAGGAGGACAGAACATGGCAGCTTGTGCTGACCACGACAGAAGGGCAGTTTTTGGAGAGGTACTTTTTGCTTCTGGAGCAGTATTTTGTGATGCCCTGTGGTATTTGGCTCTGCTGGGGTGGTATGTTATGCAGCAGTATGGTATTGCTGGCCCCATCTATTTTTTTTACCCTGCCTTCTGTAAATTTGGGCTGAACTATTAAAAAGGGCCACTTTTAGTTTTTTTCAAGGGCTACTTTAAGTTCCAAGTCCGCCCCCCGCAGCGAACTAACCCTGTTTAGATGAATTTGAACTAGTTTTCATTTGCAGACACTTCTGCAACAAACTAGTATTTTACAGGGAGTGCAGAATTATTAGGCAAGTTGTATTTTTGAGGATTAATTTTATTATTGAACAACAACCATGTTCTCAATGAACCCAAAAAACTCATTAATATCAAAGCTGAATATTTTTGGAAGTAGTTTTTAGTTCGTTTTTAGTTTTAGCTATTTTAGGGGGATATCTGTGTGTGCAGGTGACTATTACTGTGCATAATTATTAGGCAACTTAACAAAAAACAAATATATACCCATTTCAATTATTTATTTTTACCAGTGAAACCAATATAACATCTCAACATTCACAAATATACATTTCTAACATTCAAAAACAAAACAAAAACAAATCAGTGACCAATATAGCCACCTTTCTTTGCAAGGACACTCAAAAGCCTGCCATCCATGGATTCTGTCAGTGTTTTGATCTGCTCACCATCAACATTGCGTGCAGCAGCAACCACAGCCTCCCAGACACTGTTCAGAGAGGTGTACTGTTTTCCCTCCTTGTAAATCTCACATTTGATGATGGACCACAGGTTCTCAATGGGGTTCAGATCAGGTGAACAAGGCCATGTCATTAGATTTTCTTCTTTTATACCCTTTCTTGCCAGCCACGCTGTGGAGTACTTGGACGCGTGTGATGGAGCATTGTCCTGCATGAAAATCATGTTTTTCTTGAAGGATGCAGACTTCTTCCTGTACCACTGCTTGAAGAAGGTGTCTTCCAGAAACTGGCAGTAGGACTGGGAGTTGAGCTTGACTCCATCCTCAACCCGAAAAGGCCCCACAAGCTCATCTTTGATGATACCAGCCCAAACCAGTACTCCACCTCCACCTTGCTGGCGTCTGAGTCGGACTGGAGCTCTCTGCCCTTTACCAATCCAGCCACGGGCCCATCCATCTGGCCCATCAAGACTCACTCTCATTTCATCAGTCCATAAAACCTTAGAAAAATCAGTCTTGAGATATTTCTTGGCCCAGTCTTGACGTTTCAGCTTGTGTGTCTTGTTCAGTGGTGGTCGTCTTTCAGCCTTTCTTACCTTGGCCATGTCTCTGAGTATTGCACACCTTGTGCTTTTGGGCACTCCAGTGATGTTGCAGCTCTGAAATATGGCCAAACTGGTGGCAAGTGGCATCTTGGCAGCTGCACGCTTGACTTTTCTCAGTTCATGGGCAGTTATTTTGCGCCTTGGTTTTTCCACACGCTTTTTGCGACCCTGTTGACTATTTTGAATGAAACGCTTGATTGTTTGATGATCACGCTTCAGAAGCTTTGCAATTTTAAGAGTGCTGCATCCCTCTGCAAGATATCTCACTATTTTTGACTTTTCTGAGCCTGTCAAGTCCTTCTTTTGACCCATTTTGCCAAAGGAAAGGAAGTTGCCTAATAATTATGCACACCTAATATAGGGTGTTGATGTCATTAGACCACACCCCTTCTCATTACAGAGATGCACATCACCTAATATGCTTAATTGGTAGTAGGCTTTCGAGCCTATACAGCTTGGAGTAAGACAACATGCATAAAGAGGATGATGTGGTCAAAATACTCATTTGCCTAATAATTCTGCACGCAGTGTATATATACCCTACAATATCCTCGGCTCCATAGATTCACCCAATACATAGCTCACATCAAATCCGGATCTAATAACACATATTAAAAAGCATTGGGACTGGAGTGAACATGTGACTTTTTTTTCAGTGTAAAAAGTTGCAGAAAGCGAAACTAATAATCACAACTAGCCGTGCCCACCTACCTGCTTTTCAAAACTGCAGTGAGTGGTATAAAAATACAAAAAGTCACAAAATGTTTGCACAAGTTACAGCAAAAAGAGAGCAAAGCCCTGTTCTGAGACTTTTTGAAGCTAGAATTCTGAAGTGCAGGACTTAACATTGTTAACGTCATACAGACATATCAAAAGTTTTGATCCGTGGGGGTCCAAGCACTGAGACCCCTATCGATCACTAGAAGAAGCAGAGAGAAGGAATCGCATATCATGCTCTCGCTTCTCATTGCAGGAGACAGAATAGAGATAGGCCGATAGACTTTCTATTGAGTCCATCACACTTCCAATACTGCAGTGAGGAGAGAGAGCGCAATAGGAGAGTGCTTCACTCCTCTCCTTCTAGAGGTCGGTGGGGATCTCATCACTCAGATCCCCACCAATTTCTATGACTATAAGTTTCAGCAAAACTCAGTGACCCTGTAACCTAATACTGAGCTGTTGCTGAGAGTGCTGAATCATTGGACTTCTGTGTTAGGCTAATTTCACAGTCGCGTTTTGGGTGGATACATCATGGATCTGCAAAAATTGATCTGTTACAATAATACAACCGCATGCATCCGTCATGAATGGATCCGTTTGTATTATCTGTAACATAGCCAAGACAGATCCGTCATGAACTCCATTGAAAGTCAATTGGAGACGGATTTGTTTTCTATTGTGCCAGATTGTGAAAACCCATCCGTCCCCATTGACTTACATTGTGTGCCAAGATGGATACGTTTGGCTCAGTTTCGTCAAGCGGACAGAAAAACGCTGCAGGCAGAATTTTGGTGTCGGCCTCCAGAGCGAAATGGAGACTGATCGGAGCAAACTGACGCATTCTGAGCGGATCCTTTTCCATTCAGAATGCATTAGGGCAAAACTGATCCGTTTTGGACCGCTTGTGAGAGCCCATGACGGATCTCACAAACGGAAAGCTAAAATGCGAGTGTAAAAGTAGCCTTACGTGGTTATCCAGTTGGTTGTTGATCAATTATGTATAATATTCATATTTTATTATGAGTTTTTACATAGAGTAAAGAATGTCCCTAACTATTTGAATGGAAAGCACAGTCCCAAAGCTGTCATACTATATAAATTCTGATGGCCTGTCCAATATCCAGCACTGGAAGAAGGACATTTGTCAGCTTGATGTGTGTATCATCAGGTTTATGTAAGGTTCCTCTTTTCTTACTCAGGGTGACAAATCTGTTCCATCCTGCTTTTGTTTGTGACATTTGTGAGGCTTGCATTGATGGAAAGTGTTGTACTATATTCCTGGGATAAATCAAAATATGCACCTCTGGGCACAACAGGACAAAAGCACAATTCTGTATCTGAACTCCTGTATTTCAACAGTTTTGTCAGATATAAGCAGTGACAGCACATCCCTGTGAAACTGCAGAAATGTTATGTTTTATGGATGGCTTTAGAAGAAATAACTTTCTGCAAGTAAGTGGCTATTGCATAATTGATGAGGAACATGCTTAATCATTTTAAAAGAAGAACGCAATACAGAAGTCGTGTACATTGATTCGGTCCTGTTTAGCACTATTATTAATTTGACGTTTTGCTGCCAGCCTTCACAGATAGCAGAGCGGCATGCAACCAGGAAGGTAAAATTGGAAACCGTCTCAATTATTTCTCCTTATTGCTAACAATACTCAAGGGTTCCTAGTTTCCTTGAGGCTACATGGTGAATTTATCATTAAAAAAGTCATCATTCTCCTAGTAGAAGTATTTTTTCATATAATGTATCATTTGCAATGAAAACACATTATCATTATAATTATTATATCGGTAGATTTGCCAGTGTACGGTACATGTGAAATAGAGGAGGATTAATGCACAACGTTTAGACATACATTTTGAACAAGCAAATGAGCAAATAAGAAAAATGAGACATCTACCGGATAAAGACACTGATGAAGAAGGAAGGATAATGTCGTCCATAAAAGGAAAGGAGGAAAGTAACTGAAGAAGGGTTGGTAGAAACTGTATAAATAGTTGTGTATTTGGTGGTAAAGACAGTAACATGTATAGACACCTGCTTTTGGTGGGTATTTGGTATTTGGGCTATTATTATAAGTATTACATGGAAATACAATTTTGCTCTTATTACAGATCTAGCAAGCGTTAAAGTAATTCCTGGCACATTAACACACAAGCTTATCCCACTAGCTTTGCTTAAACAATGTCCAATGCTTCCAAAGCTTAGAGTTGGTATCAAGTTACCCTGTGAGGATAAACCACTCATGTTGGCGCTTGCTACATCTGTATATGATTGCAGTTGGCCTCCAAGTTTTATGGACAATGATTATCTACACCCGCCTCTGAAGATATGGTCACATATTCAAGTTTCCTGATGCAGTTTTGGATGCCAAAATAAGGATCATAAATGGAAATAAGGTATAAAAGGACAGATACAGCTTCTCCACTTTTTTTTATTCACCCCTGGTTTTGGCTTCAAAGCTGCATCAGACAACTTGGCAGTATGGACATACCCTTAGGCTATCCCTTTTGGAGCATTTTTTTAATTCACATAACTGGAGCCTTCGTAGGCTAATAAGAATTGTAAGAGAGACCATTTACCAAGCCATCAACCACCAGATTTGCACGGGTGTTTTTTTTTAGGAGGAAGTGAAAACATCAGAATAACCAGATGTGGGTTGCTTTGGCCACCTGTATTTTTAGCCACACTTTTCGTGGTGTTTGTTCTAGCATTTTTTGCAAACAGTGAGTTTGCTCACTAGCATTTTTTTTTTTTATGGCGTTTTCCCCCTATAGAGAAGATAATGTGAAGACACCGGAAACAAATTACAAGAGCTACTCAATGCTAATTTTTTACATGCTGAAAGGTTATCTATTTCTGTAGGACTTGCTGAAATCTTGTGAATTATTCAAGGGTTTTCTGGGATTACTATAGTTATGTCAGATATGCTCATGTACATTGTCTCCTTGCTTTTTTAATTTAGACTCTTCTGACCATTTTCACCATTTAAATAAATCCCTCAGCTATGTTTACTTCCTAATTAAATCCATGATGCACTTCTCCTATCTCTGTCACAGCTCCAGTACCGCCCTTAACAATACCTTGCTACTTTACAGCTCCTCCAACCCAGCTAGTTACATAGACACTCCCCTATTAATGCCTCTGTTGCTTCTTTGACACTCCCATAGACATAACATCACAGGAAATAGGAAAGAGCTACATGGACATGGTCACAGCCCAGAATGTTACTGTAGTAAAGCCATATGATCTGGATGCGGTGCAGCCAGCTCTTGGCTGCCATAGATGGGCACGGCCTCTTGCATGTGGCCATTCACCAATACAAGGTCATATATGGATTGCCCCTCATGTTATACATAAATACAGTTCTGTCAGAACTCCTAACAATAGGTAATATACATACTGCAGAATACATTGCTGGCTGAAAAACACATGTGTAACACTTGCAATCTCTTTCCATTAGCATATTCCTGTTCTTGGAGGGCACAGACACAGAATCCTCACCTGTCATGTTGCCTGGTCTATACCCACTGGCATCTTCCTGCCCCTTCTGATAGGCACAGACACTGTTAGCTCTGTCTGCCTCATGCTAGACTTTCGTGGCCCCCTCACTTTCTATCTGGATGCCTCTATGCCCATAGGGCGAATACACATCCTCTCTAGTTCTTAAAGGGCCAGTCCACATACTAATCAGTCCTAATCAGACTTTCTTGAGTACTTAAGGCACAGTTGCCTATGAGAGAGTGCTTGAGCAAAGCCTAGTCCCTGCAAAGGTGCCATCTGATCTTCTGTGCCTGACCTCTTCCTGTTTACCATATATGTTTGTGTCTCTCCTACCCTGACTTCCGCCTGTTTATCTCACTAGCCACTTCCCTGACCACTTTACCTGACTTTTGTCCCGTTCTCCCTGCTCTGACCTCAGCTTGTTCATTGACTACAATTCTGCCTGTCCCTTTTTTTGACATGCACTGGTGACTCTTGAACCACCTGGGTCAACTGTCCAAGAGGTCTTTGCCTGGTGGATCCCATGCAATGAAGACTAGATCCCTGTATAGAAGTTAAAAGGTGAAGACTAGGGGCTCTATGCCAAACCTGTACATTGACACAATGGGTCCACAATGTTACAATATGTATACAAAATCTGAGCTAGAACTTGCTGTACTGTATTTTCAGTCTTCTCTAGCATTAAATATTAACAGGTTATAAAGATCAGTAAAATTTCTACATAAGTAGATCTTTAAGAACACCTGAGACTATTAACAAATCCTTTTGGCAGCATTGTCATTTCTTAGGCTTATAATATTGTAAATTATTAATGAACAAGAGATTTTTATTAGCATAATTTAAATCACAGAAATGTTAAGCCAAGATGGGTTATGAAACAAAAAGAAAAGCTGCTTGCATCAAGACTTTTAGTACTTTTCAAAAAACTTGCAAAAGATCAAAAAACTTAAAGCTTAGTCTAAAACTAAATAATCCTCAGATTTGCTGTATCAGGTAAAATTAACTGGCTCATCAGTTGTTAAGATGGCTATACACAATGATATAGATGTCTCACCAACAAATATATGGACTGAGGCCAAAAGAAAGAGTCACACCAAATGTATGAAGAATGTCAAGAATTTATATGTAAAAGGTTGCATGCTGGATTAATAATTCTTTATGAGCTTAATAAAACAGAACAGAAAAATGGCAGATTGGATGAGTAAAATATACTTTATGCTATTAAAGTCTGGTGATGCAGCTTATTCATTTCTTTGATGTTACTTAGAAGACCTATCACCAATCTCTAGAGAAGCTGCCCATATTTGCAAAATAGGAGACCATAATGTGGTAACGTTGTACTACTTTATATATTGTGACATGACTGTAAGATTTTATTTTTCCCCCTTCAGATCTCTCTGCTATGCCAGTGGCATCACAAGGACTGGGTGAAATCTACCCCTTCCCAATTACGAGAACCATATGGCTTATATATTCATGAATAGATTTTCTAACTATTTAAGTTATGACTTAATTATTTAAGATTATTATTACTTAATAATGGGAGTACATGTGAAAATATTGCACATCTTATGATCAGTTTAAAATAAAGCAATATGGACATATTGCAGCCAAATATCTCCTTATTAAAAAAATAATATTGCCTTATAAGACAGAACCCAACCTTGAGTAATCAAGACAAAAGTGCAGTATACAACTGAGGGAAATTTACATTAGTAAAAATCTCAGATAAGGGGAAGGGATGCAATAATTATACATCTCTTGACCAAGGGTAAATAGGTGGTCAAATGTATCAAGAAAATGCTAGTGCATCACAATACATAAAAAGCTATACAAAAAAAACACTCCTCATACAGAATGTAACATCAATCTATCACATATCCATTAATGGGGAAATCACCTCAGGAGAACCGCACTCCCCAACGCGCGTTTCAGTAACACCTTCATCTAAGTCAGTGAGGGAAAATGCCTGTTCTGACAGAAACCTTCCCCATCTATCAGAAAAATATCAGATGTTCCTCTCTAGTGATAGTCGTTATTACTTAGATGTGTAAGGCTGTTATTAAGGGACAACAGTGGATATTATAAGGAAAGGGGAATAAGGAGAGAACTAAAACTCCCAGAATGTCCAGAATAATATGAGGCATCAGTGGACATTACATTACATCACATCGAGAGGGGTATACGAGGAGATAACTACAACTTCCAGCATGTTCAGACTGTTATTATGGAGCATCAGTGGAAATTACTTGGAGTGGGGTATAAAAGGAGAGAACTAAAACTTTCAACATGTTCAGACTGTTATGGGGCACCGGTCAAAATTACATGAAGAAGAATATCAGAGGAGAGAATTACTACTCCCAGCATGTTCAGACTGTTATCATGAGGTATCAACTTATAGCGGCCATGGCATCTGTGGGGTTAGACAGAAGGAAGGGGCTCCCTCTGTCCTCCAACCTGTAAGGGGACCTAGGCAGCCACCTAGGGCGCAAGTTAGCAGGGGGCGCCGGCCCCGTGCGGTTAAAAAAAAAAAGCGTTGCCGCAAGTTTCTTTTTTTTAAAGTACGGCGGGCGGCGGTGGGCCCTCCCCTGGACCGGGTGGCTGCCGCACTGCCCAGAGAGAGGGACTGACAGGAGGGAACCGCCTCTAATGTAGCGTGGTCAAGCTCTGTTCGGTCCGCGGTACAGGAGCATTTGTTTTCTGTACCCGGCCGGACTGACAGGAAGTGCTCACTTAGTGTGCACTTCCTTTCAGTTCGTCCAGGTACAGGAAACAAATGCTCCTGTACCGCGGACCGAACAGAGCTCGGCCACGCTACACTAGAGGTGGGGGGGGGGAATGGAATGAGAGTGACAAGGGAGTGGGGGGGAGGAAATTATGAGAGTGACAAGGGAGTGGGGGGGAGGAAATGATGAGAGTGACAAGGGAGTGGGGGGGGGAAATGATGAGAGTGACAAGGGAGTGGGGGGGGAGGAAATTATGAGAGTGACAAGGGAGTGGGGGGAAATGAGAGTGACAAGGGAGGGGGGGAATGATGAGAGTGACAAGGGAGTGGGGGTGGAAGGAAATGATGAGAGTGACAAGGAAGTGGGGGGGGGAATGAGAGTGACAAGGGAGGGGGGGAGGAAATTATGAGAGTGACAAGGGAGGGGGGAGAAATGATGAGAGTGACAAGGGAGTGGGGGGAATGAGAGTGACAAAGGAGGGGGGGAATGAGAGTGACAAGGGAGGGGGGGAATGATGAGAGTGACAAGGAGTGGGGGGGGAATGAGAGTGACAAGGGAGGGGGGAATGAGAGTGACAAGGGAGGGGGGGAGTAAATGAGAGTGACAAGGGAGGGGGGGAGAAAATGAGAGTGACAAGGGAGGGGGGAGTAAATGAGAGTGACAAGGGAGGGGGGGAGTAAATGAGAGTGACAAGGGGGGGAGTAAATAAGAGTGACAAGGGAGGGGGGGAATGAGAGTGACAAGGGAGGAGGGGAATGAGAGTGACAAGGGAGGGGGGGATGAGAGTGACAAGGGAGGGGGGAGGAAATGATGAGAGTGACAAGGGAAGGGGGGAAGAGAGTGACAAGGGAAGGGGGGGAATGAGAGTGACAAGGGAGGGGGGGAGAGAGTGACAAGGGAGGGGGGGAGAAGAGAGTGACAAGGGAGTCCCCAGAGCCAGACTGCAGCCAGAGACCAGATCATCTTATTGTCCTGGTGGTAAGTAGACAATGCAATATGTTTATTATGTAATTGTTTAGTTATTAATACTACATTGGAAACTAATTTGCCTCACATTAAGGCTCCATTCACACGTCCGCAACGTGTTTTGCGGATACATGGAGCCGCGGATCCGCAAAACACGGAAAGCAGCAATGTGCGTTCTGCATTTTGCGGACCGCACATTGCCAGCTCTAATAGAACATGCCTGTTCTTGTCCGCAATTGCGGACAAGAATAGGACATGTTCTGTTTTTTTGCGGAACGGAAGTGCGGACCCGGAAGTGCGGATCCGCAATTCCGTGTCTGGGCAGCACATCATGGTGCCCCATAGGAATGAATGGGTCTGCAATTCTGTTCCGCAAAATGCAGAACGAAATTGCGGACGTGTGAATGGAGCCTATAGTCCCAGAACCAGTACAGTTTAATGTAGTGGCACTGGTGTCTATAGCCTGTTCCTGCAGATAAAAGACACTGTGCAGTACTGGTGTTAAAGGAGCACTATAGTGCCAGGAAAACAAACTCATTTTCCTGGCACTATATAGTTGTTAGGAGTGGGGCACCCTCGTGTCCCCCTCCCACTGGGCTGAAGGGGTTAAAACCCCTTTAGCCACTGACCTTTCTCCAGGGTCGGCACTGGGAACTCTTCTCCCCGATTCTCCTCTCAGCTGCGAATGCACATGCGCACGCATTCAAAACTATGTTCCGCATCTTCCCACTGTAATTTTCACAGTGAGAATCGCGGAAGCACCTCTAGCGGCTGTCAGGGAGGCAGCTACAAGAAGCTGGATTAACCCTAAGGGAAACATAGCAGTTCTTTTAATTTAAATGCTGAGAAAGGGGTGGAACATGATATGGGCAGATCATCTGATAAGGAGGGGGGCGGCAATTTTTATCTTGCCTAGGGCGGCAAAAATCCTTGCACCGGCCCTGGTGAAATCATGAGGCTCTGATCAGTTGCCATGGTGGACTGGGGCCTTGTGAAGGCTCCCAGACCTTTCATAGCAAACTGCCTTCTAAGCTGTGTCTGAGGCACAATTAGGCAGGCAGCCTATCAGAATTCCATAAACTGCCATAGTATTATATTGCAGTATAAGGTAAAAGCAATCAGAAGATTGCCTGTACAAGTACCCAAAGGGAACTAAACATTACAATAAAAAAATTGTAAAAAAAAAAATATATATATATATATTAAAAATACAAATCATCATCCTCCCAATTTTACATATAAAATAAATAAACAAGAAAAAAATAAACAGAATAGGTATTGCCATGTCCAAAATATTCAAATATAGTAATATTTTTCCTGCATAAAAATAACCCCTCGTATTGATATGTAAATTATTATTTTTTTTTACGTTTTGGGTTTTGGAAGGTAGAAAGGAAAAAAACGGAAATGCAAAAACAAACAGTAGTGATGCTGCTGTTTACAGTATTGAAGTACAACAATTCAGTTTCCTTTCAACAAGGAATTCTGGTTACATCTTTGACTCTGTTATCTCGGTTCACAGCTCAGATTTTTATATAGTTAAACTAGGTTGATGGTTATGGGGATTATGTCTATGTGATTCCCAAAAAGAAAACTGTTTACCTATTAAAATCAGACCAAATTATATCTAATCTGCAGGGTATATATACAATAGGGCATAAACCAATAACTTACACTTGACCCAAGCAGAGCGTATACGCTTCACATCTGCAGTCTTACATTAAAGTATAAGCTCTTGCTTTTAATATACATTGACTGAAACAGTTGAGACATATTATGAAAAAAATAGATCTTTATGTAAGATTCATGCTTCATAGATTTGTATAGCTCAATAAGATTTCAATTTAGGTCTGTTTATCATTCATCCACTTTCTCTATTTTAATAACGCATTCCATTGATTTAATATTCCGTCTTGGCTCCTCTAATACGCATTTACTGCAGCATGGGCCTCACAGTGTGCAAATAAATAAATTAAAGGGGTTATCCCGTGACTAATGTAAAAAATGAAAATCAGACATCATATAGTACATGACAATCTCTTTCTAACAAAGCTAGAACCAGCCCTGTACCTCACATGGATCCAGAGATCTCCCCATTCATTGCTTTGCTAGATTTATATCAAGCTGACAGCTCAAGGGGAGTGTCTTTTCTGCTGTAGATAAGGGGGAGTGTCCATGCTGTCCCAATCACAGCTCAAGAGGCAGTGGTAGGAGGAAACTGAGCATGTGCGGCCACCTCAGTGAGCAGGTCAAAGAAATAAGAAAAAAAAACAGCAGGTGGCGCAATACAGATACATTTTATTGAATAACTCAGTGGCTAGACTGAATTTTTAGTTATATGCAATTACAAAACTATTCAGATCTAGGTGCCGGTTTGAAAACTGAAAATATTTGAAATAATTATTTGTGGGACAACCACTTTAACTTTGCATGACCCATGCTGTTATTTTACATGACAGCTTCTCAATGGAGGTGATGTCATAAGAAAAAGAAAAAAAAAATACTATTTTGTATTTTCAATTATGGCTCTAGATGATGCATCTATATTCTCTGACGTGAAGGATGTCCATGATCATAGACTGACAACTTGACAATATTCTAAAACTGCATATGGTATTATAAGAGAAAGTATGCATTCACAAAAACCCTATTGTGGAGGAGCAGCGTTTGAGATTACAATTGTGACATAAGCTGTATTGCAACAGCTGAAATACGCTTTTTCCCCCTCCACACTGATTGTTAAAACTTCACATTTACTGAGATTCTGTATACTCTTGAGTAGCATCTGTGGCTGCGCGCTTCCACAGACCCTTATATTAATTAGCTCTCTATCTGTATTCATACAATTACACTCACTATGACCTAGACTGCCCAGCCCCTGAAGACGCCGGTTACTTGGTGAAACATGTCGGGGGCAGATTCTGACCTAGGGTTTTAGCCCAGGTAGTGAGCGTAATTGTATGAATACAGATAGCGAGCGAATACAAGCGCCTGTGGAAGCGCGCAGCCACAGACGCTACTCAAGAGTATACAGAATCCCAGTGAGAAACCAATAGCTTACCCTGAAAGTTTTGACGTTTAGGTTCTCATTAAGTTGGTAGATTTAGATATTAATGTTAAACAATAAATGTGAAGTTTTAACAATAAGTGTGGAGGGGAAAAAAGCTTATTTCAGCTGTTGCAATACAGCTTATGTCACAATTGTTATAAGAGAAAGAATGCATAACTAAACAAGAAATTATCAATAGCAAGACAGATATACAATGGAGTGAAAGGTCATAAGACAAAACAAGTAGTTAGTGAAAAAGAAGCCTACACCAGGATTGAGAATCGTCATAACTACACCAGGGTTGGGAACCATCATACCTTCACCAGGGTTGAGAACCTCAAAACTGCACTAGGGTTGAGAACGGTCAAACCTACAGCAGGGTTAGGAACCTCATATCTACACCAGTGTTTTGAACCGTCATATCTACATGAGGGTTGGGAACTGTCTATAAATTTACTGATAAGCCACAAAAAAATGAGTATTCATTTTCTGAATCCACAGTTTCTGTCAGCAAAAAAAATTGTCTGCAATTTTTTTTCTTGGGTTTCATGAAAATGCATCATCCTACAAAATTTACAATGCAAAAAAGCATTCACACAGCACAGGATGACAATAGGAAAATGTTCTGAACTGCCATCCGCTTATGTCTGAAACATGGGGTGTGTAATAATTCTCTTTGGGGTCTGATGTCAAGAGTCTCTAATAATTTCTTCTAGGGTCTGAAGTGTTAATTTATGCAATTTGTGATCTGTGTTATTTCAATCATTTTGGATCTGTATTGATTTTGAAGTCTGAAGGAATCTTTGGGTTTTTGTCAGGAATATGGCTGAGGTCCGGAACAAGGACAATGTGACCCTGGAGTGAAACCACCCCGCTGTTCCTACCTACTTGCAGTAGCAGCCCTAAACAGCTGAACCACAACTGGACAACGGTCCCTACACTAAATAGGCGCAGAGACGTACACACAGACAGACAAACATAAAAAGAGAGTCGTCAGAAATAGGTCAAAACCAGATGGGCTACGCAGTACCAAAACATGAGGCAGAGAGTAGTCAGAAGACAAGCTGGGGTCAGAAACACAGAATAACAATAGCAAACAGGAACAGGTGTCAAAGATAAATACTAGTGAGCCAACTAGGATTATCACTGGCAATGGTGAATGAACAGGAGGGGATTTAAATAGAGTGCCTGGATCAGAAACTGATAGGTCCAGTGGCCCGGCGCAACATAGGTCAGAAACATAACAAAACTTATAAGTCAGCTGCAGGCGGAGAAACAGAGCATTGCATCCTGCTGTTAGGGATGCAGTCGTGTCACTAGGGGGCTTGGCTCAGCAGCGCGTCTCTCCCAGTGCTGCCATGCTGAAGCTGAGGATCGCACCACTGGAGCCTGGACAGGTAAGTTTATTACAGTTCGGAAGTGTGGAGCAAGTCTTAATTAAGTGTGGTGTCTAAGGTCTGTCTTAATTGACAATTACCTATTGGTGGATCTGCAATGGACTGGGGGGGGGGTCTTTTGTTTCCCCTCCCAGCGTCCGGGGTGTCCCTTACCCTTTAAGAGGTTTTTACGATATATGTCCTTCTGATAGAGCAAGTTGTCATGACGCCAGTTGCATTTCAGCAACAAGGACATGTAGACCACCTTTAAGTATAGTGGTGGTGGTACCCAGATGTAGGACTGCCAGAGTGGTGTAAGGGTTGCCTAAGGTGTCCTTTGGGTGCGGCTTTAGCACTTTTCATAGTGCTCCTACCTGGATATCCTTGGATCCCAGACGTGGGTTCCGAAGCAGTGATAAAAGGGGTGATTAACTTGGATGATAAAAGAATAACGAAGTCCAGACTTTATTAACATTGAACACAGCTTTACTTGGCATAAACTTGCATCAATGAACAATCTTTTAACGTTATCTTTGTCATCAGCAGGTTTTGGCATTAGTTTTGGCAGGCCAACACTCTCAGCTCTGCTATCTCTGTACTCTCTCAGCTCTGCTATGTTGGCTGGATTAAATAGGAACTTTTCCTCTTCTGCTGGAACTTAGCTTTCTGTAATCTGTCTCTCACTGTAATCCTAGGAAAACATCTTCCTGGTTTCAAGCTTCCTTAACTTGGCTTTAGGCAATGCAAGCCTAGGAGGGGACATGCAACCATTTAGAACTGACCGACAGGGCCTGTCCGGCAGGGACGAGGCCTGATTCCTCCCTTAGCAGGGGGTAAGCTAGACACACAACCTCTCCCCAAGGAGGGGAAGGTTAGACTGACCTTCACTAACTAAACTCCTCCCTCTCTAGAGAGGGCTGGAGAAGAACTTGAAGGTTCCTCTCCAGGGAAACTAACTCTGCCACTGTTGCTACGATCTGCTAGTGAACCAGGCACATTACAGTTTAACAGTTACAAAATCAGGAAATTCATAAACATTGTGTAGGACATGGAAATAAATATATGAGATGACACAGGATGCACCATTGAAGATAGTGGGGGTGAGACAAAGGTGGTAATGCCACTCTGGGGTATTACAGATCCTGTGTTATCTGTCTGCAGCTTTATTAATAGAGGTGCTACCTGGCATTGTAATCCTGTCTGTGATAATAAGATGGCTGTTGAGAAGTGATCTCTACAGAACAACCTATTGAGTACTCAACACCCTGTGAAAACTGCAATATTTAAAAATTTTCTAGAAAATTTAAAAAAAAAAGCACCTTTTTTAAAAAATATAAAGGTATTGAGGCATCGATTCATAAAAATTTGGGATGATCCATTATTTTTATGGCAAACCTGTACTCTGTCTTAGAAATGTTTTTAAGGTGTGTTTCAGTATTAACAATGTTGTTTTCAGGGTTGCAGTCTAGGGAGGCATTCCGTCATACAGTAACTCTCCAGAAGCCTACAAGTACTCTGTAAAAGTGTATAAAAAAGGATCCAGAATTAATAGAATTGAAACTCATCACATAATTCAGTAATCTCCCTAGGGTCTAATGAGTTGGCAAATAAAAGCACAAATTAAGGAGTTTTTCCATAAGTCCCAGGAGTCTCACCTTTACAATCACACTTTCATGTCATATCTGGTTGATAAGCCGAAAGTCTATTGTGGGAAAAGCACTTCACTCTTTGGAAAAAGACATTCAACTCATGGGACTGAAAATGTGTTATTATTGCCAAAAGACAGGATTAAACTAAAAGTTCAAAAACACTGAAGTATTACATAGCTATTGTACACATAAGCACTAATCATACAGTATATAAAAAATAGGCAACTGTTTGCAGCTGTAGATATGACTGCACCAATAGGGCATAGAAAGTCACAGGCTATGTTCACAACACACTTGAGTTGGTTTGCTCTATCGGCTGGGAAATATATCTGGGACTACTGCAACTATATAACAGCTGTCCTCTTTAGCAACGCAAGGGAAAAGTGTACAATTGCTTGTTTTAGACTATGTTATTGAGGGAAAGTGTGTGCCCTCCAGTGAGCATAGGAGTGAGGACAGCCACTGTGAACCACTACCAATTATAGCGATGGTACAACTACAGTGCCTCCCCCTCCCAGGGCTCTTTCTGCAGTCTAGCTGCTTTATGGATAAGAAATGTCCCTTTAAAAACAATTGGACTAGTATATTAGGATTAAGTTTAATTTTTCTCTTTTTTGCTATGTAAGAAAACAGACTATCAAAGTCAAGACAGTCATTACTAGATTAAAGCTATTGCATTGGTTTTCTGTGTCAAGAACACTACAGTCAATAATGTAGAACTGGAATTTGCTTTAGCACAAAATGACTTTTGGTATTTTTTAATTTAAAGAGGACCTTTCACCTTGAAAAACATTGTGAATTAAGTATGCTGCCATGGAGAGCGGCGCCCGGGGATCTCACTGCACCTACTATTATCCCTGGGCGCCGCTCCGTTCTCCCGTTATGCCCTCCGGTACCTTTGCTCTGTAAGTTATAGTAGGCGGTGTCTGCCCTTGTCCTGTGGGTGTCTCCTTCTTCTAGGCTGTAGCGCTGGCCAATCGCAGCGCACAGCTCACAGCCTGGGAGAAAAAAAACTCCCAGGCTGTGAGCTGTGAGCTGTGCGCTGCGATTGGCCAGCGCTGCAGCCTAGGAGGGGGAGACGCCCACAGAACAAGGGCAGACACCGCCTACTATAACTTACAGAGCAAAGGTACCGGAGGGCATAACGGGAGAACGGAGCGGCGCCCAGGGGTAATAGTAAGTGCAGGGAGATCCCTGGGCGCCGCTCTCCATGGCAGCATACTTAGTTCACAATGTTTTTCAAGGTGAAAGGTCCTCTTTAACATGTATTTCATGTAGGCCACATTGAAAAATTTATTTTGCTGTTCATTTGCTTCCTAAATGTAAAATGAAACAAATATTTTTAGCATTCATTGAAAATGTCCTAGGATTTTGTTGCTATAGAGTGTGTGTAACTCCTATAACTGGCTGTGCTGTTGCTTCTCACATAGATCTGACATCACACTGTCCTCTGCTCTAAAGCCTTCCTAGCCCTGTGTTAGAGATACTAGAAGGGAGGGGGAGGAGGCTGTACACAGAAGATCAGATAAATGAAAACTAGCAAAGACAGCAGAATCAATGGCTCTGGGAGGGACATGCTCACGTCAATAGCTGGTGTAGACCTCAGTTTCTGGCACATGGCAGGGCACAGATTAACTGCAAAAAAAGGGGGTCAGCACATCCCAATTCACAGGTGCACACTGCCATGGCTAGAAACACAGTGTTTGCAGAGGGCTGTTGCATTGTGTTTCTTCGTGTTTCTAGCCAGGGCACAGATTAAGGCATCTGCTTCTTAATAAATGAGGCGCATCTCATGCCAGTGCAAGGAGATCAAGAGTGGGTTGTGGGTGCACTAGTCTTGATATAGCTCCCCCATTGACTTTTTCCTATATAGGATTTTCCTTGACATACACTATTCACTAAAAGTTAGAGATATTTGGCTTGTGGGTGACATTTCAGGAAAAACCTCAAATGCACTCTAACCTTTATACATGAATTTAATGTGACTTTCTCTAAACTTTTAATTGCATATGTCCAACTATTTAATGTTTCAGCACTTTCTTGTACAACTTGCTGTTCTCTAACAAGGAGCTTAATGGAAAAATTTACAACAGGTGTTTGATCCATGAATCACCCAATACATTTCCTGGTTCAATTAGAATTGGTATTTAAACAGTCCTCCTCATCATGCTGTTGACATGTTGACATTATGAGACCAAGACGACACCTAACAATTGTTCAACAGAACGTCACCATTGTGAGTCTTCAAGCCAGGTGTTCCCAGACGGAAGTGGCCACTGAGCTGAGTGACACAGAATGTCATCAGCAGGTTGCCACAGAGATAGAGAGAGATTTGAATAGTCACGAAAAGGCATAGAAGTGGACGTCCTTTGGCCACATCCCACACTGATGATCACTTCATTGTGAACAATATCCTGCGGAACCGGATTATGAATGCCACACAACTCCAGGCATATTTAAGGGAGGTGACAGGTACCCAAGTGTCACATCAGACCATTCAAAACCATTTACATCAGTGTGGTATGTGTGCTATATGACTTGCAAGGGTACCTGTCCACAGGCATCTTCGTCTTGCATGGGCCAGGGAGGCTCTTAACTCTGTACCCCAGAACCTCAATGACCTGAGGGCCGTCCTTCAAGAGGAGTGGGATGCCATGCCTCAGCAGACAATAAGTCAACTTGTGAATAGCATGTTGTCAAGCTGTAATTGATGCTCAAGGCCACATGACAAGTTATTGAGACACTGACATTTTTGTGGGGTATACCCACCCTGGTGTTGACTTTTGTTTCAATAAATTGTTTGAGATGACGAAATCACCATTCAATGCTTCTATTTAAATGCCCTACTTTCATGATATAATATCACTGTAGCGCGAACTTTTTACCTTTTCTGTAAATTTTACCTGAAAGCCAAATATCCCAAACTTTTTGTGAGTAGTGCATTAGTTTATTTCTTAAAAATATTATGCATGTGTCTCACTAGTATTATATCTTACCTAACGAGTATTATTGCATTTTAAGCACAATAGTACTGTATATTGCATTTTAAGCCAAAGGTTTGCAGTTAGCTTTAAGTATTCAATGATTTTGGATTATTTATTTATGTATGAGGGGTGTTTAAATATAACCAGGAATTTATGAGCTACACTTTATTTATTGAATACACTAAAACAACATTTGAATTAAATTTCCTTCCTCTTAAATATTAAAGATTATCTTTGAAGGCTATCTACACCTTTGGGGGCAATTTTGTTTATTATTGCATTATACTCATTTTGAGCTAAATATCATTTTTTCAGTTGTTTTTTTTTTTAATCAATGTTGAGACCCTTTCTCTGTGTAGCTTTGAGATTTTCTAGTAGCAGGCCCAGAATTTTCATCCTGTTCGGTCAGGTAGCTCAGCTGACGGCTCCTTATCTCTGATCTGTGACCTCCTAAACACTCATTATAGCTCAATTCTTATCTTACTGAGAGATAAGGTTTGCTAGATGACCAGCATAAAGTGCAAGTATGATTCACAGAGCTAGACAATTAACCCTTTGTGACAGAAGAGCTCAATATTTTTAATAAAGACGAACTGAAGAAATTATTTTTAGGAATAAATATGTAAAATGCAACCATAAACAATTGTCCCCGAAGGTGTACATAGCCTTTAACTATTGTTTCTACACTCCCAGCACTTATTTCAAGTTTTCTCAGCAATTTCTCTAATAGTAAATCTCCAACTTTCTCAAATAAGGGTTTCAACATCAGTTTGCTTGTCTTCATTGGTTGAGGTTATTGGCCGACGAACATGTGGTTCATTTTTAACTCTTTCCCAACCCTCTCTGAATGACTTGCACCAATCATACACTTTGACTGAGAAAGACATACATCTCCAAATTGTTAAGTCTCAAATAAATCTGAGATGAAATAACCCCTTCATTTGTCAAAAATGTAATAATAATTCTCTCCACAACACTACTGTGCACCTCCTGCTTTGACATGTTGATTGCAACTGATAGGAAGGGGGGAAAAGAGCAGCTAGTACTAATGTTGACAAGTTCAAACATGCATATGTTTGTCTAATGAGCCCTGTCTACCTTGCACTCTTTATAAGAATAGATCATGAAAAATCCTCTTTATAATTGAACTCCCCTCGTATTTATGTAATAGGGTGAGCCAGAAAACACTGATGGGGAAGCAGGAATCTGAATACTGAGCTGGTCAGGCTGAATGTAATCAGATGCAGACAGTGATTAATAGTTGTCTATGGAGACACATTCATTCTCTGTCTTCACCTTCATCTAATATATTCATTTAATAATAGCTTAAGTCTAGAATAAAACAGTAGAAGTGAAAAATAAAGCCATAAATTATTAGTAAAGTGAGGAGCAGCAAAGTACCCACTAGAAAAAAAAACTGCCAAAATGCCTTTTATTTTTTAACATGCCTTAAAAGGGTTATACTATGACTAGTGTTGAGCGAATTGAAGTTCACAAAGTGGACTTCGATCTGAATTTTAAGGAAAATTTGTTTAGCCGCGAAGCTGAATTTCCTCTTGCTTTGTGGTAATGAATTAATTTTCCCTAAGATGGCGGTAAAAAAAATTCATGCTCACCTCATCCATTTGCCTGCAAAGAGTCTGCCGCGGCCATCTTGACTGAAGAGCCAACGCAAAATCTCATGCACGGTGACTTATGATGTCACCACGCTAGCCAGCGTGATGACGTTATCACGCACCGCACGAGATTTCGTGCTGGATCTTCAATTACAATCTAATTTCTAACAAAGATAGAGCCAGCCCTGTACATCACATAGATCCAGAGATCTCTCCATTCGTTGCTCCAATTGTCCTGCTTGATTTATTTCAGACTGGCAGCTCATGCAGAATGTCCTTTCTGCTGTGGCTCTTTCCCTGTAACTGTCACAGCTTCAAACAGAAGATAGTAGTGGTGGCAGTCAAAGAGATAAACTGGAAGTGTGTGACCACCTCAATGAGGTGGACAAGAAATAAGGAAAGAACCAAAAGCAGGTGAAACTATATAAATACATCTTGCTTAATAGCTCAGTGATTATGCTGAATTTTTAATTACATGCATGGGTAGTATGAATTTTTCCAATAACTGTTAACACAGTTTCACTATTAATATACATTAATAATGATATTGTTTCCCCATCTGGCTGAGCCCTCTATTGAGCACATGAAATGTGTCTGAAAAATGGTGCAATGTGTACAAACAATATGGGTCCATCAGATCATAAAAAACATGCATCCGCTAGTGTGGCTGTTCCGGCAGTAAGTGTGGAATAACTGCATTGACCAACAGATTTGGCTTTGGGCCACTCCTAAGGTCGTTTTCCTGCCAGTCCTTTGGCTTTTACCATTTAAACCCTTTACAGGGTTCTGGACTTCACTGCAGTGAAACCACCAGGCTGCTAACTCCTGGAGTAGTCTCTGTATGACAGACAGTTGACCTACGGGGGGCAGAAACACTAATACATAGCGGCGAGGGTTCAGGCAGAATCAACAGGGGCAGGTGGAGTATGTGTAACTAGCACACTAAGAACCTTACTGCTCAGACACATTCCTACAGGGAAAGGTGCCTTAAAGCGTAACTATCATTTTGGTTTATTTTTCATATTAGGTACGGACACAGATGTTAATCATATTTGTAATGCACTTTATTGGGGAAAACAGGGTATAAAGAGTCTTCTTACCAAATCTCTAACAGCATTGTTAAGGAGAATCTGTCTTTAGTCTCCAGAAGAAGCCTGTGTGTAACATGCAAATGCCCCCTCTTGTCACTACCTTAGTCCCTGACTATGGTCATGTGACCTAACTATTACTGGTAATCACCATGCCTATCTGACGTGTTACACACAGTCATCTTTAGTGCTCAGTAAAACACTGAAGACTGACTCTCCTTAATAACATTTAATTACAGCTTTGACAGAACAAAAACAACAGTAACACTTTAAAGGGGTTATCCCTTGACTAATATAAATAATGAAAAACATCATATAATACATGACAATCTCTTTCTACCAAAGCTAGAACCAGCCCTGTACCTCACATGGGTCCAGAGATCTCCCCTTCATTGCTCTGCTAGATTTATATCAAGCTGACAGATCAAGGGGAGTGTCTTTTCTGCTGCAGATAAGTGGGCGTCTCCATGCTGTCCCTATCACAACTCAGGAAGCAGCTGAAGGATGAAACTGAGCATGTGCGGCCTTTTCAGTGAGCAGGTCAAAGAAATAAGAAAACTGAAAACTGCAGGTGGCGCCATACAGATACATTATATTGAATAACTCGGGGGCTACGCAAAATATTTTATTACATGCAATTACAAAAGTATTCCGATCCAGGTGCTGGTTTGAAAAGTGTAGAATATTTTTCATGGGACAACCCCTTTAAGTACAGCAGGATTGGCAGCCATTAGCTGGTGAAGATTTGGGTGCACTCCTGCTCCCTCTGGCTCTTAAAGGGCTAATGCTGAGTGTATATACGTGCTGGACACAGGCTGGATACATAAAAGTCAATGGTTCAATGTTTTGCCACTCCACATATCAGGTTATACCCATACTTGTATTATTATAATATGCAATCAATCATGCGGTGCTGAATGCATCAATCAGTAAGCTGGGTGCATAGAGTCAGACTGTATCACAACTGGAGGTTCGGTACTTTACCACCCCAAGCAGCTGCAGTTGTCCGTGTTGTATGTTGCTCCTCTGATCTGTAAGGACCTACACGGCATCCCATGTGGTCAACACACCTCAACATGGCGTCCCACATGATGGAGGCGGAGCGGTTCGTCACAAGTGAGAAGAGTCGTCAGCGGTCCCGAATTCCGGGCTGGAAGTGCGGCAGCTTTGTGTATTTAATCAATCGATGTTCTTTTAAGTCAAGCAATAAGTTTTAGCAATAAATGTCAAATGCTTCCAATGGTCCTGGCTCACATATGGTCCCGGCTCACATATGCCTCACTGTTCTTATACCATAAATTTCAAATGCATGATATGTGGAGTGGCAAAGCATTAAACCATTGACTTTTGTGTACCCAGCCTGTGTCCAGCACGTCTATATACTCAGCATACTTATGTACTCAGCACCTTCTTGCATCCAGCACATTGATGGCAAAATAATACAAGTATGGGAGAGTTATAGTCTGATTTGTGGAGTGGCAAAGCATTGAATCATTGACTTATGTATCCAGACTGTGTCCAGCACGTATATACACTCAGCATACTTATGTACTCAGCACCTTTTTGCATGCAGCGCATTTATGTATTCAGCATATAAATCCTGCAACTTGCTGATTGTTACACAACCACTTAAAGCTAAAGGAGCATTGAGTGAACAATAGCCTGGTTAGGCTCCTGGTGACATAGGACATACAGTCAGGTCCATAAGTATTCGGACATGGACACAATTCTAACATTTTTGGCCGTATACACCACCACAATGGATGTGAAATGAAACGAACAAGATGTGCTTTAACTGCAGACTGTCAGCTTTCATTTGAGGGTATTTACATCCAAATCAGGTGAACGGTGTACGAATTACAACAGTTTCATATGTGCCTCCCACTTGTTAAGGGTCCAAAAGTAATGGGACAATTGGCTTCTCGGCTGTTCCATGGCCAGGTGTGTGTTATTCCCTCATTATCCCAATTACAATGAGCAGATAAAAGGTCCAGAGTTAATTTCAAGTGTGTTATTTGCATTTGAAATATGTTGCTGTCAACTGTCAAGATGAGATCCAAACAGCTGTCACTATCAGTGAAGCAAGCCATCATTAGGCTGAAAAAAACAAAACAAACCCATCAGAGAGATAGCAAAAACATTAGGCATGGCCAAAACAACTGTTTGGAACATTCTTAAAAAGAAGGAACGCATCGATGAGCTCAGCAACACCAAAAGACCCGGAAGGCCACAGAAAACAACTGTGGTGGATGACCGAAGAATTCTTTCCCTGGTGAAGCAAACACCCTTCACAACAGTTGGCCGGATCAAGAACACTCTCCAGGAGGTAGGTGTATGTGTGTCAAAGTCAACAATCAAGAGAAGACTTCCCCAGAGTAAATACAGAGGGTTCACCACAAGATGTGAGCCTCAAAAACAGGAAGGCAGGATTGGAGTTTGCCAAACAACATCTAAAAAAGCCTTCACAGTTCTGGAACAACATCCTATGGACAGACGAGACCAAGATCAACTTGTACCAGAGTGATGGGAAGAGAAGAGTATGTAGAAGGAAAGGAACTGCTCATGATCCTAAGCATACCACCTCATCAGTGAAGCATGATGGTGGCAGTGTCATGGCATGGGCATGTATGGCTGCCAATGGAACTGGTTCTCTTGTATTTATTGATGATGTGACTGCTGACAAAAGCAGCAGGATGAATTCTGAAGTGTTTTGGGCAATATTATCTGCTCATATTCAGCCAAATGCTTCAGAACTCATTGGACAGTGCTTCACAGTGCAGAAGGACAATGACCCAAAGCATACTGCAAAAGCAACCAAAGAGTTTTTTAAGGGAAAGAAGTGGAATGTTATGCAATGGCCAAGTCAATCACCTGACCTGAATCCGATTGAGCATGCATTTCACTTGCTGAAGACAAAACTGAAGGGAAAATGCCCCAAGAACAAGCAGGAACTGAAGACAGTTGCAGAAGAGGCCTGGCAGAGCATCACCAGGGATGAAACCCAGCATCTGGTGATGTCTATGCGTTCCAGACTTCAGGCTGTAATTGACTGCAAAGGATTTGCAACCAAGTATTAAAAAGTGAAAGTTTGATTTATGATTATTATTCTGTCCCATTACTTTTGGTTCCTTAACAAGTAGGAGGCACATATGCAAACTGTTGTAATTCCTACACCGTTCACCTGATTTGGATGTAAATACCCTCAAATTAAAGCTGACATTCTGCAGTTAAAGCACATCTTGTTTGTTTCATTTCAAATCCATTGTGGTGGTGTATAGAGCCAAAAATGTTAGAATTGTGTTGATGTCCCAATATTTATGGACCTGACTGTATGTGACTGATTTGGGACATATTGGATCATATTGGATTATCATATTGTACTATCCTATTTAATTAATATTTTAGATTTTATACTTTAGATTGTATTGTATATGGTGAAAGGTACAAAGTACCAGTTACCTACAAGCACGTGTTTTTAGATATATATTTTTAATAAATTAGATTTTATAACATACATGTATTCCTGTGTTCCACGTAACTCCAGATGAGAGTGTGCCTGTCACATCTATATATTTCTCTATATTCATCCCCATACAGTTCTGGGTGTATCTAACTGGTGAGCCACTGTAATTTTATTTTTAAAATATAAAAATTATTTTTTCATGTAAATGGTTGTTCTTATCACCAATTTTCCCATGCTGTCACGGCATTTTGAAACAGCATTAACACTGGGAGATGATCAGAGGGAAATTTACTTAACCACATTTTATTGCTATGATGATCTATAGCTATCTAAGCAGTGGATCTGTTCACAGTTTTTGACTTTTTCTTAAATCCCAGCTCATAACTGAACAACGTTTATATCACTGAGGAGAGGAAAATAAGCTCTCGCCAGACACCTGCATATAGACAATAGGTCAGCAAGGAATTATATGTCCATCTGCCCAAATAGAACACATACTCTAATGCAGGCAATTATTCATCTATTTACATTCTATCTACACATTCTTTATTAAATCGTGCTAAATTGAAATTCATCTAAAATAATTACATTTAGTACAATGTTTTCTTGTGTAATAACACCCTTTGAAATACAATTAACCCTTACTTATTTAAAGGGAAACTAAGTGTGAGGAATATGGATTATTATTTAATGTCAGCCATGTTCCCACACCAGCCATCTGCTGTCAGATAGCAGAGGTAGTGAACTCCACAGGGGGGCTCTGCTTCAAAGCCCAGCCAAATGGCAGAGAACTTCTAGCAGGCCACCTTTGTTTACAATTTCTCACCTCCATTCAGATAGCACGGATCCTGCAGGAAAGCTTCCCTGCAGGGGTCTAGGCCATTTCCCAGTTCAATGAACATTATCAGACATCATGGAACCAGCGATTCATAAGGAATTATGAATCACCTGTCCATCACAGACATAAACCACCAATACCGGTACCATGCTTGGACTCTACTGGTAGCCGGAACCCAGGCGGATCCATTGGTCCAAGAACCACCTCCCTGTGACATTCTGGTCTGAAGCCATGAGCCCTAATCGGTTTTGTGGCTCATTTGCTGCCAGCCCCAGAAGAGGGGAAGTGGACTCCTCCCAGAGGTCAGGAGGGGAGGGGACGGCTACAGATCAAAAGGCTCGTGCCTGCAAGTGGGCGTGTATTTTCTCCGAAGGGGGGTCACATCGTGCCATGTGTTTAGAGGGACCTGCAAACTACTGACATCACTGCCTCCCATGTGACTTTTGTTCTGCTTAACTCTGTTTGTACAGCGCCATCTGTATTTAAACCTCAGACCACTGTATATATTCTTTGTGTATATTGTGTACTGTCTAGTGAGCCCTTAAGGCGATTAAATATATCATTTAATCTTGTGCTGTCCTGTATCACGAATCCCCATGTCCGTTTTTCGGCCTAGTTAGACGCTACTGCAGGTTGGTTTCTCACCCTATATAATCCCGTTAGTGGACCGGGCTTATATCAAACAAGAAGCTGGTGGCAGTCTTCCTAGGCTGAGGAAGCGCTGTTTCACTGGGGCAGTGAAAAATGCTCCCTCAGCTTGTTGCCGTGTGGACAGGAGGAGTTTGTGAACACTGTACCAAGCTGACCTTAACTGCTCCTCAGGGACAGCGTAACATCACGCCTTGGTAACCAGTGACCATACCGTATCTCGCTGGCTCTACGTAGTTGACGTCCGGTGGCAGCGTGGTGCGATATTCTTCACACTAAGTTTTTAACAATATCTCAAAAAACTGTATGTTATAGCTGGGAGCATGGTTTGGATTATATTCAAGTCTCCCCTAGTACCCAGCTGCTGAGTTTTAGGCTGTTAATTGCTCTGCTATTGAACAGCAAAATTCTGCTGTCCTCTCAGAGCTGTGGACATTTCCACATGCAGGCAGTTTGCCAGTACTATACTGGTCTAGACTTCCCTTCATAAACTTTTAACCAGCCTGAGGACTCCCAGGCACATATGGTTCATAAAAAAGTAGTTATAATCAACACAAGTAATTATCCCTCTTTGGGGTGTGTGTGTCAGAATCACTTCATTTCTTCTCTTTGGTATCTGAGGGTATTAGGAGTTGGCAGCCTTCCAGCCCTGAGCTCTGGATGGTGGAGAGCCACTGCACATAAGCAGACCCTCACTGAGCACAGGAGCGAGCCAGTTAAGACACATCCACTTCAATGCATCTAGCTCTCTCTCTGCTGCTAAGGACAGAACTCACTGTGAGTGGACAGTAAAATTGCTAGAAGGAAGACCTCTAGTGCCTGGGATTTCAAAAAGGTTTTTAGGGTGAATAACATGAAAAGTTATAATCAAATTAATAAGCAGATTTGTTCGGGTTCCTTAAAGTGACCACTGAGGATAAGTTGCTTGAAAAGATAGTGACCATTTAAGTCTAAAAACCACATATGCACCTCCATATATATAGGACAAGTAGTGTTTCTTATATAAATTGACCATGGAAATAAACAAATGCATTTACTTACAAGAGGGTGATGGGTGAGTTTCAAAAGGTCAATTGTATCTGAAAGGGTTCATTTTTTAAACTCAATATTCATTTAAAAAAAGCATTCTTTTTCGAATGTGTGGTTGTTTTCCTTTTACATTTCAGCAGTATTATTCCACTAAAAATGTTGTCCTTCTGTATCAACCAGCACAGAGAAATAAACCTCATATGTAGGTAGGTCATCCATTGTCTGTTTAGTGCTGCTATGAGGTGAACATGTTATTTCAAGGGCAATCCAGTGATAATAAGGTATAGAATTGGAATAACAGTATGACAGCTCTATTATTCACTTGATAGGCCTAGACAAAGATGACCACTTATCAGTGTAACGTGATGTCATAATAGAATCACCATCCCCTTACTTCTCTAGTCTAAGTGAATGGTTTAACTGAGAAAGTCAAGCAAGGCTATTTTCCATGCTACAATTCCAAAGCGGAAGTTAAACAGCCAGAACAGGAAGTAGAATACATGGTGAAAAACTATCCACCCATTTTCTTGGGTAAAAAAAATTAATAAATGACATATTCAATATTCACATATGTCTTTATTATGTGCTAAAAGTAGTAGTAGTAGTGTTGAGCGAACTTTGTGTTTCAAGTTCGGCGTACAAGGTTCGGATTGGGGTTATCTGAGAATTCCGTTATGGATTCCGCTACCACGGACCATAACTTATATGGCCCGTGGTAGTGGAATCCATAACGGAATCCTTAGATAACCTGAACCCAAACCTTGTACGCCGAACTTGAAACACTAGTAGTGTCCCTTTAAAAGACATTTTCCTTTAGGAGTTAAAATTGTCCCACATAGTTTTGTAAAATGCACAGTCTTCAGCACTCAGTCCCAAAAAATAAGAACTTATATTTGTGCTCAACACAAGAACTAGTGTTTTAATGAGGCCTATGCAAAAGGAACTCCCCAATCCTGCATATCTGACTGTCTCTTCCTATCAGTGGAATTAAGATCAGCCCCAGGCTCAATACATTTGCATAGACGAGTTGTTGTGCATAGCTGTATGCATAGTTCCTCAGCATTTTGGCTTATAATAGACATTGGGTCAATAATATACAAGAGATTCTAGGTGCTGACCACCTGGAGTGATATGCACATCCAACAGTTTCATGCCTGGTGTTGTAAACCCCCATAAGTTGACCATTCTAACATAAGGATTGCTTTTATCCTCTAAATGGTCCTCTGAAAATGAAGGTTTCTGCACAATAGAACACATTTTTCTAAGCTTTCTAATACACAGAGAAGGTGGTAAAATCTATTTGACAGGTCTAGATATTGTCACTCATCTTATAGGGTCTCACATACTGTAGAGTCACAGTGAAATCCTAGTAGTCATCACACTAAGTCCTCTAACAGACGTAATCTTTTTTTCTAATAGGGGACAGATTAGTGTATAGGAGAAAGGGAATTTACCAAACAATTCTTAGAGCAAAAAAAAAAGACGGAAAGAAGGAGAAATATCCTGAATGCCGTGTGTAGGCAGCCTCAGACTGGCAAAAAGTTTAGAAAAGCAATGAATAATGCTTTATTAGCCACATCTGGTAAAAAAAAAAGACACACTGCCATTGACTTATGATAGATTTTTCCTTTAAAGGGAAGCAAAACATTGATTCAGACACAGTTGGGGGAAATTATGACCGTGAGCTAAAAGTACAGTGTAAAAAGCCCGTACTTCTCCAAAATATGTGACTTATTTTCGCATTTCTTGTCATTTTTCTAAAAAGTGGGGAGGTTCAGTGTGAGGGGCTGGACCACTAGTCTTAATAAATCCCCACCATATTGTACAAACATACGCACATTTATTAATTTCTTTTTTAGTTTGATGACAGCAGGAAAAGATGGTGGCCACGATGGCAAAGTGGTGTTTCTGCCCACCAGATTATGCTATTCTTGCCATCATATTATTTATAGCCTGATGAACGTTTAAAAAAAAAAAAAAAACCTTTATTAAAGTCTGTTTAAAATTGGGGTAGGGAAAACCCATATGTCACAGTCTGTGACCATCACTAGTCTTCACATAACATACAGAGGGGGAGAATAAATAACACCTCTGTATGTTTAGAAAGACCAGGCTAATACCTGACTAGCTAACTAGAATTGCTAGGGTGTGCAAGTCAGGGAAACGGACACCAGTATCAGTGTGAACGGATGCAGAGTGTGTGTATACCCGTGAACTTGTGGACTGTATCTGAGGACAATTCCGGGTGAATACCCACTGGTATATAAATCTCAATACACTAAGTCTCGCTACCTCTATCAAAATAGAAGTGTAATTGGATTTGAGACCACTAAATATAGAGTTTAGATATATATGGCCTATGGTCAGGACCTAACGTCGCAACTCTTTGTCCACAGCCAATATTGGCATACAGTCACTCAGAGCTAGTATATTATAGCTCCATACACACAACAACAGCCAGTATATTTTGGCTCATCCATACGTCACATGTGTACTCTCAGGCTGACTAATAAGTTTGCATCTAGTGCAGTCCTGCCTAGAGAGCTGTGTCCTAGTTCATTTACAGCAGCTCTACGCGTTTCCACGTGATCTACACATTATCACGCTTCTTCGGGAGCTTGTTTTAGATGTGTATGGCAAGACAGTTGGAGCCGCACTGTAGTGTGCTATGGCTCATGGCGCTGTAATGGAAACGCGTAGAGCTGCTGTAAATGAACTAGGACACAGCTCTCTAGGCAGGACTGCACTAGATGCAAACTTATTAGTCAGCCTGAGAGTAGACATGTGACGTATGGATGAGCCAAAATATACTGGCTGTTGTTGTGTGTATGGAGCTATAATATACTAGCTCTGAGTGACTGTATGCCAATATTGGCTGTGGACAAAGAGTTGCGACGTTAGGTCCTGACCATAGGCCATATATATCTAAACTCTATATTTAGTGGTCTCAAATCCAATTACACTTCTATTTTGATAGAGGTAGCGAGACTTAGTGTATTGAGATTTATATACCAGTGGGTATTCACCCGGAATTGTCCTCAGATACAGTCCACAAGTTCACGGGTATACACACACTCTGCATCCGTTCACACTGATACTGGTGTCCGTTTCCCTGACTTGCACACCCTAGCAATTCTAGTTAGCTAGTCAGGTCTTAGCCTGGTCTTTCTAAACATACAGAGGTGTTATTTATTCTCCCCCTCTGTATGTTATGTGAAGACTAGTTGCCTGATGGTCACAGACTGTGACACATGGGTTTTCCCTACCCCAATTTTAAACAGACTTTAATAAAGGTTTTGTTTTTTATTTTTAAACGTTCATCAGGCTGTTATCTTCCAATATTATAGGAACGTCTACTGATTTAATTCTCCCAAGTGTGTATTCCATCATATTATTTATACCAGAACTTTTGATAAAAAGTGCTAATATAAGCACAGCCTTAAAGAAGATGATTTACGGTACTTCAAAAAGTTTAAAAGGGTTGTCTCCCTTCTGCAAATGGCATTTATCATGTAGAGAAAGTTAATACAAGGCAGTTACTAATGTATTGTGATTGTCCATATTACCTCCTTTGCTGGCTTGATTCGTTTTTCTATAACATTGCACACTGCTCGTTTCCATGGTTACAATCACCCTGTAATCCAGCAGCAGTGGCCGTGCTGCACACTATAGGAAAAAGCACCTCCCACAGTCCCAGCCACCAGAGACGCCAGCGCTTTTTTCTATACTGTGCAGCACGACCACCACTGCTGGATTACTGGGTGGTCATAATCCCTGGATACGAGCAGTGTATAATGTGATGGAAAATGAATCCAGCCAGCAAAAGAGGCAATATAGACAATCACAATACATTAGGAAGCGTCTTGTATTAACTTTCTCTACATGCTAAATACCATTTGCTGAAGTGAGACAATGCCTTTAATATGTGTGAAGGGGTTTTCTGACAGTTTTTTTTATACTCTGAATAGGTTATCAGTAACTGATCGCTGGGGGTCCGACACCCAGGACTCCCACCGATATGCAGTTTTTTTGAGAACGCGCCGTTGCTTGCAGTAGCGTAATGGCCTTCTCCAGCTTTTCCTAGGCCATGTGATGACACCTTCCTCAGTCACGTGGCCTAGGCACAGCTCAGCCCCATTGAAGTGAATGAGGCAGAGCTGCGATACCAAACACTATCAAACATACGGCGCTGTGCTTGGTGTAATGCAGGCACTGCTGCCTTCTCAAACAGCTGATAGGATCAGATACTGATGACTGATAGGTCATCTAACAAACTGTCGAAAAGCCCCTTTAAACCTGCATCAAACATTAAAGACCATCCTTTAAAGCATGGTAGTCCACTCCTCTGCAGTAGGTTTCATTGAAACTCATTAGGGAGCTGAGATATAGTACATTGATAAACTGGCAGAACATCTATGGGGATACTTTGCTTTCACAGTAAATTTGCAGATAGGGCGTCACAGTTTATGATATATCCTCGGTTCATATAGTTATATGCAGCAGAAAAGTGACATAAAGTGTATGAAAACTATGCAATGTTCAAAAATTACTTCATTGCACTCCGCTTTCTGATGCTAGGAGTCGGGTTCCTACCCCATTCACAATAGAAAAAACACTCCAGCAATGTAGTGCTGAGGCACATATCAAGAGAGCGCACGCTTCCCTGACTTTTTACCTCTAGTGGCATCAGTTTGATAAAGGCCAAGTGAGGCCGAAACGTCACACGACTTGTACAGCCGTATCCTTAATAAATACCCACTGTCTTGCAACTACATTGCTGGAGTATTTTTTATATTGTAAAAAATATGCGAGTAATTGATTGAACAGATAGAATTCTTTAATATCGTTCTGCAACAGCTTTGACAGCAGCTTCCAAGTGATAAATAACTTATGCTAAATGTATTATTGACACATGATTTTCTTGGGTGAAAACTACTGATGGAGTAGAGTAACACTCCTGCTTTCTGAGATTTCTGAGTTGTGTTATCTAATCTAAGCAAACACCTTCAATTGCTTTTCAATGGCTTTTGTCTCAAGATAACACAATGAGTTAAGAAATTTGAGTTAAGAGCTGGACTGCTAACCCTGCTACATCTGTAGTAGTGTGTACAAAAGCCTTGAGGATATGCAACTGTGTCCAGTACATGGTGAGTTGTGCCTAATATATGTAAGATAAAGCGTGCACCATTGTAATACATTTAGCAAAATTGGTGCACAATTGATATCTAGATTTGTGGAAAAATATTCAGCAAAACTTGTAATTTATACGTTTAAATCTCTGTTCTTTCTGAGCTCAGTTGTACACTGGAAAGGTGTTATCAGTGACTGATATATTCACTTACACAGAGAATGCTATCAATCACTGGAAAGACAGCCTCTGTGTACAACTAAAGACAGAACAAGCATTTGTATAAACTACAAATTTTACTGAATCTTTCCCACAAAACTATACATCAATCTGCTCAGCTCCTCCTGCTCTATAACATGCTGACTGTAGACTGCACTGAGTTTCATGGTGACAGGTTCTCTTTAAGCATCATTCTTACAAGACCTTTGGACAATGGGCCACTCTGTGTAGCTGGAAACACAAAAGGGGTTGGTCAGCACATCCCAATACGCAGGTGCACGCTGCTATGACCGGAAACATAAAACAACACAACATAAAACGCAACAGCTCTCTGCAAACTAAATAAAGTACAAAAACATATTATAATGCTTATGCTATGCTAATAAAGTAGAGATGCTTGGCAAATACATTTTGTACAAAATTATTTCAGCCCGTCTGCCACACGTCAAGGCGATCTCTGTAAAACAGTAACCTAACACTACGTTCTACCTCTTAAGTGCCATGACAGCGACCATGAAATTCAGGGGGTGTAGGTTCCATATGCATGCTGGGTTCCCTTTGATTTTTATAATTTTTGGCACAAAAATGGCCTCCATTGAATACATGGGATGCAAGTACCAACATGCATGCCGAGTCCACTACCCACTCCATACCTCTGCTGGTGTCAGGGGCTTCCAGTGAGTGGGGAGGAGCAGGCTAAGCTTTATACTCATGCTAATTAAAATCAGCCTATGAGGCAGACAGGCTGGTCAGGAGTGCACGATATCCCCTGAATTTCATGGTCGCTGTCATGGCACTTAACAGGTAGAACTTAGTGTTAGGTTCCCATCTTACAGAGATCGCCTTGACGTGCGGCAGACGGGTTCAAATAATTTTGTACAAAATGTATTTGCCAAGCATCTCTAATTTATAGGCATAGCATTAGCATTATTATATGTTTTTGTACTTTATTTTGTTCGCAGAGAGCTGTTGCATTATATGTTGTGTTGTTTTGTGTTTTCAGTTATGGCAGCATGCACCTGCGCATTGGGATGTGCTGACCAACCCCTTTTGTGTTTCCCTTGTATTTTGCACTGGAGGTGTGGCTGACTCCAGTCGGTCGTGCACTACTGAGTAGCCTGTCTGCCTCATAGGCTGATTTTAATTAGCATGAGTATAAAGCTTAGCCTGCTCCTCCCCACTCACTGGAAACCCCTGACACCAGGAGAGGTATGGAGTGGGTAGTGGACTCGGCATGCATGTTGGTACTTGCATCCCCTGTATTCAATGGAGGCCCTTTTGGCGCCAAAAATGATAAAAATCAAAGGGGACCAAGTATTCATGTGGAACCTACACCCCCTGAATTTCATGGTCGCTGTCATGGCACTTAACAGGTAGAACTTAGTGTTAGGAACCCGTCTTACAGAGATCGCCTTGACCTGTGGCAGACGGGCTGAAATTATTTTGTACAAAATCTCTACTTTATTAGCATAGCCATAAGCATTATAATATGTGTTTTACTTTATTTGGTTCGCAGAGAGCTGTTGCATTATATGTTGTGCTGTGTGTAGCTGGAGACATCTTCCTAGATAAGATATCAGTTTTCCTAGACTGATATGTGTTTTGACTGTTTTCACATTTTAAAATAATGCAATGCAATCATCATAAATCTGCTGCTGTGAACTGTATTTGTCACAGAAATGACTGATCGTTAGGACAGTACTGTGGCGAAACCAACCTCGCCACTGGGTGCTGGAGAAGCCTGGTTGCCAGCCTCTTGCCCCAGGATTATGGGCCCTCTCATCAGCCCATGCTAAACTTAAACCTCATGGCGATTTGACTGTGTTTGTGGCATCTGAGCGCTGTTTGGATATTCATCAACTTTGCTAATTCTAGCAATCATATAGGAAAGTTTACTATAGAGACAGCTAAGTTTAATTCGCTATGCGATTATATTACTTTGCTTTTTTTTTTATAAATAGAATAATTATAATAATTATCAGGTATTATAATTATTCTATTTATTTTTTTTAAAAAGCAGTCATATAATCGCATAGCGAATTAAACTTAGCTGTCTCTATAGTAAACTTTCCTATATGATTGCTAGAATTAGCGAAGTTGATGAATAGGTAGCTAAAACGAAGATGCAGAATACTTCGTTATCTTCGTTTTGTGAAATATGACGAATACATTTGTTATATTCGTTTTGTGGAATATGACGAATACATTCATCATATTCGCTAATTCTACCAAGCCAACCATAGTAAATCAGGTCCAAGTTGAAATCGCAATTCGATTAATTCAAGTTATAATAATCGAATTTCGATTTTAACTTAGCACTGCTATATTCCATATTAGGCTAGAATTAAATATAGCAGTGCTAAGTTAAAATCGAAATTCGATTATTATAACTTGAAATGATCGAATTGCGATTTTTCACGTAATTCTCAAATCCGACAGTACATTCTAGTATATGGAGACGTTCCCATGGTGATGGGGACGCTCCATGAGCACGGAAGTCGGCAGAAGCGGCAACGGGCACTGACTGGAGCAGCCAGGAAGCCAGGAATCCAAAGGACAGGTAAGAACAACTTTAGGGAAGTGGGAAAGAAAAAAATATAACAATAAAAAAAAAAAAATCAAGTTATAATAATCGAATTTCGATTTTAACTTAGCACTGCTATATTCCATATTAAGCTAGAATTAACGAATATGGAATATAGCAGTGCTAAGTTAAAATCGAAATTCGATTATTATAACTTGAATTAATCGCATTGCTATTTCAATAGGAGAGTAGCCTTTAAGTTAAAATCGCAATACGCGATTATTTAAATCGCATATTAATCGCGATAACAAGAATAATGACGAATATTCGATTTAGACGAATATAAAACGAATATTCTATCGAATATTCGCGAATTTCGTCAAAATCGAATATGGCACCTGCCGCTCATCACTAATAATTACATAAACCCATTGTGTAAGGTAATTGTATCACAGGCAGAGGGGAGGATATTGTGTGGGAGTGTTTTACTGTATTGTACGTGTTAATTGGTTGTTTTTACAAAACCCTGTGGGTGGTACTGATGTGTACCAATATTATATAAGATCAATAAACACACAGCTCTGGCTGTCCACTGCTTTACCCTCAACACAGAGCCTCGTCTCGTTCTTGGGGGGATTCACTGTATGCTGTTAGAGACTGATTGCTAGGAGTGTAAGCCGCTTGGGTGCGTTTCCTATTCGTCTGCTAGCAGCTATTCGTGAGGTTCCGTTCGGGAGTTTGGAGTATTCCCTTGTATGCTGTTACAAGTACATTATACCACATTAGCTTCAGAAAATATAGCGCATACTTTATTTGGACCGCAGCTAATTTATAGTCACTTTCAATGTGAATTGGCCTTCACAGTCATGTTTTCTACCTACCGTAGTCATTCCCTGTATGTATATTTTTGTAATATATAGGGAATTTGGTAGTCAACTGTTGTAATTTTTACATGTAGAGAAATATTCTCAGCTTTGAAGTGTCTTTAGACTCCTTTGTAGGACTCCTTTTCAATATTACAAATGGGCCCCAACCACTGAACTATCGTACCAATGACAGCCACGCACTACATAACTTATATATACCTCACAGCCACTATACAAAGACCAATATTTCCTATAATACCACCATACAAAGGCCACATATTACTGCCATACCATTAGCATTATGTCATTACCATTCAATAGTGACTCAACACCACCACTGTTACTGATTTAAAATCATCACACAAAGACCAATATTCCTGCCATGCAGTAACCATACAGAGGTAACATAGCAGTTTTACACAGGCAGCCTGCAGACCATGTAAGTGAATACAGGACAATGACATCCAGTGATTCACAGGTGGTGTATGCTTTGATTGTGGTCTTTCACTTTTCCTGTCTTTTCCATAAAGCCCAGACTGCCATTAAACCTTCTTCTAGCCATGTCTACAGCTCACTGTCCAGATATTTTTGGCATAACACAATAAAAATGCACCCCTTTATATCCTACTGTTATGTCCCTACAAAGGAATTTGTTCAAGCTAGGCTGTAATGCAACGTTAATAACATCCCTCTTTGTGCCCTCTAGAAAATAAGGTGAGCATTTTTATGTTGTCGGGCAGACGTGGGTTATTATTACTATTTTGGGGCAGAAAGGGGTATTATTATTATTATTATTATTAATTATTATTAAAACTACCTTTCTGCCCCCAAACAATAATAGCAATCCACTTTGTAACTCCACACAATAAAAGTGCTTACCTATGTAGCCCTTTATAGGAAAATAGTCTCCCTCATTGCAAAGTGTGATTCCACAGCATGTGGAGTCGCTGAAGTCTCTTATGGCCTGTGAAGTCAATGCCAAGGTGCAGGAGGCGTGATGTAGTGAGTTATGTCATTGCTCTACCTGTAACAAGATGCCGATGTCCTGTGCATGATGATCTTGCTGTCTGTAGGCTACAGCTTCGAGAATGCAGGATGAGAGACCATATGACTCCCTATTCTACCCGAGGTTACAAATATATCCTTCTCCTCCTGAGCATGTATAGTAGATGCAGTTGTAAGTGATGTTCCAGCAAAGATCTTTGACACCAGGCCAGCATTCCAGTGCCCCAGAACTCCAATGAAATCCCATGGCAATGGGGTGCCTGGACAGTTTTCCTTCCCTTAACACCAACCCTGGCCAAAAGAGTGTAATTTGGCATTCATCAGGCTGGCATACACTGGTAGACCTTTATTTTCACTGTATAAGAACGCAAAATAGGTTTATACATGTATTTACTGTACTATTTCTAGATGGTTTTTTTGTACCTACAGTCTGTTATATTGTTTAGATATGAAGTAGTTTCTATATTTATATTTAAACTAGCAGAAGGACCCGGCTTTGCACGGGTATATTTCATCGATTTCATTTAATGTTTGTGTGTGTCGTTAAAAGATATCGACAGTATCCCTATAACAGTGACCTCTACAGCACCCCGCCCCTTTAACAGTGAACTCCACAGTCCCCCACCCCTTAACACTTACACAGTGCCCCGCCACTTTAAAATGGGACCTCCACAGCAGCCCATCCCCTTAACTTTGACCTTCACAGCAGCCCACCCCTTTAACAGTGAGTTTCACAGCACCCCGCCCCTTTGACAGTGACCTCACAGTACCCTGCTGCCTTAACAGTGACCTCACAGTACCCTGCTGCCTAACAGTGACCTCTACAGCAGTTGCCCCTTTAATAGTGGCCCCTGCCCCATTAGCAGTGACCTCCACAGTGTCCGCCCCCATTGACCTCCACAGCAGCCTGCCCACTTAACAGTAACATCCACAGTGAACGCCTCTTTAACAGTGACCTCCACAGTGCCCGCCCCTTTAACAGTGACCTCAACAGCACCCTGCCTCTTTAATGCTAGGGCTACACGACAACATGTGTTGCGCAATATTTTGTCGCACCAATTTTTATAATAATAGTCTATGGTGTCGTACTGAGACATGTGCCATGACAGTCGCAGCATGTTACAGTGCAACACCATAGACTATCATTATAAAAATTGTCGCGCGACATCGATGTCGCGCGACACATGTAGCAGTGTAGTTGTGCCCTATGTCATGTGCCCACATGTCATCCTGTAGCCCTAGCCTAAAGCTGACTTACAGCAGTGAAGAGAAATGGCTGGATTGTTATGGAAACCTGGAGTGAAACTGTGTGTATGTGGAGACTAAGGGCCTGCGAGCTTCTTATTGGCTGATAAGGGACATGTGACCGTGTGTATGGCAGTTGGGATATGAAGAGAACGACTTGCAGGCTTGTATTGGCTAATGCAGGTAATTATTTAGGAATATCTCAGAAACGGTATGTGCTAAAGAGCTGTGGCCCCCACACGATTTCTTTCCAGGTAGCAAGGGATGTGTATACAAAGTTTCGTTGAAATCGATGGTAGCGTTTTTGAGTGATCGCGGAACATACATGCATACACATATCTACGTCCTTCTTTATATACAGTCAGGTCCATAAATATTGGGACATCGACACAATTCTAGCATTTTTGTCTCTATTAACCACCACAATGGATTTGAAATGAAACGAACAAGATGTGCTTTAACTGCAGACTGTCAGCTTTAATTTGAGGGTATTTACATCCAAATCAGGTGAACGGTGTAGGAATTACAACAGTTTGCATATGTGCCTCCCACTTGTTAAGGGACCAAAAGTAATGGGACAATTGGCTTCTCGGCTGTTCCATGGCCAGGTGTGTGTTATTCCCTCATTATCCCAATTACAATGAGCAGATAAAAGGTCCAGAGTTAATTTCAAGTGTGTTATTTGCATTTGGAATATGTTGCTGTCAACTGTCAAGATGAGATCCAAACAGCTGTCACTATCAGTGAAGCAAGCCATCATTAGGCTGAAAAAAAACAAAACAAACCCATCAGAGAGATAGCAAAAAAATTATGCGTGGCCAAAACAACTGTTTGGAACATACTTAAAAAGAAGGACTGCACCGGTGAGCTCAGCAACACCAAAAGACCTGGAAGATCACGGAAAACAAATGTGGTGAATGACCAAAGAATTCTTTCCCTGGTGAAGAAAACACCCTTCACAACAGTTGTCCAGATCAAGAACACTCTCCAGGAGGTAGGTGTATGTGTGTCAAAGTCAACAATCAAGAGAAGATTTCACCAGAGTGAATACAGAGGGTTCACCACAAGATGTAAACCATTGGTGAGCCTCAAAAACAGGAAGGCCAGATTAGAGTTTGCAACATCTAAAAAAGCCTTCACAGTTCTGGAACAACATCCTATGGACAGATGAGGCCAAGATCAACTTGAACCAGAGTGATGGGAAGAGAAGAGTATGGAGAAGGAAAGGAACTGCTCATGATCCTAAGCATACCACATCATCAGTGAAGCATGGTGGTGGTAGTGTCATGGCGTGGGCATGTATGGCTGCCAATGGAACTGCTTCTCTTGTATTTATTGATGATGTGACTGCTGACAAAAGCAGCAGGATGAATTCTAAAGTGTTTCGGGCAATATTATCTGCTTATATTCAGCCAAATGCTTCAGAACTCATTGAACGGCGCTTCACAGTGCAGATGGACAGTGACCCAAAGCAACCAAAGAGTTTTTTAAGAGAAAGATGTCGACTGTTATGCAATGGCCAAGTCAATCACCTGACCTGAATCCGATTGAGCATGCTTACACTTGCTGAAGACAAAACTGATGGGAAAATGCCCCAAGAACAAGCAGGAACTGAAGACCGTTGCAGTAGAGGCCTGGCAGACCATCACCAGGGATGAAACCCAGCGTCTGGTGATGTCTATGCGTTCCAGACTTCAGGCTGTAATTGACTGCAAAGGATTTGCAACCAAGTATTAAAAAGTGAAAGTTTGATTTATGATTATTATTCTGTCCCATTACTTTTGGTCCCTTAACAAGTGGGAGGCACATATGCAAACTGTTGTAATTCCTACACCATTCACCTGATTTGGATGTAAATACCCGCAAATTAAAGCTGACAGTCTGCAGGTAAAGCACATCTTGTTTGTTTCATTTCAAATCCATAGTAGTGGTGTATAGAGCCAAAAATGTTAGAATTGTGTCGATGTCCCAATATTTATGGACCTGACTGTATATAGAAGATGTATCACCACCATAAAAAAAGTGGATAGCTTTGTAAGTATAATTCCCCAAATATCTTACAGAAATATCTTGCAGCATTAAATGCTGGGGGATTTCAGCACAAGATCCACAAGATATTTGAATGCAGCAATAATGGAAAGGCTTATAAAAACCAGTACAAGCTAAATAAAGCATATCTGCTTGTATATTATGCAAATGATATTTTTTTTATTTACCTAAATAATTGATGTAAATAACAGTCAGCATAATTCTCATGTTATCATCTATTAAGAGTACAATTCAAATGTTATTGAACAAACCTCCTAATGATAATAGTATTTTTTTAAACATAAAAAACTTACAATGCTCTGTTCCAAATTATTACACACAGTAAGTTTCAAAACACTTCATAGGTTGTAAAGAACTGAAAATTGCCATTTGTTGTGTTTGCAGCATATTTACTGAAATCAAAAGCTATTTCAATCAAACTTTTAACAACATTTTAAATTTTTAAACATTTTAACAGGTCACACTACATTTAAAAATAGGACCCCTTATTTGATAGCAGCTTCACAAGTCTTGCATCCATTAAACTTGTGAGTTTTTGGACAGTTTCTGCTTGAATTTGTTTGCAAGATGTCAGAATAGCGCCTCCCCAGAGCTGCTGTTTGGATGTAAACTGCCTCCCACCCACATAGATATTTTGCTTGAGGATGCTCCAAAGGTTCTCAATAGGATTGAGGTCAGGGGAGGATGGAGGCCACACCATGACTTTCTCTTCTTTTATCCCCATAGCAGCCATTGAGGCAGAGGTATTCTTTGCAGCATGAGATGGTGCATTGTCATGCATGAAGATGATTTTATTACGGAAAGCATAGTTCTTCCTTCTGTACCAGGGAAGAAAGTGGTCAGTCAGAAACTCCACATACTTTGTAGAGGTCATCTTTACACCTTCGGGGACCCTTAAGGGGCCGACCAGCTCTCTTCCCATGATTTCGGACCAAAACATGACTCCACCACCGCCTTGCTGACGTTGCAGCCTTGTTGGAACAGGGTGGCCGTTCACCAACCATCCTCTACTCTATCCATCTGGACCATCCAGGGTTGCACGGCACTCATAACAGGACTGTTTGAAAATTAGTCTTCATGCATTTTTCTGCCCAATGCAGCCGTTTCTGCTTGTGAGCATTGGTTAGTGGTGACCGAATAGAAGGTTTATGCACAGTTGCAAGACTCTGGAGGACTCTACACCTTGATTTCTGTGGGACTCCAGAGGCACCAGCAGCTTCAAATATCTGTTTGCTGCTATGTATTGGTATTTTAGCAGCTGCTCTCTTGATCCGATGCATGGATCTGGCAGAAATCTCCCTCAAAGTGCTTTTATCTGCACAAACCCATCTGTGCTCTGAATCAGCCACAAATCTCTTAATAGTGCGATGATCACGATTAAGTTTTTGTGAAATATCTAATGTTTTCATACCTGGTCCAAGGCATTGAACTATTTCACTCTTTTCGGCAGCAGAGAGATCCTTTTTCTTCCCCATATTGCTTGAAAATGGTGCTCTGCTTAACCGCTTTACGTCCGCCCATAGGATATAAACGTCCTATGGGTGGACCTCTATTTCTGAAAGCACGTTTTAAAACGTCCTTTCAGAAATAGAAGCTGCACGCTAATCGTGCAGCTGCTGATCGGGTTGCCCGCTGTCAATGACAGCAGGGCAACCCTAAGACAAGGCAGGGACAGTGCCCAGGTGTCCCTGCCTTCCAGATCGTTGCAGACACAGCGCTCACCAAGCGCTGTGTATGCAGAGAAGGAAGCGCTATGCGCTTCCTGTTCCGGCCCGGCGGTCATGTGACCGCCGTGACCAGAGTGTGCAGGAGCTGTGTGAGGTCTCTCACAGATCTCGATCAGCCCTGCTCTGAGGCTGTACAGCGCTGGATTGCTGCTGTACAGTCTCTCTAGGGGTGTATTTGTCCTCTAACTGGGGCTACTATGTCAGCCCCAGTTACAGGAGAAATCAACTGTGAAAAAAAAAAAAAAATTGTGAAGTAAATGTCCCCCAGAGGTCTTGTATGACCTTATGGGGGACGAAAAGTGTAAAATAAAAAAAATAAAAGGTTGAAAATAAAAAAATAAGTCCCTAAGTAAGGAATGAAAAAAAAAAGTTAAAAATAGAAAAAATTAAAAAAAGTATACATATTAGGTATTGCCGCGTCCGTAAAAACCAGCTCTATAAAAATATCACATGACCTAACCCCTCGGGTGAACACCGTAAAAAAAAAAAAAAAAAAACTGTGTCAAAACAAGCAATTTTTGTCACCTTGCATCACAAAAGGTGCAACACCAAGTGATCAAAAACGCGTATGTCCCACAAAATAGTACCAATAAAACCGTCACCTCATCCCGCAAAAAATGAGCCCCTACATAAGAAAATCTCTCAAAAAATAAAAAAACTATAGCTCTCAGAACATGGACACATTAAAACATAATTTTTTTGTTTCAAAAATGCTATTATTGTGTAAAACTTTAATAAATGAGAAAAAGTATACATATTAGGTATCGCCACGTCCGTAACAATCTGCTCTATAAAAATGTCACTTGACTGAACCCCTCAGGTGAACGCTGTAAAAATAAATAAATAGAAACTGTGCTAAAACAACCAATTTTTTGGTCACCTTGCCCCATAAAGTGTTATAATGAATGATCAAAAAATCATATGTACCCAAAAATAGTACTAATAAAACTGGCACCTTATCCCCTAGTTTCCAAAATGGGGTCACTTCTTGGGAGTTTCTACTGTAAGGGTGCATCAGGGGCTTCTAATGGGACATGACATCTAAAAACCATGTGGAGTTCCTTTCCTTCTGCGCCCTGCCGTGTGCCCATACAGCAGTTTATGACCACATGTGGGGTGTTTCTGTAAACCGCAGAATCTGGGTAATAAATATTGAGTTTTGTTTGGCTGTTAACCATCGATGTGTTAAAGAAAAAAAATGATTAAAATGGAAAATCTGCCAAAAAAGTGAAATTTAAAAATTTGATCTCCATTTTCCTTTAATTCTTGTGGAACGCCTAAAGGGTTAACAAAGTTTGTAAAATCGGTTTTGAATACCTTGAGGGGTGTAGTTTCTACAATAGGGTCATTTATGGGGGTATCCACTATGTAGGCCCCACAAAGTGACTTCAGACCTGAACTGGTCCTTAAAAAGTGGGTTTTGGCAATTTTCTTAAAAATTTGAAGAATTGCTTCTAAACTTCTAAGCCTTCTAACGTCCTAAAAAAATAAAATGACATTTCCAAAATGATGCCAACATAAAGTAGACATATGGGGAATGTTAAATAATAAATATTTTATGAGGTATCACTTTCTGTTTTAAAAGCAGAGAAATTGAAATTTAGAAAATTGCGAATTTTTCAAATTTTTGGGTAAATTTGGGATTTTTTCATAAATAAAGGTGAAATATTTTGACTCAAATTTATGACTATCATGAAGTACAATGTGTCACGAGAAAACAATCTCTGAATGACTTGGATAAATAAAGGCGTTCCAAAGTTATTACCACATAAAGTGAGATATGTCAGTTTTGCAAAATTTGGCCTGGTCAGGAAGGGGGCAAATGGCCCAGATGGCAGGTGGTTAATAATGTGAAACACCCTCCTTTAGTAGTTTTCCCTTAAATTGGGCTCACCTGGCAATCTAATTATCACAGGTGTACGAGATTGTTTTCAGTGATTAAAAGAGCCCTGAGACACAATGCCATCCATGAGTTAAACTGAAAAACAAAATATTTAATCTTTGTGACACTTAAATAGAATTTGCATAATAATTTGGAACAAGGTGTACATTTATATATACCATATTTTTTGCCCTATAAGATGCACCGGCCCATAAGACGCACCTAGGTTTTTGAGGAGGAAAATAAGAAAAAAAAAATTTTAACCAAAAGGTGTGCTTTTGGTGGATTTTGAACTAATGGTGGTCTGTGCATGACACTACTATGGGGGATCTGTGGATGGCACTGTTATGGGGGATCTGTGGGTGGCACTGTTATGGGGGGATCTGTGGATGGCACTGTTATGGGGGGATCTGTGGATGGCACTGTTATGGGGGATCTGTGGATGGCACTGTTATGGGGGGATCTGAGGGGGGCACTGTTATGGGGGGATCTGTGGATGGCACTGTTATGGAGGGGTGATCTGTGGATGGCACTGTTATGGGGGGATCTGTGGATGGCACTGTTATGGGGGGGATGTAAAGTGGCAGAATTCGCCCCATAAGACGCAGGGGCATTTTCCACCCACTTTTGGGGGGGGGGGAGTGCATCTTATGGGGTGAAAATACGGTATGTTAGCTGTCTAAGTTCAATCTGTATTTTAAAACTTTTTCTGAAACGTATTATATACAACTCAGATTCAAAAATCTGAATGCAATGATTTGCAAATCTCATAGACCTATATAATATTCACAATAGATCATAGAACACATATCAGATGTTGAAAGTGAGACATTTTGTCATTTCATGAAAAAATTATCTAATTTAGAACTTGATGGCAGCAACATATAAAAAAAAGTGGGGCAAGGGCAACAAAAGGCTGGAAAAGTAGGTGGTACTAATAAAAAAACACACATGACTGGGTATAAAAAAAAAGAAATGTAAGAGAGGCAGAGACCCTCAGAAGCAAAGAAAAGCTGCATCTAAAAATTGTTCCTCAACATAAAATTGTGAAGACTGAATATCACACCACCTACAGTATAGAGCAAGAGAAGCTGAGCAGCATGATATATACATGTGAAACTCGAAAAATTAGAATATCGTGCAAAAGTCCATTTATTTCAGTAATGCAACATAAAAGGAATTGCATTAATGCAGCTTAAAATTAGAATTTTGTGAAAAGGTTCAATATTCTAGGCTCAAAGTGTCACACTCTAGTCAGCTAATTAATCCATACCCCCTGAGCAAAGGGGACCTGAGATTGTGACTTTGGGGTTTCATAAGCTGTAAGCCATAATCATCCAAATTATAACAAATAAAGGCTTGAAATATCTCGCTTTGCATGTGATGAATCTATCTCATATATTAGTTTTCACCTTTTAAGTTGGATTACTGAAATAAATCAACTTTTCACAATATTCAAATTTTTCTAAATTCACCTGTAGAATTGTGGGGAAAGATGCAATAAAACTAGCAATTTTATTCATTTAAATCTCTGCTCTGCTTTCTGCGCTCTAGACCAGTGACTCTCAACCTGCAGTACACGCACCAGGTTAAGGGAGTAAGCAGGAAGGCCTCCCGACATTGAACTGTATCGCCGCATATCAACTGTAAGGCAGGGTTACAGTTGAATGCTGAGGCAGGGCACGGTAGCAATGTCTTCCAGCCCTGCCATTCACTCTGACAGGCTTCAGACCTAGTGCCCGTGGCTTATCAGAGGCTGCTGCAGGCAATTTCATCACTGTGACCAGCTGAGCCAAGCTGCAGGCAGCTCAGGCCGCAGACCGGAAGGGCTCTGTGTCCTGCACCGCATCGGAGACCGTGGCAAAGAGGTGTGCATTTGGGTTTCTTATTTTTGTTTGGCAGCATGCTGTTGGGCCACTATAGGTTGGGGGGGGGGGGGTAATTATTATAAATGGGGTGGTACTATGGGTACATTATTAATACAGGTGGCAGTATAAGGGTGGAATTTTGTTTGTCTTATGGCACACATTATAATGGGGCATTAGTACTACTGGGGGCACCATAAGGGGGGATTTTTTTTCTAATGGCAGCACTATAAGGTGACAGTAGTGCTACAGGCAGAACTATAAGGGGTCATTTTTTCTACTGGGGCACTATAATGGGACATTTTTCTACTGGCAAATATCATGGGAGATTTATTAGCACTGGGGGCACTATAAGACGGCTTTTTTTTTCTACTGGGACATTATTATGGGGGCACTATAGGCATTACTACTTATAAGGGCACAATTATTACTGAGGACATTTTGGTGGGCTCTGCTACTAATGGGGACATTATAGGGGAATTTTTACTGCTTGGGACATTATGGTGGGCTCTGCTACTACACTATGGGGCACATTATTGCTACTACAGGCACTATAGAGGCATTATTACTAGTGTTGGGCGAGCATGCTCGGCCGAACACTAGTTCGGCTCGAGTATCACGATGCTCGGCACATCGCGGTGTTCGGCCGAATACCGCATGTGCTCGAGCATGATGCTCGAGTCTCCTCCCCGCACCTTTGTTGGCTGCTACTCAGCCAATAAGCGTGCAGGTAAGTACTGCCATTCACTGTAATCCTGTAGCCATGTTGGCTGCTGGCATTACAGTGATTGGCTGCCCAGAACGCGTCATCGGGTGCTATATAGCACCCGATGACACGTGTTCGGCTCAATATTAGTCAGGGAGAGCTGGAGAGCAGAGTGGAGAGATAGTGTACAGATTGAAATAGCAATATTTTTGTTTTTATACTGTACTTGTTATAGTCCCAAAAGTTCTTTTAAGGACTATTGTGTGTGGCAGCAATATATATTTTTAGCCCAACTTGCACTGAATTGCTAAAACTTGTTAGAGACCCAAAAGTCCTTTTAAGGCTACTTTCACACTAGCGTTTGTCTTTTCCGGCATAGAGTTCCATCACAAGGGCTCTATACCGGAAAAGAACTGATCAGAATGCAATAGGATAAAACTGAATGGAGAGTAATCCGTTCAGGATGCATCAGGATGTCTTCAGTTCAGTCATTTTGACTGATCAGGCAAAAGAGAAAACCATAGCATGCTACGGTTTTATCTCCCGCGAAAAAAACTCAAGACTTGCCTGAATGCCGGATCCAGCATTTTTTTCCAAAGGAATGTATTAGTTCAAAATACCAGAATGCCGGATACGTTCTTCCGGTCTGCGCATGAGCAGACCGAAAAAAAGGTGAAAAAAATAAATATCGGATCCGTTTTGCCGGATGACACCGCATTTGAATGAATTTTTTTGACTGATCAGGCATTTTTAAGACTGATCAGGATTATAATCAGTCTTACTAATGCTATCAGTTGACATACCTTTTGCCGGATCAGGCAGGCAGTTCCGGTGGCTGGCCAATCGCAGCGCACAGCTCACAGCCTGGGAGGTTTTTTCTCCCAGGCTGTGAGCTGTGCGCTGCGATTGGCCAGCGCTGCAGCCTAGGAGGGGGAGACGCCCACAGGACAAGGGAAGACCCGCCTACTATAACTTACTGAGCGAAGATACCGGAGGACATAACAGGAGAACGGAGCGGCGCCCGGGGATAATAGTAAGTGCAGTGAGATCCCCTGGGCGCCGCTCTATATGGCAGCATACTCAGTTCACATAGTTTATACAAGTGAAAGGTCCTCTTTAAGGTGTGCGCATCCTAAATACCAGTGACATTTGGCCTTGTCCAAAATAGATAAGGAAAGAGAATGTGTTTATCAGAGGAGACATCACTGGATGTAAGAAGTATGTGGTACTGTATTCTCCTGTATGTTTGGTAACACAGAATGTAATTTAAAAAGTTATCTGATAGCTGTCATTTTGAAAGGAAGATTAGTGCTGCATGCTACACCATTCATGCTGTCAACTGTACTGACAGAGACTTAGAACAGAGCTTATGCGTGAGGGTGAGAATAGCCTTATTTTGCTAACATTTATCAATGTTTGCTTCCTTGTGGGTACTCAGTTTGAACTTCTTTCACTAGGGGGTACTTGGAGTAAAAAGGTTGAAAACCACTGCTCTAGATGCCCTATTTGGCTGTTATCAGTGATTGATAGCATTCTGTGGGCAACTGTGTATTCAGAAATGGCTGTCCGTCGCTGATAGCTATACACAGGGGAGGCGATATCAGTGATTAGTAGCATTCTCTGTGTAAGTGTTGTGGGGGTTCGCTCTGGTAGACAGGACAAGCGGGTGCAGTATAGAGGCAAAGACACGTTTGTAACTCAAAAACTGCAGTGTTTATTCACACTAGTTGCAGGTTCACAGTATGACAGTCCACTTTCAGTATTGGTGCTAGTTCACACCCAAAACAGTTCATACAGAAAAACATTCACCTTTGATCCTGGGTGTTTAATCCACACCCGGCTGAATGCTCAGCCTCAGAAAGTCCACCTGCAGGCTTTAGGCGGCCTGCTCGCCGGACACACTGTCTTCAGCTTTCAGCCCACACACAGGCCTGAGATCTCAGCAGAGTTTCAAACAGCTCCAGTGTCAGAGAGTAGTAATCCACCCACCTGAGACTGCTGGCTGTTTTTTATAGGCCTGTCAAAACCCGGCCTGGACCGTGGGGAGTAGTCACCCCCCTAGCGCTTTGACTACTCCCAGTAAGAGCCGTCCCAGATCAGCTATTTACAGCCATACTAGATAGCAAGGTGTTACACATCAACTGCTGCTGACACATGAAAACTGGCTCTTACTCCACCGAGGCCAGGAACCTCGGTGACACATACCTATCATTCACGATGATTCCTTGTACCTTCTTATAGTGTATATACAAAGATAGCTGTCAGTCACTGATAGCTGTACACAGGGGAGCTGTTATCAGTGATTGATAGCTTTCTTTGTGTAAGTGTGTATACATAGAGCTGTCAGTTACTGATAGCTGTACACAGGGGAGGTGTTATCAGTGATTGATAGCATTCCCTGCGTAAGTGTGTATACAGAAGATAGCTGTCAGTCACTGATAGCTGTACACAGAGGAGGTGTTATCAGTGATTAAAAGGCATTCTCTGTGTAAGTATGTATACATAGATAGCTGTCAGTCACTGATAGCTGTATATGGGGGAGGTGTTATCAGTGATTGATAGTATTCTCTGTATAAGTGTGTATATATAAATAGCTGTCAGTCACAGGGATAGTTGTACACAGGGAGGTGTTATCAGTGATTGAGAACATTCCCTGTGTAAGTGTGTATACGGAGATAGTTGTTAGTCACCGATAGCTGTACACAGGGGAGGTGTTATCAGTGATTGATAGAATTCTCAGTGTAAGTGTGTATACATATATAGCTGTCAGTCCCCGATAGGTGTACACAGGGGAGATGTTATCAGTGATAGCATTCTCTGTGTAAGTGTATATACATAGATATCTGTCAGTCACTAATAGCTGTATGCGGGGGAGGTGTTATCAGTGATTGATGGCTTTCTCTCTGTAAGTGTGTATACAGAGATAGTTGTCAGTCACTGAGAGTTGTACACAGGGAAGGTGTTATCAGAGATTGATAGCATTCACTGTGTAAGTGTGTATACATAGATAGCTGTTAGTCACTGATAACTTTACATGGGCAAGGTGTTATCTGTGACTGATAGCATTCTCTGTGCAAGTGTGTATTTAAAAATAGCTGTCAAAAGACAGCCCTCGATTGCAAATGTTCTCAGAAAAAGCAGAGCCATAATTGTTTAAATCGTAAGTTTTACTGAATCTTTTCCCACAAAACTATATATCAATCTGCTCAGCTTCCCCTGCTCTATAACATGCCGCCTGCAGATTGCAATGCATTTCATGGTGACAGCATCCTAAATACCTGATACCGGCTTTTTTCCTCGTACAGATACTGTACATCATCCAGGCTGTGTTAAGCTCCACCAGTTGGCAATATGAGAACAACATTGTCATCGGACATATGCTTTTATTAGTATCAAGTGTACAAAAAAACTTAAGCGTCCTGCTTTCAGTATAAACAAAACATAACCATTGGTTGTATCGGGACATGAATATAGAAGAAGCAGCATTTGCAGTGTTAACCACTTCCCGCAACTGTAACGCCGAAAGGCGTCATTGCGGCGGCTCCCCCAGGCTACGCTAACGCCAATAGGCGTCATCTCGCGTGAGCCGAGATTTCCTGTGAACGCGCGCACACAGGCGCGCGCGCTCACAGGAACGGAAGGTAAGAGAGTTGATCTCCAGCCTGCCAGCGGCGATCGTTCGCTGGCAGGCTGGAGATGTGTTTTTTTTAACCCCTAACAGGTATATTAGACGCTGTTTTGATAACAGCGTCTAATATACCTGCTACCTGGTCCTCTGGTGGTCCCCTTTGTTTGGATCGACCACCAGAGGACACAGGTAGCTCAGTAAAGTAGCACCAAGCACCACTACACTACACTACACCCCCCCCCCGTCACTTATTAACCCCTTATTAGCCCCTGATCACCCCATATAGACTCCCTGATCACCCCCCTGTCATTGATCACCCCCCTGTCATTGATCACCCCCCTGTAAAGCTCCATTCAGACGTCCGCATGATTTTTACGGATCCACTGATAGATGGATCGGATCCGCAAAACGCATCCGGACGTCTGAATGAAGCCTTACAGGGGCGTGATCAATGACTGTGGTGATCACCCCATATAGACTCCCTGATCACCCCCCTGTCATTGATTACCCCCCTGTCATTGATCACCCCCCTGTAAAGCTCCATTCAGACGTCCGCATGATTTTTACGGATCCACTGATAGATGGATCGGATCCGCAAAACGCATCCGGACGTCTGAATGAAGCCTTACAGGGGCATGATCAATGACTGTGGTGATCACCCCATATAGACTCCCTGATCACCCCCCTGTAAAGCTCCATTCAGATGTCCGCATGATTTTTACGGATCCACTGATAGATGGATCGGATCCGCAAAACGCATCCGGACGTCTGAATGAAGCCTTACAGGGGCATGATCAATGATTGTGGTGATCACCCCATATAGACTCCCTGATCACCCCCCTGTCATTGATTACACCCCTGTCATTGATCACCCCCCTGTAAAGCTCCATTCAGATGTCCGCATGATTTTTACAGATGCACTGATAGATGGATCGGATCCGCAAAACGCATACGGACGTCTGAATGAAGCCTTACAGGGGCATGATCAATGACTGTGGTGATCACCCCCCTGTCATTGATTACCCCCCTGTAAAGCTCCATTCAGATGTCCGCATGATTTTTACGGATGCACTGATAGATGGATCGGATCCGCAAAACGCATCCGGACGTCTGAATGAAGCCTTACAGGGGCATGATCAATGACTGTGGTGATCACCCCCCTGTCATTGATTACCCCCCTGTAAAGCTCCATTCAGATGTCCGCATGATTTTTACGGATGCACTGATAGATGGATCGGATCCGCAAAACGCATCCGGACGTCTGAATGAAGCCTTACAGGGGCGTGATCAATGACTGTGGTTATCACCCCATATAGACTCCCTGATCACCCCCCTGTCATTGATTACACCCCTGTCATTGATCACCCCCCTGTAAAGCTCCATTCAGATGTCCGCATGATTTTTACGGATCCACTGATAGATGGATCGGATCCGCAAAACGCATCCGGACGTCTGAATGAAGCCTTACAGGGGCGTGATCAATGACTGTGGTGATCACCCCATATAGACTCCCTGATCACCCCCCTGTCATTGATTACCCCCCTGTCATTGATTACCCCCCTGTAAAGCTCCATTCAGACGTCCGCATGATTTTTACGGATCCACTGATAGATGGATCGGATCCGCAAAACGCATCCGGACGTCTGAATGAAGCCTTACAGGGGCATGATCAATGACTGTGGTGATCACCCCATATAGACTCCCTGATCACCCCCCTGTCATTGATCACCCCCCTGTAAAGCTCCATTCAGATGTCCGCATGATTTTTACGGATGCACTGATAGATGGATCGGATCCGCAAAACGCATACGGACGTCTGAATGAAGCCTTACACGGGCGTGATCAATGACTGTGGTTATCACCCCATATAGACTCCCTGATCACCCCCCTGTCATTGATCACCCCCCCTGTCATTGATCACCCCCCCTGTCATTGATCACCCCTCTGTCAGGCTCCATTCAGACATTTTTTTGGCCCAAGTTAGCGGAATTATTATTATTTTTTTCTTACAAAGTCTCATATTCCACTAACTTGTGTCAAAAAAAAAAATCTCACATGAACTCACCATACCCCTCACGGAAACCAAATGCGTAAAATTTTTTAGACATTTATATTCCAGACTTCTTCTCACGCTTTAGGGCCCCTAGACTGCCAGGGCAGTATAAATACCCCACATGTGACCCCATTTCGGAAAGAAGACACCCCCAGGTATTCCGTGAGGGGCATATTGAGTCCATGAAAGATTGAAATTTTTGTCCCAAGTTAGCGGAACGGGAGACTTTGTGAGAAACAAATTAAAAATATCAATTTCCGCTAACTTGTGCCAAAAAAAAAAAATTTCTATGAACTCGCCATGCCCCTCATTGAATACCTTGGGGTGTCTTCTTTCCAAAATGGGGTCACATGTGGGGTATTTATACTGCCCTGGCATTCTAGGGGCCCCAAAGCGTGAGAAGAAGTCTGGTATCCAAATGTCTAAAAATGCCCTCCTAAAAGGAATTTGGGCCCCTTTGCGCATCTAGGCTGCAATAAAGTGTCACACATCTGGTATCGCCGTACTCAGGAGAAGTTGGGGAATGTGTTTTGGGGTGTCATTTTACATATACCCATGCTGGGTGAGAGAAATATCTTGGTCAAATGCCAACTTTGTATAAAAAAAATGGTAAAAGTTGTCTTTTGCCAAGATATTTCTCTCACCCAGCAAGGGTATATGTAAAATGACACCCCAAAACACATTCCCCAACTTCTCCTGAATACGGCGATACCACATGTGTGACACTTTTTTGCAGCCTAGGTGGGCAAAGGGGCCCATATTCCAAAGAGCACCTTTAGGATTTCACAGGTCATTTACCTACTTACCACACATTAGGGCCCCTGGAAAATGCCAGGGCAGTATAACTACCCCACAAGTGACCCCATTTTGGAAAGAAGACACCCCAAGGTATTCCGTGAGGGGCATGGCAAGTTCCTAGAATTTTTTATTTTTTGTCACAAGTTAGTGGAAAATGCTGATTTTTTATTTTATTTTTTTTTTCATACAAAGTCTCATATTCCACTAACTTGTGACAAAAAATAAAAACTTCCATGAACTCACTATGCCCATCAGCGAATACCTTGGGGTCTCTTCTTTCCAAAATGGGGTCACTTGTGGGGTAGTTATACTGCCCTGGCATTCTAGGGGCCCAAATGTGTGGTAAGGAGTTTGAAATCAAATTCTGTAAAAAATGACCTGTGAAATCCGAAAGGTGCTCTTTGGAATATGGGCCCCTTTGCCCACCTAGGCTGCAAAAAAGTGTCACACATCTGGTATCCCCGTACTCAGGAGAAGGTGGGGAATGTGTTTTGGGGTGTCATTTTACATATACCCCTGCTGGGTGAGAGAAATATCTTGGCAAAAGACAACTTTTCCCATTTTTTTATACAAAGTTGGCATTTGACCAAGATATTTATCTCACCCAGCATGGGTATATGTAAAAAGACACCCCAAAACACATTCCTCAACTTCTCCTGAATACAGAGATACCAGATGTGTGACACTTTTTTGCAGCCTAGGTGGGCAAAGGGGCCCATATTCCAAAGAGCACCTTTCGGATTTCACAGGTCATTTTTTACAGAATTTGATTTCAAACTCCTTACCACACATTCGGGCCCCTAGAATGCCAGGGCAGTATAACTACCCCACAAGTGACCCCATTTTGAAAAGAAGAGACCCCAAGGTATTCGCTGATGGGCATAGTGAGTTCATGGAAGTTTTTATTTTTTGTCACAAGTTAGTGGAATATGAGACTTTGTATGAAAAAAAATAAAAAAAAATAAAATCATCATTTTCCACTAACTTGTGACAAAAAATAAAAAATTCTAGGAACTTGCCATGCCCCTCACGGAATACCTTGGGATGTCTTCTTTCCAAAATGGGGTCACTTGTGGGGTAGTTATACTGCCCTGGCATTCTAGGGGCCCGAATGTGTGGTAAGGAGTTTGAAATCAAATTCTGTAAAAAATGACCTGTGAAATCCGAAAGGTGCTCTTTGGAATATGGGCCCCTTTGCCCACCTAGGCTGCAAAAAAGTGTCACACATCTGGTATTGCCGTACTCAGGAGAAGGTGGGGAATGTGTTTTGGGGTGTCATTTTACATATACCCATGCTGGGTGAGAGAAATATCTTGGCAAAAGACAACTTTTCCCATTTTTTTATACAAAGTTGGCATTTGACCAAGATATTTATCTCACCCAGCATGGGTATATGTAAAATGACACCCCAAAACACATTCCTCAACTTCTCCTGAGTACGTAGATACCAGATGTGTGACACTTTTTTGCAGCCTAGGTGGGCAAAGGGGCCCACATTCCAAAAGCACCTTTCGGATTTCACAGGTCATTTTTTACAGAATTTGATTTCAAACTCCTTACCACACATTTGGGCCCCTAGAATGCCAGGGCAGTATAACTACCCCACAAGTGACCCCATTTTGGAAAGAAGAGACCCCAAGGTATTTCGTGATGGGCATAGTGAGTTCATAGAAGTTTTTATTTTTTGTCACAAGTTAGTGGAATATGAGACTTTGTAGGAAAAAAAAATAAATAAAAAAAAATCATCATTTTCCGCTAACTTGTGACAAAAAATAAAAAGTTCTATGAACTCACTATGCCCATCAGCGAATACCTTAGGGTGTGTACTTTCCGAAATGGGGTCATTTGTGGGGTGTTTGTACTGTCTGGGCATTGTAGAACCTCAGGAAACATGACAGGTGCTCAGAAAGTCAGAGCTGCTTCAAAAAGCGGAAATTCACATTTTTGTACCATAGTTTGTAAACGCTATAACTTTTACCCAAACCATTTTTTTTTTACCCAAACATTTTTTTTTTATCAAAGACATGTAGAACAATAAATTTAGAGAAAAATTTATATATGGATCTCGTTTTTTTTTGCAAAATTTTACAACTGAAAGTGAAAAATGTCATTTTTTTGCAAAAAAATCGTTAAATTTCGATTAATAACAAAAAAAGTAAAAATGTCAGCAGCAATGAAATACCACCAAATGAAAGCTCTATTAGTGAGAAGAAAAGGAGGTAAAATTCATTTGGGTGGTAAGTTGCATGACCGAGCAATAAACGGTGAAAGTAGTGTAGTGCCGATTTGTAAAAAAGGGCCTGGTCTTTAGGGGGGTATAAACCTGTGGTCCTTAAGTGGTTAAGACACATGAGTGTTTGTATACAGAATTTTTTATAATATGTTTTATCTAGTTTTTAATCCCATAAACAATTATCATGACAAACAAATAAAGAATACAACCCAATTAGTGTTACTGAAGCACAACACTTTGCAAGCAATCTTGCAATTTGTGGTTTCCAGCAGTAATTAGCAAAAACACACATTGCTTTAATCTTTGATTGACTGTATAGTCAATACCTAGCTGACCTTGTCAATAATGATTTAGATGGTCATCACATTTTAAGGGGTTGTGCAGTGGGTTAATATTGATGATCTATCCTCAGGGTTGAATGGGACAAGCAGTTGTAATTACGCTGCGCTGCCTCTACAATTGAGACGATGCGCAGGTAATTTTGACAAGGAAGTGGTGCTTGCACTACTGCTGATACCCCTTTAAACAGCTGATCGACGGGCGCCTGACAAGTCATCACTATTAATCCACTGCACAACTCCTTTAAACCATGCAATAAATTCTGATTAAAAACCATATACAGAAGACAATAGCAGCTACAATTCGTTCTACAATTTTATTAATTGCACTATTTTATATACATCCATTATGTGTCATGGACCAAAAAATGCAATGCACGCTGGCTGAAAAGTAAAATATATAACTTTACTGTACCGTCTTTTTGCATAGACATGTACCTTTTATTTCTCTTTTTGAACAGAGGGATAAGTATGACAATTTTTGTGACATTTATTTATATTAGGGCTGGCCAACCTGCGGCTCTCAAGCTGTTGTAAAACTACAATTCCCACCAGTCCCTGCTGTAGGTTGATAGCTGTATCTTTGTGAAATTGACTAGCAGTGTGCTGTTACTTGTAGTTCTACTAATCACATCGTGTTTCAGCCAAGGTAGCGTGCACTTGCGTTCTCAAATTTACTTATTATGGAGGTGATGGTTCGTTTGTTTTTATTTCCTATTGTCACTGCCACTAGGAGGTGGCGCCCCCAGCTGGTGAGTTTGAACCGTGCACCACCGCCCATTTACCATGTGCTTTTAATTAGAAAGATTGTATAGCTGACAGCCTTGGAGAGGCATGTGTAGGATATAGCTGGGTGCTACTTTGCCCAGATTGTAGGCTGTAAGCCTAGGAGAGGCATGTTAGAGTAGGCCCCATCTGATTAGAAGCTCAATTATATGCGCAAAGAGCTTCTAACTGCTCTTGCAGTAAGTATGGCCACCAAGCAGCTTATTCTTCATTTAGTATTTGCTTATATCTTTGTGCCATTGACTAGCAGTATGATGTTACCTGTAGTTCTACTAATCACATTGTGTTTCAGCCAAGGTAGCATGCACCTGCGTTCTAAAATTTACTTATTATGGAGGTGCTGGTTCGTTTGTTTTTCTTTCCGATAGCTGTAAGCAGTCTGGGCATGCTGGGAGTTGTAGTTTTGCAACAGCTGGAGAGCCGCTCGTTGCCCATCCCTGATTTATATTAATGGGATGTTCTACTTGTTGAGCAAAAATGGAAGACCCCCTACAGTAACCTACACTTATATAAACACACCCTCATCTGATAAATACTCATATTATCTTAACATTATGGGGAACTCTGCATTGTACCATTCCTGTTTTATTTTTCCTGGAAATGGTATGTATACATTGACAACAGGATTCACCTTGTTAATGACATGTGTCCCTCACTGTCTAATCAGTCTTGACAGCCTATGGACGCATCCCATCGACGTGATGAATGGTAATGACAGAGGAATGAAACACTGCAGATGTACCCTAGTTGCTTTGTTCACGTGGAATGTACTGCAGTAAGGCCTCATTCACACATACGTGGACCACGGTCCATGAAAACCTGTCCTGCTGAGTGCACGAGCACACGGCGTCATTGGTTGCTATGACGCCATGCGCTTCGTCCCGCCGCCGCTGTACAGCAATACACTCGTGTAGATCTTATGAGTGTATTACTATACAGTGGAGGCGGCACGAAGCGCACGGCTTCTTAGCAACCAATGACGCCGTGCGCTCGTGCACTCAGCAGGATGGCAGGCCGGGTTTTCACTGACCGTGGTCCATGAAAATCCACGTATGTGTGAATGAGGCCTTACTAAAACAGTCGTGTCAGAAGCCCTGACATGTTCTCCTATAAGCTATTGCTGGAATTAAGTTCAGACAACCTTAAAATCTCCAACGCAAAACTCTTAATGCCCCATCATTGAGTTCAGGAGAATGATAGCATTGTGTCAGAGGAATGGTGAACTGTGTCATAGGTTTGTCCTACTGGGTCTTAATGGGTTGTGGTGATTTATAGAGTGCTAAATTAATTTAGCAATCAGTGGGCATCTGAGCTCAAGAAACCATATCGATGTATCTACTGAATTGTCTCTGGTTTTGTTAAATGTAATAAGATGAATTACCACTTTAATGTTCTCCAAAGTGAAGTCAGGAGTATATCTATAGAAGGTTCAGCGGTAGTAGTTTGCTGAAAAACAAGACACCAGTATTATAGATGGTACATGGTGGGGCAGGGTGGGTCCTGTTACTGTTACTACTTTGAGGGAACACTGTTTTGGAATAATGAGTCCAACAAAGGTCCTATTAATTAAATGTACTAATGATTACATTTATACTGTATATTTGCAATATATGTAAAATTATATTTATGTTTTTGTTGTTGTTTTTTCCAGTTTGTTTTATTTCTTCTAGAGAACAGGAAACATCAAGGTTTGTATGCAGTTCTTGCACTGATATTGACTAAATGAAGCCTGAAATGAAAACAATATTCATTTTTCTTCTAAGCCTGACACAAAGTTTATGTTTGTCAGACTGTAAATATCCAAGCCTAAATATTCCCTTTGATTTTTGCAAAGTCCATTAAAATGAACAAACAGATTCTCCAAACAGTGCAGAGAAAGCAAACAACAAATATAGAAGCTCTCAGATATTAGAGCGAGTTACTAAGATTAAAGGGTTTATTTTTTCTGTTCCCGGCAAAATGAAACATTTTTAAATTAAAAGTGATGTCCCCCAAATATTGCTGAATTGTATGGTTTTTGGGGACAAGAGTGTGCACTGAATTAAAATCATAACTTTGGACAATATACTGTTCAAAATGGGTTGGTAAACAGTTGGTCATGGGTTAGTAAAAACATAAAGGAAAAAAATCCAATAATACATATTCCAGACAGAGAACATAAACACAAGTTAAGGCTAGGTTCACAACACCATCAGGCTATATGCTACATGCCTAGACTCAGGGCCGGTGTTACGGGGGGGGGGGGCAAACTGGGCAATTGCCCAGGGCCCTGATCCTCTAAATGGACTCCCTGCTTCAGTCCAGGCAGATCATTCAACAGTCGAGACTCCAGAGTGGGGAATTTCCCGGCTTAAGAGTCCCTGCTCTGACTCCATATATAGATGTGTCCATATATGGAGTCAGTGTTATGAACATGAAAGGGGTATTCCCAAGCATGGTCACTATGCTTGGGGACACCCTGTGTATATACAGTTGCAAGAAAAAGTATGTGAACCCTTTGGAATGATATGGATTTCTGCACAAATTGGTCATAAAATGTGATCTGATCTTCATCTAAGTCACAACAATAGACAATCACAGTCTGCTTAAACTAATAACACACAAAGAATTAAATGTTACCATGTTTTTATTGAACACACCATGTAAACATTCACAGTGCAGGTAGAAAAAGTATGTGAACTCCTAGACTAATGACATCTCCAAGAGCTAATTGGAGTAAGGTGTCAGCCAACTGGAGTCCAATCAATGAGATGAGATTGGAGGTGTTGGTTACAGCTGCCCTGCCCTATAAAAAACACACACCAGTTCTGGGTTTGCTTTTCACAAGAAGCATTGCCTGATGTGAATGATGCCTCGCACAAAAGAGCTTTCAGAAGACCTACGATTAAGAATTGTTGACTTGCATAAAGCTGGAAAGGGTTATAAAAGTATCTCCAAAAGCCTTGCTGTTCATCAGTTTACGGTAAGACAAATTGTCTATAAATAGAGAAAGTTCAGCACTGCTGCTACTCTCCCTAGGAGTGGCCGCCCTGTAAAAATAACTGCAAGAACCCAGCGCAGACTGTACAGTGAGGTGAAGAAGAATCCTAGAGTGTCAGCAAAAGACTTACAAAAGTCTCTGGCATATGCTAACATCCCTGTTAGCGAATCTACAATACGTAAAACACTAAATAAGAATGGATTTCGTGGGAGGATACCAGAGAGGAAGCCATTGCTGTCCAAAATAAACATTGCTGTACATTTACAGTTTGCACAAGAGCACCTGGATGTTCCACAGCAGTACTGGCAAAATATTCTGTGGACAGATGAAACCAAAGTGGAGTTGTTTGGAAGAAACACACAACACTATGTGTGGAGAAAAAGAGGCACAGCACACCAACATCAAAACCTCATCCCAACTGTGAAGTATGGTGGTGGCGGCATCAGGGTTTGTGGCTGCTTTGCTGCATCAGGGCCTGGACGGGTTGATATCATCGAAGGAAAAATGAATTCCCAAGTTTATCAAGACATTTTGCAGGAGAATTTATGGCCATCTGTCCACCAGCTGAAGCTCAACAGAAGATGGGTGTTGCAACAGGACAACCACCCAAAGCATAGAAGTAAATCAACAGAATGGCTTAAACAGAAGAAAATACAACTTCTGGAGTGGCCCAGTCAGAGTCCTGACCTCAACCCGTTTGAGATGCTGTGGCATGACCTCAAGAAAGCGATTCACACCAGACATCCCAAGAATATTGCTGAACTGAAACAGTTCTGTAAAGAGGAATGGTCAAGAATTACTCCTGACCGTTGTGCAAGTCTGATCTGCAACTACAGGAAACGTTTGGTTGAAGTTATTGCTGCCAAAGGATCAGTTATTAAATCCAAGGGTTCACATACTTTTTCCACCTGCACTGTGAATGTTTACATGGTGTGTTCAATAAAAACATGGCAACATTAAATTTTTTGTGTGTTATTAGTTTAAGCAGACTGTGATTGTCTATTGTTGTGACTTACGATGAAGATCAGATCACATTATATGACCAATTTGTGCAGAAATCCATATCATTCCAAAGGGTTCACATACTTTTTCTTGTAACTGTAAGTCTAATTTAGACTCTATTTTTGAAATGTTTCTGTAGGGATTTAAACTCACAACCATCGATATTAAAGAACCTTAACCACTGGGCTATAGAGCTCAGTGCTAAGTCATTGTTGAAAAACCTCATAGAAGTTTATCTTGTATAATACAAGAGAAACTTCTATGAGGTTTTTAATACAAAAGAAACTTCTATGAGATTTTTCAACAATGACTTAGTATTGAGCTCTATAGCCTAGTGGTTAAAAGATATGGACACCTTTGTAAAAAAAAAAAAAATAGTTTTACACTAAATTGATTTTGTGGAAAAAATCTTTTCTCAAATTGGTTCTATTTATCTATCTTTTTTTTGTTTTTGTTCTACAGCCTGCTGTGCTTCCTATGCACAGCAGGCTGCTCTTTTCTGTGTGTAATGTGCACACAGTAGTTCTATCTTTTTGTGTAATGGACATATAGCAGAGCTGTGTGTGCAATGTGTATATAGTAAACTATCTGTGGGCATGTGGTACAGCGGTGTATGTAATATGTATATAGCAGCATCAGGTGGCTGCTGTGTATAGCAGCATCAGGTGGGCGCTGTGTATGGCAGCCTCAGGTAGGCGCTGTGTATGGCAGCATCGGGTGGAAGCTCTGTATGGCAGCGTCAGGTGGGCGCTGTGTATGGCAGCATCAGGTAGGCGCTGTGTATGGCAGCAGTGGTCTTATGTTTAGTGTATGATGTTGGATAAATGTAAAATTGTCTACATTTATTTCTGCATGGGAGACTAGCAACGGTTTCACTGCAGAAATATCAGCCTCATACCGTTATGTAAGCCTGTGCATTATACAGTCGTGGCCAAAAGTTTTGAGAATTACATAAATATTGGAAATTGGAAAAGTTGCTGCTTAAGTTTTTATAATAGCAATTTGCATATACTCCAGAATGTTATGAAGAGTGATCAGATGAATTGCATAGTCCTTCTTTGCCATGAAAATTAACTTAATCCCAAAAAAAACTTTCCACTGCATTTCATTGCTGTCATTAAAGGGCCTGCTGAGATCATTTCAGAAATCATCTTGTTAACCCAGGTGACAATGTTGACGAGCACAAGGCTGGAGATCATTATGTCAGGCTGATTGAGTTAAAATGGCAGACTTGACATGTTAAAAGGAGGGTGATGCTTGAAATCATTGTTCTTCCATTGTTAACCATGGTGACCTGCAAAGAAACGCGTGCAGACATTATTGTGTTGCATAAAAATGGCTTCACAGGCAAGGATATTGTGGCTACTAAGATTGCACCTCAATCAACAATTTATAGGATCATCAAGAACTTCAAGGAAAGAGGTTCAATTCTTGTTAAGAAGGCTTCAGGGCGTCCAAGAAAGTCCAGCAAGCGCCAGGATCGTCTCCTAAAGAGGATTCAGCTGCGGGATCGGAGTGCCACCAGTGCAGAGCTTGCTCAGGAATGGCAGCAGGCAGGTGTGAGCGCATCTGCACGCACAGTGAGGCGAAGACTTTTGGAAGATGGCCTGGTGTCAAGAAGGGCAGCAAAGAAGCCACTTCTCTCCCAAAAGAACATCAGGGACAGATTGATCTTCTGCAGAAAGTAGGGTGAATGGACTGCTGAGGACTGGGGCAAAGTCATATTCTCCGATGAAGCCTCTTTCCGATTGTTTGGGGCATCTGGAAAAAGGCTTGTCCGGAGAAGAAAAGGTGAGCGCTACCATCAGTCCTGGGTCATGGCAACAGTAAAGCATCCTGAGACCATTCATGTGTGGGGTTGCTTCTCATCCAAGGGAGTGGGCTCACTCACAATTTTGCCCAAAAACACAGCCATGAATAAAGAATGGTACCAAAACACCCTCCAACAGCAACTTCTTCCAACAATCCAACAACAGTTTGGTGAAGAACAATGCATTTTCCAGCACAATGGAGCACCGTGCCATAAGGCAAAAGTGATAACTAAGTGGCTCGGGGACCAAAACGTTGACATTTTGGGTCCATGGCCTGGAAACTCCCCAGATCTTAATCCCATTGAGAACTTGCGGTCAATCCTCAAGAGGCGGGTGGACAAACAAAAACCCACTAATTCTGACAAACTACAAGAAGTGATTATGAAAGAATGGGTTGCTATCAGTCAGGAATTGGCCCAGAAGTTGATTGAGAGCATGCCCAGTCGAATTGCAGAGGTCCTAAAAAAGAAGGGCCACCACTGAAAATACTGACTCTTTGCATAAATGTCATGTAATTGTCGATAAAAGCCTTTGAAACGTATGAAGTGCGTGTAATTATATTTCACTACATCACAGAAACAACTGAACCAAAGATCTAAAAGCAGTTTAGCAGCAAACTTTGTGAAAACTAATATTTGTGTCATTCTCAAAACTTTTGACCACGAATGTGAATTACTGTAAAATTCGTACTCTTCCTCGGCTAAAAATACTCAAAATTGTTAGGAGCATTTTTACTCTTCTGGAATAAATGTAGTGCAACCTCTGCTGTCAGCTGACAGTCTGCTTCAAACTGCAGACATATCCCCTTCCATGCCATGGTCCTTAGGGACCGCTGTATGGAAGGGGCTAACCATCAGGCCGCTGCTCTGCTGTGGCAGAGGCCCGATGCTGTCCCTCTCCGCCCCCGCTGTGTAGGATGGCCGTCCTCACATCCATATAAGCCTTCACCCCCCTCCCATTCAGGATGCCTGGCGCGGCAACAAGCACCCCCCCCTTCAGGATGGCCAGCGCTGCTACATGCCCCCCCTTCCTTCAGGATGGCCGGCGAGGCAACAAGACTCCCCTCCCCCCCTCCATTCAGGATGGCCGGCGACGCAACAACCGATGGTGGCCGTTTAACCCCTTTCATGCCGCAGTCCTTAGGGACCACTGCATGGAGGGGATAACCATCTGGCCGCTGCTTCACAGGCATCCAGATTGCCATGGTATAGTTGAGCCTGATCAGGCTTACTGTGTGTGACAATACACTGCAGTATACTATACAGTATACTGCAGTGTTTTGTAGAGGCATCAGACCTGCTGGATCTTCAAAAAGGTGTAAAAAAAGTTAAGTGGTTATAAATGTATAAAAAAAACACTAAACATGTTTGGTATCGCCACATCTGTAACGGCCTGATCTATAAACGGATCATGTACTTTTACCGCCTGGTGAACACCATGAAATTTTTTTTGTGGAAAAACTATGATGGAATTGCAATTTTGCCCACCACACTTCCCACAAAATGGTATAAAAAGAGTCATATGTACCCCAAAATAGTACCAATCAAACCGTCATCTCATCCCGCAAAAAATTAGCCCCTACCTAAGACAATCGTCAAAAACAAAAAAAAAGATATGGCTTTTCACTAAAACATATTTTTTTGTTTCAAAAATGATCTTATTGTGTAAAACCAAAATATATTTTAAAAAACAGACATATTAGGTATCACCGCATCTGTAACAACCTGCTCTATAAAAATATCACATGCGCTAATCCGTCTGGTTAACGCCATAAAAAAAAAAAAAACTGTGCCAAAAAGCCATTTTTTATCACCTTACAACACAAAAAGTGTAATACCAAGCGATCAAAAAGTCATATGTGCCCCAAAATGGCACCAATCATCCCGCAAAAAATTAGCCTCTACATAAAACAATCGTCCAAAAAAAAAATTATATGTGGCTTTCAGAAAATGGAGACACTGTTCACTTATGACTTGATTCTAGACTTTACTTATCTATGTTTACTTGTTTTAGAATTTAAGGCAATATCTTACTAGCCTTGTTCTATGATGTCTCGTTGCCATTAGCCTTAATGTCTATGTTTGTATCTTATTACTGCAACCCAAAATTTTGTAACTGTTTACTGCTTATGTTGTTTCTCTATATACTTAAAATGACAATAAAAAGAATTTTGAAAAGAAAAGAAAATGGGGACACTAAAACATGATTTTTTTGTTTCAAAAATGTTTTTATTGTGGAAAAAAAATATATAAAATCCACATATTAGGCATCACTATGTCTGTAACAACCTGCTCTTTAGAAATAGGATGTGATCAAACCCGTCTGATGAACACCGTAAAAAAAGAAAAAAAAAATATGCCAAAAAAGCCATTTTTTATCACCTTACATCACAAAAAGTATAATACCAAGTGATCAAAAATTAATATGTGCCCCAAAATGGTACCAATCATATCATCATCTCTTCCAGCAAAAAATGAGACCCTACCTAAGACAATCGGCCAAAAAATAAAAAAAATATGGCTTTCAAAAAATGGAAACACAAAACATGATTTTTTTTCAAATTTTTTTTTATTGTGGAAATCCAAAATAAAATTACAAAATAGACATATTAGATATTGCGGCGGCGTTACGACCTGCTCTATAAAAAATATCACATTATCTACTCTGTCAGGTGAACATTGTAAAAAAAAAAAGATTTTTAATTTTTTTTTTTTTTTACTTTTTGTTAAGTCCCCCAAGTGGATCACAACTTAAAATCATCAGATGTAAATTGCTCCATTAGTCTGTATAGAAATCACTATATCACAGTTCTATCTAGTGGCTTGAACTGGCATATTCTAAGGCCTCATGCACACGGCAGTTGTTTTGGTCCGCATCAGAGCTACACTTTTTGCGGCTCAGATGCAGACCGATTCACTTCAATGGGGCCGCAAAAGATGTGGACAGCACTCCGTGTGCTGTCCGCATCCGTTGCTCCGTTCCGTGGCCCCGCCAAAAAAATATAACCTGTCCTATTCTTGTCCGTTTTGCGGACAAGAATAGGCAGTTATATCAATGGCTGTCCGTGCCGTTCTGCAAATTGCGTAATGCACATAGACGGCATCTGTGTTTTGCGGATCCAAAAATTGTGGACCGCAAAACACACAATGGTCGTGTGCATGTAGCCTAACAATGAGCCTGGAAGCCTGTGGCTTATTTATAGAACAGGGTGCTTTCCCCAATCTCTGCTGGGGGGAAAGCACGCCTGAAGAAGAATCCCACGCTTCCGTTTTTTAACACTCTCAGATGCCATGAGTGAGGGTAACTCATTGCTGTGAGGGGAGGGGGCATGTGGCGTATTCTGGGGCCATGAGGGTGAAGAACTGTGTGAGGAGCTTTATGAGGTGCAAATCTGCGAGGGAGCGCCAGAATCGACAGAATGTAACTGTGTTGTTAGTACATTATTATAAGATTTGGGGCCCCACTTTTGATTTTGCCCAGGGCCACATTTTGTCTAAAACCGGCCCTGCCTAGACTATGTAATTGTATGCAACTGGCACTGTTAAAAAGAAAACTACACTGTACTATACTTTTTCTTGCATACAGTTGTATTGATTACACTTTTAAATGCAGCTGTAGTTTAGGTATTCCAACATATACTGGACCTGCCAAATGCATTCCATTTTTGGCTAATGATAGCCTTTGGCCATGATAGATATATCAAATTGTTGCCAAACATAGAGGAAAAATGATGTAAACCTGATCTGCTTTTATCTACTATGCTCTGGTCTACTTTGATCTACCTGATCTACAATGTAGATCTTTGAAATTTGGTAGTAGGACGGCTCACTCTCTATATTCACGGATAGGTGCCAATGTCTAAAGTGAATCACCCTTTCAAAATCAATAAAAAAAATTGGTATTTAATTAGACCGGCACTCAAACATATGGGTTCACGCAGAGGACCAATGTAGGATAAAATATAGTGCAATTTATTATAACATAAAAGCATACATAGACGTAAACATGGGATAGGTAAAACAGTGGATGGACTTTCTCATGTATCAAGTCCACAATAATGCAGGTATGTATAGCAGCTTAGTTGAATGGAACCAACTGGATGGATATATATAGTAACATAGTAACATAGTACATAAGACCGAAAAAGACATTTGTCCATCCAGGTCGGCCTGTTATCCTGCAAGTTGATCCAGAGGAAGGCAAAAAAAAAAACTGTGAGGTAGAAGCCAATTTTCCCCACTTTAGGGTAATAAAAAATTCGTTCCCGACTCCAATCAGGCAATCAGACTAACTCCCTGGATCAACGACCCCTCTCTAGTAGCTATAGCCTGTAATATTATTACGCTCCAGAAATACACCCAGGCCCCTCTTGAATTCCTTTATTGTACTCACCATCACCACCTCCTCAGGCAGAGAGTTCCATAATCTCACTGCTCTTACCGTAAACAATCCTTTTCTATGTTTGTGTACAAACCTTCTTTCCTCCAGACGCAGAGGATGTCCCCTCGTCACAATCACAGTCCTGGGGATAAAAAGATGATGGCATAGATCTCTGTACTGACCCCTGATATATTTATACATATTAATTAGATCTCCCCTCAGTTGTCTTTTTTCTAAAGTGAATAACCCTAATTTTGATAATCTTTCAGGGTACTGTAGTTGCCCCATTCCAATTATTACTTTAGTTGCCCTCCTCTGGACCCTCTCCAGCTCTGCTATGTCTGCCTTGTTTACAGGAGCCCAGAACTGTACACAGTACTCCATGTGTGGTCTGACTAGCGATTTGTAAAGTGGTAGGACTATGTTCTTCACGGGCATCTATGTCCCTTCTGATGCAACCCATTATTATACTGGCCTTGGCAGCAGGTGCCTGACACTGGTTTTTGCAGCTTAGTTTGCTGTTTATTAAAATTCCTAGATCCTTTTCCATGTCAGTGTTACCGAGTGTTTTACCATTTAGTATGTACGGGTGACATGCATTATTCCTTCCCATGTGCATAACTTTACATTTGTCAGTGTTAAACCTCATCTGCCACTTATCTGCCCAAGCCTCCAATCTATCTAGATACCTCTGTAGTAGTATACTGTCCTCTTCAGTGTTAATTACTTTACACAGTTTAGTGTCATCTGCAAAAATTGATACTTTACTATGCAAGCCTTCTACAAGATCATTAATAAATATATTAAAGAGAATAGGGCCCAATACTAATCCCTGAGGTACCCCACTAGTGACAGTGACCCAATCTGAGTGTGTACCGTTAATAACCACCCTCTGTTTTCTCTCATTGAGCCAGTTACTTACCCACATACAGACGTTTTCTCCCAGTCCGAGCATTCTCATTTTATATACTAACCTTTTATGTGGTACAGTGTCAAATGCTTTGGAGAAGTCCAGATATACGACATCCATTGATTCGCCACTGTCAAGTCTAGAACTTACCTCCTCATAGAAACTGATTAAATTAGTTTGGCATGACCAATCCCTCACGAAGCCATGCTGATATGGCGTTATTTGCTTATTTCCGTTGAAATGCTCTAAGATAGCATCTCTTAGAAAACCTTCAAACAGTTTACCCACAACAGATGTTAAACTTACCGGCCTATAGTTTCCAGGCTCTGTTTTTGGACCCTTTTTGAATATTGGCACCACATTTGCCATGCGCCAATCCTGTGGGACATTCCCTGTCAGTATAGAGTCCGCAAATATCAGAAATAAGGGCCTGGCTATGACATTACTTAATTCCCTTAGGATACGGGGGTGTATGCCATCCGGTCCTGGCGATTTGTCTATTTTAATCTTTTTAAGTCGCTGATGTACTTCTTCCTGGGTCAGACAGGACACTTTTAATGGGGAATTTATTTTTACATTCTGCATGTCAACTGACAGTTTTTTTTCCTCAGTGAATACATTGGAGAAAAAAATATTTAACAGCTTTTCTTTCTCCTTGTCGCTCTCTGCGACTCCCCCCTCATTACTCTTTAAAGGGCCGACACCTTCAGATTTATACTTTTTAACATTTATATAATTGAAGAACATTTTAGGGTTAGTTTTACTCTCTTTGGCAATTAATCTCTCGGTCTCTAGCTTGGCCGCTTTTATTAGTTTTTTACATGCTCTATTTTTTTCCTTCTAGTCTTTCGGTATTTCTGTGCTACCCTCCTGTTTTAGTGATGTATAGGCTTTCTTTTTGTCATTTATTGCATTCTTTACAGTTCTATTTATCCACATTGGTTTCTTTTTGTTCCTTAACCTTTTATTTCCATACGGTATGTACCTCTCACAATGAGATTTTAGGATGCTTTTAAAGATATCCCATTTTGTGGCTGTATTTTTATTTTTGAGGACTTTGTCCCAGTTAGTTAGGCCTATGGCGTCTCTTAGTTGGCCAAATTTAGCTTTTTTGAAGTTTGGTATTGTCACGAGTTGGAGGTCCCAGGAGAGACCACCGCGTCGTCATGCAATAAACAAACGGAAATCAGGTACAGACACATAAGAGTTTATTGCAGGAACATAGAAAGCAGCACAGATAAAACATGAGCTCTATGTACCGTCAGCACAGTGGGAGAAAACCCCCACTGCGCCACTGTCTAGTAATACTCCAGAGGGGCATGACTAAGCAACTCCTGGTGTTCACTAGAGCCCTAGATGGTAGGGTTAGACTTAGCCGCAGAGAGTTGCCAGGGTCCACTCTGGAGCGTGACCTAGACAGTGACAGCAGGAGCGAATGGACAACAGGTACCAGAAGGTACCGACGGCACATAGGCAAACATAACAGACAGGTAAATACAAAACAGGGCAAATAATAACACAAGCAGGAGTTCATGCAAGGGAGCAGGAGTGGCAATGAGCAGAGAAGGACTTGCTCCACCAGTAGTAATCTGCATGGCCTTGTCATGCCACTCTACTGCAAAGGCTTGCTGAACACAGACATCAGAATAAACACAAAGTAACTAAAACATAACTGGCAGAACAGAAAGACAGGAAAAAGGACGCAAATGAACAAGTAGGGAAACCCACAGAGCACAGACAAACAGACACGGATCCCATGGGTCAGCAGCATGGGAGAGAGAGTACAAACCATTAGCAGGACAAGACAACACACACCAGGAGAGCAGACCCAGAACTGAGGAAACCTCAGCCTTATATACAGGTTCCATGGGTGCAGCAGAGAGACCACACCCATGGAGCAGACAGAGGATTAACTCCTAATAGGAACACAGGGGAGTAAACCCATACAGAACCACAAATAATACACAGGAACAGAACTTCAGCGAGGAGCGCCGAACAAGCAAGAACAGAAGGTCACAGCCAGAGATAATGGCTGTGACAGGTATTTTTGTTCCTCCCTCTAGAAACGCTCTTTTGAATGATAATTGGAAGGTTATTACTTTATGGTCACTATTTCCCAGGTGTCCCCCAACCTGCACGTCTGTTGTTCTGTCAGGCCTATTGGTTAATACTAAGTCCAGTATGGCCGTCCCTCTAGTCGGGTCCTGAACCAGTTGACAGAGGTAATTGTCTTTGGTTATTGCCAAGAACCTGTTTCCCTTATGAGATATACAAGTTTCAGTTTCCCAGTCTATATCTGGGTAGTTGAAGTCCCCCATAATAACCACCTCATTATGATTTGCCGCCTCGTCTATCTCGTTTAGTAGTAGATTTTCTGTGGACTCTGGTATATTAGGTGGTTTATAGTAAACTCCTATTAGTAATTTATTGTTGTTTTTAGCTCCATGTATCTCTACCCACAGTGACTCCACATGTTCATGTCCCTCACTTATATCTTCACGGAGTGTGGGCTTTAGACAGGACTTTACATAAAGTCAGACCCCTCCCCCTCTCCGGTTTTGACGATCCTTTCTAAATAGACTGTAACCTTGTACATTAACTGCCCAGTCATAGCTATCATCCAGCCATGTCTCAGTTATTCCCACTATGTCATAGTTCTCCTCACACATCACTAATTCCAGTTCCCCAGTTTTATTAGGCTTCTGGCATTAGTATACATACATTTGAGAGGTTTATGTATATTTTTTACCCTACACCTTTCCTTCTGAACTGTTCTAGTCCCTCCTTCCATTCTTCCCCCAGTCCCACTACCTTGCCCCCAGTCTCTATCTGCACTATCTTCCCTTCCTATAATGTAATTTCCCTCCTCCCCAGTTCCTAGTTTAAACACTCCTCCAACCTTCTAGCCATCTTTCTCCCCAGCACAGCTGCCCATTCCCCATTGAGGTGCAGCCGTCCCTACGATAGAGCCTGTAGCCGATAGAGAAGTTGGCCCAGCTCTCCAGGAACCCAAACCCCTCCTTCCTACACCAGTTCTTGAGCCACTTCTTAATCTCCCTAATCTCCCGTTGCCTTTCTTGTGTGGCTCGTGGTACAGGCAGTATTTCGGAAAATACTACCTTTGAGGTCCTTGCCCTAAGCTTTTGACCTAAATCTCTGAAATCATTTTTAAGGACTCTCCACCTACCTCTAACTTTGTCATTGATTCCGATATGGTCCATGACCGCTGGATCTTCTCCAGCTCCTCCCAGTAATCTGTCAACCCGATCCGCGATGTGTCAAACTCTAGCGCCAGGAAGACAGCACACTGTTCGGAGATCACTGTCTTTGTGACAGATTTCCCTATCTGTTCCCCTAATAATTGAGTCTCCCACTACCAGCACCTGTCTGGCCTGCCCACCTCTCCTGGTTCCCTGCTTACTGGAGCTGACATTCCCCTGACTGGCAGAGGAAGTGTCCGGCTGCGGCAGTGCCGTCCCTGGACTGACATCCCCCTCATCTGCCAAACGTGCAAACTTGTTGGGGTGTGTCAGATCAGGGCTAGCCTCCCTGGCACTCTTCCCTCTACCCCGCTTTCTAACTGTTACCCAGCTAGCTACCTCACTTTCCTCAGCCTCCTCTCTGTCACCCTCCCCCTCATCTACCCCAAAGAGTGTTTGCTCGGTGAGAAGCAAACTCTTTTGCAAATTGTCAATGCCTCTCAGTGTTGCAACTTGCCCGTTTAGAGACTCGATTTGCGATTCCAAATGGGTAATTTGCTCACATCTTGAACAAAGATATACACCCTCGAACGGCTGTTCCAGGACTGCATACATCATGCAAGATGTGCACTGGACTGCATTGTCAATTGTGCAACACATACTAAATGGGGATTACAACAGTAAAAAAGTAATTAGACCCTGTCTGCTGTAGTTGAAGGACTATTTAGAATTAAGCCAACAACACACAAGGAAATTTATCCAACCTTAGTTTCCAACTCCTTGTCTTAAACCCCTTTTCTTTTAACTCCACTTAATAAGAAGCCCACTTAGTAGAGCAAGCCTCAGCAAGCCTTATATGGGGATAAAGACGCGTTTCGAAATAGATCCCTATTTATTCCTCAGTGGGCTTATCAAACCCACTGAGGAAGAAATAGGGATCTATTTCGAAAAGTTTCTGGGATCGATGGTATATTCATAAAGAGTCCGAAATTTTAAGCATGGCCATGCACTGTTGAAAGATATCTACAAAATTACTTTCTGGAGAAAACGAAAAGAAAACTCACTGGTGGTCGATTTTATCAACGGCAAGCTACTAATAGCAATATATGAAAGGACGGCAAACTCAGATTCCATCGATATAAAGATCGAAGTTTTATTGCGACCTTCAATCTGCGATTTTGAGTCTGTACTATACAAAAGAAAGGTAACAGCTCATCTCGCGAGAATAGAAGCGATCCACTAGAGCTCCGACCTATGACATCAGTAAGCAATCATACTCTGCCGTCTGCATTTGACTGAATCGACACCGAGGTATGCACCTTGACATGTGGGACGCCACAGATCTGCGCACTACCAAATAGTGAGTACTCAACAAATTATGTTATGAGATTGTTTGCTACGAACTTTACCTAACAGGATTTACCAGCATAAGAGCGGGACTTTATCCCCATATATATCCATCCAGTTGGTTCCATTCAACTAAGCTGCTATACATACCTGCATCATTGCGGACTTGATACATGAGAAAGTCCATCCACTGTTTTACCTATCCCATGTTTACATCTATGTATGCTTTTATGTTATAATAAATTGCACTATATTTTATCCTACATTGGTCCTCTGCATGAACCCATATGTTTAAGTGCCTGTCTAATTAAATACCAATTTTTTTATAGATCTACTTTGAAATGGACATACCTGACCATATTATGGAACTGTGATGGCTAACCTCCGGCACTCTAGCTGTGGTAAAACTACAACTCACAAGATGTACACTTGCTTGGCTCTTTTCAGAACTCCATAGAAATGAATGGAGCATGCTGGGAGTCGTAGTTTCACCACAGCTGGAGTGCCGGAGTTTTAGCCATCACTGTTTAGAGAATAATATAAATACCAATAAGCGTATTCTGGAAATAACAAACCCCTCTGTACCAGTCTGTTAATATTTTTTTTTTTATTGTATTTTTATATTTGTGTAACCCCGGCTGGATGTACAGTGCCATGGAATTAATGGTGCTTTAAAATAAATAAAATAAATAATAAATAATAGTGCAGGGGATAAAAAATCACTGATGTAAGCATGCAAATCCATGCACTGTTATTCCAGGTGGGTCTACAAATGGCATCGAGGAATGACTGACAATACATTCTGGTACATGCAAATAATTCTAATAGGTTGCTAATAGATTAAATAAAATTAGCAGCGTTGTATACCATCATGTTATAAGGCTTTTATTAACATTAATACTCCTACAGAGCAACTTGCTAATAAAATGCAACATTCAGTGCACGAGTGGAGTTAAAGGGACTCTGTCACCAGCGACCTTACATCAGGCTGTTTGCATAGACACATACACTCACCTAAAGAATTATTAGGAACACCATACTAATACGGTGTTGGACCCCCTTTTGCCTTCAGAACTGCCTTAATTCTACGTGGCATTGATTCAACAAGGTGCTGATAGCATTCTTTAGAAATGTTGGCCCATATTGATAGGATAGCATCTTGTAGTTGATGGAGATTTGAGGGATGCACATCCAGGGCACGAAGCTCCCGTTCCACCACATCCCAAAGATGCTCTATTGGGTTGAGATCTGGTGACTGTGGGGGCCATTTTAGTACAGTGAACTCATTGTCATGTTCAAGAAACCAATTTGAAATGATTCGAGCTTTGTGACATGGTGCATTATCCTGCTGGAAGTAGCCATCAGAGGATGGATACATGTTCTCATTCTGTTTACGCCAAATTCGGACTCTACCATTTGAATGTCTCAACAGAAATCGAGACTCACCAGACCAGGCAACATTTTCCAGTCTTCAACAGTCCAATTTTGGTGAGCTCGTGCAAATTGTAGCCTCTTTTTCCTATTTGTAGTGGAGATGAGTGGTACCCGGTGGGGTCTTCTGCTGTTGTAGCCCATCCGCCTCAAGGTTGTGCGTGTTGTGGATTCACAAATGCTTTGCTGCATACCTCGGTTGTAACGAGTGGTTATTTCAGTCAACGTTGCTCTTCTATCAGCTTGAATCAGTCGGCCCATTCTCCTCTGACCTCTAGCATTCACAAGGCATTTTTGCCCACAGGACTGCCGCATACTGGATGTTTTTCCCTTTTCACACCATTCTTTGTAAACCCTAGAAATGGTTGTGTGTGAAAATCCCAGTAACTGAGCAGATTGTGAAATACTCAGACCGGCCCGTCTGGCACCAACAACCATGCCACGCTCAAAATTGCTTAAATCACCTTTCTTTCACATTCTGACATTCAGTTTGGAGTTCAGGAGACTGTCTTGACCAGGACCACCCCCCTAAATGCATTGAAGCAACTGCCATGTGATTGGTTGACAAGATAATTGCATTAATGAGAAATAGAACAGGTGTTCCTAATAATTCTTTAGGTGAGTGTAGCTGTGGTTAACCTGATTAAAACACGGTTTTTCTATTGTTGATCTAAGGCTCTGTTTCCGAGTTAGGATTTTTTTTTCCTTACATGCAAATTAGGTCTTTGGAGAAATAAGGATATCACTATTGCCCTCACTGCACTCAAGCCCCTACTCCTTTATGTGACCAGCCTCTCCCTCGCTGCTTTGCAACTGCCTGGCCCTATCATTCAGAGCATATTTTAAAAAGTACCATAACTCGGTGTCACGAACCAGCGGGTGTGAACCCACTGTGCCACGTGACCAACCTCCTCTAAGGGCATTGTCTAAGTGAACCTCACGTTGTTCACAGAACCCCTGATGCTGGGGATAGACTTTTCCAAGGGAAAAACCAGGTCTCTACCTCTAATCCTCTTGAGGAGGATTGGCACATGAGGCAGCTGGACAGGGGGTACCAGTGCAAAGTACCATAGGTACAGTTATAGTCAGCAGGCCAAGTCCTAACCAGCAGCAACAGTGCAGGACCAAAGGAAGAGGCAGGGGCAAAGTCAAAAAAGCAATAGGTCAGGGAAGGCGGCACAGGTACAAGTCAGTCAATCTGTCTCAGCAACAGGAGAGTTGAAGCAAAGCGGGCAAGGATCAAAGAGGTTGTGGTCCAGAAGCACAAGCACAGGTCAGGTAAACAGGAACACAAGCACAGATAACAGAAACCTTTGCAGGACACAAGGACCTTCAATGCTCAGGCACCTGGGAAGGGGGCTGGACCATTTATATAGGTGCAGGATGGTTGGGATTAGTCACACAGGTCACATGTGCAAAACCCTAACATCACAGGAAGTGATGCACTCTGGCACTTATTGAGGTGCTACAGGAAACAGGCTAGAAGGCATAAATGAAAACCACTGAACGGATTCCAGAAGGTACAGCATCTGCAGGCAAAGAGTCCAAGACAGGAGCAGTGCATGGAGAGACAACAGCAGCAGATCACCGCTGCTACCTGACTTGTAATGCAGCTGGACAATTACAGAGGCAGCCAGGGAGGGCAGTGCTTGTGACAGCATGCACCTGGGACTGCAGTGGTAAATAGGAGAATACCAGCAATCCACAACCTCATAATCACTTCATCTATTTGAGCGCAAAGAGGCCGCCGTGGCCATCTTGATTGTAGATCCCATGAGAAAACTCACGTCACCACACACCGAGCAAGATTTTGCGTGGGATCTTCAATCAAGATGGCCACGGTGGCCTCATCAAGCTCAAATAGATAAGGTGAGTATTGTATTTCTTCTTTTTTTTCATCGATTAACCTCTGAAAGCCCTAATCTAAGATGCCACGATCAACAATAAATGCGGCATCTGAGGGATTCGCTACTCACAAGAAATGCACTTTGTGATGAAGTAATTAGTCACAAAGCGAATCTCTTTGTAAAATTCACCGAAGCAGCTGAATCCAAGTTTTCTAAATTCAATCATCTCTAGCTGTTACACTCGGGAACAGAGACTCAGATCAACAAAGGAAAAACAGCATTTTAATAAGGTGAACCACAGCTATGTCTGTGCAAACAGTTGGATATACAGACCGCTGGTGACAGATTCCCTTCAATATCTAAGAAATGTATCACATACAGTAAATCCTCTTTTTGGCTTTCAATAGACAATGGGTTTTCAAGTAAAAACAGCCTAAACTGTGCTGATCATGTCACTTCACTGCAGCTCTCCACCTCATTGCAGCTCTCCAGCTCACTGAAGCTCTCTAAATCACTGCTACTCTCCACCTCACTGCCATTCTCCACCACACTGCCATTCTCCAACACACTGCAGATTTCTAATTCACTGCAGATCTCCACCTCACTGCAGATCTCCACCTCCCTGCCACTCTCCACCTCACTGCGGATTTCTACTTCACTGCAGATCTCCAGCACACTGCATCTCTCCACCTCCCTGCTACTCTCCACCTCACTGCAGATTTCTACTTCACTGCAGATCTCCACCTCACTGCAGATCTCCACCTCCCTGCCACTCTCCACCTCTCTGCGAATTTCTACTTCACTGCAGATCTCCAGCACACTGCATCTCTCCACCTCCCTGCTACTCTCCATCTCACTGCAGATTTCTACTTCACTGCAGATCTCCAGCACACTGCAGATTTCTACTTCACTGCCACTATCCACCTCACTGCCACTCTCCCCCTCACTGCCACTCTCCATCTCACTGAAGCTCTCCACCACACTGCAGATTTCTACCTCACTGCAGATCTCCACCTCACTGCAGATCTCCACCTCACTGCAGATCTCCACCTCACTGCAGATCTCCACCTCACTGCAGATCTCCAGCACACTGCAGATTTCTACTTCATTGCAGATCTCTACCACACTGTATATCTCTACCTCACTGCAGCTCTCCTCTACTCCTCACTACACAACTCCAATGAATATTATCATGGGCTTTGGTGCATCAGACATATGGTTCTAGTTGTAAAATGTTAAATAAATTTCATGACCTTTACAGCCCGAATATTCGACTAATTTGGTATGTTTTTACTGGAATTTCTCTACAGGATTTCTGTGCAGGATTGCAATGAATATTTTTCTTTCTGTTTGAAAATTGCAGTAGACATTGGTCAACATCCCTGAAAAGGCATTTTATGACCAACAATGCCCGCCAAAATATGTTTAACAGAAAATATAAGAACCACATTTTTTCAGCAGATAGAGACAGATTAACACAACAGGGTTCATCTAGGCAAAAAAATATTTTGTCATAGATATGGTGGGTTTACTCTACACAATTTAATCAAGCCCACTTCCACGTAAAACTACAGCACTATGTACAAAGAAGCAAAACATCCCTTTAGAGAAATATTGCAAACGATCTTTATTAACCATTGTACATAAAATTTCAATATTAATAGTTTATACTCAGGATAGGTCATCGATTTCTGGCCAGTGGGAGTCTGACATCCGGCACCACCACGTGTCAGCTGTTTGAAGAGGCTGCGGTGCTCCTGTGAATGTTGTGGCCTCCTCCCAGCATACCAAGCACAGTGTTCCTCATTGCATAGTGGCTGTCCTTGTTATTTCAGTCTAGGAGCATTCAATAGACAATCTGCTTGATGAACGTGAGTGCTCAGCGGAGAACCGTGGCCTCTTCAAACAGCTGATTGGCGATGGTGCCAGGAGTCAGATCCCCACCAATCAGACATTTATGACCAATGCTTAGGATAAAGCATCAAGATTTTAATAACCCTTTTTAATCTTATAAAAACCGTAGAGTAAATTCAATATGAAGGAAGCCAAAGCAAGCAAATAAAAAAGCTAACTCAAAAAACCACTGTGTGCCTGAACATACAATAATTACCAACTATCTTACATGTACACTTTTACCACATCATTGTGATGCAATATAATGCAAAGTCCAACATTACCAAAAACCCATACATAACATACAGTCAGGTCCATAAATATTGGGACATTGACACAATTCTAACATTTTTGTCTCTATACACCACCACAATGGATTTGAAATGAAACTAACAAGATTTGCTTTAACTGCAGACTGTCAGCTTTAATTTGAGGGTATTTACATCCAAATTGGGTGAACGGTGTAAGAATTACAACAGTTTGCATATGTGCCTCCCACTTGTTAAGGAACCAAAAGTAATGGGACAATTGACTTCTCAGCTGTTCCATGGCCAGGTGTGTGTTATTCCCTCATTGTCCCAATTACAATGAGCAGATAAAAGGTCCAGAGTTAATTTCAAGTGTGCTATTTGCATTTGGAATCTGTTGCTTTCAACTCTCAAGATGAGATCCAAAGAACTGTCACTATCAGTGAAGCAAGCCATCATTAGGCTGAAAAAACACAACAAACCCATCAGACAGATAGTAAAAACATTAGGCGCGGCCAAAACAACTATTTGGAACATTCTTAAAAAGAAGGAACGCACCGGTGAGCTCAGCAACACCAAAAGACCCGGAAGACCACAGAAAACAACTGTGGTGGATGACCGAAGAATTCTTTCCCTGGTGAAGGAAACACCCTTCACAACAGTTGGCCAGATCAATAATACTCTCCAGGAGGTAGGTGTATGTGTGTCAAAGTCAACAATCAAGAGAAGACTTCCCCAGAGTGAATACAGAGGGTTTACCACAAGATGTAAACCATTGGTGAGCCTCAAAAACAGGAAGGCCAGATTAGAGTTTGCCAAACGACATCTAAAATAGCCTTCACAGTTCTGGAACAACATCCTATGGACAGATGAGACCATGATCAACTTGTACCAGAGTGATGGGAAGAGAAGAGTATGTAGAAGGAAAGGAACTGCTCATGATCCTAAGCATACCACCTCATCAGTGAAGCATGGTGGTGGTAGTGTCATGGCGTGGGCATGTATGGCTGCCAATGGAACTGGTTCTCTTGTATTTATTGATGATGTGACTGCTGACAAAAGCAGCAGGATGAATTCTGAAGTGTTTCTGGCAATATTATCTGCTCATATTCAGCCAAATGCTTCAGAACTCATTGGACGGCGCTTCACAGTGCAGATGGACAATGACCCAAAGCATACTGCAAAAGCAACCAAAGAGTTTTTTAAGGGAAAGAAGTGGAATGTTATGCAATGGCCAAGTCAGTCACCTGACCTGAATTCAATTGAGCATGCATTTCACTTGCTGAAGACAAAACTGAAGGGAAAATGCCCCAAGAAAAAGCAGGAACTGAAGACAGTTCCAGTAGAGGCCTGGCAGAGCATCACCAGGGATGAAACCCAGCATCTGGTGATGTCAATGCGTACCAGACTTCAGGCTGTAATTGACTGCAAAGGATTTGCAACCAAGTATTAAAAAGTGAAAGTTTGATTTATGATTATTCTGTCCCACTACTTTTGGTTCCTTAACAAGTGGGAGGCACATATGCAAACTGTTGTAATTCCTACACCGTTCACCTGATTTGGATGTAAATACCCTCAAATTAAAGCTGACAGTCTGCAGTTAAAGCACATTTTGTTTGTTTCATTTCAAATCCATTGTGGTGGTGTATAGAGCCAAAAATGTTAGAATTGTGTCGATGTCCCAATATTTATGGACCTGGCTGTATATGTATCAAGTGTAAGAAGTATTACATCTGCCATTTCATGCAGATCTCTCTTTCACAACCTATTAGCCAAACAGCATGACGTATTGAGCAAGATTGGCAAAATCTTTTTCCCCATTCATTAAAAGTAATCCCCATAAGTAATAGTTGCATTCATGAAGAATTCAATGCACAGTGAATGAGTGTAACAATAAACCTCCATTAATGCACAGAAGTTCTTTGTGATTTTTGTATGAACAATCAAATGCATCAACGATGAATGCATGTTTTTATTACTCACCATTATCATAATGAACGCTTATCACTGTTTGGATTGGAACAATATAGGCTTCACACAAATGAGGCTTAAGAGCCATTCATTTGAACAACACTTTTCTGCTTTTGAGTTTCCTGTTGTAGGCAGAACACTGAGCAAAGCTCTTCATAAACCATTCGAATTAGAATTACAAATGTACTCTCAGACAATTCCCAGGCAGAAAGCTAAAATGTCATTTAAAAGGGCATAAATAGGCTTGTTTATCAATTAATAGCATTTTCTGGATATTTATAATACAAGATACATTCATAACGTTGGCAAACAGGTTTCAACAAGCACTTTTCATAGGGCATTTTTATGTATTGCAGTTAATTAAACCATTCCTGTTACAGAGATAAATATATTACTGAAAGCAGAATTGTATTAGTCTGCACTAAGATCCTACAGAGTAAGGCCTCCTGCACACGGCCGTTTTTTTTTTCCCGTTTACTGGCCGTTTTTTGCGTTCCGTATACGGTCCATATACGGAACCATTCATTTCAATGGTTCGGCAAAAAAAACGGAATGTACTCCGTATGCATTCCGTTTTTCTGTTTTTCCGTTCCGTTTTAACATAGAACATGTCCTATTATTGCCCGCAAATCACGTTCCGTGACTCCATTCAAGTCAATGGGTCCGCAAAAAAAAGGAACACATACGGAAATGCATCCGTATGTCTTCCGTTTCCGTTCCATTTTTTGCTGAGCCATCTATTGAAAATGTTATGCCCAGCCCAATTTTATCTAAGTAATTACTGTATACTGTATATGCCATACGGAAAAACGGAACGGAAAAATGGAACAGAAACGGAAACACAACGTAAACGAAAAACGGAACAACGGATCCGTGAAAAACGGACCGCAAAACACTGAAAAAGCCATACGGTCGTGTTCAATAGGCCTAAGGGTGGGTTCACACTAGCGTTAGGGATTCCATGGTTATAACGGAAAATAACAGAATCCATAAGAAGGAAGGACGGATCCGTTCTTCTGCCCATAGACTTGTATTATGACAGAAAGCAAAATAGAAGCCTTTAACCACTTAAGGACCACAGGTTTATACCCCCCTAAAGACCAGGCCCTTTTTTACAAATCGGCACTACACTACTTTCACCGTTTATTGCTCGGTCATGCAACTTACCACCCAAATGAATTTTACCTCCTTTTCTTCTCACTAATAGAGCTTTCATTTGGTGGTATTTCATTGCTGCTGACATTTTTACTTTTTTTGTTATTAATCGAAATTTAACGATTTTTTTGCAAAAAAATGACATTTTTCACTTTCAGTTGTAAAATTTTGCAAAAAAAACGAGATCCATATAGAAATTTTGCTCTAAATTTATAGTTCTACATGTCTTTGATAAAAAAAAAATGTTTGGGTAAAAAAAAAAAATGGTTTGGGTAAAAGTTATAGCGTTTACAAACTATGGTACAAAAATGTGAATTTCCGCTTTTTGAAGCAGCTCTGACTTTCTGAGCACCTGTCATGTTTCCTGAGGTTCTACAATGGCCAGACAGTACAAACACCCCACAAATGACCCCATTTCGGAAAGTACACACCCTAAGGTATTCGCTGATGGGCATAGTGAGTTCATAGAACTTTTTATTTTTTGTCACAAGTTAGCGGAAAATGATGATTTTTTTTTTTTTTTTTTTTTTTCTTACAAAGTCTCATATTCCACTAACTTGTGACAAAAAATAAAAAGTTCTATGAACTCACTATGCCCATCACGAAATACCTTGGGGTCTCTTCTTTCCAAAATGGGGTCACTTGTGGGGTAGTTATACTGCCCTGGCATTCTAGGGGCCCAAATGTGTGGTAAGGAGTTTGAAATCAAATTCTGTAAAAAATGACCTGTGAAATCCGAAAGGTGCTCTTTGGAATATGGGCCCCTTTGCCCACCTAGGCTGCAAAAAAGTGTCACACATCTGGTATCTCTGTATTCAGGAGAAGTTGAGGAATGTGTTTTGGGGTGTCTTTTTACATATACCCATGCTGGGTGGGATAAATATCTTGGTCAAATGCCAACTTTGTATAAAAAAATGGGAAAAGTTGTCTTTTGCCAAGATATTTCTCTCACCCAGCATGGGTATATGTAAAATGACACCCCAAAACACATTCCCCACCTTCTCCTGAGTACGGCAATACCAGATGTGTGACACTTTTTTGCAGCCTAGGTGGGCAAAGGGGCCCATATTCCAAAGAGCACCTTTCGGATTTCACAGGTCATTTGTTACAGAATTTGATTTCAAACTCCTTACCACACATTCGGGCCCCTAGAATGCCAGGGCAGTATAACTACCCCACAAGTGACCCCATTTTGGAAAGAAGACACCCCAAGGTATTCCGTGAGGGGCATGGCAAGTTCCTAGAATTTTTTATTTTTTGTCACAAGTTAGTGGAAAATGATGATTTTTTTTTTTTTTTTTTTTTCATACAAAGTCTCATATTCCACTAACTTGTGACAAAAAATAAAAACTTCCATGAACTCACTATGCCCATCAGCGAATACCTTGGGGTCTCTTCTTTCCAAAATGGGGTCACTTGTGGGGTAGTTATACTGCCCTGGCATTCTAGGGGCCCGAATGTGTGGTAAGGAGTTTGAAATCAAATTCTGCAAAAAATGACCAGTGAAATCCGAAAGGTGCTCTTTGGAATATGGGCCCCTTTGCCCACCTAGGCTGCAAAAACGTGTCACACATCTGGTATCTCTGTATTCAGGAGAAGTTGAGGAATGTGTTTTGGGGTGTCTTTTTACATATACCCATGCTGGGTGAGATAAATATCTTGGTCAAATGCCAACTTTGTATAAAAAAAATGGGAAAAGTTGTCTTTTGCCAAGATATTTCTCTCACCCAGCATGGGTATATGTAAAATGACACCCCAAAACACATTCCCCACCTTCTCCTGAGTACGGGGATACCAGATGTGTGACACGTTTTTGCAGCCTAGGTGGGCAAAGGGGCCCATATTCCAAAGAGCACCTTTCGGATTTCACAGGTCATTTTTTACAGAATTTGATTTCAAACTCCTTACCACACATTTGGGCCCCTAGAATGCCAGGGCAGTATAACTACCCCACAAGTGACCCCATTTTGGAAAGAAGAGACCCCAAGGTATTCGCTGATGGGCATAGTGAGTTCATGGAAGTTTTTATTTTTTGTCACAAGTTAGTGGAATATGAGACTTTGTATGAAAAAAAAAAAAAAAAAAAAAATCATCATTTTCCACTAACTTGTGACAAAAAATAAAAAATTCTAGGAACTCGCCATGCCCCTCACGGAATACCTTGGGGTGTCTTCTTTCCAAAATGGGGTCACTTGTTGGGTAGTTATACTGCCCTGGCATTTTCCAGGGGCACTAATGTGTGGTAAGTAGGTAAATGACCTGTGAAATCCTAAAGGTGCTCTTTGGAATGTGGGCCCCTTTGCCCACCTAGGCTGCAAAAAAGTGTCACACATGTGGTATCGCCGTATTCAGGAGAAGTTGGGGAATGTGTTTTGGGGTGTCATTTTACATATACCCATGCTGGGTGAGAGAAATATCTTGGCAAAAGACAACTTTTCCCATTTTTTTATACAAAGTTGGCATTTGACCAAGATATTTCTCTCACCCAGCATGGGTATATGTAAAATGACACCCCAAAACACATTCCCCAACTTCTCCTGAGTACGGCGATACCAGATGTGTGACACTTTTTTGCAGCCTAGATGCGCAAAGGTGCCCAAATTCCTTTTAGGAGGGCATTTTTAGACATTTGGATACCAGACTTCTTCTCACGCTTTGGGGCCCCTAGAATGCCAGGGCAGTATAAATACCCCACATGTGACCCCATTTTGGAAAGAAGACACCCCAAGGTATTCAATGAGGGGCATGGCGAGTTCATAGAAATTTTTTTTTTTTGGCACAAGTTAGCGGAAATTGATATTTTTAATTTTTTTCTCACAAAGTCTCCCGTTCCGCTAACTTGGGACAAAAATTTCAATCTTTCATGGACTCAATATGCCCCTCACGGAATACCTGGGGGTGTCTTCTTTCCGAAATGGGGTCACATGTGGGGTATTTATACTGCCCTGGCATTCTAGGGGCCCTAAAGCGTGAGAAGAAGTCTGGAATATAAATGTCTAAAAAATTTTACGCATTTGGTTTCCGTGAGGGGTATGGTGAGTTCATGTGAGATTTTATTTTTTGACACAAGTTAGTGGAATATGAGACTTTGTAAGAAAAAAATAATAATAATTCCGCTAACTTGGGCCAAAAAAATGTCTGAATGGAGCCTTACAGGGGGGTGATCAATGACAGGGGGGTGATCAATGACAGGGGGGTGATCAATGACAGGGGGGTGATCAATGACAGGGGGGGGTGATCAATGACAGGGGGGTGATCAGGGAGTCTATATGGGGTGATCACCACAGTCATTGATCACGCCCCTGTAAGGCTTCATTCAGACGTCCGGATGCGTTTTGCGGATCCGATCCATCTATCAGTGCATCCGTAAAAATCATGCGGACGTCTGAATGGAGCTTTACAGGGGGGTAATCAATGACAGGGGGGTAATCAATGACAGGGGGGGTGATCAGGGAGTCTATATGGGGTGATCACCACAGTCATTGATCACGCCCCTGTAAGGCTTCATTCAGACGTCCGGATGCGTTTTGCGGATCCGATCCATCTATCAGTGCATCCGTAAAAATCATGCGGACATCTGAATGGAGCTTTACAGGGGGGTAATCACCACAGTCATTGATCATGCCCCTGTAAGGCTTCATTCAGACGTCCGGATGCGTTTTGCGGATCCGATCCATCTATCAGTGCATCCGTAAAAATCATGCGGACATCTGAATGGAGCTTTACAGGGGGGTGATCAGGGAGTCTATATGGGGTGATCACCACAGTCATTGATCATGCCCCTGTAAGGCTTCATTCAGACGTCCGGATGCGTTTTGCGGATCGGATCCATCTATCAGTGCATCCGTAAAAATCATGCGGACATCTGAATGGAGCTTTACAGGGGGGTGATCAGGGAGTCTATATGGGGTGATCACCACAGTCATTGATCACGCCCCTGTAAGGCTTCATTCAGACGTCCGGATGCGTTTTGCGGATCCGATCCATCTATCAGTGCATCCGTAAAAATCATGCGGACGTCTGAATGGAGCTTTACAGGGGGGTAATCAATGACAGGGGGGTAATCAATGACAGGGGGGGTGATCAGGGAGTCTATATGGGGTGATCACCACAGTCATTGATCACGCCCCTGTAAGGCTTCATTCAGACGTCCGGATGCGTTTTGCGGATCCGATCCATCTATCAGTGCATCCGTAAAAATCATGCGGACATCTGAATGGAGCTTTACAGGGGGGTAATCACCACAGTCATTGATCATGCCCCTGTAAGGCTTCATTCAGACGTCCGGATGCGTTTTGCGGATCCGATCCATCTATCAGTGCATCCGTAAAAATCATGCGGACATCTGAATGGAGCTTTACAGGGGGGTGATCAGGGAGTCTATATGGGGTGATCACCACAGTCATTGATCATGCCCCTGTAAGGCTTCATTCAGACGTCCGGATGCGTTTTGCGGATCGGATCCATCTATCAGTGCATCCGTAAAAATCATGCGGACATCTGAATGGAGCTTTACAGGGGGGTGATCAGGGAGTCTATATGGGGTGATCACCACAGTCATTGATCATGCCCCTGTAAGGCTTCATTCAGACGTCCGGATGCGTTTTGCGGATCGGATCCATCTATCAGTGCATCCGTAAAAATCATGCGGACGTCTGAATGGAGCTTTACAGGGGGGTGATCAATGACAGGGGTGTAATCAATGACAGGGGGGTGATCAGGGAGTCTATATGGGGTGATCACCACAGTCATTGATCACGCCCCTGTAAGGCTTCATTCAGACGTCCGGATGCGTTTTGCGGATCCGATCCATCTATCAGTGGATCCGTAAAAATCATGCGGACGTCTGAATGGAGCTTTACAGGGGGGTAATCAATGACAGGGGGGTAATCAATGACAGGGGGGTAATCAGGGAGTCTATATGGGGTGATCAGGGGCTAATAAGGGGTTAATAAGTGACGGGGGGGGGGGTGTAGTGTAGTGTAGTGGTGCTTGGTGCTACTTTACTGAGCTACCTGTGTCCTCTGGTGGTCGATCCAAACAAAGGGGACCACCAGAGGACCAGGTAGCAGGTATATTAGACGCTGTTATCAAAACAGCGTCTAATATACCTGTTAGGGGTTAAAAAAAACACATCTCCAGCCTGCCAGCGAACGATCGCCGCTGGCAGGCTGGAGATCAACTCTCTTACCTTCCGTTCCTGTGAGCGCGCGCGCCTGTGTGCGCGCGTTCACAGGAAATCTCGGCTCACGCGAGATGACGCCTATTGGCGTTAGTGTGACCTGGGAGCGCCGCAGAAATGACGCCTTTCGGCGTTAGCGTGGCGGGAAGTGGTTAAAAGGCATTCCGTTTGCTTTCAGTCCTAATAGAAGTCTATGGGATTCAAAACTGATCCGTCTGGGTCCCGTTATGCAAGACGGAAAACAAACTTTGTTTTCCATCTTGCATAGCGGGACCCAGACGGATTTGTTATGCTTTCCCATAGACTCCTATTAGGATGGCAAGCAAACGGAATGCCTTTCAAAGGCTTCTGTTTTGCATTTTGTCTGGGCATTCCGTTATTTTTTCGTTATAACCATGTTATAACGGAAAGCCATAACGGAATCCCTAACGCTAGTGTGAACCCACCCTAAGCTTTTCTTTTTAACTTTTCTACAGGAAGATCTTTGAGAGTGTTCAAAGTCACATAAAACTACAAAACCATAACATTTTGCCATAGGCCAGAAGAAGCATTTCGTTCACTTTTTACTGCACCAATGCAGAATACTACTGAAGATTAAACATGGGACTTGATCAATGATGCTACATGAGTAGAAATGCATGCCCAAGACCTTTTATTCCACTATAATCAGATAATATATAAGCTTACAAGCGATATTCTTCATGGACATGATATTTCAGATCTAATGAAGAAAAGCAATACTAATAAATAATATGAAATAATAGTAATAATATTATGATTGCCCAAAACATAAATATAATGTGTTATATAATTCATAATTATGGGAAACTGCAAATGGCATTGAGACTACACATCATTCAACTTGACACTGTGAATTGGGTTGCCACAAACTGGAAGGAATAGTTCTCATGCACATCAAATGCACCAAAGGTCATCATTGACATCACTTGTATGCAGATGTCATGTTGAACCATAGAAATAATCTGGCTCCAATAATGTTATTTAAAATTCATATGCGCAGGAGGGGTCACCTGAAAAAGGTATTGTGGAAGAAAGGTGAGACTTTACAATTAAGTTCCACTGGTACGTGATAATTGCATGGCAGATAGAGAGATTGAATTTCTTCCTCTGAAGAATAAAAAAGCTGCAGAAAATAAAAAGATTAATAAAAACTTATTGTAAATGAAGCAAAAAAAATAAAAAATACACAACATTCAGATGAACTGGAAAATGTGAGATCTGGGGAACATGACTATCCAAGCATACCATGGGTGGATAAAAAATTGAGGAGTCCATGTCCCATAAAATGTACATCTATTTTAGTAAACCTATCTCTTAGATATTGGTTATTTCTACTATACCTGCTCCTGTGCCGAGTCTGGCCCTCACATCGGCATCACATTAAGCGGTAATACCACTAGGCACAGCGTGAATTATTCAGCAGCTGGTCCCCTTGGCTGAGCAGAACTACTCTTCAGTGTGAACTGGGCATTGTAATCAGTATAAAATATCATGTCAATGGAACTGGAAATGTTACTTAAGACAAAGCCTTTAAAAATGTGCATACACCCAAAGTAGCATAAATTTCATGTGTGACCTTTCAATGGTTTTACTTTCTTATTTGCTGATGCAAGGCATACATACATCTACTCTCACGGTAATCTGTCAATTGAAGGTGGATTTCAAGCACTGGTGAATATTACATGCAGCTGTGAAGTCTGAGCAGAAATACAGCAGAAGAGTGTTAGCTTTTTATTCAAAGGTTCCCATTCAAAACTTTTTTAAGTATATAATACAATATAAAAACCAAATAATGAGGCAAATTCTAAACTGGGACAAGTTAAATCTATCGTAACCTAAGTGAAATTATTGTAAATGTCTGCTCTAAGGGAGTAAAGCCTTGGCTAATAGGCTTAAAATTATATAATATATATATATATATATATATATATATATATATATATATATATATATATAGTATAAGTATATATACTAATTGTTTGCTGAATAAAACGGAATTGCACTTTATACAAACTTGGCTGGAGTCTTTGAATTATTGATTGGGGTGGGAACCCTACTCCATCAGAAAATCCACTGTGTGCTACAAGGGCTCTGCTTGGAAATATATATATATAGATATTTGTATTATCATTGTACATCCCATCTATAGTTTTTCTTCTTTTTTGGAATAATATGACGGTATAATTCTAGATATGTATTTGTAAGTTATGGTTAGTTCATATGTTCCTGTGGGGGTATAATAGTATATCTGACATTTTTCTCCTTACAAATGAAAAATATCATTGTGTTTGAACACAATTCAGCATAATTTCCACCATGAGATTTTCATGTGGCCAATCTACAGATAAGGTTAGCCACAGTAAGGCCTCTTGCACACAAATGTTTTTTTTTCCGTTTACTTTCCGTTTACAGACCGTATACGGAACCATTCCTTTCAATGGATCCGCAAAAAAAAAACGGAAGGTACTCCGTATGCCTTCCGTTTCCGTTTTTCCGTTCAAAGATAGAACATGTCCTATTATTGTCCGCATAACGGACAAGGATAGTACTGTTCTACCAGGGGCCAGCTGTACCGCAAAATACTGAAAAAGCCATACGGTCGTGTGCAAATGGCTTTAGGGCTCGTTCACACAAACGTGTGCTGCCCGTTGCCGTATTGCGGACCGCATTCGCTTCAATGGGTCCGCAAATCCGGAGATGCGGAACGGAAGCACGGAACGGAACACTACGGAAGCACTATAGAGTGCTTCCTGGGGTTCCGTTCCATCCCTCCGCACTGCAAAAAGAAAGAACATGATCTATCTTTTTGCGGAACGGAGGGATCGCGGACCCATTCAAGTGAATGAGTCCACGATTCCCATGCGGCTGGGCCACGGTCGACACCCGTGCATTGCGGACCGCAATTTGCGGTCCACAGCCCAGGCTTCCCACGGTCGTCTGAACGAACCATTAGGGTGACAAAATCATCTGGCATTATAAGTTAATCAAAACTCCAACCTTTATACAACTTTTATTACTTTGATAGGACCCATGGAGAATGCAGATGACAAACTATAGAATCAAAACTTACACTATATATACTTTTCATATCACACATCAGTCTCAGTTAATAGCAATACAATGTGTAGCTTTCTGGCCTAAAAAAGTCACTAACCTCACCTTCGTGACTTTTTAAACGCCTTTGTGCCTAAATCTAGGCACAAGTGGCGTTTTTACACTGCCCTAGCCATTTTTTCAAAAAGGGCCATGGCAAGGAAAGGGTCAGATTATGACATCTACAGCAGTTCCAAGCCTAAAAAAGGTGCATCTATCGGCAGCGTAGCTCTACAATGCATAATTGTATTCAGTACTTATAGATTTTCCTCACTCAGGCTGGAACTAAGTTGGGCCATGCACTAAAGGCAATGTGTCACCGTTTTTTTTTTCTGACAGCTGAAACCAGATAGCAACACATCCTCTTTTTCTACTTTTTTCATTTCCTGTTTGCGAATTTATTATATTTTATTTCCATTACATGATTAAAGGTGCTGCCATCTTGCCTGAGCTGTTCTTAACAGCATTTAGAGAGCATTTAGAGAATTGCTTTACAGCAGCCACGTGGGCCACATGGACGCAATGGACAAGAGGGGATCTCATTCACTTCTATGATCTGTGATCTGTACGAAGATCAGAAGCGAGCTGTTAACTCTTGACAATTACCTATGTCTGAAACGCGTAGGTCATTTTACTGTTTTGTTCAAGAAGTTTTAATTTTTTTACAATAAATATTGAGTTTAAACAGAACCTGTCACCACATAATGCAATGCAGTCTGGAAGCACCATGCAGAAGAAGCGGAGGAGATTGATATATATTTTAGTCGGAAAAGATTCAGTAAAACTTGTAATTCATACATTTATATCTTTGCTGACATCTCTCATGCACACATATACACAATGCTATCAATCACTGATAACACCTCCCCTCTATACTGATAGCTGTTCATAGGACATGGAAAAAGCAAAGATATAAATGTATAAATTACAGGTTTTGCTGAATCTTTTCCCATAAAATATATATATTGGTTTTAATGTAACTTTATTCTTTCATGAGTTTTTTTACAAGTTTCTGATCACTTATAAAATGTGTTCAATGTGCTGCCCATTGTGTTGGATTGTCAATGCAACCCACTTCTCCCACTCTTCACACACTGATAGCAACACCGCAGGAGAAATGCTAGCACAGGCTTCCAGTATCCGTAGTTTCAGGTGCTGCACATCTCGTATCTTCACAGCATAGACAATTGCCTTCAGATGACCCCAAAGATAAAAGTCTAAGGGGGTTAGATCGGGAGACCTTGGGGGCCATTCAACTGGCCCACGACGACCAATCCACTTTCCAGGAAACTGTTCATCTAGGAATGCTCGGACCTGACACCCATAATGTGGTGGTGCATCTATCTTTTTGCGGAACGGAGGGATCGCGGACCCATTCAAGTGAATGGGTCGACGATTCCCATGCGGCTGGGCCACGGTCGACACCCGTGCATTGCGAAATTCCCAATAAGTTTGATGTGTCACATGACCCTCTTCCTATTGAAAAAACAAAAGTTGGATTCAAAATGGCCAACTTCAAAATGGCCACCATGGTCACCACCCATCTTGAAAAGTTTCCCCCCTCACATATACTTATGTGCCACAAACAGGAAGTTAATATCACCAACCATTCCCATTTTATTAAGGTGTATCCATATAAATGGCCCACCCTGTATATATATACTCAGCTTCTCCTGCTCTATAGCTTTCTTTAAAGGAGTGCTGGATCTACTAGTTTATTGGGATGCCACTGACATACCTGTTTCTAATTCAGGACTCCTCCCTGTTGTCCGGATATCCACAATTACAAGATTAATAGTGAGCGAACCTTATGTTTTCTTTTCTTTCTTTTTTTTTGTACTTACTGTTAGTCATTAGAGAGACAGTTAATTTGTATACATTCCAAAAAAAAGCTTATAGGTTACCTTAGTTCTAATGAAATTGGAAATATTGTATGGATTGACGCGAAGGATAACAATCTCTGTACAGAAATGCAAACTATGTCGGTACTATAAAAGCAATGAGAAATAAATAATGACTACAGTTACTGTCAACTGAACATGTCAGGGAGGAAAAAGTAGCAAACGTATATTTCAGGCTCAGAAAAATGTCATTTCTCTAGGGCATGCAACCATTAGCACATCCAGTAAAGCTTAGTATTCTCTTAAGAATACGAATTTCAGACAGCATTAGTGCACTAAAATAGACTTTGGATCCTGCACAGATTTGTTTTCTAAACCGTTGAAAATAAATAATTATTTGTACAACTTCCAACAGTAACAAAAAAAACTTTCCATTTGCCAAATACTCCAGGATTAGTAGTGAAAGAAGTGGCATCAGCCTCATTCAGAAGTGATAATGAAGTGTGAGCTGTGTAAGACTGGCTGGACACATTATATAGCTGTCGGCTGAATGCTATCCTAAGCCAAGCATACGTGTGTAATGAACGGGGAGACGGGAAGTGTCTTATCTCCCCAAGAACAAAAGAATTGGGTAGTTGAAATCCAAGTGTCCTATTCTTATCTTGCCAAGATCTGCTGCCAGGGGAGAGTTGGCAGGCCCCCATACACATTAGATGGTTGAACGGTCCTTCCAAAATCATTGGGCTTAGGTGACATTTATTGAAATGTGTATGGCCAGCTTAAGGTTCACAATGAAATTATCAGACTTTTGCTCATTCAGTAAAACTACCCTTTGCCCAGGGTTGGACTGGCCCACCAGAGCACCAGAAGATCTTCTGGAGGGTCCAAGCTCTGACAATAGTGGACACTTAGGGAAACAGATAAAAGAAAAGGTATCCCACGGCGCAAAAACCACCCAAAAGTTGGAGTGATATTGGTTATTATTTATTTGAGCAAGTGGTACAACGCGTTTCGGGGTTTAACCCCTTCTTCAGGTACAATTGGCTTGCATACATACTGGTAAAATTGCATACATTTAAATACAGTAAAAAAAACGCCAAAAACACACAGGGGGCGGGGTAGGGGCGGGTCAGTGGGCGGTACTGAACAGGCTCTCAGAGCTGTGTGAACAAAGGGGTTAAAATACTTTACTACCTATCAAACTTTATTTTGATATATAGACTTGTCCCTGTTCAAGGGCAGATCATTCTTAGTGTTGCGATTTCTACTTATTGATTAGGGTACAGGGGAAGTTATAAGAAAGTTTGAAGTGGTGCAGGACCTTGTATTGCCATGTGATCTGATCACATGACTATACCATGTGACCGCCGTCAGGGTTGGATCGTGGGCCTTCCCCTGCAGGCCCTGGTGATGTCATTAAAAAATATGCTAGCCCCAAGTAAACTGAAGAACAAACGTGAAGAAGTAGGCAGCCAAGTTAATATTAAAACTCCGGGGAGCTATAGATGTAACCAACCAAGATGTCTCTGCTGCAGATCTATGAATAATACCACTTCTTTCATGGGCCGAAATGACGAATTTTTTAAAATCAAGGACGAACTAAACTGTGGATCATCCAACATCATCTATCTCATCACGTGTCCCTGTAATCTCCGTTATGTAGGGCGCACCATACAGACCTTGCGCAATCGACTTAACAAACACAGATCCAATGTGAAGAAAAAATTCCTCCAGCATAGTATCTCCAGACATGCTACCGTCCACCACCAAGGCTCTTTTTTGGGATTCACGGTTACCCCGATCGAGCAAGTCCGATCCAACAGATACAACATTATCCAGACATTGAGGAAACGCGAGATGTTCTGGATATACAAATTAAACTGCCTCAATCCATATGGCCTGAATGAGGCTTTCGAAATCAATTTATAAAATCCACCACTCCGCGTCCAGTTCATGCAAATACCCCAGCCCCAACAAACCCCCTCCTTCTCCTATTATGTCCCATCCCCCCCCCTCATACCACCTGTGGACAAAACCCCCCCTCCCCCCCCCCCCACCACATCCCTCGTCCGTAAAGGTCCCTCCAAGGACCCTCCTTTAGTCATAAAAATTCTGCCATCCAATAAATCAGACACTTTTACGACGTAGCAATCCCACTTATTATCTTTTTCATATACCCTGCTTCTTTCGCCATCCCCAAGAAATGAATAGAAATGTCACATACATCAAATATTATACATTTACCATAATCCAGCTCATTTCCAATGTGACATTCACTCTCTGACCCACTGATTATTTATTTCCATAATATAGCCCAATATAAGTTCCATTAGTTTTAAATGCTATTTACACATTAGTTATAAATTAGTTTTAAATGCCATTTATTTATCTATTCATCTATTTAATTCATTTATCTTATTTTACCCTCTGACCCACTGATTATTTATTTCACCCTCGGACTTTCACCCTCTGACCCACTGATTATTTATTTCCATAATATAGCCCAATATAAGTTCCATTAGTTCTATAAGCTATTTACACATATAACACATTTTATTTATCCATCTATTTATCTTATTTTAGTCCAAAACCAGGTTCTTCATAAAGGTCCCATTGTTTCCAGTCTGCGCAGTACGAATGTACTGCTCTTCAGCCAGCCCGATCCGACACTCCCCCTCTCTGACGCTACAGCTCGATTCGACACTCCCCCTCTCTGATACAACAGCAGCGTCTGGTTGCTAGGAGACGGAGTGTGACGTCTCCCAGCATGTGACCGGCCGCTGCCTCATACGACCGCCTTTCGCTCCCAGCGGCCGCCTCCCCCTCATGCCCACGATCTTCCTTAGACGGCGGTCACATGGTACAGCCATGTGACCGCACTGCATGACATCACCAGGGCCTGCAGGAACGCCAATGATCCAACCCTGACGGCGGTCACATGGTATAGTCATGTGATCAGATCACATGACAATACAAGGTCCTGCACCACTTCAAACTTTCTTATAACTTCCCCTGTACCCTAATCAATAAGTAGAAATCGCAACACTAAGAATGATCTGCCCTTGAACAGGGACACCAAGTCTATATATCAAAATAAAGTTTGATAGGTAGTAAAGTATTTTAACCTCTTTGTTCACACAGCTCTGAGAGCCTGTTCAGTACCGCCCACTGACCCGCCACTACCCCGCCCCCTGTGTGTTTTTGGCTTTTTTTTACTGTATTTAAATGTATGCAATTTTACCAGTATGTATGCAAGCCAATTGTACCTGAAGAAGGGGTTAAACCCCGAAACGCGTTGTACCACTTGCTCAAATAAATAATAACCAATATCACTCCAACTTTTGGGTGGTTTTTGCGCTGTGGGATACCTTTTCTTTTATCTGAACCACTGGCTTTCTGCGGGATTCCAGGCATCCCTGAACAGAAGTATCCATCCCGGGCTGCACACCATCCGTTGTGAGGAGTTCATGGCACTTTGATATACGTCCACATTAGAGTTGTGCCTAAACTAGCACAACTCTATCAGGTGAGCCTCCCCAGTGGAGATACCTTTTTATCTATATTCTTTACGTTATTACCCTATGGTGCGCCATTCTTTTTTGTTCTATAGTGGAACGACGCCTGTTTCTGACACTTAGGGAAACAGGGCCCTTAAGCCCCTATATACACAGAGAGTGGGCCCTCAAAATAATTTCCTCTGGTGGGCCCAAGGGACTTCAGTCCAACACTGCCTATGCCTACTAGCATCTGACAATCCTTGTAGAACATTCACTTTCTCAAACTTTGCAGAAGTCAAATATAAGAAAATATCTAATACATCTTATTAGAAAAAAGAAAAAAACATTTTTATCCACTTATAAGCTTCTTCTTCCCCTTCCCTCTGCATCCTGCACTGATTATTCTCAATTCATTGCTAAAATCTGTCTTGAGAGATGAGATGGACTATCATATCCATATTACAGGCAGTATAATGGCTCAGTGGTTAACACTGCTGCCTTGCAGCACTGGGGTCCTGGTATCTGACAAAGGGCAACAACTGCTTGGGGTTTGTATGTTCTCCCCATGTTTATGTGGGTTCCCTCTGGGTGTTCTGGTTTCCACACTCCGAAGACTGGGGACAGTGAGCGATGATAATGTCTATAAATACTGCTGCAGAATATAGAATATAGAATAGAGCAATGCAGAGACTGGATAATAGCAGCCAACTTTACTGAATCTTTGTCAGTAATTGGTTCACACATGGTAGACCAGAGGCATGGTCTCTTAGAGTTTGAAAGCAATGGTTGTTGGGTACACTTCAAGCAAATTCAGGCCTTATATTACAAAGAACCTTTAACCATGAAAATGCAGTGCATCAGCAGGATGCATGTTATAGAGAAGGAGGAGATGAGCAGATCATTATCGTTTTATGGGAAATCATTGCGTAAAACTTGCAATTTATACTTTTAAAATCTCTGCACTTTCTGAGCTCAGTTGCCCCTACACACTTACATATTTACAGAGGGAAGGCTATCAATCACTGGTAGAACCGCACACTTGGCTACTGAGCTCTGAAAGAACAGACACTTAAATGAATAAATTACAAATGTTAATGAATCATTTCACATAAGGCTATATTTCAATCTGCTCAGCTCCTTCTTAGGGTGCATTCAGATGACCGTGTTTCTGGGTCCGCATCCTTTGCGCAATTTTACGGAACGGTTGCAGACCCATTCATTTTAATGGGACGCAAAATATGGTGGACAGCACACCGTGTGCTGTCCACATCTGTAGCTCCGTTCCGTGGCCCCGCAAAAAATGTAGTGCATGTCCTATTCTTGTCCACAATCGCGGACAAGAATAGGCATTTCTATAATTCGGCCGGCCATGTGCGCTCAGCAAAATGCAGAACGTTAGGCCAGTATCCGTGTTTTGCGGACCACAAAACACATATGGTCATTTGAGTGTAGCATTAACTTGTTGACTGCACATTGCACTGCATTTTTATGATGACAGGTTTCCATTTAAGCTGCTATAGTGTCTCCGTTGTATCTAACTTGCTTGTCCAGCACTCTTCTCCCTTGTTCTCTTCTTCTTCTCTCGAGCCATCAGCACAAATTTGAATATTGCCCACCTCCACCCTTGACTTGCAGTGCATCCACACAACTCTTCTGCTTGACTGCTATCTATGCTCAAGCACTATTTCCTGACAGAAACAGGCACACGCCCTGGAGTCTCTTCCCAGGTGGGTCAGACTGACACTTATCTGCATGCCCATGTTGGTGAGCCAGAGCAACAGCCCCTTATTCTTATCTTAGCCATATGGCACCTACTAAAAGACCATCTCAGCACATGCTGAATTGTACCTAACCCTCACAATTCCACCCAAAAAAACATACACAATATACACAAAAATATAATAAATATTATAATAATAATAAGCTTTGGAGGACTATGGAGCTAGGTCTAGTAGGTTTTCTGTCTCACCCCAGTGCTATACTCATAGCATAATTTCCCAATACTGCTGTATAATGTCCTCCATGCTGACTCTGAGGGTGTGATACAGAGAGATAGGGGAACAAAATCTCCTTTACTCCATAAGTGCTACGAAAGGGAGACATCGTAGTAGCTACCACTTACCCACTAGCTCTGGGAAATATATTGCCTGCAGACGGGAAAACTGGTGAAAAATGCAAAACATGAGTCACATAATGAGCAGATATAGTGTTATTCCTCATGCACACCACACAGCAGCTTATTCTGAAAAGCGACTTGAAACGATAGGTACACTTTAAATCTATTAAATGTAGACATCAAGATACGAGCTCAAATGTATAAAACATTCCTGGCTTGAAGGAGTTTTCCCAATGATTCATGTAAAAAATCAAATCAGACATCATATAGTACCCGACAGTCTATTTTTAACAAAACTAGAATCAGCCTGTACCTCACATGGATTCATATATTTGTTCATTCATTGCTACAATTGCTGTTATAGATTTTTTTCAAGTTGTCAGCTCAGGAGATATGTTCTTTATATGTTCTCAGGTAGAGTGTCCATTCTGTGGCAGGTCTCTTCCTGTAACTATCACAGCTTCTAACAATAGATCTGGCTGATAACAGTCGAAATATGAAACTGAGCATGTGCTTCCGCCTCAGAGATATTACTGAGGTGGACAGAGAAATTAGAAAAAGAGCAAACAGCAGGGAGTACCATACAGATACATTTTACTGAATAACTCAGTGGCTATGCTAAATTGTTAGTTGCATGCTATTACAAAATTATTCAGACAGGTTCTGGTTTGAATAGTTGTTTTTTTTTTCATTGAAAAACCTCTTTAAACATGAAATTATCTTATGAAATGTCATAGAGAACTTTTACAAGGTCATATTGGTGTAGTCTATGATCTCATATTCCCGACATTGGTTCACACCGTTTTGGCACTGATGAGTAGAGTTGAGCGGACACCTGGATGTTCGGGTTCGACAGGTTCGGCCGAACTTGAAAAAAAAGTTTGGGTTCGGGACCCGAACTTGACCTGAACTTGAACCCGAACCCCATTGAAGTCAATGGGGACCCGAACTTTTGGCCACTAAAATGGCTCTAAAATAGCCCTGGAAATAGTTAGAGGGCTACAAAAGGCAGCAAAATGTGCTTAAGAGCATGACAACTGTTCTGTAAACAAATGTGGATAGGGAAATGAATTAAAAAACATAAAAGACCTTAAAAAATATAAAAATTAGGAATGATGTAGGAGGAAGAGGTTGAGGAGGCTCACGTGGTGGTCTAGGTGGAAGCGACGGCGAAGGAGGAATAGGTAGCCAACGCAGATGTGTGTTATTTTGCATTTTTACATAGGGGTATCCCCCAAAATATTGGGACATATAAAAAAAAAAAAAAGGAATAAGTGCACTTGAGTACAAGGATGGATGGTTGAGGCTGTTAGAACTGTCTATTCTGCACCAGGTACAGACAAGTCTTGTGGGATCCAGGCCTTGTTCATTTTAATGAAAGTCAGCTTGTCCACATTGGCTGTGGACAGGCGGCTGTGTCTGTCTGTAATGACGCCTCCTGCCGTGCTAAATACATGTTTAGAGAGTACACTGGCTGCACCTCCAAGGCATACAGGGCAAGCTCTGGCCATGTGGACAATTTGGAGACCCAAAAGTTGAATGGGGCAGAATCATCAGTCAGTACGTGTAGGCGCGTGCACAGGTACTGTTCCACCATGTTGGTCAAATGCTGCCTCCTGCTAACACGCTCCATATGAGAAGTTGGGGCCGGTTGTTGCGGCGAGGTGACAAAGCTTTTCCACATGTCGGCCATGCTAACCCTGCCTTCTGAGGTGCTGGTGCTGACACAGCTGCGTTGGCGACCTCTTCCTCCTCCCCTGCCTTCGCCTTGTGCTTCCACTTGTCCCCCGGCGTCAGTCGGGAATGCTCTCAGGAGCGCGTCTACCAGCATGTGCCTGTAGTCGCGCATCTTCCGATCACGCTCCAGTGAGTGAATTAAGGACGTCACATTGTCTTTGTAACGGGGTAACGGGGATCCAGCAGGGTGACCACCCAGTAGTCAGCACACGTTAAAATGTGGGCAACTCTGCTGTCGTTGCGCAGGCACTGCAGCATGTAGTCACTAATGTATGCCAGGCTGCCCAGAAGTAAGGACAAGCTGTCCTCTGTGGGAGGTGTATCGTCTGCGTCCTCCGTATCCCCCCAGCCACGCACCAGTGATGGGCCCGAGCTGCGTTAGGTGCCACCCCGCTGTTAACATGCTTCATCCTCATCATCCTCCTCGTCCTCCAGTAGTGGGCCCTGGCTGGCAAAATTTGTACCTGGCCTCTGCTGTTGCAAAAAACCTCCCTCTGAGCCACTTCTAAAAGACTGGCCTGAAAGTGTTAGAAATGACCCCTCTTCCTCCTCCTCCTCATCCTGGGCCACATCCTCTTCTATCATCGCCCTAAGTGTTTTCTCAAGGAGACATAGAAGTAGTATTGTAACACTGATAACGGCGTCATCGCCACTGGCCATGTTGGTGGAGTACTCGAAACAGCGCAACAGGGCACACAGGTCTCGCATGGAGGCCCAGTCATTGGTGGTGAAGTGGTGCTGTTCCGCAGTGCGACTCACCCGTGCGTGCTGCAGCTGAAACTCCACTATGGCCTGCTGCTGCTCGCACAGTCTCTCCAGCATGTGCAAGGTGGAGTTCCACCTGGTGGGCACGTCACATATGAGGCGGTGAGCAGGAAGGCCGAAGTTATGCTGTAGAGCAGACAGACGAGTGTCGGCAGGATGAGAACAACGGAAGCGCGCACTTTATGCAGCAGCTCAGACATGTCGGGGTAGTTGTGAATGAATTTCTGCACCACCAAATTCAGCACACGCGCCAGGCAAGGGATGTGCGTCAAACCGGCTAGTCCCAGAGCTGCAACGAGATTTCGCCCATTATCGCGCACCACCAGGCCAGGCTTGAGGCTCATTGGCAGCAACCACTCGTCGGTCTGTGATTGTATACCCCGCCACAACTCCTGCGCGGTGTGGGGTCTGTCCCCCAAACACATCAGTTTCAGAACGGCCTGCTGACGTTTACCCCTGGCTGTGCTGAAGTTGGTGGTGAAGGTCTGTCGCTGACCGGATGAGGAGGTGGTAGAAGAGGATGAGGAAGCCGAGTAGGAAGAGGAGGCAACAGGAGGCAAAGAATGATGCCCTGCGATTCTTGGCGGCGGAAGGACGTCCGCCAAACAGCTCTCCGTCTGGGGCCCAGCCGCCACTACATTTACCCAGTGTGCAGTTAGGGAGATATAGCGTCCCTGGCCGTGCTTACTGGTCCACGTATCTGTGGTTAGGTGGACCTTGCCACAGATGGCGTTACGCAGTGCACACTTGATTTAATCCGATACTTTGTTGTGCAGGGAGGGCACTGCTCTCCTGGAGAAGTAGTGGCGGATGGGAACGACGTACTGAGGGACAGCAAGCGACATGAGCTGTTTGAAGCTGTCCGTCTCCACTAGCCTGAATGACAGCATTTCAAAGGCCAGTAGTTTAGAAATGCTGCCATTTAGGGCCAGGGATTGAGGGTGACATGGTGGAGATGCTTGGTGACGGAGGTGGTGGTGTTGGTGGCACATCCTCTGTTTGATGGGCGGCAGGTGCCAACGTTCCTCCAGAGGCGGAGGAAGAGGCCGAGGCAGCAGCAGAAGAGGGAGCAGGTTTTGAAGGTGCTTACTCCACTGCAGCCCGTATCTTGCATGTAGATGCCTGGTCATGCAGGTTGTGCTAAGGTTCAGAGCGTTAATGCCTCGCTTCAGGCTCTGATGGCACAGCGTGCAAACCACTCGGGTCTTGTCGTCAGCACATTGTGTAAAGAAGTGCCATGCCAGGGAACTCCTTGAAGCTGCCTTTGATGTGCTCGGTTCCTGGTGGCGGTGGCCAGTAGCAGGCGAACTGTTTTGGCGACGGCTGCTCTGCTTTTGCACCCTGCTCCCTCTTTTGCTACGCTGTTGGCTCGGTCTCACCACTGCCTCTTCCTCCGAACTCTGAAAGTCAGAGGCACGACCTTCATTCCATGTGGGGTCTAGGACCTCGTCGTCCCCTGCTTCGTCTTCCACCCAGTCTTCCTTCCTGACCTCCTTTTTGGTCTGCACACTGCAGAAAGACGCAGCAGTTGGCACCTGTGTTTCGTCATCATCAGAGATGTGCTGAGGTGGTATTCTCATGTCCTCATCAGGAAACATAAGTGGTTGTGCGTCAGTGCATTCTATGTCTTCCACCCCTGGGGAAGGGCTAGGTGGATGCCCTTGGAAACCCTGCCAGCAGAGTCTTCAAACAGCATAAGAGACTGCTGCATGACTTGAGGCTCAGACAGGTTCCCCAATATGCACGGGGGTGATGTGACAGACTGATGGGCATGGGTTACAGGCGCCACCTGTGCGCTTTCTGCAGAAGACTGGGTGGGAGATAATGTGAACCTGCTGGATCCACTGTCGGCCACTCAATCGACTAGCGCCTGTACTTGCTCAGGCCTTACCATCCTTAGAACGGCATTAGGCCCAACCAAATATCGCTGTAGATTCTGGCGGCTACTGGGATCTGAGGTAGTAGGTTCAGTAGGAGGTGTAGCTGTGGCAGAACGGCCACGTCCTCTCCCTGCACCAGAGGCTCCACCAACACCACCACCACTACCATGACCGCGTCCCTTATTAGATATTTGCCTCATAGTTAGCGTTCACCAAGCAAAGTAAAAAGTGGTTGAGTCTGTTAAAAATAATTATCCGCCAATAAAAACCCTGATGTAGGGTATTGCACACTTTTTTTTTTTTAAACTCTATATGACAGCAGTATTTGTGGCCTAAATTTCACAGTAACTTAGGCACCTCTAATCCCAAATGTGCAGTATATCAGAGGTTTTTTTAACCCCAGTAACCAAAAAGCCGTATTTGTGGCCTAAATTTCACAGTAAGTTATGCACCTCTAATCCCAGATGTGCAGTATATCAGAGTTTTGTTTTAACCCCAGTAAGCAAAAGCCGTATTTCTGGCCCAAAATGAACAGTCCCTTATGTACCTATAATCCTAGATGTGCACTATATGAAATAGAGTTGTTGTTTTTTCACCCAGTATGCCCCAGTATGCCAAAGCCGTATTTCTGGCCTAAATGTGACACTCGCTTATGCACCTATAATCTTAGATGTGCACTATATGAAACAGATGTTTTTTTTTTCACCCCAGTATGCCCCAGTATGAGAAAGCCGTATTTCTGGCCTAAATGTAACACTCACTTATGCACCTCTAATCCCAGATGTGCAGTATATCAGAGTTTTTTTTTAACCCCAGTAAGCAAAAGCCGTAATTGTTGCCTAAATTTCACAGTAACTTATGCACCTATAATCACAGATGTGCAGTATATAAAACACAGTGTTTTTTTCACCCCAGTATGCGAAAGCAGTATTTCTGGCCTAAAATGCACAGTCCCTTATGCACCTATAATCCTAGATGTGCACTATATGAAACAGATGTTTGTTTTTTTTGCCCCAGTATGCCCCAGTATGAGAAAGCTGTATTTCTGGCCTAAATGTAACACTCACTTATGCATGTCTAATCTCAGATGTACAGTATATCAGAGGTTTTTTTTTAACCCCAGTAAGCAAAAGCCGTATTTCTGGCCTAAATGTAACACTCACTTATGCACCTATAATCACAGATGTGCACTATATGAAACAGAGGTTTTTTTTTCACCCCAGTATGAGAAAGCCATATTTCTGGCCTAAATTGAACAGTCACTTATGCAGCGATAATCCTAGATGTGCACTATATGAAACAGAGGGTTTTTTAAACCCCAGTGTCTCAAAGCAGTATTTCTGGACTTGCAGACATGCAGATATCCTGGTGCACTATCGTTGCATAAAATGGCTGCCGATTATGTATTGACTAACTGAAGGAAAAAAAGTTTGTTTTCAGTAGTAGTTGGCTCAGGGCAGGCTTAAAACAATTGTGCACTGCACCCACAAAACACATTTGCTGTAGATCGCTGAGTAAAGAAGCAGTTATTCATAAGATTCCTCCCTGATCTCTCCCTCGCGGCAGCTGCAGCCTATCCCTACACTAATCCGAGCAGAGTGACTCCAGCTTAAATAGAGGCTGGGTCAGATGCTGCAGTTGGCCAATCACAGCCATGCCAATAGTAGGCATGGCTGTGATGGCCTCTTGGGGCAAGTAGTATGACGCTTGTTGATTGGCTCAAAAAGCGCCATAAAAATCGCAGAACACCGAACCCAAACTTTTACGTAAATGTTCGGGTCCGGGTGCCGAAAAACCTAAAGTTTGGTACGAACCCGAACTTTACAGTTCAGGTTCGCTCAACTCTACTGATGAGGGATTTCAGTTATTGAAAATTTGTTGCATATGAAGCACATTAATATATATTTGAATTTCCACTTTGGTAAAATTATTGGGGGAGATTTATCAAACTGGTGAAAAGTAGAACTGGCTTAGTTGCCCATAGCAACCCATCAGATTCCAACTTTAATTTTTGACAGTTCCTTTGGAACTTTACACCAGTTTGATAAATGAACCCATTGTGTCAGATTTCCAATATAAATTTATGAGGAGTGCCATACAGGTTCTAACATTTATGTAATTTTCATTATGAAAATTTGTGGTGGTTTGAGAACACATTTCTTTGATGACATATTCATATGGTATGTCCCCTTTAAATAATAAAAACAAAGCTGAGGCTGACAGGATCTAATTACATATAATATATAGCAGTTGCCAAGTCTGAACGCCAAACACTGTTCAGATTACCAATGCAGAATACTATAGAACCAGATTTCGATGACACACTTCATTTAATAGCTTAAAGCGGTTATCCCATGACTAATGTAAAAAATTAAAACCAGATAATATACAGTACATGATAATCTCTTTCTAACTAAGCTAGAACCAGCCCTGTACCTCGCATGGATCCAGAGGTCTCCCCCTTCATTGCTCTGCTGGATTTATATCAAGCTGACAGCTCAAGGGGAGTGTATTTTCTTCTACAGCTAAGTGGGCGTGTCCATGCTCTCCCTATCACAGCTCAGTAGCCAGTTGAAGGATGAAACTGAGCATGTGCGGCCTTCTCAGTGAGCAGGTCAAAGAAATAAGAAAAAAACAAACAGCGGTTGGCGCTATACAGATACATTCTATTGAATAACTTAGTGGCTATGCTAAATTTTTTATTACATGCAATTACAAACGTATTCAGATCCAGGTGCTGGTTTGAAAACTGTAGAATATTTTTTGTGGGACAACCCCTTTAAGAAAAAAATTAAAATGTCTCAAAATATCACCAAGAAACACAACCCAGAAATAGACATGACTAGCAGAGGTTTGTGTCTGTGAGCCACTTGTTGGGTTAAATCATAATAGCTATCATAAGATACTGCAGCAAAGGATTTGTCTTTACAGTAACTTCTGAAATAACTTCTAAAGAATAAATCTGTGCCCAATGTTTTCTATATCCGTTAAGATTTAACGAATCGTCTACCCATTGTGGAAGTGAAAAAATTACAATCAGAAATCACTGTACAAAATTAAGGGTCAAAGAATTAATTTAATCATTAGTAGTAGTAGTACTTTTCTCTGCCTAAATTAGAATGAAATTAGAAACTCAGCCAAAAAGGATTCTACTCTTAGAAAACCACTGTTATGTCTGGATGTTTAAAGGGGTTGCCTAATATAATTAAAAAAAAACTCATACAAGTTCACCCAAATTGGCTGTCTCTACAGTCCTCCTGCCATTGCTTGTTTACAAACTGTAGCAGTGACGTATTGGTATGTGGCATGTGACCGCTGCTGCCAGTCACTGGCCTCAGCAGTCTACATGATGATGATTAAGTGTTTGAAATTCACCTCACCATACATTTCCTTAGAACACCTTAGGGCTCATGTACATGACCGTATTTTGCATCCGCGTCCAATACACATTTTTTTGTAGATTACACAAGGACCCATTCATTTTTATGGGTTCACAAATAAAATGGACAGCACATGGGTAGCCGTATTTCCCCTATGGAAGTTATAGAACATGTCCAATTTTTGTCTGCATTGTGCACAAGAATAGTCATTTCTGTGATGGGAATGAGAAAAATGCAGATTGCACATGGGAGGTATCTATATTTTGCGCAAACTCAGACTGGCCCACAGGGGTACAGGTGAATCCCCCGGTGGGCCCCTATTCTCCCACCCCCTGCACCAGTGGCACATAACACTGTAGACCTCCTGCACTACATACATATATTTAATGTACAGCACCTCAACCAGCCTATGTTTATATAAAAAACTTGATAGATTATTAAAGAAACTCCCCAGTTTATTATTATAAATATGATAAGAGCTGAGATGACTTCTATGTCTAGAGGAAAGCTGCCAGTGTCCTCTTCTCCCCAGGACCTACCTTCTCAAAGTTACTGCAGGGACCCCATATTCAATAATCTGGTAGCATCTTGCTGCTGTGTGAGCAGGTAATATTTAAATGTATCTGTGTCGTGGGCCCCCTAAATAAATTTTACTGGTGGCCCCTAGGCACCCCAGTCCAACAGTTATTTTGTGGACCACAATACGGCCACGGTCATGTGCATAAGCCCTAATAATGATGTCATATGCTACATAATTACAATTTTTACCTATGAGTATACCTGGATTGAGTGGACGCAGGTACCTAAGCGGTGAATTAAAGCCTAAGCACATAGTTCAATTTATGATCACGTTATTAGCCAATGTTGGACTAAACACATATGGTTCATACAAAAATGGTCTGTAGTACAAGCAGTACCTCAGGGTAAAAGGAGAAAAAAGTGCTGACCAGAGATGAGCAAATTTCTTGAAATCCATTTAGAGTCTAACGAACTGTATAAATCTAAATGTAGTCAGCTGCCCCAGTGGTGGTCATAGGAAACTTCTATGAACTATCACACACCTTTTGCAGTTATGGCTAACTTTCGGTACTCCAGCTGTGGTGAAACTATGGAGTTCATTTCTATGGAGTTCTGAGAATAGCCAAGGAAGTGTACATCTTGGGAGTTGTAATTTTACCACAACTGGAGTGCCGGAGGTTAGCCATCACAGCCTTAGAGCATGCCCTGCCTTCCAGCAGGTACCATATGTCATTGCCCTTACCATCAGGTACAGAATCCCAGTTGTTTCAAAGATGATCAGGATGTCGGAAGTAGACGATGGTCACTGGTAGAAGTGTGGTCTTATCAGAGACCTAATATAGGATACATAGTATACGATGGAACTGGAAATCTATAAAAAAAAAATCTGATCTGGAAAAGGGATACTTTCTCAAAATTGTGGCCCTTTGAAGAGGTCTCACTGTATATTACAGACTACAGTATAGTATATCGGTTAGGTCGCAAATTTGGCACACTGTGCATATCCATATATAATAATTCTTACGATATTTCCCTTGTACTGAAAATATATACATTGGCTTTAACTCAGAGTATAAAGTGTTTTAAAGTGTACCTCAGGTTACCTAATTTGTACTCTGTAACTGATATTAATACATCAAAACGAGAAAAATACATTTATATGAATCAGCATGAGGTCTATTATACCATAAAATGATTAATAAATAAACTACAATCAAAATGGCTTGAAAAAATCTTAACTCACATATTACAATGAATTACAGATAATAAATAATACAGAGTCCGCGGTCAGGTAGTCAACCACACATAAAAGGTTAAAGAACATGAGATAACATTTTCAAAGATGTATTCTTACAAACAAGAATGGTCTTTAGAAATAAGAAGCAGCTACTGTAGCTGCAATGTCAGGATCAGTATTATTCACTGTAACTTAATGAGATTTTTATACAGCCCTTAAAGTGCCGATTTACCTTTGATGGCCCTACTTCAATAACTGGTATAATGCATAAAGGGATGGATATATCATGGGCAGTTCACCCATGTTTGGCAAAAAATGTGGCGTGCATTGGGATGGATTTGTCAAAGATTTTACACCATTATTGTGGCGTAAAAAAAAGTTGTCGATTATTGGGCACACCATATTTGCCTGACAATCTGCAACTTTTAGAGGTTGTCGTCACTAGTGCTTAGCAGGAGGGGGATAGGCTTAGCATGGCTCAACGGATTTACTATAACATGTCAGAAACTGGTGTAAGTCTGCACCAGTTCCTGGCTGGCAAAGACTTGAGTTTCTGGCCCATGGAGGACCAGAGATACAACTAATTTATTAAGAGGCATTTGCCAGTCTTGATAAATCTCCTCCATTAAAGGGGTTGTCTCATCTCAGACAATGGGGGCATATCACTATATCGAGAACGGAGCCCCAAAAGTGGTGGAGGGTGCACTGCACATGAGCAGCGGCCCTCCATTCATTTTCTATCAGGCCGCCATAAATAGCCGAGTGTTGGCTCGGCTATTTCCGTCAGACCCATAGAAGTGAATGGGAGCGCCGGCCGGTCATGCGCTGTGCGCTCCCATTCACTTCTATGGGGAGGCTGCTTGGTGGTGGCCAGACCGGAGTACTCCAGCCACCGCTTTGCGAGGGACCCGCACCTATAAGTGTCATGGCGGACAGGATATAAGATACACAGATAACTAAACAAACAAGTTTTCTAGGCGAGAAGCTGGGGATAAGGTCACCTCCTAGCAAATCCCTAACCGCTCTCCCTATTCTGCTTTGCCCACATTCAGACCCTAATGGTGGGAATAATGTGTCCTCGTGCCTGGGCTGAGAATACCCTAGAATCCCTGAGATGGTGAAAGGGGAAAAGGGGCAGCCTGCTCCGTCAGAACCAGGAGGGGACAGATGACACTCAAACAGCCTAGACAGCAAACCAAAGAAATCAGAAACCAACTTATCTTATCTGAGCAGGAAAAGCCAATCCTTCACTCCTTGCTTCCACAGCCTGACAGAAGCTATAACCCGCACAGAACACTGGGAGGGGAGTAATTTAAACCAACGACCCCACCCAGTGCACCTGAAGGGAGGCGGATCTAGCACGACTCCAAAACAAAACAAAACAAATGACTAGACACGTGCTGCTAATCTGGCAGACCTCCGTACATAGTCTGAACAGGGCATGACAATAAGACAATAGGGGCATATCCAAGCGAGACAACTCCTTTAAGCTTTTTATGTCTTTTAGAAGGCAAAAAGCACAACTTTTCTCCACACATGCCAGTTTTTTCTCTTTGACAGGAATCTGTCAGTAGCAGCCTCCCTATCCAACTGTTTTCCCCCTGGATCTCACAGGCCAGAAACTGTATGAGTAATGCACACAGTATTACTCATACAGCCAATGCATTCCAATACAGAAGTATTGGAATGCATTGTAAAGGATTAGACCCCCAAAAGTTAAAAAAAAAAGTTGAAAAAATAAAGTTTTCCCCCCAAAATATTACAAGTTTCAAGTAAAAATAAACAAAAACGTCATTTTCCCCAAATAAAGTAAAAAAAATTGGTAAAAAATAGGGGGGGGGGAAAGTATACATATTCAGTATAGCCGCGTCCGTATCGACCGGCTCTATAAACATATCACATGACCTAACCCCTAGGATGAACACCGTAAAAAATAAAAACTGTGCTAAATAAACAATTTTTTTGTCACCTTACATCACAAAAAGTACAACAGCAAGCGATCAAAAAGGCGTTTGCCCACCAAAATAGTACTAATCTAACAGTCACCTCATCCTGCAAAAAATGAGCCCCTACCTGAGACAATCGCCCAAAAAAAAAAAAAAAACTATGGCTCAGAATATGGAGACACTAAAACATAATTTTTTTTGTTTTAAAAAAGCTGTTATTGTGTAAAACATAAATAAAAATAAAGTATACATATTTGGTATCACCGCGTTCGTATCGACCGGCTCTATAAAAATATCACATGAACTAACCCCTCAGATGAACACCGTAAAAAAATAAAAATAAAAACTGTGCTAAATAAACCATTGTTTGTCACCTTATATCACAAAAAGTGTAATAGCAAGCGATCAAAAAGTCATATGCACCCCAAAATAGTGCCAATAAAACCGTCATCTCATCCTGCAAAAATCATACCCTACCCAAGGTAATGGCCCAAAAACTGAAAAAAAATATGGCTCTCAGACTATGGAAACACTAAAACATGATTTTTTTTGCTTCAAAAAAGAAATCATTGTGTAAAACTTACATAAATAAATAAAAAAGTATACATATTAGGTATCGCCGCATCTGTAACAACCTGGTCTATAAAAATATCACATGATCTAACCTGTCAGATGAATGTTGTAAATAACAAAAAATAAAAACGGTGCCAAAACAGCTATTTCTTGTTATCTTGCCTCACAAAAAGTGTAATATAGAGCAACCAAAAATCACATGTACACTAAACTAGTACCAACAATACTGCCACCCTATCCTGTAGTTTCTAAAATGGGGCCATTTTTTTGGAGTTTCTACTCTAGGGGTGCATCAGGGGGGCTTCAAATGGGACATGGTGTCAAAAAAAACAGTCTAGCAAAATCTGCTTTCCAAAAACCATATGGTATTCCTTTCCTTCTGCGCCCTGTCGTGTGCCCATACAGCTGTTTACGACCACATATGGGGTGTTTCTGTAAACTACAGAAACGACAGAATCTGGGCCATAAATATTGAGTTTTGTTTGGCTCTTAACCCTTGCTTTGTTACTGGGAAAAATGGATTACCACCTAAAAGGTTAACGACATTTGTAAAATCAGTTTTGAATACCTTGAGGGGTGTAGTTTCTTAGATGGGGTCACTTTTATGGAGTTTCTACTCTAGGGGTGCATCAGGGGGGCTTCAAATGGGACATGGTGTCAAAAAATGGGCATGTCCTTAAGGTGAAATAGGGCTGAGTCCTTAAGGGGTTAATATGCATTAATTATTCTTTAATCCCTTTGGGATTTAACAATGTAATCTGCTGATCACTTATGTAATGCTTTTCTATACTCAGTATACTCAAGCATCATTTTCTGTCAGTAATAAACTTGTTTGGCCCCCAGCTGCCAGTGACAAAAGGTTAAACTGCCAAACTCCTTGAAAATGCAAATGTTCTAAAATAAATAAAAGCAGAACTCACTTCTTCAATTCCCCTCCATTACAGCAGAGGGGCTTCAGCAGCCCCCACCAGCAATGATGTGCCTTAATACCTGGTAACCACTGCAGCCAATCACTGCCCCAACAATCACATGCTATTCTTAATAGGCTAGTTTCACACTAGCGGCACGGACCCCCGGAAGGCTGTTTTGGTGGGTGAATACGTCCTGCCGCCAGTGAACACGTGCCCCCGGACTACTGCTCCGGCCCCATTGACTATAATGGGGGCGGGGTGGAGTTCCGGCGGCAGCACCGCAGCGCACGCCGAGAGGCCGCCAGAATAAAAGTACGACATGTAGTACTTTTATTCCGGCGGCCTCTCTGCCGCTAGTGTGAAAGTACCCTTACGGTAGCACATGATCGCTGAGGCCACTGATTGACTGCAGTGGTCGCATGCTGGAAGCTTGTAAATTGATATATATATTTTTTTGCTATTCTATAACATTTTCTGCTGTTCTTTTTTTTCACATAATTGGAAAACCCCTTTAGACTGTTATCTCCAATCCTTTTCCAAAACCTAACAAGAAGGGTATGTTCACTTGCAGATGATTTGTTGCAGAAATTTCTGAAACTGTTCCTTTCCTCTGAATGCGATGTTCAGAAATGCATGCACATGCTGCTAAAATAACCCCAGATTTATTTGAAATTTAAATGCCCCCCATTTGCATAAATCAATAATTCCAGTGAATATAAGAAAATTTGTAATATATCTTACAATGAGTGAGATAAGGCAAAGTGACACACAGAGCTGCTACTTAAAGAGAATGTGTTACCATTTTTTTTTTTTCTGCTAGTTAAAACCAGATAGCGGTATCATATTTTCTGATCTGTTTTTATTATCTGATTGCAGTTTTTTTATTTTATTTTCTGAACATGATTGTAGGGACTGTCATCTTGCAATGGTCTGGAGCTGACTTACTGATTTCTATGGGAGATTTTTCTAGGCATGCTGAGACCTGTGCAGAGGTTTGTTGGGAGCAGATAAGCTTTGACAATCACATATTGTGAATGTTGGATCCTGTATATATATATATATATATATATATATATACGTCATTCTAATCCTATAGGCAGATAACTGCAGTACAGATCCCAAGAAGTTACACCTAGGCTTAGTGGTCAGTGCGAAGACATTAAAAATTGAAAATAACCTCACCAAAAATTATAAAAAAATGTTAACATAAAAACATGATTTAAACAATAGGTAATTTCACCCCATTACTGGATTCAGAGCTACACTGCTCATTACTGCTGTATAATAACTTTAATGCTGCTATTGGGTGTGCCATAGAGAGAAAGATAAGCAGAAAGATAAGCATCTCCTCTTCTCTAGATGTAGTGTATGGGAGACATCATAACAGCTAATCTCAACCCACTGGCCCGCAGAAAATTGATAATTAGAGATAGAGCCTACAGTGGTAGAAACTGGTGATACATGCAGAATACAAGGTGTTTGATAAGTTGAGTGCCATTCTATAGATGTAGTACACCCAAATACGATATGAATGAGTTTAAGATAAACTGTTATTTAATCATGTTTCTTCACAAAGATGTAAGCTCATTTAATAATACGTTTTGTACCTCTACGACTCTGGACTCCCTGATCATTCTACCTAATTACCTCCAAACCTATCGGCGGCCTGATTCTGCTTTGGTAACAGAAAATATAGAAACGTGAATGTTTTCATTGCTGCCATAATTTCCATATAAGCTTGAGAAAAGTTTTGGTGCTTATTACTCAAGACTAGTTCTCATTGCTTCTGACTTGAGCAGGCTTTCACAGCAGGAGCAGTATCTGCTAAATCACAAGGACACAAGTTTCCTTATTAAAGATCAATTTCGTTAGGCTGGGACATCTACCAATACCCCCCCTCCCCCTTTCTGCTGATTGGCTCCATAAATCCTTTTTTCCAAAAAGGCCATTTTTCTCCATGATTTCTCTCAGCAAATGACTATTATACATATAGCCTACTCTATCGTATTGCTTCCTATCACTCCTACTATGTTAGTGTTATTAGAGAATTTAAAAGATATTCTTATTGAAAGACATGCCTAAAATAAACCATACGATAACCACTTTTAAAATGGTTACTGTACCGCTGCTGCCATGCCTGCTGCTTGCCTCATAAAGGGTACTCATGTAAAACCCAAAACGTTAACTAATGTAAGCTTTGAATACCGGTGGATTTTTAATTAAAACTTCCATTAATTGCAGTGAAGTAATGAGAGCTGCCATAGCTTCTTGAACATATTGTATACTGTATGAGGGACGTGCACCTACTTACACTGGAAGGGACTTTGACTACGTCTACTTTTAAAGTGGTTGTCCAGTATTAAATTTGCGTGCAAACAGGGAATGGTATAACAAAAAAAATGACCAGTACTCACCTGCTAAATCTCCCTGCCGCACCAGCTCCACCATTCCGGTGGTGGTCCCCACCGGTCCTGCAGCAATGACATTATAAACATTCCCATGACCAGTGCAGCCCATCACTAGTCTTAGCATCGACGTATGCATGTACAGAGGGCAGCGTTAGAGCAGCAGAGAGATTGAACTGGTGAATTCTGGTTATATTTTTTATTTCATACCATTCCCTGCTTGTAGGCCAATTTTTAGAAATTCCCAGACAACCTGTCTTACATTGCACAAGACTTGACACTACTAACTTATTTGTAGTTAGGGTACTTTCACACTTGCGTTTTTCTTTTCCGGCATAGAGTTCCGTCCTAGGGGCTCAATACCGGAAAAGAACTGATCAGTTTTATCCCCATGCATTCTGAATGGAGAGAAATCTGTTCAGGATGCATCAGGATGTCTTCAGTTCAGTCTTTTTGACTGATCAGGACAGAGATAAAACTGCAGCATGCTACGGTTTTATCTACGGACAAAAAAAACCTGAAGACTTGCCTGTATGCCGGCTTTTTTTCCCATAGGAATGTATTAGTGCCAGATCCGGCATTCAAAATACCGGAATTCCGTATCCGTCCTCATGCGCAGACCGAAAAAAAAGGTGAAAAAAATTAATGCCGGATCCGTTTTTCCGGACGACACCGGAAATATGGATCCAGCATTTCAATGCATCTGTAAGACGGTTCAGGATCCTGATCAATCTTACAAATTCCATCAGTTGGCATACGTTTTGACGGATCCGGCAGGCAGTCCCGGCGACGGAACTGCTTGCCGGATCACTCTGCCGCAAGTGTGAAAGTAGCCTTACATATATAACCTACTAATATGATGAGCTAAGTCTAGAGTGACTCCAGCAGTGGCAGGACTTTTCACACCTCAAAATGGTTTTCTCTCCCAATAAAAGACCAAGGAGATGTTCAACAATTGTCTAAAAGTTGTCAGAAAAAGTCATCCAACAATAAGAGATATATCTGTCTATCAAAGTCATATATGGTAAATGGTATACAGGAGCCGTGTTCGGTAATAATTATTATTATGAACGTTGTCCTCACCCGACCCCAGACCCAGAGAGCTGCATCTATCCCAAAACAGCAGAATACAGAGGTGCAACACTTACCACGTCCATGATCTGCATCAGATTCATTCCAAAGTAGACAGTGAGTGGATGAGAGTCATTAGCCACCGGCCTCTCTAAAGGATTATAATTCTTCAGTAATTCCTTGTAGAGCTTTCTCTGGTATTCTCCTTGCAGGGACACTTCAAACCAAGAGAGAAGCATGATCAGCACGCACTCAGCACAGGGAGTCAATATACAGTAACATGGACAGTACAGTGATATATCAAATGGCTTGTATACAGTGATCAGCTCGTCATGTACATAGCCTTGGACTGGCACACATTCACAGAGAATGGAGTGTCATGGAATAGGGTGGAATGCAGGGTGATGGTGACATCTATTTACCATGTATCAAGCAGACTGATATCATCATCCACAACTGGATCTCCCCAGCTTCCATTGTGTGAGATCAAGATGAGGAAGTCCTCAGATTCCCAGCTAAGGAGGAAAAGTTTATGATTTGATGACAATAAGCGGAGTCCTGGATGCTGGCGAATGCAGAAGATCAGCTCTCTGCCTGCATCAAGGCTCAGGCGGTGGAGGTGGTGACTACTAAAGTATCACAGCTCCTGTGTAGGAGACCTTCCCGACGATGGGAATCCAGGGATTGTCTTCATATTTAGGTAGGCATCGCATCGATTTTATTGGGGGGGGGGGATCCCAGTAGTTTCCAGCTGCTGATAACTCCCCCTGGGCTTAGCGCTGGCACTTGTCAGCAAGCAATGGCTCCATTCAGATGGGCTCCACGTGAAGCTTGTGACTTGTGATCCTGTCTCAGCCTGAGCTCTGTTCATTGCATTGTATTTTATAGCTGGCGAGGAGGAGGCAGAGCAGCAGCCCAGATCTGGTGTATTAACCCATTCCGTGCCGAGCATACTACTGAGTCGTAGCCTGTACCTGACTATAAATATCTGCTATGGTATTTTTAGAATGGTGTCATAAGTGGTAAAAAATAAAAAAGATTTGGAAATCAGTGCATGATGACTAGAATTTTAATGCAATGGTTAGGATACTTGTGCTCGCATGTTATTATGCTAAGACATTAGGGCTTCTGCTGCAGTTAAAGCCCCACTTTTAGATCCACGGTGCTTTTAAAAATGAAGAAATGTCAATTAATGTCATTTTATTACAATTAATAACCTGGAAGTCTGTAGAAGATTTTTTTTTAATGCATGCCTAAATCTTCTCCAAAGCAAAATACTTCAATTAGCCCCTGGCTCTCCACCCTGCAACCCCTGAATCCATGTGGAAGTAATACAGCTGCAATGAGGTGCTGGCCATAGTGACATCACATGCCTTGCCTTAGTGCAGTGATCTCCAGCTGTAAGGGCATGCTGAGAATTGTAGTTTTGCAATAGCAGGAGAGCCACCGTTTATAGACCACAGCCTTAGGGCTCATGCACACGACCGTGCCGTTTTTTGTAGACCGCAAAAAAAGACGGATGCCGCCAGTGTGCCTTCCGCAATTTGCGGAACGGAACAGGAGCCCCATTATAGAGATGCCTATTTTTTTCCGCAAAACGGACAAGAATAGGACATGTCTCATAATTTTTGCGGGATCACGGAACAGAGCAATGGATGCGGACAGCACACAGAGTGCTGTCCGCATCTTTTGTGGACCTATTGAAATGAATGGCTCCGTATACGGACCGCATATGGAATCAAAATACAGTCCGTATACGGAACGCAAAAAACGCTCGTGTGCATGAGCCCTTAGTGGCAATTTGTTTTTATCGCACTTGAAGTGTTTGAGCCATTAGAAGTCAAAGGCATGACAGACAGATGTGATGTCACTGTGAGCAGACATGTCAACAGGACCATATTGCTTACATACAGCTGATAGGTTTACAGAATGGGCTGAACCCAATTGTTAATAGGGGTTAATATCGCTAAGTAATATTATCGACTGGGCCTATTTAGCAATTCATATTTAAAAAATGTTAAAAGCATGCAATATCAATTTTAAAATTCCAAAAATAATACATGTACAGTTTATGGCACCCAATGCCCTTTGATTATCCTCCTGATTATCCTAGTTATGATGATCTGTGATGGTGGTTTCCACTACAACAGCCCCTATTAGCAGACAGCAACAAAATACAGTCTATCATAAACAGCATCTGTATTCTGCTGACAGCTCCTAAAGGGCAACGAGGGAAATTTGAAATTCCCTGAAGCCGTGCGGTTTATGATAGGACGGCTTTTTGAGGATATCATCTGCAATTAGCCGCTTATTTTGGAATACATTACTATAAGATTTGTGAAGGGCTCTATAGGCAAATGTGATCATGTCAGCTCGGTACTCTAAGTGAAGTGAGCAGTGGAAGATCACTTGTAATTCTGTGTTCTTTTTCTCCATAAGGGAAAAAGCCATAAATTATCAGTAAATCTGTGACAACCATGCAGGGTTGTCCTTAATTTACAATTACCAATCAAGGGTTGTGTGTTGTGTGCGTGCATTTATTTCATTTCTTGCTTTAGGTTGCGACGTACTTGCACACTTTATAGAAACTATTTCATGGAGATTTAAAATTTGAAATGCAGGGCACAGATTTTCATACCAAAGTTCCACCAATAAGTATAGTCCACACTCACATAATAAATCCTAAAAAGCCTCCATTAACAGCACCAGCAAATTGCCAGCAGAGAGCCCTCCATAAACAGTGCCAGCAGAGTACCCTCCATAAACAGTGCCAGCAGAGCGCCCTCTATAAACAGTGCCAACAGAGCGCCCTCCATAAACAGTGCCAGCAGAGCGCCATCCATAAACAGTGCCAGCAGAATGCCCTCCATAAACAGTGCCAGAAGAGCGCCCTCCATAAACAGTGCCAGCAGAGCGCCCTCTATAAACAGTGCCAACAGAGCGCCCTCCATAAACAGTGCCAACAGAGCGCCCTCCATAAACAGTGCCAACAGAGCGCCCTCCATAAACAGTGCCAGTAGAGCACCCTCCATAAACAGTGCCATCAGAGCGCCCTCCATAAACAGTGCCAGTAGAGCACCCTCCATAAACAGTGCCATCAGAGCGCCCTCCATAAACAGTGCCAACAAAGCGCCCTCCATAAACAGTGCCAGTAGAGCGCCCTCCATAAAGAGTGCCAGTAGAGCGCCCTCCATAAACAATGCCAACAGAGCGCCTCCATAAACAGTGCCAGAAGAGCGCCCTCCATAAACAGTGCCAGAAGAGCGCCCTCCATAAACAGTGCCAGCAGAGCGCCCTCTATAAACAGTGCCAACAGAGCGCCCTCCATAAACAGTGCCAACAGAGCGCCCTCCATAAACAGTGCCAACAGAGCGCCCTCCATAATCAGTGCCAGTAGAGCACCCTCCATAAACAGTGCCAGTAGAGCACCCTCCATAAACAGTGCCATCAGAGTGCCCTCCATAAACAGTGCCAACAGAGCGCCCTCCATAAACAGTGCCAACAGAGCACCCTCCATAAACAGTGCCAGCAGAGCACCCTCCATAAACAGTGCCAACAGAGCGCCCTCCATAAACAGTGCCAGCAAAGCGCCCTCCATAAACAGTGCCAGCAGAGCACCCTCTATAAACAATGGCAGCAGAGTGCCCTCCATAAACAGTGCCAGCAGAGCGCCCTCTATAAACAATGGCAGCAGAGCGCTCTCCATAAACAGTGCCAGCAGAGCACCTTCCATAAACAGTGCCAGCAGAGCGCCCTCTATAAACAGTGCCAGCAGAGCGCCTTCCATAAATAGTGCCAGCAGAGCTCCTTCCACAAACAGTGCCAGCAGAGCGCCATCCATAAACAGTGCCAGCAGAACGCCCTCCATAAACAGTGCCAGCAGAGCGCCCTCTATAAACAGTGCCAACAGAGCGCCCTCCATAAACAGTGCCAACAGAGCGCCCTCCATAAACAGTGCCAACAGAGCGCCCTCCATAAACAGTGCCAGTAGAGCACCCTCTATAAACAGTGCCATCAGAGCGCCCTCCATAAACAGTGCCAGTAGAGCACCCTCCATAAACAGTGCCATGAGAGCGCCCTCCATAAACAGTGCCAACAAAGCGCCCTCCATAAACAGTGCCAGTAGAGCGCCCTCCATAAACAGTGCCAGTAGAGCGCCCTCCATAAACAATGCCAACAGAGCGCCTCCATAAACAGTGCCAGAAGAGCGCCCTCCATAAACAGTGCCAGCAGAGCGCCCTCTATAAACAGTGCCAACAGAGCGCCCTCCATAAACAGTGCCAACAGAGCGCCCTCCATAAACAGTGCCAACAGAGCGCCCTCCATAAACAGTGCCAACAGAGCGCCCTCCATAATCAGTGCCAGTAGAGCACCCTCCATAAACAGTGCCAGTAGAGCACCCTCCATAAACAGTGCCATCAGAGTGCCCTCCATAAACAGTGCCAACAGAGCGCCCTCCATAAACAGTGCCAACAGAGCACCCTCCATAAACAGTGCCAGTAGAGCACCCTCCATAAACAGAGCCAGCAGAGCACCCTCCATAAACAGTGTCAGCAGAGTGCCCTCTATAAACAATTGCAGCAGAGCGCCCTCCATAAACAGTGTCAGCAGAGTGCCCTCTATAAACAGTGCCAGCAGAGCGCCCTCTATAAACAGTGCCAACAGAGCGCCCTCCATAAACAGTGCCAGCAGAGCGCCCTCCATAAACAGTGCCAGCAGAGCGCCCTCCATAAACAGTGTCAGCAGAGTGCCCTCTATAAACAATTGCAGCAGAGCGCCCTCCATAGACAGTGTCAGCAGAGCGCCCTCTATAAACAATTGCAGCAGAGCGCCTTCCATAAACAGTGCCAGCAGAGCACCTTCCACAATCAGTGCCAGCAAAGTGCCGTCCATACACAATGGCAGCAGAGCGCTCTCCATAAATAGTGCCAGCAGACTGCCTTTTAAAACAGTGCCACCAAAGTGTACTCCCATAAACACCATCACAATACTGTCTCTCATAAAAAGCAGTGCCAGCAAAGAATCTCAATAAATAATACCGCCAAGAGAGTATGCCATATAAACATTGCCAGCAGACTGCCCCACGATAGACCATGCCAGTCACATAGAATTAAATGATAAAATTGTGGTAGTATGCAGCTGCCAGTAGGGAGAGATGACTGCATACATATTTATAGGACTAGTGAATAGGAGTACTATCAAAGGTTTATTTCCAACTGAACTCATGGCTGTGATTGGAATACCCGTCATATGCACAGGTCAAGGGTGACCATGGTTACGGACATAGCAAAGAGGCCTGTGCTATGCTTTTTCTATAAATCCCATAGAAGTGAATGGGAGTTACAGAATCAGCGAGGCAGAGACAGCCACACTGTTTCCATAGCTGTAGCTTATATTCATTTCTAGAGGAGTTACAGAAACAGGGTAGCACAGCTTCCTTGACTGTTTTCATAACCCTGGCTAACCTCAGCTGCCTCGTATGATGAGTAATCTGACCTTAGCCATGAATCTTCAATACATACTGCAGTAATCCAGCCGCGGGGGTATCTGTAATTGTTGTGTTTTATATGTAATGTATTGTATTTTCATGGTTATACCATTTATCCGAGCAAGAGAAGAAATGGTTGGCAATGGTTTGCAGGAACAGGGCTAACCACCCTGTTCCTCCCCTCTTGGTAGGACAGGGATGGTCCTGCTTCCTGCCAGAAGGGGAAGTTCCAGTCTAGCTAGAGGAAGGGAAAGGAAGTTCTTGGCAGGTGGTGGGGGAGTGAGGAAGCACATGTAGAGCTTCTAGTCCCAGGAACTGTATCGTATTCTCATGAGAGAAACATTCCAGAGAGAAACTCAGGAACCTGAGGTCTTGTGAGACCAAAACTCAGAAGAGATAAGCAAATTCAGCTTCAAGAAAGCATTTGTGTGACAAGACAGCAGAGTGATCAATGAAATACAGCTTTACCGACTGCTACACGTTGAGCTCAGACACCACCACCTTCCTAAACCATCACTAGGCCAGACAAACATTAAGTCTATACTACAGTGGATGCCTACATCCACAATTTTTTTCTATTGCCAACCTATTGCCATCCAAACAGCCACCATACTTCTGCACTTTGTATTGATTGGATGTGCCACAAGTTTTATTTTGCACTAAGTAAAGAGAGACTGATATCTGTTTACATCTGACCTTCTTTAAATTACTCTTTGACTGCACCAAACCCCAGGGATAAACGAATATACTGCGACACAGCATCACATCAGGGCCACTACCACTTCCATCCTCTGCACCAACTCCTCAAGGGCTCACTGCTCAACTTTTTGCAAGAGACTTGCCTGATCTACTGGAATGCCAAAAATGTCCCCTACATATTTCCAAAAACTTTCTGACAATGTGGACAAGTATGGTTAATGGACAGTGGTCTATTAAGATTGGCTGCACAGTAAACATCCTTGTATAATAGTTCCATAACTACGCACCTAATCAACGTGGCAGATTTAATTATATCACCAAGATTAAATATTCATGTTTGCCTGAGTGTTTTTCCAATAGTATGTGTAAAGTGCAATGACAAAATGTCTCTTTAGAACATGTCATGCCCTCTAGATATTATTAACCCTTGTCAACCCCATACAAAAGGTCTTTTGAGTCACTGTATCAAATCTTTATTACAGTAGTTGACAACTTTGATATTTAAAAGATCTATTCCTGAAGCCTCCAGAGATAATCAAGTGTTATAACAATTCTTTTCCTATATTACTATTTTTTTCTTAAAGGTGTTGTTCACCCCTGGGGATATTTCGGTCACACCCACCAGCGTAGCTGTACCTCCGAAAGGAATCATAATTACCTGATCCCTTGCAGATCTCGGGTCTTTGATGTAGGTCACGAGGCCGCTGTAGTTAGTCATAGCGCCAATGATCCTATGACATGACTCATGGGGTACACGTCACAGCTACAACCAGTCATTGTCTGCAGCGACCATGTGGCATGCGTCAAATCAGATGATGACGCAGGGTAACCTAAGACCTGCAGCAATGGCGGGGCAGTGAAGGAGCAGGGACTTAGTGGCAGGAACCAGGTAAGTATGATTATGTACGTAGGTTGGCCACTCTGGGGGGTCTGCTCAAATAGACCCTGGGGGTGAATAAACCCCTTTAATTCTATGTACTGTAGCATCTACTATCTGGTAGAAACCTAATGTATTGTCCATCTTGAACTGCCTGGTTGAATATATTATCAGAGATAAAAAAAAAAAGAAAAAAACTTGAAAGTAAGAAAGATACAATAAAATAAAAAATGTATATAAAAAAAAATGAAAACCCCAAAATGAGTCTCCTAAATGCATTTTCCAGCAAATGCTACAGTATAAACTGTATGTTTTTATATTATCGTCATACTAAAGGAGTAAAGGAGACAAGTCATAGTGAAAAGTGTTACATGTCTGTTCAGCCTTCATGCAGGGGATACAGTATATTGATTACCACTGTGAAATGTCCATATCAGCAGCCAGTCTTATCTGCCATATATCTGTTACGTTGCTGGGCTAAAAATCCTTCAAAGGATCCTGGGGATGTCTTGAGCTGATTTGCTGGATTATTACTAAAAAGGTTTTAAGGAAGCGAGTCCAGGAGATTTTGGCACTTATGTCTTATTAATTTGAAGACATGTCACGATAATATTAAAATGGCCCAGATTCTACATACTGCGTTTTATTTTAAATGTATCAAATTACTGGTGGATGAGTGGTTGAGTATGCATTTTCTTACTGTACAGTAATTGTACTGTACATTGTAGTAATAATATCCTTCTGTTAAATGGAAATAACAGCATTATATGTTTCACACTTCTATCTGCAGGCAGAGAATTTGAACTCATTATGTGTATGCAAGTCATTTCTTACTTGGGGGCAAGAAAGGACAACTGAAAAAAAAAAAACGTATAAAGAAAGTTAAAGATTAGGCTGAGCACTCAAATACTGGAATACTGCACATATAAGGTAACAAATTAATAATATTTATTCTCTGCAAGGCAATATTCTACTACTTCACGTATTTTAACCCCTTCATGTGAGAGGATCAACTGATACTATATTGCTTCATGCCGTCGCTGCACTACAGTAATACACTCGTATAGTGTATTACTGTAGTGCAGTGGCGACATGAAGCGCACAGCGTTATAGCAACCAATGACGCCGTGCGCTCCTGTCTGAACAGGAATCCAGCCCGCCATACCACGGACCGCTCTCGGCCCCGGAACACGGCCGTGTGCATTCGGCCTAAAAGCGATAAAAAAACTGACATATATAACAAATACGGACATATGCGTCCTAAAATAAACTCTGCATTAAATCGATCCAAATAAATGTGGCGATATATTGCAATATATCACATGAAGGGGTTAAAATACGTGAAGTAGTAGAATCAGCAAGGTTTGGTATGTATCCACCTCAGGTTTAGGCCTATTGCACACGACCGTATGGCTTTTTCAGTGTTTTGCGGTCCGTTTTTCACGGATCCGTTCCGTTTTTTGTTTCCGTGGTGTTTCCGTTTCTGTTTCGTTTTTTCCGTTCCGTTTTTCCGTATGGCTTATACAGTATACAGTAATTACATAGATAAAATTGGGCTGGGCATAACATTTTCAATTAATGGTTCAGCAAAAAACGGAACGGAAACGGAAGACATACGGATGCATTTCCGTATGTGTTCCGTTTTTTTTGCGGAACCATTGAAATGAATGGTTCCGTATACGAATCGTATACGGAACGCAAAAAACGGCCAGTAAACGGGGAAAAAAAACGGCCGTGTGCAGGAGGCCTTAAATGGTGAGTGTGTATACACCTCAAGTTTGCCAGTGTCATTAATTAATTAATCGACAGGTGTGTTTGTCCACCTGCAGGAATATACCCACACTGTTCCAGGACAGATTAGTAAAATGTGAAGCGGTCATATAATGAACTGTAAAGCAGTCATAAAATACGGCGATATGGCAGAAGGATTTGCGGTGTATTTGTGGTGTCCCACTGTACCGCGCTGCCTAAAACGCCTTTTACCTTTCCGGACGGCTTCCATTGCTTTAAGTGTCCTTTCTGAACAGGCCCATTCATATGGTCCTCAATTGACCAAGTTTGTGATGAGTAATACGTTCAGATGTTCGCAGAAATCTCCAGATGTATAGTACAGCCAGTGTCCGGCAACACCAGGGAGTCGGTGGGATTCCAGAGGGATATCTTTCAATCTGCAATTCTTCAAAGAAGACGGTGGATAAAGGCAAATATACAGTTGCTCATCCATAAATATAGCAGGTCCTGACCAAACGTGTTTCGGGGTTTACACTATACCCCTTCCTCAGTGGTGACCTGCTGGGGCAACTAACATCCCCTTTTATACCTCTTGAAAGGCTTTTGGAAAACCAGGATTCAGGTTTCAAGTAAAATCAGGAGTGGATTATCTTAAAATGTTCAATATTCTGTGAAATATCAACCAAATAACCATAATCTTCATATAACCATAATATTGTCAATTGTGGACATTTAAACCCTCAGATGCCATGGTCGAATGTGACCGCAACATCTGAAAGCACTAGACCCAGAATTGCCCGCTTCCCAGCCAGAAAAGCTTTCCCCTGGTTGAGATCGGGGAAGGTGTTCCATAGTAGTAATAGGCCAAAGCCTGGACAAGTTTTCTAGCCTATTACTGGTAAAATCCAATGCAGGCCTGCAGGTGGTAGCACTGCATTGGAATGTACTGATTCTTGTATTCTGTAATGGATAAAATTCCATTACAAAAGACAATCCAATGATTGCATCTTCCGTTCCACTTGGGGACCTAAAAAAAGTTTAACATTTAAAAAAATATATATAACAAAAAATAGAAAATAAAATTTCAAATAACCCCCCTTCCCCCAAAATTTTTCAAAAACATAAATGTCATAGTTATCATTGTGTCCAAAAATGCCTGTACTATTAGAATATCTGTCCATCTAGTAGTGAATGGTGTAATGGAAAAAATCTCCCCAATAAATTGAATAAGAAGTGATCGAAAAGTCATACACACCCCAAAATGGTACCAAGAAAAACTACAGATTGTCCCACAAAAGAATTAGTGCTGATACAACTCCATTGATGTAACTATAAAAAATGGGGGTCAGAATATGTCGATGAAAAGAAAAATCAATTTTTTCCAAAGATTTTTTTTCACTATGAAAACAAAATAAAAACTGCATAAATGTGGTATCCTGGTAATTGTACTGACCCAGAGAATGAAGGGCATAGGTCAGTTTTACTGCATAGGGAACGGCGTAAAAACAAAAACTCAAATTTTTTCCAATTTTGGAATTTTTCTCCAGCTTGCCACTACATCATGTGCAATATTAAATTGTGCCATTAGAAAATACAATTTGTCCAACAAAAAATAAACCCTAATATGGCTATGTGAATGATAAAATAAAAAAGTTATGTCTCAGGCAGGGAGTAAAAAACGAAAAGGCAAATAATCAGTGTGTCAGAAAGGAGTTAAACGGTATCTGTCACCAGATTATCAGCATTAATCCATCTTAAATGTGACATGTGTGCATGTCAGCTGAATGTAATGCTTTTAGTCCTAATGTAATTTTTATGTGGCCTCAATGGGCGAGATTTGTCAAACTGGTGTAAAGTAAAACTGGCTACCTTGCCCATAACAACCAATCAGATTCCACCTTTCATTTTCCAAAGGAGCTGTGAAAAATGAAAGTTGGAAGATGATTGGTTGCTTTGGGCAACTAAGCAAGTTCTACTTTACACCAGTTTGATAAATCTCCCCCAATGTGCACTCCCATCCCTGTTCAGTGCATTCACCAAACACACTCCCACAAGACTTCGGGGCCAGAAGTGAATATGTTTTCACAGCCTGCCCTGTCAGTCCTAGTGGTGGGGGCATGGCATAGGGAGCGGGTGCAATGGCACCCCCCCCTAGTTGCACCCAGAGGTTTATTTTCATATATGAAAGATCTATTTTTAGACACATTTTGGCCAAAAAGAACCCCTTTTTGCCTTCTCTCTCACTAGTGTAACCCTATGCACACATTTAATATGTATGTCAAGAATCCATAATGGACCGCAGCCCAGCCAGGGAGAAGGAGACACCCATTGAGAAACCCCGGCATCTCCTCCTCCCTGTACCGATGCTCAGTAGTAACATACTGGGTGCCAAAACTTCAGGGGGTACAGCGGAGCAAGCAAGGGGTATTTGAAAAAATATAACAAGGATGGCAGTATCAACGGAGGGTACCCCACATGTAAAGATACTTAATTAAACAAAAAAATTCCATGAAAGGTCCTCTTTAACCACCTCAGCCCCCAGTGCTTAAACACCCTGAAAGACCAGGCCACTTTTTACACTTCTGACCTACACTACTTTCACCGTTTATTGCTCGGTCATGCAACTTACCACCCAAATGAATTTTACCTCCTTTTCTTCTCACTAATAGAGCTTTCATTTGGTGGTATTTCATTGCTGCTGACATTTTTACTTTTTTTGTTATTAATCGAAATTTAACGATTTTTTTGCAAAAAAATGACATTTTTCACTTTCAGTTGTAAAATTTTGCAAAAAAAACGAGATCCATATAGAAATTTTGCTCTAAATTTATTGTTCTACATGTCTTTGATAAAAAAAAAATGTTTGGGTAAAAAAAAAATGGTTTGGGTAAAAGTTATAGCGTTTACAAACTATGGTACAAAAATGTGAATTTCCGCTTTTTGAAGCAGCTCTGACTTTCTGAGCACCTGTCATGTTTCCTGAGGTTCTACAATGCCCAGACAGTACAAATACCCCACAAATGACCCCATTTCGGAAAGTACACACCCTAAGGTATTCGCTGATGGGCATAGTGAGTTCATAGAACTTTTTATTTTTTGTCACAAGTTAGCGGAAAATGATGATTTTTTTTTTTTCTTACAAAGTCTCATATTCCACTAATTTGTGACAAAAAATAAAAAGTTCTATGAACTCACTATGCCCATCAGCGAATACCTTGGGGTCTCTTCTTTCCAAAATGGGGTCACTTGTGGGGTAGTTATACTGCCCTGGCATTCTAGGGGCCCAAATGTGTGGTAAGGAGTTTGAAATCAAATTCTGTAAAAAATGACGAGTGAAATCCGAAAGGTGCTCTTTGGAATATGGGCCCCTTTGCCCACCTAGGCTGCAAAAAAGTGTCACACATCTGGTATCTCTGTATTCAGGAGAAGTTGAGGAATGTGTTTTGGGGTGTCTTTTTACATATACCCATGCTGGGTGAGATAAATATCTTGGTCAAATGCCAACTTTGTATAAAAAAATGGGAAAAGTTGTCTTTTGCCAAGATATTTCTCTCACCCAGCATGGGTATATGTAAAATGACACCCCAAAACACATTCCCCAACTTCTCCTGAGTACGGAGATACCAGATGTGTGACACTTTTTTGCAGCCTAGGTGGGCAAAGGGGCCCATATTCCAAAGAGCACCTTTCGGATTTCACAGGTCATTTTTTACAGAATTTGAAATCAAATTCTGTAAAAAATGACCTGTGAAATCCGAAAGGTGCTCTTTGGAATATGGGCCCCTTTGCCCACCTAGGCTGCAAAAAAGTGTCACACATCTGGTATCTCTGTATTCAGGAGAAGTTGAGGAATGTGTTTTGGGGTGTCTTTTTACATATACCCATGCTGGGTGAGATAAATATCTTGGTCAAATGCCAACTTTGTATAAAAAAATGGGAAAAGTTGTCTGTTAGGGGTTAAAAAAAACACATCTCCAGCCTGGGAAAAAAATGGGAAATCAAATTCTGTAAAAAATGACCTGTGAAATCCGAAAGGTGCTCTTTGGAATATGGGCCCCTTTGCCCACCTAGGCTGCAAAAAAGTGTCACACATCTGGTATCTCTGTATTCAGGAGAAGTTGAGGAATGTGTTTTGGGGTGTCTTTTTACATATACCCATGCTGGGTGAGATAAATATCTTGGTCAAATGCCAACTTTGTATAAAAAAATGGGAAAAGTTGTCTGTTAGGGGTTAAAAAAAACACATCTCCAGCCTGCCAGCGAACGATCGCCGCTGGCAGGCTGGAGATCCACTCTCTTACCTTCCGTTCCTGTGAACGCGCGCGCCTGTGTGCGCGCGTTCACAGGAAATCTCGCGTCTCGCGAGAGGACGCGCCGGCGCATCCACCCAGAAGAGCAGGGCCGCCGCAAAGACGCAATCCTGCGTACGGCGGTCCTGAGGAGGTTAAATCTCACGGACTTTGCTGGTGCTGTACAACTCTGCAGATTTATCGCAGTGTTTACGCCACCTGTGGCTCTACGCAGTGGCGTAGCTAGAAATGACTGGGCCCCACAGCAAATTTTTGAATGGGGCCCCCCTCCCCCAGTAATTTTCTTGCAGCCCCTTCCTTTCATGCTGCCCCCATTCCTGTGGCTAGTAAAGATCGCTCTCTCTTGCAGCTTTTCCATCCGTTTTCTACACTGTCTATACTGTCACTGTATCTAATTTCATTGTGTAATACTGTTGAGGGGGCCCTGGCCAAATCTTGTAGTCCTCCTTCTCCTGGATGGGCCCCTTCTGGGTGAGGGCCCCAAAGCAGCCACTTCGCCTGCTTCCCCTATAGTTACGCCCCTGGCTCTACCCTAAAATAACTTTATTGACTTTATTAACATTCAGATGTGTCATTTGTCCTAGAACAGTTTCTTAAAATTAATTACCCAGATCAAATTTATCCTCACAGACATTTCTGATACTTAATTTACATTGGGAGGAAAATAGGCAGCGAAGAGAGAGCAAGGATGACTTAATTAACAAACACATTACCTGCGTCAATTTGTTTTCTGGCCTCTCTTCCTCTCATATCTGACTCAGCAAAACTAGAAGCATTTCTCCAGTCAGATCAGGGAATTTGTGTTATGCTAAGTGTCTCTTGTAATGACATATCAAAGCCTTTAATAAGTTTCCGCAATAAATTATCACCTGTATTGGGTCTAGATGCATGAATCTAAAATAATTAAAGGTCATCTCTTAATTAACACAATACAATAAAAATAGAACAAGAAAACCATAAACTTGCAATAATCTAACATTGAAAAGTCCAGAATATTTGATAATCTGACAGTTATCACTGTAATGAGGTCGCCCCTAAACTGTCTAAGGGCTCATGCACACAACTGTATGTATTTTGTGATCCGCAAACCCCGGATTCGCAAAAAATACGGATGGCGTCTATGTGCATTCCGTGTTTTGTGGAACGGAACAGCTGGCCCCTGATAGAACAGTCCTATCCATGTCAGTAATGTGGACAATAATAGGGCATGTTCTATTTTTTTGCAAAACGGAAATACGGACATATGGAAACAGAATGCAGACGGAGTAACTTTTTTTTGTGAACCCATTGAAATGAATGGTTCTGCCCACGGTCCGCATAAAAAAACAGAACTGACACAGAAAGAAAATATGTTTGTGTGCATGGGCCCTAACCACAAGTTTGAGAACCAATCTTAGCATTGCAATTCACCTCAACCTATTATTTTCTGACCAACATATTTAAAAAACACATAAAAATATTTTTTATGGACAGATTGAAAAACTGTCATGAAAATAAACAACATTAGTCTATTGCTCAGAAAACTGATATAAAGACATTACAAACATTAACGGTGAAATCATAATTATTACAATCACAAAAATCTGCACCATTTCTTCTAGCTTTAAAAAAAACTCGTGGACACATCCATTTTCTTTTTATGGACACTCAAAAGCAATGTCCTTTTTTACAGACTGTACAGGAATTTGCAGACATTTGGCAACCCTGATACACTCAATCCCCTTAAAGGGGTTGTACAAGACTGGATACAATTTCTCAGGGGACTGGACATGGTGTACCAGGAGAAAATAAACATTGTTTGTCAGTGTCCCAGTTCCAGCACCACAGATTCCGTCCCCACCGAACCATTCACAAGCATGTACGTGTCACTGCTGAGGCCATTGATTGGCCGGCAGCAGTCACATGCATGTAGACTGCGCCTCACACCTCTGGTCCAACAAGGATGGGAAGCGCAGAAACAGGTGCCATGGCTTTGGAACTGAGACTCTCTGACAAGGTGATTTTTTTTCTGGATAAATCATGTCAAGCTCCCTCAGTATGTTTGCCTAATCTTGGACTCTTGGACAACCCCTTGGTCTTGGACAATTAACTTTGCAACAGATGCCCAGAATTGTACACAGTATTCCATGAGCTGTTTGCCTAGTGGTTTCTATATGTTCTTATCATGAGCATGCAGGGGCGTAGCTAAAGGCTCATGGGCCCAGGTGCAAGATTTCAGCTTGGGCCCCCCTTCCCTCAGTGCTTTATGACCAGGGAGGCAAAAAATGAAAAATTGAAACAGCACCCCCCAACCGCCGTCATGCCAAATTCTTGACCTAACCCCTTCCCTGCAGCCAGAGTTGCAACTTGACCAGCATGTACTTTCCATAATACCAGTGTCTTCTTATGTGGCACAAGGGTCTTTGGGCCCCCTCAGGCTCCTGGGCCCAGTAGCGACTGCTACCTCTGCACCCCCTATAGCTATGCCCCTTTGAGCATGTATATCTCTTTTAGAGCATCTCATGATTGTATCTGCATCTTACAACAACAGTCCTGCAGACAGAATTTCTAAGGACACCCGCTCGAGATGCAACACAGTTTTGGTAGTGGGTAATCTTTATTCATATCAGCAGGCTCTGGGATAAACAGATTCAGTATTCAGGATGACTGCTTCATTTCAAGCATTAAGTCTTTTGCCTGCTCTCTATAAGCGGCATATTTTCTCTATTACCTAAAATCTGAGTTACAAAATGATTCATATCATTAAAATGTGCAGCAGCTGGAATTGCTGAAATGTGCTGTTGCTTATTTCTGTGAAGTTCTCTTTATATTTTTAGGCTTGTCTTACAGATATAGTTTTGATAAAAACAGACATACAAGGTCACAGAAGACAAAATGGAAAAGCACAAAAATTCAAAGGTACTTAAGAGAAATGTGTCCGTAAAATATAAGGGTGAAAACAAGACTGAAAAACCAAAAAACGTGTTCCTCCTTTTATTCAGTTGGAATCTTGGAATAACTTGATATGACAAAATGAAAAGTGACAAAAAGAGTTTTGGGTGTCCCAGGAGACATAGCTTACCCAACAATACATTAACATGTATGTATGATTTTGGAAATGGTGGATGTTTGCTTTATGTCTCTAATTGGGGCATAGACAACAATGAGTATTATTTTCTAGTTAAGAAATAACATTAGAAAATATTCATATAGATATGTTTACTTTGGGTATATAAGCATGCTAGTTTGCAATAAAAAAAAAAAACATACATGAATAGTATACATAAAGTTAAGACTGGCAGAAATTGTGTCTGGTATTGCTTATAAATTATGAAGGTTTAAAGGGGTTTTTCAAAGATTTTTATACTGATGACCTATCCTCTGGACCCCCGCCGATCAGCTGCTTTGAGAAGGCACCGTTGCTCCTGTGAGCACCGCTTCTTTCTCGCAGATTACCAAGCACTACATTGTAGAGCGCCAGTGCTTGGTATCACGTGCAGCCCCATTCGCTTGAATGGGGCTTTGCTGTGCCTAGGCCACGTGACCCCCCTTTTAAGGTTTAGAGCAGCGCTCATCATTTTTACTGAGTAATCTTTTCCAATACCAGTCCAAAACCTGGACTCTTGTTACAACCTATGATGTGTATCAAGAGGATAGAGAGGGTGAGGACTCTGAGTAGTGTTGATTGTCAACAACACAAAAAGAAGAAAGGATATATTAAAGTACGGCCGTAAAGGAGTACATAGACCCAAAATGGATAAAAGGCGGATCACAATATTCTCACTACATCAAAAAAAACTGAAGGAGACATTTCTATAGATAAAGAACGTAACAGGCTAACAGATAATACAGAATGGAAAATATAGAAAAATACAGAGTAGCACTATGCACTAATCAAATCCCCCCCAACTGAGTGATTACAATAATTTACACTGTCACACTAATTTCAGTTTTTAATGAAGAAATGAGGCAAAACTAATAATAATAATAATTAATATTATACTACAGACAGAATGCAATGGCTTCACTTTCCTTGTAAATTGCTTATAAAATCATCTTCTCCATACGTATTATACCTCAAATGGTTGTTGTTCACATCCAGTCTCGGTTTTATAATCTGCATTTAAAGGGGTTCTACAGTTTGTTTAAACTGATGATCTATCCTCTGGATAGATCATCAGGATCTGATCGGCGGGGGTCCAACACCCAGGACCCCTGCCGATCAGCTGTTTGAGAAGGCAGCGGCGCTCCATTAGCACCGTGGCCTTCTCACTGTTTACTGCAGGCCCAGTGACATCATAACTAGTATCAACTGGCCCTTTCCTTCTAGCCTGAGGGGTAACTTGACCAGCATGCACTATCTATAATACTGGTGTATTCTTATGCAGCACAAGGGTCTTTGGGCCCCCTCAGGCTCTTGGGCCGGGTAGCAAATACTACCTCTACACCCCCTATAGTTTAAAAAAAAAAATATTGTTAACACATCGACAGTGACATAGTGTAAACATTTGTTACAGAGGTACAAAAGGATATTCTGTACGGAGCATACAATTCTTTCTTAATAATGTACATCTAGAATAAACTCGGTCCTTTACATCCATACACAACAGTGACCTATACATGAATATATTGGTAATTTTTTCTTTATTCAAAGACTCATAAATATTGCATATTTATAAACAACGAGCAAGTGCATATAACACAACTGGACGAGAGAAAGGTAGATATAGCCTAATTGGGGTTTACATTATTGAAGGGCTAGGTGAGAGTCTGGTTTATTTTGGTTTAGAGGGGATTTCTGTATTTTCTCCAAGCGCCCCACGTACGTTCAAACAGATGTGAGGTGTTTAATTCCCAATGAGCTAGTTGCTCCATACGATACACCTGATCGCATTTAACGAGCCATTGAGAAATTGGCGGGGGCATAGTTGTCTTCCAGTTCGCAGCTATTAGCAGTCTCGCCATTGCCAATAAGTGTTGATACAAGCGGCTCTCATACCGGGTGTTGTAGGGTGGGGCTAGCATGCCCAGCAGGCACAACTGTGGTGTTTGTGGGATCGCTTTATTGGCCAGTACTTCACACAGTGTTCCAAAAAGGGACAAGAACTGGACATATCCACCAAACATGTATAAAAGTGCCTACGTGTCGAAGACATCTCCAGCAGGTTGGGGAGTATGTAGGGAAAATTTTATGCAGTCTCTCAGGGGTGTAATACCACGTGGTAAGCATTTTATAATAATTCTCCTGGAGACGGGCGCATCTGGAGACCTTGGGAGTTTGTGCCAATAAGGCTCTCACTTCCTCACCTGAGAATGATATTTTTAGGTTTTCTTCCCATTTGACAATGAATGCAGTCATTTGGGAGAAGAGAGGTGTATAGTTTAGATAATTTCTTGAGGGGTTCTCTGGTGCCCATAACCATCTGTTCAAAGCATGTGGGGATAGTATCGCTTGGTACCTGCAGTTTTTTAAGAGCGTGCAAGAGATGGGACTTCTGAAAGTGAGGTCTGGAAAAGGCAATCCGTCAGTGGTGTCTGTTTTGTTGTATATCCCCATAGTGCTATTGTGTTATTCTTGCAAGCCTCAGTTAATGATGACCTAAACTCCGGGGATGAGTCCCACACGACATCTTTGACTTGCAGCAGGGGGTTAAAGGGTTTGTAAGCAGGGCGTCTGCAAGACAGGTGTACCATAATTTTATGGTGTTGCGGGTCATTGGGCTAGAGATGCCTCTCAGAAGGTCTGTCCTATATGATTTAATCAAAGCTAGGGAGTGCAGAGGTATGTTTGTCATGGATTGTTCTATAGATATGTCTAGTCTGCCTGGCGGATCACGTAGCCATTTCTGTACTCTCAGAAATGGCTACGTGGATGGCCTTGTAATATAAGTGGAAATCTGGGATTCCCAGACCCCCACGTCTGGTTGACTTAACTACCTGGCCGTGGTATAGTCTAGGTCTGGCACCGTTCCACAGAAAGTGAGTGAGTATTTTTCCCAAATGTGCAAAGAAAGACCCTGGAAGAGGGATTGGCAATACTTGCAGGTAGTATAGTATTTTCGGGAGGAGAATTGTTTTAATAAGGGATCTACGTCCAAACCATGAAGTGAATGATATATCCCATGTTTTAATAAGGGTACTAATAGTATGTGGGAGATTTTTGTAGTGTACTAAATGATGAACACCCCTGAAGTATTCTCTGCATTTGAGAATCTAAAGTAACGTTTAGCACTTAGGATTTGTTAATGTTTACCTTAAAGTTAGAGAGGGTACCAAAATGGTCCAGCAGTGCATGGACTGCTGGAAAGGCCTCTATAGGGTTGATGATAATTAAGAGTAGATTGTCTACAAAGTGGCTTGGGTATGTTTCTTTCTTTGGTCAAGCCTGAAAGCTTGTAAGAGTGGTTCCATGGATAGGACATACAAAAGCGGGCATCCCTGCCTAGTTCCGTTACTGATTTTGAATGCAGGAGATAATGTGTTATTTACTAGAACTCGAGCACTAGTATCTCTGTACATTGCCATAACCGCCTTGATAAAGCCTTCAGTAATGTGGAAACATTGCATAGCTCTCTTCATGTAAGTCCAACCTATCTTATCGAATGCCTTCTCAGCATCCGTGCCGAGAAGGACTAAGGGTGTGGAGGTATTATGAGCATATTGAATGATGTAGATGATCCGGCTGGTGTTCATTCTACCTTCATGACCGCTTACAAATCCTACTTGCTCCATGTGAATCAGCTGTGGGATGAGAGATTGTAACCTAAGGGCCAAGATCTTAGCCAGTAATTTCAGATCATTATTAAGTAGCGAGAATGGCAGATAGCTGGAGCAGGAGGATAGGTCTTTGCCCTCTTTGGGTATGATGGTGATTTGGGCTGTCAACATATGTGGGTGAAGGGGTTTCCCCTCCCAAATTGAGTTACACAGCAAAAGTAGTTTAGGTAGTAATATGTTTTGGAAGGAGTCATAGTATTTCATGTTTAGGCCTTCCGGGTCTGGACTTTTGTGTAAGGGTGACGTTTTTAAAGCCTTTTTCAGTTCAGCAAGTGTGAACGGGCTGATCAGTCTCTGTGCTTGTTCAGTTTTAGGCAGGTTGAGGGAATTAAGCCATCTCTCCATTCGAATAATTCTGTCCTCCTCCTCTTGTGTAGATGTTGCGTTTCTAATATTATAGAGCTGAATATAATACTCAGTGAATCTGCTTGCTCTCTGATCAGTATGGAATAGTGTTTGAGCTAAGGAGACTGTATAATGTGTATATAGGAGTGGACTTTCCTCTTTTTCAACTGAAAGAGCATAAATTTAGAGGCTTTATCACCATGGGCATAGTAGCGAAATTTAGCTGATAGGTATACCTTAGCCGTTTTCTCATTAAGTTTATTTTTTAGTAGGGATCTAAGGAGGTCTAAGTCATGAAGGACGCCTGGGGTGAGTTGTCTTTTATGTAATGACTCCAGTGCTTGAATCTCTGCTTGCAATTGTAGGATCTCCGCTTCCCTTCGCTTTTTAACATACGTTCCTAGTGATATGAAATGTCCTCTCACCACTGCCTTAGGTGCTTCCCTGACCACTCTTGGTGAAATATCTGCAGATTCATTGAGTGCGAAATATTCCTCAAGTTTCCCGGCTATTTGTTTTACGTTATCTGAATTGTGCAAAAGTATTTCTTTAAGTCTCCACATCATCTCCTTTTTAGGAGAATTAGTCAGTGAGAACTGTAAATATACGGGAGCATGGTCGGATAAGACCATCGACCTAATTGATGCACTTTTGCAGTAAGGCAGTAGTGAGGTAGACACAAAGATATAATCTAGCCTATGGCATGATGTATGCGCCATCAAGTAATATGAAAACTCTTTATCACTGGGGTGCAATGTTCTCCATCCATCTACCAGGCCCGCCTTAGCAATGTTGTTGCGGATGTGTCTGAGTGCAGATTGTGACAGTGATGATGTGCCTGTGGATGTGTCCACTTCAGGGTAAAGTGCTACATTCAAATCCCCACCCAGAATGATTATCCCTTCAGCAAACCTGTGAAATGATGCCAGAGCTGACCTTAACCATGGTGCCTAAGATGTATTTGGCGCATATATATTACCAAAGATATAAACCTGTGACCCTAACACTCCTTTAATAAAAATATACCTTCCCTTGCTATCTGCGAGGGTCGAACACACCTTCAAGGGGACCTGTCTATGAAGTGGTATGCTGACTCATTTGGAAGCCGAGTCTGGAGTTGTGCTATGAAACCATTGGTTATAAACAAGATGTCCCAATCGTGGCACATGTTTCGTTTGAAAGTGAGTCTCTTGCAGAAGCAGGATAGCTGCTTTTTGATTTTTTAGCATATTGCATATTTGACTCCTCTTGGCAGGCACTTTCATACCCCGGACATTATAGGAGCATACCTTAATCATAGTCATTTACATAAGGGTAGGGTTTTTCAGAGGTATTTGTGGGCAGGGGCAGGGAGTGAAGTGTGGGGTCCCCAACCCCTTGTCTGATAAATCACATGATCTCCATATACCACTCTCCATCTCAGTTGTCCCATTTGGTGCATTGTGGTAACAAAGCTTGTGCCAGTATCTTGCTTCAAGTGGAAAAAGCTAACATTCTCCAACATATGGCATGTAACTGCAAAGATGCACATATAGTAAATAAAGGTAAAAGAATTAGAACCAAACATAGCTCCAGTGAGGAGCGGTAACTTCTCCACATACATTTGGGTGAATGTGATGGCCGTAGACTGCCACTTAGAGGATCTTGTGGAGGGAGCGGGCAGTTAATGTAACATAGACAAGTCTCTCTTAAAGGGGAGACACCCCTACATTGGATAAACAGATTTAAGACTTAAAGAAAAGAAGGAAAATAGAAAAATAAGAAAAAGAAAATCAATCTGTGTAAGTAAACTAGAGTGCTCTTTTTTGTCTCACCCCATTTGGTGTTCCTGGACGTTGGTACATATTGAAACTAAGTCCAAAGAGTCTCTCAGTCAATCTCAAGAGCAATCTTCCTTGGCGTGAGTTTCCCAGACATTCCTTTTTGTTGTTTGGGTCTTCCTGGTCCCACCGGTGTCCAAGGAGTGACCATTGGCAAGGCTGGGAGTGCTGGTAATTCTTGGACTGGATTCCAGTCGACAATCTTAAGTCTGCAATGTCTAGGTGTTCATATAGTCGCCTTAGGTCAGCATGTGCACAGACCACCATTTTCCTTTCAGGTATGTCGATGAGTAAGCCGAAAGGATATAGCCAACGATAGAGGATCTTATGGTCCCGCAAAACATCTAAAAGTGGTTTTAGTGCCCTTCTCTTCTTTGAGGTCATTGGGGATATGTCCTGATAAATAGAAATGACGGAACCTGCATAGGTTACAGGCGCAGGGACCCTAGGGGCTTTCAGGATTTTTTCTTTGGTTTGAAAATTTGCTAACTTACAGATTATGTCTCTTGGTTGCTCTGTGGGACTTGATGGGGGTCTCAGCACCCGGTGTGCTCTCTCCAATGTGACATCAGCGGCTCTATCTGTGCCCAAAAGGTCTGTGAAGAAATCAATCAACAAGGGAATAATGGCGTCGGCCTGGATAGTTTCTGTAAAACCTTTTAACCTCAAGTTTCGTCTTCCAAAATTGTCCTGGACCACGATTGTATAAATAGTTCAGGTGGGCCTGTGTGTGGTCCATATTGTGGGAGATCGCAGTATCAAAGTCCACCATGGCGGCCTGTGAGGCCTCGACTGTTTCCACCCGATCCCCGAGCTGTTTTAAATCATGCTTAAAGTCCTTGAGCTCCTGGACTAATGGGTCTAGGGCTTCAGTGAGTAATTGGCGCATAAATGCACAGGATACTGGAAGGTGTTCCGGAAAGGTAGGGGCCGCCGCTTCACTACCCTCTCCCTCCTCAGAGTCTGTGGCCTTGTGCTGCTGGGCAGTCTCAGAGCTCGGCGCCATCTTGTCCTGTCTTCTCGAGTGCAGCGCACTCGTCTTCTTCACAAACTGGTCCAGATCCCCTTGTCCAGCAGCCATTTTTATAGTTCCAGGTGTGTCCTTAGACTTATCTTTGCTGAGTTTGCCCATGTTAGCTGATGATGTGAAGCTAAGAATGCCCCTCCCTGTCGATCCACAGCAGAGCTCACTCAGCTCTGCCTCCTCTGCACCCTCTGTAGCTATGCCCCTGCCACCAGTAATGTCTGCTGGTTAACCAAGAAGGGCCTACTAAAACTATAGATTTGGATAGACAAAAGACTGATGAGTGATTATGGATACTTAAAAGCAAAAGATTCCTTTAAAAATATATCAGCAAATGCCCTTCAAAAAGGTTAAAAATAATTGTCAGGACACCTAAACATGATGGCCCACATTTACTAATGTGAGTGCACCTACATTTTGGTGTAAATCTTGGTTAAAAGAAATTATCTGCGCCTATCCAGATAAGGAGTGTGGCTTAAATGGGTAAATAGGAGTGGCTTTGAGAGATGTGGGTGTGGCCTAATGTGTGACATTTCCCAACAAAATTGCTTTGCAATTAAGTAGTAAAATTCTGTCTCAAACTAAGCCAACCAACACTTGACACAAAGTAAGACACCAAGTGAACATCCAGCCTGAGCTTACTTACTTCATACATTTGTTTAAAATGAGATGCACCTAATTTCACCAAAAATGTGTAAAATTTTGGAGTTTACACCAGGATTAAGGTGCAGTCACAACAGTAAAGGTGGGCCACTGTGTCTAAGTAGGTATCCTTGACCAAACTACGCAAAATTAACCAAAAGTTTACATCAAGATTCAAGCACAACAACAGTAGTCAATCTGGGCCAGTCTAGAACTGATTTGCAGAAAGGCACCATGTAGCCAGATCCAGAGCATATTTAAAATGAAGTTGGTGTTATTTGTCAGAGAGATTTCATAAACTTAGAAAACGTAAGGTGTGTTTTCTTTGTGATCATGTCAAGACTTGTTACTAAATTATTTTTAGTATTTTGTATTCTTTTATCGTATTTTATTTATTTTCTTTGAAATGATTTTTTTTTTTAACAAACTATCTATTTCTCTGTAGAACTGGAAATAAATTGTATGAAAAAATTATACTGTTATACAGTACAAGTTTGCTGGTAAAAACTGTGTATGTAAAATCTGTATGTAAAGAGACAAATCTAAAAGTTATCAGAAGAGCATAGTAAAATGAATTGCAATTTTCATATGATGATCAGATCGTCAAGATAAAGCCAAAGGGCACTTGCTCAGCAGAACCCTGCAGTGGCATCACAAGGGAAGTGGCAGTCTAAAATGGTCCCTACACTGTAAAGCAGAGCAGCTAGTCTTAACTTAACGATGTCACTCACCAGGTAGTGACACCTAGTGATGTCTTTTACCAGGTAGTCACACGTAGTGATGTCACTCACTAGGTAGTCACACCTCATGATGTCACTCACCAAGTAATAAAATATTGAGGCACTCAGTTAGGAAGTTTTGCAATTCAAGCAGCCTGCATCCAGCACCCAGGAATACCTCCACCCACTTTACAGATAACATGACCGCTGATGAAAGTCCATCGTGACCGAAACATCCGGTCAGAAATAGTCTGTCATTTTTATATATACCACGGGAAAATGGATGATGCAGAAAAATGAAATAAAACTATACTTGAATTGCAAAACTTCCTAACTGAGTGCCTCAATATTCTATTACTTGGATCACGGCCTAAAAGCCCTTGATTGGCACCGGTGATATTCCTTGAACAGAATGCGGTTCCTCACTTTACTACAGGTCACTCACCAAGTAGTCACAACCTAATGTTGTCACTCATCAGATAGTATCAACCTAATGATGTCACTCACCAGGTAGTTAGAAGAAACAGCCGGCACTCACTCAATGCACGCCAACAATATCCACTTGAAATCCAAAAGAAATCCCAGCAGTCGTGTCTTGTACAGCAAGCATGCCTTTATCAACAGGTGAAGGTATACTGTTGTTGAACAGGTATATATAGAGAGATAATACCGCCCATAATGACGTCACCCACCCACCCTGGTGGGAGGGGCCAAAGGTGTAAAAAAAATTAAGCAATGTCAAACAACAATATATCAGAAGCGAACAAACAGTATACATATTATCAAATATCTTAATTGAACATAAGAGGCCATATTTTCCAGTGTATGATCCCTCAATGGATAATAGAAGTCTGAAAAAAAAAATAGAATATATAAATAAATCAGCTATGCATAATCGCATAATCCCTGTTGAGGCCCCTTGGATGCAGAGTATCCAACATATGAATCCAGTAGGCCTCTCTACGTAATAACAGTTTTTTTTATGTCTCCACCCCTCCTAGGTCTTTTAACCTGTTCCAATACCTGGAACCTAAGCTGGGCTATACTATGTTTACACCGATCAAAGTGAAACGGAATGGCTAGCATCAGATTTTTTGTAGATTTATGCTTCCCAATACGATCCCTAATTGTTTGTGTTGTCTCCCCAATATATAGTAAACCACACGGGCATTTTATCAAATAAATCACATTAGTAGATTCACAGGTATAAAAACCTTCAATTGGGAAAGACCGCCCACTATGCGGATGATAAAATGTAGAACCTCTGATTATATGGGAGCACTGTGAACAGTGCGGACATAGGAAAGTGCCCTTCCGTTGGGTTGCCAACACCATTTGTTTCAATGCCATTTTTGTACTCCCAATGTCAGAGTGCACAAGTTTATCCCTGTAGCTAGAGTTCCTTTTATTACACAAGGGTGGATTCTTGAATTCTTCAATCATAGGGTATGCCTTCCCCAATATATGCCAGTGTCTACGTATGATATTATCCAGCCTGTGATTACACGGATTAAATTTGTGTATCAATGCCACTCTAGAGAATTTTGTTGCCCCAATATTATCAGAATTATCAAGTTCCCTCCTAGTTTTACTCAGAATAAAAGGAGGGTAACCCCTCTCCTTAAATCTATTGGTCAGCTCGTTAATCCTGGTAAATTTTAAATCTGGGTCAGAGACAATTCTTTGTACATGCTGATATTGGGATTTTGGAATGGCCCTCTTCAATGCCGGTGGATGAGCACTTGAGAAGTGAAGAATACTGTTCCTATCTGTATCCTTTCTGAAAAGATCAGTTGACAGAATACCACATTGGTCCTTAATCACCAGAGTATCAAGGAAGCTCACCTTATGCATGTCACAAACCAATGTAAATTGTAACCTGTTATGGCCTGTTATGTTCAATTAAGATATTTGGTAATATGTATACTGTTTGTTCGCTTCTGATATAGTGTTGTTTGACATTGCTTAATTTTTTGACACCTTTGGCCCCTGCCACCAGGGTGGGTGGGTGACGTCATTATGGGCGGTATTATCTCTCTATATATACCTGTTCATTTAAGTATACCTTCACCTGTTGATAAAGGCATGCTTGCCGTACAAGACACGACTGCTGGGATTTCTTTTGGAACTCACCAGGTAGTGACACCTAGTGATTTAATGTGAATTCGTGAATATTTAGAATATAGTGATATATATCCCTCCCTGCTAGTTGCTTGTGGGCCAATGGGAAGGCTGCAATGTCTTTATTTGAGATTAGCAACATCCCTAGCAACCAATAGGAAGGTTGCCTACCCCTTACTATATAAGAACCTCCCCATCAGCCATTTTCTACAGTTTTGTAAAGTTCTGAGAGAGACACCATTGTCATTGCTGTGCTCTGTGCTTTCCACACTACATTAGATAGATAGATAGTTAGATAGCTTATATATATATAATCCAGATAGTCAGTGGGAGATAGTCAGTGTAGGTTATATCCTGATATAGTGTAGCTGTTGCAGTGCAGTGTGTTAGGTTCTGCTGTCCATACATACATGCTACAGACATAGTGCTGTGATGTCACAACAATACTTAGTGCATCATTAATTGGCGATTAGCGCAATCGCGAATATATTGGAGCACTCTATCTGCATATAAAGCCATTTTAATGTTCTGCCGTGCCAACCATTTTCTCCAGTCTCAGGAAACTTCTAGCAGTTTGGAAAATGTAGCAAAAGTGACCCACGTTTCTATTGCGTGCACTTTACGCGAATATTACATTGCCGATTTTCGCATTTAAGAAAATAATAGCGAATTCATGAATATATGATGAATATTCTACAACATATTTCTGAAATATCGCAAGTTCAAATATTGCCCCTGCCGCTCATCACTACTAGGGATGTCACCAATGCCTGTCAGGCTTCAGAAGAGGGGCAACAGGGGGATGTAGTAGTGGTATTACATTTCGTATTTTAATGTCTCTACTTAATATGCTCCACAGATGGCTAAGAAAGACTTTCTATTTCTTGGACTAGACAACAGCTTTAAATAATGAAACAGGTTTGTAAATGAAAGGAAATCTGCTGACACTGTCATTAACTTGAGATTCCGGTTACCTGGCCTGAAGAATGGCAGCATGTGTTATGTAGTGTTGGCAAAGATTTCATTGTGCATGCTATCAATTAGCCACAAATTAACCACTATAATTTGTAATCTAAATTGATACATGCACTGGCACCTTCCCTGCTATCCAATTTTTATCTTCCAAGAACTCAAGAAAATAATTCTAATTTGGACATTTAGTCAATAGCAAGGACACTATGCACCTAATATAATGACACACTTTTATTTTGTATATTTTCATGAAGAAAATTGAAGAAAAACAGTGCCTTTCTGATAAACCTAAACTTTTATTAGAGAATATTCACAATATTTTGTGCAGTTTTAGGTATAATGTAGAGATGAGGTAATAAATTCTATGCAAATCTAACTGATCACAAAATTCCCCAAAGGTTCAAATTTCAGCAAATCCGATACTTTTGTTATTTGTCCTGCGTGAATCACTCAAAATGGTGTCCAATTTTACAGATTAGAAGACAGAGAAGACAGCATCAACTAACAAAAATGGATAATTTTTGGACAATTTTCTTTATAAAAAAAAACAACTGAGGGGTAACTTGACCAGCATGCACTTTCTATAATACTGGTGTATTCTTATGCAGCACAAGGGTCTGTGCAGTGTTACTAAACAGGTTGTTTGTTACCACCAGCTACAATTCATCTACTCAGCCAAATATGTTGCCGTTATTTTCACTTTACTAATGCTGTCTTGGTGGTAAACTGGTCCAACTCGGACCCAAAATGAATTCTTGAAGTTCATTCATCTCTATTAAAGTGTTATTGCTATTAACTAATAAGCAATTTTTTTTACCGTTTATTAAAGTAATCCACTAATCTATGGCTAGAAACGAATGATAAAATTTGCCAATAAATTGTCTCTCAGTCTGCAGTTTTGTAGAAATTTGCACAGAATATGTGTGTTAATTTCCTTCTAAACGGTTTCATTTTCAGCTGGGGGCCGGCTGAGACCTGGGATTAAACCAAGGAGATGGGACCTAACAATCTATGTGTCCCCCTGCAGACAGGGCAGGGGAAGAATGCTCCTGCTGCAGGGAATTATCTTACAGCCAGACACAGGATAGTGAGAAGGAGGGGAACATTACTGAGCTCCTGGGACACACAAATAAAATACCTTTTTTAATGATTTCTTTTGTAGTTTTAATTGCATTATGACACAAAATGGAAGCACGGGACAAGAGGAATTGACATGTTATTTTTATTTTCACATCATATTTTTTTTTACATTTTCTATGTTTAGTGTTTCTTTAAATCCTTTTGCATGCCCCCTACAGATTATCTAACAGAATCCATAGAGAAAATCTAATGCGCATGATGATCTTTAGTCTAATTTCCATCTGGACATTCACTCGAAATTGCACCAATAAAAATAACCAGTGATCTCTTGTATTAAAATCAAGTGGTCACTTTTCCCTGTTTCTCCCCACTGACCCCTATTTTTTCTTTGATACTGCTGATGACCCTTGAGCGCTACAAATAATTTACTCCCCGGCCATTCTAGACACAGCACATTCCTGATTTCCGCTTACTTTTCAGAATGCTATCTCTTGTCCTTTCATTGTACTTAGTATTGATATACCCAAGGGTCAGTTTTTGGCCCACTTCTACTCTTTCCTTACAAGCCCACTCTTAAAAATGTTCCTCCTTAATAATATTCATTTATGGATGACTGACAAATATCTAAAGCCGATAGTAGACAAAAATGTATTCCTTATTTTCCCACCAAATTAAACCCCGTTCCTGATCTTTCACTTACTGCAAATGATACTAACATTATATCAACCTCTCGGGTTTGCAGCCTTAGTGTTACCTTGAACTCAGCCCTTTCCTTCACCCCACACATCCCCAATATCTCCCTGTCCAGAAAGTTCCACCTTTATTCAGATATATTCCTACCTAACTAACACTAATCTGATTTTGGTGACATCTTGGAAAATTACTTTAACTATTCTTCACCCCATATAACACTCTAGCCACAGCCATAAAATACCATTAAAACCATTCTTGCATCTCCTTTAAACCAGTTGCTATCCTGCATCTTTTGTACCTGCTATCTGTCCACATCTGTTTTCTTTAAGAAACCTCAGTTACTGTACTTGTCTATGGTGAAATAACATTCAAATCTATCTTCATTAGTTGTATATAAGAAATATAAAAAATTATGAAGGGTTCACAAACATCACTGTACATGTTAATATGTGATTTATACAATTATGGTAGTGTCTCTTTTAAGGGTCAAAAACTGCCGTTAAGGGGTTAACAACAAATGTTGATATTAATGAATAGAGCAGGTCACAATGCAAAGTACGTACAATTTCTACATCTTTTCCAGCTGGTCTTAAATAATGCCCTTTCAAGTCTGATGTTTTTAAGTTTTCAGAGAAATATGTTTCCCTTTGTGTTTGGATTTTATAAAGCCAAGGAGCATAAAGGACCCATCAGTCTGTGTCTGTTTTATTATACACTGTAGCAACCCTCCACTAAGCCATTTGGCCATCTCTTCCTTAAACAGAAATATCAAATATAAGTATAGTATGCTGCTTTCTGTGTAGAGGTCACAGGAAGTTGTGAATGTAGTTTTATAATATTTCTAACAAATTACTTTGATTCATTAATTGAATATAAATTGGCTTGCTTTGCTCTAAATTTGCTCTTATTCATCTTCCCTATACTAAGTAGCATATGTTTATTTAGTGCAATGCTGCGTGTGCATTGGGGACGTACAGAGAAATCACTGGGCCCCATAGCAAGAATCTAAATTGGGCCCCTGTGCCCTATTCATAGCCCATCCTATTACTCGTTCCTAGCCAGTATATACATTAGTGTACTGATATGTGAGGTATGATTTATATCAGATAACTGCTGTATATACTATATATATATATATATACATATGAACACACTGCATCCAATATACCTTGTACCTCACATGTCACTACACTGCTGTATATACTATATATCTTAAAACACTGCATCTATTGTACCTTGTATCTCAGTACACTGTTTTATATACCATATTTTTCACCCTATAAGAGACATTTTTCCGCCCAAGAATGGGAGGAAAATTTCAGTGCGTCTTATGTGGCTATCACGTCCCGGAGGACCAGGGTAGACATCCTGAACGTCTTGCAAATAGGACACAGGAAGATGCAGACCAGGGACCAACAGAGTAGTTTATTACACATATAAAAAATGAACATGATAGTAATGATATGCAGGTTAGGCAATAGTGGTAGAACTACCACAGAACCAAGTGCACCGGAAGACCAGAGGCAAAACCCAGAGGGCAAAGAGCCAGTGAGCCTCGTTCTTCACAGAGCCCCTGGTGGTGGGGATGAACTTGGACAAGGGCTCACTGGTCACACCTCCAGGATGGTCCCAATACACTTGGCCACTACCTACAGAGAACCATGCTGGTGCAAGCACCAGCAGAACAGACAACAGGACTAGAACCCAACAAAACTCACAACATGGATCAGATGACAAATGGGAACCAGCACACAAGCAGATACCTGGACCCCATGTGGAACAGAAGCATGGCGGTCTTAGGCAGAGCTGCACACAGACTAGAGATCCTCCCTCCAGAGAACCCAGAAGCCCTCTCATGAAGGCAGGACATACACAGGACAGGAACAGAAGCAGTAAGGCACTTCAGGCAAGACATGGAACAGACTGTATCAGAAGCAGTTGGCACTGCCAGGCTGGACATAGAACAGACAGGATCAGAAGCAGTTTAGCACTGCCAAGCTATCAGACACAGTTAGAGCACTGCTAGGTTAAACATGGAACAGAGTGGATCAGAAGCAGTTGGCACTGCCAGGCTGGACATAGAACAGACAGGATCAGAAGCAGTTTAGCACTGCTAAGCTATCAGATGCAGCTAGAGCACTGCTAGGCTAAACATGGATCAGAGTGGATCAAGACACAGAACAGGTACAGAAGATCAGACAAGTCATGGACAAGAATATAACATCAACAACACCATCAACAATATCAACAATGCTTTACTAGGTGACACCACATAGAAGTGCAGATGGCAAAAAAAAACTGGGTCAGCAGCAAGGGGCTACACCCAGCAAGGCACAAGACAGAACTGACCCCAAGCTCACAGATAGAAATAGCTGCGAAAATGAGGGCACCTGATAAGACACACCCAGGAACAGACCAGGAAATGTTAACCCCATTAGAACCAGGATTCACAAGAAGCGCAGAACAAACAATACAGGCCACAGATCACACACAAGGCCACAGCCAGCACGCATCGCAGAACCGGCATACATGGGAACACCCACAGCCAGTACATAAAGTGCATGCAGCCAGCCTGCATGGCACTGGTGACAGGAGCCTCAGAGATACAGACACAGGGAGTACACACATTCACAGGCATAGCTCAAACACCACAGCCAGCACGCTGCCCCAAGCAACCAGCATGCACAGGAGTCAGCCTGCAACCAGTACGCAAGAGGGCATGCAGCCAGCCACAACTGTCACAGTGAACTGCACCGTGACAGTGGGTATATTAATGAACTCTTCCATTATGGAAGCGCTTATTAGTACAGGTGGACCGGGAAGAGGTGAATACAGCGCTTGCCGGGCTCTGTACTCACCGCACAGCATAAGGAAATATTGACTCTTCTTGCTGTTTCCACGCTCACCACTCTGTGACTGGGCCACTATGTTGACTCCTCTGTTGCCACCCTCGACTCCTCTTGCTGTTGCCACCCTCACCAATCATAGACGGGGCCACTAGCGTCCCTGTTTGGCCTTGTTGACATCACAGTTTACTTTACCATTCTCCTGATCCGTCAGAAGAACCGAAAAATGAAAAACACAACGGATCCTGGAGAATCTATAAGGCTTCTATCACACGGTCAGTATTTTGCATTAAGATTTAATTATGATTTGGAAGCCAAAAGCAAGAGTGGGTCCAAAACACAGAAGACATGCAAATATTTCCATCTCGTGCCATCTCTGTTTTGGAACCACTCCTGTTTTTGCCTTACCAATACTGATCAATTACAGGCCAAATACTGACCGTGTAAAGGCGTATGTTCAAAAGACAGCATTAATTTTTTTGGAGGTTGTTCTTCTGATGGATCAGAAGAATGGAAAAATAAACAGTGATGTTAACACAAACTTACTGCTTACATCCTCCCCATATCTTGTATCATTGGCTAACAGAACAGGTTATCTGGCAATCTATGTGGAATCATCAGACGGTGAAAATGAGACAGCTCTTTCACTCTATAGTAGAATTGTGGGCCACTGCATGGTTTAGTACATTATACCTAACGCTACTATTGACCTGTAAGGCTGAGTTCACACTTCAGCTGGGTTGTTAGTTCCAGCAGTTACTGTATGGCGAGCTAAAATCAGGAGACAACCCTACTCTCAGATAAGGTATCATGAAAATATCTTCACGTGTTCTATTTTTGACCCATAACTGACCAAATAAATGAAGTCTGAACTAAGCCTAATACCTGCCTATCACCTGCCTGTCATACTGATGCACAGTAACTTCACTACTAGAAAGCACTGGTAGTGTTGCTGAAATGCACAGTGATGTACACCGAGATACACTCTCCCTGCAGACTAGGATGTAGCTGATTGATGGAGCTTTATGACAAATTAATTTGAAATGAAGAAAATTTTTTGACAAAATTTACTCCTCTTTACTTATTAACATTGGTGTCTGAGCTGAGGTCTGATTGAGAGTTTTATTAAAACTGGGGCTCTGAGTTGAGGTGTGATTAACATAAGGGGCCAGATTGTTTGTTTGATCTAAGGTCTAATGAAAAAACAACAACTTCTTATTCTCCTCTAAAACCTAACTGCGTCTTATAGGGCGGAAAATAGAGTATCGTATAGAGGTGGGACGAATCCAAATTTTTTCGAATCCAAATCCGAATCCGAAAAGGTTCTCGAATATATCGAATCTTTCGAATCTCGAATCCTACGAATCCTGTACATAATTGTGTGAACGCACGGTGTAAGAAACAAAGTCAGACCGCGTCAGTTTGTCTGAACCTCCACCTCCCAGTCACGGTCGCACCCTATATGACCGCGATGACCCCTGCTATGACCCCTGCTCCTATCACTACAAAACATACAGGGTAATACAGCGCCACATACCTCTTACATCCAGTGACGTCTCTTGTAGATGTTCTCTTTCCTCATCTTCTCCTTTCAGACCTTCAGATCAGACACCAGTTTTCAGCCATTTTTCATCTCTGCAGCTTGACAAAAAAAAAAAATCTTAGTTTACTACTTTTCCATCATCCTCCCATCTTCTGGACAAATCATCCTAACACCCCCAATACTGTGCCGCTGTGCTCCCCAATACTATACTGCAGAAACTACCCCTGATAATACTAGTACCACACAGAGCCCCCCATATAAAATACCCCTTCTTTGTGGCCTCAGTAGATGCCCCCACAGTGCCACCCAATAATGTGCCAGTAAGTGTCCCCATAGATGCCCCCCTAATCATGTGCCAGTATCAAGTGCGGAGTGCCTCTCTCCTCCCCCCATGTGCCGGTATCATAGTGCCATCTCCCCCCCAATGTGCCCGTATCATAGTGCCACCTCCCCCCATAATGTGCCCGTATCATAGTGCCATCTCCCCCCATAATGTGCCCGTATCATAGTGCCTCCCCCAATGTGCCAGTAGTATCATAGTGCCTCTCACCTCTCCCCCTGGCATTCACAGACCCCCCCACCCCATAACGGTGCCATCCACACCCCATAACAGTGCCATCCACAGACCCCCCCCACCCCATAACAGTGCCATCCACAGACCCACCACCCACCCCTTAACAGTGTCATCCACAGACCCCCCCATTGCCGCTCCAGTAGTTATATAATGTGTAATTGTGATTAATAATCATGCTGCCCCCTCTGTGTGTAGTATTACATTCAATAAATCTTACTTACAGCCGGCTACTGCTATCGTAACAGGCCGGCCGGGCAGACGAGCGGCAGCGTCACTGACTGACGTCACCTGCCTGAGCCGCCTGCTTTATGAATGAAGCGGCGCAAGCAGGTGACGTCAGTCAGTGACGCTGCCGCTCGTCTGCCCGGCCGGCCTCTTACGATAGCAGTACTAGCCCTGTAAGTAAGATTTATTGAATGTAATACTACACACAGAGGGGGCAGCATGATTATTAATCACAATTACACATTATATAACTACTGGAGCTGAGGGGCCGGAGCACAGTGAACGCACCAGCCCCCAGCTCCGCCTCCCAGTCCCTCCCACCAGATTCGTCGGATTCGTTTCAGGCAAATTATGTCTGGATTCGAGTCCACGAATCCCACGAATCGAGCAAGATTCGAGGGATTCGTGGATTCGACAAATCCCCCGTCCCATCTCTAGTATCGTCTATCTGTACATACTGCATCTATTTTGCCTTGTACCTCACATACCTCACATATCAGTACACTGCTGGGTATGCTACATACCTGTGTCCATTTCATCTATTGTACTGTATAACAGATGTACTGTGTCTATATGTATATATATATATATATATATATATAGGCAGCACGGTGGCTCAGTAGTTAGCCCTGGGGTCCTGGGTTTAAATCTGACCATGGACAACATCTGCATGGAGTTTGTATGTTCTCTCTGTGTTTGTGTGGGTTTCTTCCAGGTACTCTGGTTTCCTTCCACACTCCAAAGACATACTTATAGGGAACTTAGATTGTGAGCTCCAGACTGTAAAGGTCTGTGGAATATAGCAGCGTTATATAAGTGTGTAAAATAAATAAATAGATATAGATAGATAGTACATAAAGCAGTGTACTAATATGACAGGTATAATAGATGCAATGTGCACAGATGTATGTGGCCAGTTGAATATTATGGTTATTGTGTGAGGTACATGAGGTAATAGTGGTTGTAACTGTCTATAGTACTATATATAAAAATTGGGAATGGGGTGCAAATGAAGAGAAAGGAGGAGGACCTACTCTTACCACTCCATTCTAGTCTTAGTGGAGAGATCCTGCAGTTCCTCTTCATGCTGTTGGGGGTTGAAGGACCTGTGATGTTGCTCTGTGATGATGATGTACACAGGACCTGTGATGCTGAAGATGATGGTCATCACAGGTCCTGGCAGATGCTCCTATCTAACCTGGGAACTACACCATTCTTGGTGTACTAGATGTTTAGCTTTCTCCAGTGATGATAGGCATACCATACTGGAGCTGGAAAGTATTGAGTGTAATTAGGGGGCGGGACCATTTTTCACTGTGGAGCCTCTTTTCCCCATAAGCCCTATAACACATGCCTAGTCTGCTTATATTGGAGGTACGCCACTGCTGTGCATGCCAAGTCTCTGTTAGGCTACTTTTACACTTGCTGCAGCCTTCTCCGGCAGGCTGTTCCCTGCCGGATCCGTGCTGCCGCTAGTGCACGCGTGCCGCCGGAGGTCCGATCCAGCCAGAGTTCCAGTGGCAGCACAGCAAACTACGACATGTCTTAGTTTTATTCCGGCCCGCACCCATTATAGTCAATGGGGCCAGAGCGAACCTCCGGCGGCACGCATGCACTAGCAGCAGCATGGATCCGGCAGGCTGTTCACCCGCCCGGCCAGAAGAGGCATGTGGCCGGCGTTGTAGACAGTCTGCTTCTATTGGAGGTACGCCACTGCTGTGCATGGCAAGTGTATGTTAGGCTACTTTCACACTAGCGGCAGCATTCTCTGGCCGGCTGTTCCGGTGGGTAAACACCATAGTGGATACTTGCTGCCGCTAGTGCACGCGTGCCGCCGGAGGTCCACTCCAACTCCATTGACTATAATGGGGGGCGGGCCAGAGTTCCGGTGGCAGCACAGAAAACGTGCTGAGAGACAGCTGGAATAAAACTACGACATGTCGTAGTTTTTTTCCGGCCACCTCTCGGCATGTTGCCGTGCTGCCACCGGAACTCTGGCCCGCCCCCCATTATAGTCAATGGTGCTGGAGTGGAACTACTAGCGGCAGCACAGATCCGGCAGGCTGTTCCAGCGGGAGAAGGCTGCCACTAGTGTGAAAGTAGCCTTAGTTGAATTATTGAGGTAGGCCAATGGCCAGACCTGAGGCTTATGAAACAGTAAAACAGTGCAGTTGGCACAATGAAATCATCACAAGTGCCTGAGCCCCTACAAAGGTGGTAAATTAATTTAATCACAGCTGCCCGAGTCAACTCCCCAGGAACTCAGGCCACAGGCCAGAAGAGGCATGTGGCCGGCATTGCAGACAGTCTGCTTCTATCGGAGGTACGCCACTGCTGTGTATGCCAAGTCTATGTTAGGCTACTTTCACACTAGCGGCAGCTTTCTCCGGCAGGCTGTTCCAGCGGGTGAACACCCTGCTGGATCCATGCTGCCGCTAGTGCACGCGTGCCGCCGGAGGTCCACTCCAGCCCCATTGACTATAATGGGGGCGGGACGGAGTTCCAGCGGCAGCACGGCAAACATGCCGAGAGGCGGCCGGAATAAAACTACGACATGTCTGTACGCCACTGCTGTGCATGCCAAGTCTATGTTAGACTACTTTCACACCAGCGGCAGCCTTCTCTGGCAGGCTGTTCCAGCGGGTGAACACCCTGCTGGATCCGTGCTGCCGCTAGTGCACACGTGCTGCCAGAGGTCCACTCCAGCCCCATTGACTATAATGGGGGCGGGACGGAGTTCCAGCGGCAGCACAGCAAACATGCCGAGAGGCGGCCGGAATAAAACTACGACATGTCTGTACGCCACTGCTGTGCATGCCAAGTCTATGTTAGGCTACTTTCACACAGGCTACGGTCACCTCTCTGCATGCTTGCTGTGCTGCCGCCGGAGCTCCGGCCCGCCTCCATTATAGTCAATGGGGCTGGAGAGAACCTCCGGCGGCACTCGTGCACTAGTAGCAGCACGGATCCGGCAGGCTGTTCACCCGCCGGAACAGCCTGCCGGAGAAGGCTGCCACTAGTGTGAAAGAAGCCTTATTTGAATTATTGAGGTAGGCCAATGGCCAGACCTAAGGCTTATGAAACAGTAAAACAGTGCAATCAGCACAATGAAATCATTGCAAGTGCCTGAGCCACTACAAAGGTGGTAAATTAATTTAGTCACAATTGCCTGAGTCAACTCCCCAGGAACTCAGGCCACAGTGACATAGTGTTGAGGTGGCAGCAGCACGGGGTGATTTCTGTGCATGGCATGTCTGTGATTTTTATGCTTTTAACAAATTTACGCTTGTAAGTACATTAAACGCTTTGAATATATGGTGGTAGTCAGTACCTCACTATGGCTGCATCCGTTTGATTATCTACAGGAGTGTCGACCAAAGGAGGGATACTATTGTGTGAAATCTGGTAATCCCTGCCTTTATGTCTTATCCATTTTAACCCCTTTCTAAGGAAAGAGGTGGTGTTTGAAAGCAGCGCGATCTACTATGCTATTTAATAATCAAGAAATCGTTTGTGTCCTTTCTCTGTTCATATAATCGGTCTAACATATGGAGAGTGGAATTCCAACGGGTGGTCACATATCAGCCTATGTTAGGGGATGCTCAAGGAGGATGTGCTTTGTGGTATATGAGTGGCTGAAGTGCATGCAAAGTTTCCTGGCCATTTTCAGGATGTCTTGCAGATGGGGTGAAGACTTCAGGAACCGCTTTACCACCAGATTGAACACGTGCGCCATACTGGGCGCATGGCTCAGCCCTCCTTGACGCAGCGCCAACATCATGTTCTTCCCGTTGTCGGTCACCATGGTTCCGATTTTGAGTTGTCGAGGGAAAAGCTAGGATTCGATTTTTTGATGAAGGACGCAGAGCAGTTCTTCCCCTGTGTGACTCAGTTCGCCCAGGCAAACTAGGTGCAGAGCAGCGTGACACCGCTGTGCCCTGCACATGTGGTATGCTGGAAGAGCACTCTGAATTGTCCCTGCAGTGGAGGATGAGGAGGCAGAGGTAGACATTGTTGCAGGACCAACGGCGTGAGAACATGGAGGTGGAAGCGGCTTCATCTGGCCAAGTTGCTGGTGTTGCTGAGCTGCCACCTCAACATTATGTCACTTTACCCAGTGGGCCATAAAGTACATATATTGTCCTTGACCGTAGCTATAGCTCCACACGTCGGCGCTGCCGTGCACTTTGGCAGACACCGACAGACTCAAGGACTGGCCCACCTTCTGTTCTACATATGTGTGCAAGGCTAGTACTGCCTTTTTCGCAAAGAAATGACGGCTTGGGACTCTTCACCTTGGCTCAGCACAAGCCATCAGTTCTCTGAAAGGTGCAGAGTCCACCAGTTGGAAAGGGAAGGACTGCAGCACCAGCAACTTGGTCCGGAGCACATTCATCTTCTGCGCCGTTAGATAAGTGCACACATACTGTTGCCTCTTGGCAATCGCTTCAGTGATCGATTGCTGACGGAATGACTGATGAGGAGTAGAAGGACGAGGAGCAGGACAATCAGGACCAGCAGATGATGGGAAGGACAGACAGCTCCCTTCGGCTGAGGTGGTGTAGCCTTGACTGCATGAAATTGGGTGCATGCCACTAGGTAATGCAGCGGTTGCTGCGGCAGGCTGGACCACCACATCGGAGCCATGGTTCTCCCGCTGCATGTGTTGACACAGGGCTGTGGTGTCAACATTGGCACCCTTTCCATGCTTCACCTTCTGCCCACAAATTCTGCAAATGGCCATGTTCACCTCCTCCTGCGGCCTAACAAAAAATTGCCACACCGCCGAGTATGCCATTTTCCCCGCAACACTGCGCAGACTGCCTGCTACCGCTGCCTTCATGGACCCCTGCACCGCTACTTTCTGGGCAGGTATTCTCCTGCCAGGCGGATGGTCTACCCAGGGCACGTTTGGCCCCCGACCTTCCACTGCTGCCACCCTGCTGACTCACAGCCACACTACCACCCTGCTGCTCAGCCGCTGCCTCACGAGCAAGATGCCACTCTGCTCCCAGGCCATGCCAACTAAGCGTCATGTCAGAGGAACCTACCGACTCTTGGCTGGGTGTGTCTGATGTCACTTGCAACAAAGTCGAAGACCGAGTCAACCATCCAAGCACTTCTGGGTTGCTGTTCAAGACACGATCGCCACTCCTCCTTCTGCTGCCTGCGACTGAATCATTTTAGCCACTGCCCGTTCCCTTTGAATGGCCTGTCATCTGTTTATCTGACATGCTGTGTAATAAAAGAATTAAATTAAAATTAAAGTGATACCCCCAAAAAAGGCTATAGTAAAATGTAACTTCACTGCAGAACGGCAATTAAGACATATATTTTTTTTGATTAATAAACCCCCCCAAATAACAATCTCAATTCAGTGCAGAAAGGATAATAGGAATTAAGTTTATTTCCTGTCAATAGGCCCCATAAATGGCTGTAGTACAATGTAACTTCACCGCTGAACGGCAATTACCGTATTTTTCGCTTTATAAGACGCACTTTTTTTCCCCCAAAAGAGGGGGGAAAATGACAGTGCGTCTTATAAAACGATGGTTGACTTTTTTTACAGGGCCGACACGATGTATCGCCGGCCGCTATGCTGCACAGTGTGGCCGGCGATACAGTCACAGTGCGGGGAGGAAGGAGGGGCTGGAGGCAACTCACAGCGGGGCCCGGTGCAGTCACTATAGTACACCGGGCCCCGCGCACAGAAGTCTCTTTGTATGTAAAATCTTTCATTAATCCTTTATACCGTAAATCGCTGTCCTTTTGATAAACTTTACTAGCCTAATTGCCTGCATCAGTACTCACTATGAATGTAGCGTGCGGTCCGGCCGGCGTGTGACTGACGTCACGCTCCTTCCACTTCATTAATGAAGCAGGAGCAGGATGAAGTCATGCGCCGGAAGGACCGCACGCTACATTTATAGTGAGTACTAATGCAGGCGATTAGGCTAGTAAAGTTTATCAAAAGGACAGCGATTTACGGTATAAAGGATTAATGAAAGATTTTACATACAAAGAGACTTCTGTGTGCGGGGCCCGGTGTACTACAGTGACTGCACCGGGCCCCGATGTGAGTTGCCTCCAGCCCCTCCTCCCTCCCCGCACTGTGACTGTATCGCCGGCCACACTGTGCAGCATAGCGGCCGGCGATACATCCGTGTCAGCTAGTTTATCAAAAGGAGAGTGATTTATTCAGGATTAAAGAAATATTTTACATACAAAGAATAAAGTACTGTAATGCTGTGAAACATAGGGCCATGAGGGGGACCAGCATAAGATGCTATATGTGTGTCACCCACACATATAGCATCTTATGCTGGCCCCCCTCATGGCCCTATGTTTCACAGCACACATCCCCCATAACAGTGCATCATCCATAGATCCCCCCCATAACAGTGCATCATCCACAGATTCCCCCCCATAACAGTGCATCATCCATAGATCCCCCCCATAACAGTGCATCATCCACAGATTCCCCCCCATAACAGTGCATCATCCATAGATCCCCCCATAACAGTGCATCATCCACAGATCCCCCCCATAACAGTGTGTCATCCACAGATCCCCCCCATAACAGTGTGTCATCCACAGATCCCCCCATAACAGTGTGTCATCCACAGATTCCCCATAACAGTGCGTCATCCACAGAGCCCCATAACAGTGTCATCCCCAGACCATTAGTTCAAAATCCCCGAAAAGCACACCTTTGGTTCAAAATATTTTTTTTCTTATTTTCCTCCTCAAAAACCTAGGTGCGTCTTATAATCAGGTGCGTCTTATAAAGCGAAAAATACGGTAAGATGTATTCTTTTTCCTATTAATACACCCCAAAAAAAAAGAAATGTAACAATCGCAATTCACCGCAGACTGGCTAATTGAATGTGCGTATATTTCCTTTTAATACGCCCTGTATATGGCTGTAGTACAATGTAACTTCACCGCTGAATGACAATTAAGACATATATTTTTTCTAATTAATAAACTCCCCCCCCAAAAAAAAAATGACAATTACAATTCACTGCAGGACGGATAATAGGAAGTAGGTTCATTTCCCTTCCATACACCCCGTAAATGGCTGTAGTACAATGTAACTTCACCACAGAACAGCAATTAAGACTTATTCTTTTTCCTATTATTACACCCCAAAAAAAGAAATATAACAATCACAATTCTCCACAGAACGGCTAATGGGACATGCGTATCTTTCCTATTAATACACACTGTAAATGGCTGTAGTACAATGTAACTTCACCGCTGAATGGCAATTATGACATATATTTTTTCCTTTTTTTTCCCTATTAATACACCCCCCTAAAAAAATGGATAACAATATAAAATCAACGCAGAACAGCTAATAGGACTTATGTATCTTTCCTATTAATACACCCCGTAAATGGCTGTATCACACATAACTTGCACCCCAAAAACAAGCAAGGTTTGCTGGAATTACTGATGTATCACATAGTGCAAACAACCTAAAAGCTGTAGTATTAGAGCAATTTGGATCCCTAATTAGTGCAGCAAGGTATAATAGAATGGCTCCTATTACCCAGGCTGTACACTCTACTATTGAATCCTGTTCTCCTTTTATAGTGTAGATGATGACTTTCAACTCAAAATGTCCAGCTCATCATGTATCCTTTATCCTCCGTGCACGGAACGAACCAGGTAAGTTCTCAAGATATAAACAGCAGAAAAAAAGTTCCAGCGCTATTGAAGATTCTGTTGCTTTGTCTTTATTTTCGGTAACAAATTACATCATGTGGACACCATCTCACACCCCCGCACATTGACGCGTTTCAAACTATACCGTTCTTAGTCAACTAAGAACGGTATAGTTCAAAACGCGTCAATGTGCGGGGGTGTGAGATGGTGTCCACATGATGTAATTTGTTACCGAAAATAAAGACAAAGCAACAGAATCTTCAATAGCGCTGGAACTTTTTTCTGCTGTGTAAATGATGACTCCCTATCCTTTCCCTACAGCTTGAATAATTTTTACCTGAACTTGTAAATCGTTTTTTCAGCACAATGAAGTCTTTCCTAGCACTGTCTAGTGCCTGCTAACGTCTCTCCCTGCACTAAGTACATTGGTAAATGGCAGAATCCAAGATGTCTGAGGCTATTTATAGGGCTGTGACATCACAGGGCTGGCTGCTGATTGGCTGCATGCATGGCATTGTGGGTGATCCCTCGTTCCCAGAGTTCTTTGTCCTATGTCCTAACACATGCAGCAGCCATTTTAGGAAAAATGCGATTCGTTACCACAAAGCGTGAGGAAATTCAATTCGGATCAAATTCCACTTCGTCAACTTCGATTTGCTCATCTCTACTAGTGGCATAACTTTACAGCCCCCTCTTCACTGGTTCTGGCTCTATCTTTATTTTTCCTGTAGGCCATCCGTTGTGTCGTTAGATTTAGATTTTCATGCTCAATACAAATTGTTAGGTGATCGGTCTCTAACACTCGCTGTTTGTAAGAAAGTCACCTCATGATAGATCATCTATATGTTCGTGATGGAAAACCCCTTTAAAGGGACACTGACAGGCCCTATAAACATATTTCGATATTCCTATTTCCTATGCAGTCATAGGTCTATTAAAGTGTATTCCAATGATATAAGAGTACCCCCTGTCCGCATTTTAAACCATGTAAAAACAACTTTATATTCATCTGTCAATCACCTTCCTTTGTGCCCAAGGGGCGGTTTTTCTCCTACCTTCGTGCCCAGCAGCGCCCCAACTGTCGTTTCCTACCGCCGCCCAGCTCATTATTATTCACTTCGCTGGGCGGCTCTTACATTCCCCGATCCTGTCAGATCCCGCGCATGCCCGAGGAGAGGAGGAGAGATCCGGCGCAGGCGCAGCAGGAGACACAGAGAGCAGCCGCATAGAAGAAAACGGGACGCAGGTGCATTAAATTTCAGGCTTGGGAGGGTGCCGGATACAGGTTTCCTGCGCATGCGCAGATGGTCCAGTTGAAGCCGATGCCCATAAGTCTCTATCGGGCATGCGCGGGATCTGACAGGATCAGGGAATGTAAGAGCCGCCCAGCGCAGTGAATAATAATGAGCTGGGCGGCAGTAGGAAACGACAGTTGGGGCGCGGCTGGGCACGAAGGTAGGAGAAAAACCGCTCCTTGGGCACAAAGGAAGGTGATTGACAGATGAATATAAAGTTGTTTTTTCATGGTTTAAAATGCGGACAGGGGGTACTCTTATATCATTGGAATACACTTTAATAGACCTATGACTGCATAGGAATATCGAAATATGTTTATAGGGCCTGTCAGTGTCCCTTTAAAGGGGTTTTCCACCGGAACATATAGATGATCTATCATGATGTGACTTTCTTACAAACAGCGAGTGTTAGAGACCGATCACCTAACAATTTGTATTGAGCATGAAAAATCTAAATCTAACGACACAACGGATGGCCTACAGGAAAAATAAAGATACTGACAGACTGACAGATGAATATAAAGTTGTTTTTACATGGTTTAAAATGCGGACAGGGGGTACTCTTATATCATTGGAATACACTTTAATAGACCTATGACTGCATAGGAATATCGAAATATGTTTATAGGGCCTGTCAGTGTCCCTTTAAATACAGTAAGAACTTCCACTACTGATCACTGGCCTCAGCAATCAGGTGCTGCACAACGTGCAAGTGTTACCACTGAGCCAATTGATTGGCTACAGAGGTCACCATTTTTCTTAGTGAAATAATTCTAATATTTTCCAGATAATAAATCAGAGCCATTTGTTGAGGCTGAATATGTTTTTCTGAGTACTGTTCTCTAGTTATTTACAGCTTTACTCCCTTGTCCAAATTAACGGTTACTTAAATAATAACAGCATGACAGTATCGCTTCATGCTGACCTGCAGCACCTGCACATTCTGGCAGCCATCTTGATCTCCCTCCAGGAAAATGCTGAGAAAGCTCAAATCAGAAAACAATATGACTTTCTAGTAAGCTATTCTACTAGTAGCATGCAAATTATCTACTTACCTCCAGTGTGTCAGAGAAACATTTTTGCCAATATTTGAAAATGTCATTTATGATAATAGTAAGGTGAGGGAGAATACTGTATGTGGAATCTTTCAGGAAAGTGAATTGGTACTTTGTTCTATCATCAGTGGAAATGAGTCTGAGGCTCTTGCTCAGCTAAACACTGACATCTTGTGTCCATTGGAGGAACTGCTGTTGGTTATGGATGACATAATGTACCAAATCTGACAGCTGAATCCAAAAAGTTTATCATCACCCAGAACACAATTGATTAATATGGAAAAAAATATATAATATGATGAATATTTATCAATTCCTCAATTGTAAGTCGCCTTACCAGACCTTGCAGTGCAGAACTTAACTGCTATAAATTATTTTACATATTACATTACTTTTCTGTGACATTACTAAAGCTGAGTTTACACTTCAGCTATTTTGTCAGTTATTTCCATCAGTTATTGTGAGCCAAAACCAGTAGCGAAGCCTACTTAGAGATAAGGTATAAGTGAAAAATTTGCACCTGTTCTTTGTTTGTGACCCGCACCTGGTTTTGGCTCACAATAACTGATGGAAATAACTGATCACTGGCCCGTGTGCACTCTGCATCACGGATGCGTCCGCAATCATGGACCGCAATCACGGAGATGAATTGGTCCGCAATCCTGGAATTGCAAAACGGAAGCACAGATCGGAACCCCATGGAAGCACTACGGAGTGCTTCCGTGGTGTTTTTGGTCCTGCCTCCGCACTACAAAAAAATAGAGCATGTTCTATTTTTTTGCTGTGGGAATGGATCACGGACCCATTTAAGTGGAAATTGCGTTCCCCAATGCACGGAACGGACACACAACGTTCGTGTGCATGAGCACTTACAGGGACAGGGATAACAAGTAGTGTTGGGCAGGCATGCTCAGCCGAACACCTTTTTCACTCGAGTCTCTCCTCCCCGCATGTTTGTTGGCTGCTACGCATCCAATAAACGTGCGAGGGATTAGTGCCACTCACTGTAATGCCGTAATTATGTTGGTTACTGGCATTACAGTGATTGGCTGACCGGAACGCGTAATCGGGTGTTATATAGCACCCAATGACATGTGGTTTGGTTCAGACTTAGGTCGAGATACAACAGAAGGGAAAGATTGTGTAGGGAGAGGAATTGTGTTTTTTTAGGGAGTTTTGAGTGTTGAAAGGTGCTAGAGACCCAACAGTCCATTTAAGGACTATTTTTTATCTGGCTGCGAAATATATTAGCGCAACGTGCGCTAAATTGTGTGCAATTGTTTGGCTGCTGGTGACAACAGCGACATTACCTGCGCTACATCTCCTGTATAACGTTAACAGCTGGTGACAGCAGCAACATTACCTGGGCTACATCTCCTGTAAAACGCTAGCCGCTGGTGACAGCAGCGACATTACCTACGCTACATCTCCTGTATAACGTTTGCGCATCATAAATATCAATGACATTCAATTTTATATTTTCACCGCTGGTGACAGCGACATTACCTGTGCTACATCTCCTCTATAACGTTTGCGCATCCTAAATATTAGTGACATTCAGTTAAATTTTTTCGCCGCTGGTGACAGCGACATTACCTGCGCTACATCTCCTGTATAACGTTTGCACATCCTAAATATTAGTGACATTCAGTTAAATTTTTCGCCGCCGGTGACAGCAACATTACCTGCGCTACATCTCCTGTATAACGTTTGGGCATCATAAATATCAGTGACATTCAGTTTAATTTTTTTGCGCATACACTTACAAAACCTGCGCTACTGTACGCGTGACATACTTTCAAGCATATATACCATTTAACCACCTCCGGACCGCCTAACGCAGGATCGCGTTCCGGAGGTGGCAGCCCTGCGCAGAGTCACGCATATATGCATCATCTCGCGATGGCCGAGATTTCCTGTGAACGCGCGCACACAGGCGCGCGCGCTCACAGGAACGGACGGTAAGAGAGTTGATCTCCAGCCTGCCAGCGGCGATCGTTCGCTGGCAGGCTGGAGATGTGTTTTTTTTAACCCCTAACAGGTATATTAGACGCTGTTTTGATAACAGCGTCTAATATACCTGCTACCTGGTCCTCTGGTGGTCCCCTTTGTTTGGATCGACCACCAGAGGACACAGGTAGCTCAGTAAAGTCCCACCAAGCACCACTACACTACACTACACCCCCCCCCCCGTCACTTATTAACCCCTTATTAGCCCCTGATCACCCCTGATCACCCCATATAGACTCCCTGATCACCCCCCTGTCATTGATCACCCCCCTGTCATTGATTACCCCCCTGTAAAGCTCCATTCAGATGTCCGCATGATTTTTACGGATCCACTGATAGATGGATCGGATCCGCAAAACGCATCCGGACGTCTGAATGAAGCCTTACAGGGGCGTGATCAATGACTGTGGTTATCACCCCATATAGACTCCCTGATCACCCCCCCTGTCATTGATTACACCCCTGTCATTGATCAACCCCCTGTGAAGCTCCATTCAGACGTCCGCATGATTTTTACGGATCCACTGATAGATGGATCGGATCCGCAAAACGCATCCGGACGTCTGAATGAAGCCTTACAGGGGCGTGATCAATGACTGCGGTGATCACCCCATATAGACTCCCTGATCACCCCCCTGTAAAGCTCCATTCAGATGTCCGCATGATTTTTACGGATGCACTGATAGATGGATCCGATCCGCAAAACGCATCCGGACGTCTGAATGAAGCCTTACAGGGGCATGATCAATGACTGTGGTGATCACCCCATATAGACTCCCTGATCACCCCCCTGTAAAGCTCCATTCAGATGTCCGCATGATTTTTACGGATGCACTGATAGATGGATCCGATCCGCAAAACGCATCCGGACGTCTGAATGAAGCCTTACAGGGGCATGATCAATGACTGTGGTGATCACCCCATATAGACTCCCTGATCACCCCCCTGTAAAGCTCCATTCAGATGTCCGCATGATTTTTACGGATGCACTGATAGATGGATCCGATCCGCAAAACGCATCCGGACGTCTGAATGAAGCCTTACAGGGGCATGATCAATGACTGTGGTGATCACCCCATATAGACTCCCTGATCACCCCCCTGTAAAGCTCCATTCAGATGTCCGCATGATTTTTACGGATGCACTGATAGATGGATCCGATCCGCAAAACGCATCCGGACGTCTGAATGAAGCCTTACAGGGGCATGATCATCGACTGTGGTGATCACCCCATATAGACTCCCTGATCACCCCCCTGTAAAGCTCCATTCAGATGTCCGCATGATTTTTACGGATGCACTGATAGATGGATCCGATCCGCAAAACGCATCCGGACGTCTGAATGAAGCCTTACAGGGGCATGATCAATGACTGTGGTGATCACCCCATATAGACTCCCTGATCACCCCCCTGTAAAGCTCCATTCAGATGTCCGCATGATTTTTACGGATGCACTGATAGATGGATCCGATCCGCAAAACGCATCCGGACGTCTGAATGAAGCCTTACAGGGGCATGATCAATGACTGTGGTGATCACCCCATATAGACTCCCTGATCACCCCCCTGTAAAGCTCCATTCAGATGTCCGCATGATTTTTACGGATGCACTGATAGATGGATCCGATCCGCAAAACGCATCCGGACGTCTGAATGAAGCCTTACAGGGGCATGATCAATGACTGTGGTGATCACCCCATATAGACTCCCTGATCACCCCCCTGTCATTGATTACCCCCCTGTAAAGCTCCATTCAGATGTCCGCATGATTTTTACGGATGCACTGATAGATGGATCGGATCCGCAAAACGCATCCGGACGTCTGAATGAAGCCTTACAGGGGCGTGATCAATGACTGTGGTGATCACCCCATATAGACTCCCTGATCACCCCCCTGTCATTGATTACCCCCTTGTCATTGATTACCCCCCTGTAAAGCTCCATTCAGACGTCCGCATGATTTTTACGGATCCACTGATAGATGGATCGGATCCGCAAAACGCATCCGGACGTCTGAATGGAGCCTTACAGGGGCGTGATCAATGACTGTGGTGATCACCCCATATAGACTCCCTGATCACCCCCCTGTCATTGATTACCCCCCTGTCATTGATCAACCCCCTGTAAAGCTCCATTCAGATGTCCGCATGATTTTTACGGATCCACTGATAGATGGATCGGATCCGCAAAACGCATACGGACGTCTGAATGGAGCCTTACAGGGGCGTGATCAATGACTGTGGTGATCACCCCATATAGACTCCCTGATCACCCCCCTGTCATTGATCAACCCCCTGTCATTGATCACCCCCCCTGTCATTGATCACCCCCCTGTCATTGATCACCCCCCTGTAAGGCTCCATTCAGACATTTTTTTGGCCCAAGTTAGCGGAATAATTTTTTTTTTTTCTTACAAAGTCTCATATTCCACTAACTTGTGTCAAAAAATAAAATCTCACATGAACTCACCATACCCCTCACGGAAACCAAATGCGTAAAATTTTTTTGACATTTATATTCCAGACTTCTTCTCACGCTTTAGGGCCCCTAGAAATCCAGGGCAGTATAAATACCCCACATGTGACCCCATTTCGGAAAGAAGACACCCCCAGGTATTCCGTGAGGGGCATATTGAGTCCATGAAAGATTGAAATTTTTGTCCCAAGTTAGCGGAACGGGAGACTTTGTGAGAAAAAAATTAAAAATATCAATTTCCGCTAACTTGTGCCAAAAAAAAAAAAATTCTATGAACTCGCCATGCCCCTCATTGAATACCTTGGGGTGTCTTCTTTCCAAAATGGGGTCACATGTGGGGTATTTATACTGCCCTGGCATTCTAGGGGCCCCAAAGCGTGAGAAGAAGTCTGGTATCCAAATATCTAAAAATGCCCTCCTAAAAGGAATTTGGGCACCTTTGCGCATCTAGGCTGCAAAAAAGTGTCACACATCTGGTATCGCCGTACTCAGGAGAAGTTGGGGAATGTGTTTTGGGGTGTCATTTTACATATACCCATGCTGGGTGAGATAAATATCTTGGTCAAATGCCAACTTTGTATAAAAAAAATGGGAAAAGTTGTCTTTTGCCAAGATATTTCTCTCACCCAGCAAGGGTATATGTAAAATGACACCCCAAAACACATTCCCCAACTTCTCCTGAATACGGCGATACCACATGTGTGACACTTTTTTGCAGCCTAGGTGGGCAAAGGGGCCCATATTCCAAAGAGCACCTTTAGGATTTCACAGGTCATTTACCTACTTACCACACATTAGGGCCCCTGGAAAATGCCAGGGCAGTATAACTACCCCACAAGTGACCCCATTTTGGAAAGAAGACACCCCAAGGTATTCCGTGAGGGGCATGGCGAGTTCCTAGAATTTTTTATTTTTTGTCACAAGTTAGTGGAAAATGCAGTTTTTTTTTTTTTGGTTTTTTTTTCATACAAAGTCTCATATTCCACTAACTTGTGACAAAAAATAAAAACTTCCATGAACTCACTATGCCCATCAGCGAATACCTTGGGGTCTCTTCTTTCCAAAATGGGGTCACTTGTGGGGTAGTTATACTGCCCTGGCATTCTAGGGGCCCAAATGTGTGGTAAGGAGTTTGAAATCAAATTCTGTAAAAAATGACCTGTGAAATCCGAAAGGTGCTCTTTGGAATATGGGCCCCTTTGCCCACCTAGGCTGCAAAAAAGTGTCACACATCTGGTATCTCCGTACTCAGGAGAAGGTGGGGAATGTGTTTTGGGGTGTCATTTTACATATACCCCTGCTGGGTGAGAGAAATATCTTGGCAAAAGACAACTTTTCCCATTTTTTTATACAAAGTTGGCATTTGACCAAGATATTTATCTCACCCAGCATGGGTATATGTAAAAAGACACCCCAAATCACATTCCCCACCTTCTCCTGAGTACGGAGATACCAGATGTGTGACACTTTTTTGCAGCCTAGGTGGGCAAAGGGGCCCATATTCCAAAGAGCACCTTTCGGATTTCACAGGTCATTTTTTACAGAATTTGATTTCAAACTCCTTACCACACATTTGGGCCCCTAGAATGCCAGGGCAGTATAACTACCCCACAAGTGACCCCATTTTGGAAAGAAGAGACCCCAAGGTATTCGCTGATGGGCATAGTGAGTTCATGGAAGTTTTTATTTTTTGTCACAAGTTAGTGGAATATGAGACTTTGTATGAAAAAAAAAAAAAAACATCATTTTCCACTAACTTGTGACAAAAAATAAAAAATTCTAGGAACTTGCCATGCCCCTCACGGAATACCTTGGGGTGTCTTCTTTCCAAAATGGGGTCACTTGTGGGGTAGTTATACTGCCCTGGCATTCTAGGGGCCCAAATGTGTGGTAAGGAGTTTGAAATCAAATTCTGTAAAAAATGACCTGTGAAATCCGAAAGGTGCTCTTTGGAATATGGGCCCCTTTGCCCACCTAGGCTGCAAAAAAGTGTCACACATCTGGTATTGCCGTACTCAGGAGAAGGTGGGGAATGTGTTTTGGGGTGTCATTTTACATATACCCATGCTGGGTGAGAGAAATATCTTGGCAAAAGACAACTTTTCCCATTTTTTTATACAAAGTTGGCATTTGACCAAGATATTTATCTCACCCAGCATGGGTATATGCTGGGTGAGATAAATATCTTGGTCAAATGCCAACTTTGTATAAAAAAATGGGAAAAGTTGTCTTTTGCCAAGATATTTCTCTCACCCAGCATGGGTATATGTAAAATGACACCCCAAAACACATTCCCCACCTTCTCCTGAGTACGGAAATACCAGATGTGTGACACTTTTTTGCAGCCTAGGTGGGCAAAGGGGCCCATATTCCAAAGAGCACCTTTCGGATTTCACAGGTCATTTTTTACAGAATTTGATTTCAAACTCCTTACCACACATTTGGGCCTTTAGAATGCCAGGGCAGTATAACTACCCCACAAGTGACCCCATTTTGGAAAGAAGAGACCCCAAGGTATTCGCTGATGGGCATAGTGAGTTCATAGAACTTTTTATTTTTTGTCACAAGTTAGTGGAATATGAGACTTTGTAAGAAAAAAAATAAAAAAATAAAAAATCATTTTCCGCTAACTTGTGACAAAAAATAAAAAGTTCTATGAACTCACTATGCCCATCAGCGAATACCTTAGGGTGTGTACTTTCCGAAATGGGGTCATTTGTGGGGTGTTTGTACTGTCTGGGCATTGTAGAACCTCAGGAAACAGGACAGGTGCTCAGAAAGTCAGAGCTGCTTCAAAAAGCGGAAATTCACATTTTTGTACCATAGTTTGTAAACGCTATAACTTTTACCCAAACCATTTTTTTTTTTACCCAAACATTTTTTTTTTATCAAAGACATGTAGAACAATAAATTTAGAGCAAAATTTATATATGGATGTAGTTTTTTTTGCAAAATTTGACAACTGAAAGTGAAAAATGTGATTTTTTTGCAAAAAAATCGCTAAATTTCGATTAATAACAAAAAAAGTAAAAATGTCAGCAGCAAAGAAATACCACCAAATAAAAGCTCTATTAGTGAGAAGAAAAGGAGGTAAAATTCATTTGGGTGGTAAGTTGCATGACTGAGCAATAAACGGTGAAAGTAGTGTAGGTCAGAAGTGTAAAAAGTGGCCTGGTCTTTCAGGGTGTTTAAGCACTGGGGGCTGAAGTGGTTAATATGCTCAAGGCGAGCAGTAGGGGACGGGGAAGTGGCCGTGCTGCTGCTGATGGTGCACGCAAAGCCCGTGGCCCTGGTCACGGTGGAACTGTGCCTGCTGCCAGAGCACAAGAAACACACTCATCCACGATACCTAGCTTCATGTCCCAGTTTGCAGTGTGGCACAGGACACCAATCTCGAAGTCACACCAGTGCGACCAGATGGTCGGTTGGATTGCAGCAGATAATGCTTCCAGTCGGTTAAGCACCACCCTGTCTTCCACAAAGTCTAGTCTCAGTAGCCAAGAGTCTGGTCAACAGAATCCTCACCCTGATCCTCCCTCCTCCCACCATGGAGAGTCTTGGCAAATAAGTGATCTCACACTCGGATATTCCGAGGAGCTCTTTTCATTGCCATTCCTTGATTTGGCCCTCTCGCCAATCCCGCTTGAAGAGGGACATGAGAAGATCTTGTGCACTGATTCCCAAACTATTGAGCATCCACAATCAGAAAAAGATGACGGTGGGGAACGGCAATTAGTGTTTCACAAGGTGAATGATGATGATGAGACACAGTTGCCAATAAGTCAACCGCAATTAGTGTCTCAAGAGGTTCATGATGAGGCTGAGACACAGTTGTCAATAAGTGAGGTTTTTGTTAGGTCAACAAGTCAGGAGGATGACCAGAGTGAGGAAGTGGAAGAGCAGGTGGACGATGAACTCACTGAACCAACCTGGGAAGGTGGCAAGCCGAGCGAGGACAACAGTACAGAGGGGGAGTGATCCGCAGCACCGCAAAAAGGCTTGAAGAGGCAGTGGGGTGGCAAAAGGGAGTAGGCGGGCCACACCAAACAGGCCTGCAACTGTTTCCCGGAGCACCCCCTCCGGCAATCTCCCTTGCCAAGGGGTAGGTGTTCCGCAGTCTGGCGATTTTTTGAGGAAAGTGCAGATGATAAAAGAATTGTTATTTGTAACCTGTGCCGTACCAAAATGAGCAGGTGCGTGAACACTAGCAACCTCACCACCACCAGCATGATCCGCCACATGGCATCAAAGCACCCTAATAGGTGGGCCGAACGCCTGGGTCCACAATCATTGTCTGCGGGTCACACCACTGCCTCTTCTTCCCCTGTGTTACGTGCTGGCCAATCCCCTGTCCAAGACGCAGGCCCGGATGCCTCCCGCCCTGCACCTGGACCTTCACAAGCACCATCAGCTAGCACATCCACTTCTGTGTCCCAGCACAGCGTAAAGATTTTCATACCCCAGGCCTTTGAATGAAAGCGCAAATACCCAGCCACCCACCCACCCACAGGCCATAGCACTAAATGGGCACCTTTCCAAATTGCTGGCCCTGGAAATGTTGCCATTTAGGCTTGTGGACACTGAGGCTTTCCGCAGCCTGATGGCGGCTGCAGTCCCTCGTTACTCAGTCCCCAGCCGCCACTATTTTTCTCGATGTGCCATCCCCGCCTTACACCAATATGTGTCCCGTAACATCACCCGTGCCCTGACCAATGCAGTTATTGGGAAGGTCCACTTAACGACTGGCACATGGACAAGTGCTTTTGGCCAGGGACGCTACAATTCCCTGACAGCACATTGGGTGAACGTTGTGGAGGCCGGGAGCGAGTCGTACCCTGGGATGGCACAGGTGCTACTGACGCCAAGGATTGCGGACCCTACTTCCATCAGGATTTCCGTCACCACCTACATTAGTGGCTGCAACCCCCCCTTCTCCTCCTCCACCTCCTCTTCCACTTCCACCTCTGAATTCTCATCTTGCAACACCAGTCAGCCATCAGTCAGTAGCTGGAAGCAGTGTAGCACTGCAGTGGGGAAGCGGCAACAGGCCGAGCAGAGGGCAGTAGTGGAATACCAGCTGCAACATGTTCGTCACCTTTCCAGTCAGCTTCCGCTCTTCACAAGCGACGAGTGGGCATGGATGTCTGACCTCTGTGAAGTTTTAAGAAACTTTGAGAAATCAACACAGGTGGTGAGCGGTGATAACGATATTATCAGCGTAACATCCCACTTCTGTGTCTACTCCAACGCTCGCTGCTCACAATGAAGGCGGATGCCTTGCATGTGGAAAAGGTGGAAATAGGGGAAGACAGTACACAGTGTGATAGCCAGACCACCCTCAGTTCTTCTTCTCAGCGTGAATTGGATGATGATGAGGAGGAGCTGGAGACGGTTGCCTCCGCTACAGAGGATAGTACCCATAGCAGGTTTATTGAATCTGTTCAGCGTGGATGGGCAGAAGAGGAGGAAGAGGATGAGGAAATTGAGAGTCATCCTCCTGACGAGGACAGCGAAGTCTTGTCTGTTGGGACTCTGGCAACATGGCTGACTTTATGTTAGGCTGCCTTTCCCGTGACCCTCGTGTTATACGCATTTTAGCCAACACCGATTACAAAGAGAACTTCTCAACTCCCATTCCTGTGGTGTAGAGGACTAGCAAAATGGTGCAATACCAGAAGGTCCTTGTGGAAAAATTGCTCCAAAAATTTACAGCTGACAACGCTGGCAGCAGAGTACATAGTTCCTTGGGCAACGAGGGGAACACACAGCAGTTCCAACAGAGGCAGGGCAACACTCTCCAAGGCCTAGGACAGTGTCATGACACCCCCCGCCAGAACCATCACCCTGATCCGCCGCATAGTGTCAGGGAAAAGTTTTGGAAAATGGTGAAGGAGTACGTAGCAGACCGTGTCAGTGTTCTCAGTGATCCCTCTGTGCCTTACAACTATTGGGTGTCCAAGCTGGACACGTGGCATGAACTGGCGCTCTACACCTTGGAGGTGCTGGCCTGCCCTGCTGCCAGCGTTTTGTCAGAGCGGGTATTAAGTGCTGCTGGGGACATAATAATTGATAAGCGCATCCGCCTGTCAACTGAAAATGCTGACAGGTTGACTCTTGTCAAAATTAACAAGGCCTGGATTGCCCCTGACTTCTCTACTCCACCAGAGGAAAGCTGCTTAACATAAAGGCACTCTAAATGTGGCTTTTATGGTGTATTGAATACACTGCATTCCCATGCACTCCTTCCACCACAAAAAAGGGTATATTGTTCAATCTTCCTTTTCTCGTCCTCCTCCTCCTCCATCATATCAACATGTTTATTAGGCTGCCCTTGCTCCTAATGTTTTAGAGGATCAGCTCAGCAGCAGGCCCTCGCTCCTAATGTTTTAGAGGGTCAGCTCAGCAGCAGACCCTCATCCCTAATGTTTTAGATGGTCAGATCAGCAGCAGGCCCTAGCCCCTAATGTTTTAGAGGGTCACCAGCAGGCCCTTGCTCCTAATGTTTTTGAGGGTCACCAGCAGGCCATCAATCATAATTTTTCAAAGGTGTGTATGATGCCCTCCTTTATGTGTAATAAAGGGTGTATTGGAGTGCCGGTTCCTTGTCATTTTTGCCAGACCTTTCACTTAGTGCATAGGCTTTATGAGTGTAGGAGTCCCACTCCCTGAACAATTGTACCACAATGTGAATGATGCCCTCCTTTATGTGATATATAGGTTGTATCGGAGTGCCTCTTCCTTGTAATTTTTGGCAGCACTTGCACTTTATATACAAGTAAATATACAGGAAAGAATGTTTCCTAACTATTTTTCCTCTAAAATGATTTTATCTTCGATTTGGTGCGTAATATTGTCAGTCTAAAAGTGGCGTACTACTCAGACAACATCGTTCCTAGAAGCGACCTGGGAGTCCAAGATGCATCCAGACATCCTCCCCATGCTGTTCCCAAACCATTTCAGTGGTGTTTCCATAAATTTCGTACCTTTTCCTATTATCCAGACACCCTCCCCTCTTCAGAGCAAGGGGGTGCCTGGTTTAATGCTTGGGTTCTCCCATTGACTTCCATTTGTCTACAGAGCACCTGAGCATCCCAAAGGGTTCTACTCGAGCACCTGAGCACTTTGGTGCTCAATCAACACTAATAACAAGGATTCGGATACTCAGTATCCAAAGAGTGGTGTCTTGGCTTGTCAGGATCTCATCAGGGTTCATTTCATAAGGTGCAAACTCCAAATCAAATTCTCATAGTATGCTGAATGTACTTGGGAAAAATGTAATATCAAAAAGCACTAAGGACCAGCGCCGTACATGTACAATCAAGGAGCACGGACCCGGCAGTCACTTACAGCCGGACCCCTGCTGCATACGCTGGCATCGGGGAAAACACTGATGCCAAGGTATTAACCCCTTGTATGCCGCGGTCAAAGCTGATCGCGGCAAACAGAGGGTTTGTGAAGGGTACGCGTGTCCTCCGCGGGTCTCCATCGGGTCTTTGCGCTGCAGTGACGGGGACCCGATGGCAGAGAAGGCAGCCTGATGCCTTCCATAGGCATTGGGGCTTGCCTTCTATGGAAGCCTGTGAGATCCAGCCCCTTAGGCTCGGTCTCACAGGCAGTCTGTCAGCATAAAAGCTGACAGCCAATGCATTACAATACAGGTACATTGTAATGCATTGCAGAGAGGATCAGACCTCAGAAGTTAAAGTCCCAGAGTGGGCCAAAAATAAAAAGTAAAAAAAAAAGTTTTTCATAATTAAAAAAAAAGTTTCAAGTAAAAAAAAGCCCCTTTCCCAAAATAAAACACATAAAATTGTAAAAAAAAAAAAGAAAAATAGACATATTTGGTATTGCTGCGACTGGCTCTATAAAAATAACACATGATTCACCCCCTCACCTGAACGCCATAGAAAAAATAACATAAAAACTGTGCTAAAACAACCATTTTTTTGTCACGTTACATTACAAAAAGTGTAATACCAAGCGATGAAAAAGGCATATGCCGCCCAAAATAGTACCAATCAAATTGTCACCTCATCCCGCAAAAAATGAGCCCCTACATAAAACAATCAGGCAAAAAAATATAAAAAACTATGGCTCTCAGAATATGGAGACTTTGTTTGTTTAAAAAATGATTTTATTGTGTAAAAATTAACATACATATTAGGTATCGCCACGTCCGTAAAAATCTGCTGTATAAAAATATCACAAGAACTAACCCCTCAGGTGAACACCGTAAACAAAAAAGTAAAAACTGTGTCAAGAAAGCCATTTTTTGTCACCTTACATCACAAAAAGTGTAATACCAAGATCAAAAAGTCAAATGCACACTAAAATAGTACCACCACCTATTAAATCATCCAAAGGATGAGATTATGTGTGCCGAAAAGTTATAACACAACCAATTGAAAAAGACACACATGTACAATTATAACCCAAATATTTTATTGAATAATAAATATAACAACAGACCATAGACAATGATAAAATGAGTAGCAGCAGTGCAGACAAGCGCTGCGATAAGCAGCTCAGCCGCCTGACTCTGGGTAAATGAGTCCAAAAATCCAAAAAAGAAATAGGGAAACAGTGTATGCTGCACTAAGCAGGCAATATAAACCCTACCCCCAATACACGCACAAGCCTCCAACCCCCACAGATAAACATACAACAACTGCAAAATAGGAGCCAGAAACAAGGGTGTAGTAACAGCACCTATAGCTAGCCCATAAGCAGTATGGAGGGACAACAATAGTAGTAATAAACATTGAATAAGAAAAAAATATACTATAACATATTACCTAGAGAGCGAAACGTGCGTCGGGGTGCGCTGTCTGCCAGACCTGGGTTTGTTCCTTCTGTGCCTCCTATCAACTCTAGGTAATATGTTATAGTATATTTTTTTCTTATTCAATGTTTATTACTACTATTGTTGTCCCTCCATACTGCTTATGGGCTAGCTATAGGTGCTGTTACTACACCCTTGTTTCTGGCTCCTATTTTGCAGTTGTTGTATGTTTATCTGTGGGGGTTGGAGGCTTGTACGTGTATTGGGGGTAGGGTTTATATTGCCTGCTTAGTGCAGCATACACTGCTTCCCTATTCTTCTTTTGGATTTTTGGACTCATTTACCCAGAGTCAGGCGGCTGAGCTGCTTATCGCAGCGCTTGTCTGCACTGCTGCTACTCATTTTATCATTGTCTATGGTCTGTTGTTATATTTATTATTCAATAAAATATTTGTGTTATAATTGTACATGTGTGTCTTTTTCAATTGGTTGTGCTAAAATAGTACCAATCAAACCATCATCTCATACCGAAAAAAATGAGCCCCTACATAAGACAAATATAAAAAAAAATATGGCTTTCAGAATATGGAGACACTAAAAAAATCTTTTTTTTTCAAAAATGCTTTATGTAAAACTGAAACAAACAACCAAAAAAGTAATCATATTTGGTACTGTCGCGTCTGTAACAACCTGCTCTATAAAAATAGCACATGAACTAACCTGACAGATGAACATTGTAAAAAACAAAAAATAAAAAGTTCCAAAACAGCTATTTTTTGTTACCTTGCCTCACAAAATGTGTAATATAGAGCAACCAAAAATCATATGTACCCTAAAATAGTACCAACAAAACTGCCACCTTATCCCGTAGTTTCCAAAATGGGGTCACTTTTTTGGGGTTTCTACTCTAGGGGTGCATCAGGTGGTTTTCAAATGTGACATGGCAACTTAAAATTATCCCAGTGAAATCTGCCTTTTAAAAACCATATGGCGTTCCTTTCCTTCTGCGCCCTGCCGTGTGACTGTACAGCAGTTTACAACCACATATGGGGTGTTTCTGTAAACTACAGAATCAGGGCAATAAATATTGAATTTGGCTGTTAAGCCTTGCTTTGTTACTGGAAAAAAATGGATTAAAATGGAAAATCTGCCAAAAAAGTGATATTTTGAAATTTCATCTACATTTTCCTTTAATTCTTGTGGAACACCTTAAGGGGTAACAAAGTTTGTAAAATCAGTTTTGAATACCTTGTGCGGTGTAGTTTCTAAAATGGGGCCATTTATGGGTGGTTTCTATTATGTTAGCCCCACAGTGACTTCATAACTGAACTGGTGCTTAAAAAAGTGGGTTTTGGAAATTTTCTTAAAAATTTTAAGATTTGCTTCTAAACTTCTAAGCCTTCTAACGTCCTAAAAAAAGAAAATGTCATTTACAAAATGATTCAAACATGAAGTAGACATATGGGAAATGTAAAGTAATAACTATTTTAGGAATTATCTCAAACTTTTTTAAATGAAGAGAAATAGAAATTTAGAAAATTGCGAATTTTTCCAATTGCTTTTTAAATTGATAAATAAAAATGAAAAATTTTGTCTCAAATTTACCCCTGTCATGAAGTGTGACGAGAAAAAAGTCTCAGAATGGCTTGGCTAAGCAAAAGTGGTTTAAAGTTATCACCACACAAAGTGACACATGTCAGATTTGCAAAAAATGGCCTGGTCCTTAAGGTGAAAAATTGCAGGGTCCTGAAGGGGTTAAATACAAATATTTATAAGCTGCCTATAAGCAGCTAGAACAGTGGATGCAAGGCTGTGCATTGTCTGCGCAGGTCCCTGAGGCATAATTCAGAGGGGGCTTACTTCACCTCCCCGCATCCCCTGTGAAAAGGATATGTAAACTGTGCTTGAGTAGGACAACCCTGTCAGCAGCTTATCTTCAAAATAGACATGCAGAGTGTTCTGCACCTGCAGATGTTCATCTTTTAGGTGCCTGTATTTATAAGAGTTGTCCACCTTTGGGGGTCTTACCTGCTCCCTGCCTCTGGGTTCCAGATACTTTGGTCCACCGCTGCCACTGATGTGCTCCAGTTCCACGTGTCAACATCCAGTTTGACGGGCATCAGAGACAGGGGTGATGTGTCTCTATTGCGTCACTTGACCCACTGACGTGACACATGGGATATACATCAGCCCTGTGGCAGTCATTGACTGCAGCAGCAAACTCCTGTCAACTTTCTGGTTGTGATATTTATGGCATGGATTTACAGTATATTATGACACTTGTAATTCCATGATGTTACCAGTAGGTGGCACCTACACTGAGTTTGGGGATTGGTTAGCCATCCTTATAGGATGAATTGTTGCACGTCTGTTGTGTGGGACATGCCATAATAAGGATTTTTCTGGACTACATTTTGCTGTCACAATTTTTCCTTGTATTCACAGTGAAATCAGTCAGGTTTCACCTAATGGTTTGATCTCCAGCCTCTCTCTCTCTCAACTCCTGAACAATCTTATAGGCAAATTAAACTTTGATTTAGCAATTAATCAGCTTAGAAGATTGTTAAAGGGGTTTTCCAGGATGTGGTATCTTTTTAAGTACGGCAGTCTCTGTAGAATGTGGTACCTAATGCAAGATTCATAGTCATCTGCTCTGGCTACATTCGGCAATCTAGCTGTCCCCAGTGTGTTAACCTTTGGCAGGGGTATGAATGAGGCCACATGTGCTACAGCCAAAAACTGGCATCAGCAGTGACGTGTCCCCAGGTGGTACATATCTCATAATGTCTCCCCAGACTACATATCTCCCCAGACTGGCCCCTTCTTCAGACCAAGAGACGTGGTGGTAAATAGATGGTAGCAGGTGGTAAAAAAAACAACCTGTTTAATAACACACTGCACTCTCAAATTTGTTTTGCTTTTTCTAAATTAAAAAATGGTCCAAAAAGTATCCCTTTTTGGGGGAAGATACCTGCTGGTGTTTATACACCCACGGTGGTATCAGAAGTCGCAGTGGCTTGTTTTAACAAGCGGTCGAAATATTATCCTTTTTGGGGAATAACAGATTTGGTGTTTTTTTTAACTGATCGATGATTGTCTTAGAAAGTGAAGAAGCAATGGCTTTTTTACAAAGCCATCAAACGATTATGCCTTTTTGCAGTACAGTATGGAGCATGATGGACAAGGCAGGAGAGGTGCATTTGTGTAGAAGTAGCAGCGGCAGCAACAGCACATTATGGAGCATGATGGACAAGGCAGGAGATATGTGGCTGTGTAAGGGTAGTAGTAGCAGCTTTTTTTAACAAAACTAAAATCGTCAATCGGACAGAGTGCATTGTAATTACGATACTTAGACCTATGACACAGCACTCAGTAAAATGGGTGACAGCCTCCTTGAGGCAGCCTGTCTGTTATTGTGAATTGTTGTCTCATTTCAGCAAATGGCATTTATCATGTGGACAAAGTTTAAGGGCATCTGTCAGCAGATTTGTATCTATAAAACTGTCTGACCTGTTGCATGTGAGCTTTGCAGCTGAAGGTATCTGTGTTGGTCCCATGTTCATATGTGCCCACATTGCTGAGAAAAATTATGTTTTAATAAATTAAAATGAGCCTCTAAGGCAGTGGTTCTCAACCTTTCTAAAGCCGTGACCCCTTAATACAGTTCCTCATGTTGTGGTGACCCCCAACCATTACATTTTTTTCCTTGCTACGTCATAACTAATTTTGCTACTGTTATGATGACCCACCAAAAACACGCACAGACACCAATACACCAAATGTTAATTCAAATACACAAGTATTCATTCATAACCACAGAACTTTAGCATAAATACAAAATATTTGTAAATCAAATAAATAACTTTAAAATAAATAATAAACAACAAATACCCCCTAAAAAATAAATCAGTACCCCTCAAATAAATAACTCAGTGGTGCTCACAGTACCCCCCCCAAAAAAAATTTTTTTAAAAATCAGTGGTGCTCAGGGTACCCCTCAAATTAATAAATCAGTGGTGCTTCAAGTCCCCCCCAAATAAATAAATCAGAAGTGCTCAGGGTCCCCCAAATAAATAAATCAGCGGGGCTTCAGGTCTCCCCCAAATAAATAAATCAGTGGTACTCAGGGTACCCCCAAATAAATAAATCAGTGGTGCATCAGGTTTCCCCCAAATAAATAAATCAATGGTGCTCAGGGTCCCCCAAATAAATAAATAAATCAGAAGTGCTCAGGGTCCCCCAAATAAATAAATCAGGGGTGCTTCAGGTCCCCCCCAAATAAATAAATCAATGGTGCTCTGGGTCCCCGAAATAAATAAATCAGAAGTGCTCAGGGTCCCCCAAATAAATAAATCAGCGGTGCTTCATGTCCCCCAAATAAATTAAGCCTTGCTCATCCAAATAATTAAAATAAAATTAGCCAGGCTCAATTAAATCATTGGTGGCAGTGGTGCTCAGCGGCGGTGTCATTAACGAAAAAACTCGGACCTCAGCAGACAGGCGGCCCGACTTACCCGTCCAGACGTCAGGCTCCTTCAAGCACAGGCAGTGATAGGACATCACTTTCTGTGTGCGAGGATAAGGGGCCGCTGCCACTGCCGTTGTGCGGGCAACCCACAATAGGAAGCCTCACGCGCCCCCCCGGAAAGGGCCGATCGACCCCCAAAGGGGTCGCGACCCCTAGGTTGAGAACCGCTGCTCTAAGGGCACCTACACCTACAGGCTCTGCTCTCTCTGCAACTGCCGCACTCTCTCCATTTTGATTGACAGGACCAGGCAGTATAAACATAATCATGCCTGTGCAGCGTCCCAGATATGTGTGTAAAAGGTACACCTTAAACATCTGCCTATGTATTTGCAATGTATGGTATTTCCTATTATCAGGCTGGCAATGTCATTACACCCATTTGCCCCTAGGTGGTGCTGGCGCCACTCATTTATATAGCTTGGGGTGTGTCTAGTTTAGAGCAGAGAGCAGAATGTAGAGTAGAGTGTATTGAAGTGTTGTAGGAGGAAAACAAGTGTATGGAGGAGAGAAACAGGCATTGTCCCCCAGGTAGTCTGCTATTTCTACCTCTTGGTTATGGCCAGGCTAAGGGAGTACAGCGAACATTTATCTACAATAGCAAAGCACAAGACAGTAAGTCTATATCTAAATATGAAGCAAGCCTATTGAGGGTTACAGCTGAATCCAGCCTATGGACTTTATAAGCACAAGTGCCTGAGAGCAACTTTATGAGTGCCGGGACACAAATGGATAATTGATGTGCAGAATTGTCCTTATTCACTAGAAGCCTTCCGGGATATAGTGGAATCCTAAAAACCTGAATCCTTCAGGAGAGCATCCTGCAAATAATGTAGCAGAAGACTGATGCCTGCCACAAGGGGGAACGCCCTTATTGGATAGCTCAAGATAAGTAAAAACCAGCATATTTAGTACCAGAGTGCTATAGTTTGGACTTAGAATAATTACAGAAGTCTTACCTGTAAAGTGTCAGCCTTAAAGAGAACTCCTCAACTGACAATTGCCTAAACCTGATAAAAGGAATACGATTGAACCTATTTCTGAGTCATCACTCATGCCATACAAATGAACTGTATCTGTACTGACTACCTGAAGACAATTGATTCAGTAAATGTTCAACTGTTTGATTACAACCGACTCCTCATCATTTCTACTACTACTTTCAACATTTGCACCTGACGGTGCTGGCATCACGAACACAACGGCCCAGCCACCAAAGCACCTTAAACACCTATACCAGGGATGGCCAACCTGAGGCTCTTCAGCTGTTGCAAAACTACAACTCCCACCATGCCATGCTGTAGGCTAATAGCTGTAGGCAGTGTGGGCATGCTGGGAGTTGTAGTTTTGCAACAGCTGGAGAGCCTCAGGTTGGCCATCCCTGACCTATACCATCAAGGGCACCTCAACTTCCATCTGGCTGGTGTTCCCTGCAATAGAGAGTGCCCCGGAGGATTTAGTGCTGTCTTCCTCATCACTGCACGCCGGCCCAGGGAGGCTCTGCTAACCATGAGTAAATGAACTACTACCCCCATCGGCCCGCCGTGAGCCTCACGTGTTTCCCCTGCTGTCCGGCTCACTGCACCTGGCTCTGTCAATCAAAGTGCAGAGGGTGCAACAGTTGAAGAGAGAACTGAAGTTTAGGTATAATGGCAATGCGCCCATTGCTCCTAGAGGCTCATTCGCATATATTAAAACATTATTTTTCTCAGAATTTTGGGCACATATGAACATGGGACCAACACAGATGCCTTCAGCAGCCAAGAGCACATGTAACAGGTCAGCCAGTTTCTTAGGTACAAATCTGCTGACAGATGCCCTTTAATACAATACACTTACTAATGTATTGTACATATAGCCTCCTTTGCTGGCTTAATTCATTTTTCAGTAGCATTATACACTGCTTATATCCAGGGGTTACGACCATCCTACAAACCAGCAGCGGTGGCCAGTGGTCGGTATTTTGCATTAGTATTTGGTCAGTATTTGTAAGCCAAAACCAGAAGTGGAACCTGCAAAGAAAAGGTATCATAGAAATATTGGAGCCTCTTCTGTGTTTTGGACCCACTCCTGGTTTTGGCTTACAAATACTCCTGAAAAATACTGACCAGATATTGGCCATGTGAAAGAAGCCCCATACTCCACTCTTGTAAAGGAATTCATCAAAGACGAAAGTAAAAACTGCATCAAAACTAGACCATATGAATTTTATGGTCCACAAACCACAAATCCACAAAATACAGATAGGGGCTGTGTGCATCCTGCACTTTCCTCAGTCCTTACTATAGAAATTCCTTTCCTTGTCCACAAGGCAGACAAGAAAAGGACATGTTCTATAATTTTCAGGACAAATCAGCACACAGATGACATCTGCATCCGAACTGCAAAAAATGCAGATCAGACAGACTAGAATACGGTGTTGTGCATGAGGCCTTCTAAATAGGCATCTAGGGTGAACTAGCTCTTGTGCTGTATAACAATGTGGTTTTACACAGAAGAACTTTTAGAAACATCTTCCCAGCATTGCCTCTACAACGAAACCACAATTGCGACAGTGGTTGAAGGAAAGCGGTTACAAAATCAATTGAGAAATGGATCTGTGCATGTGAACTTGAGTATTTAACCAGGGACAGCAGTTTAAAAACAATGCTGCGTGATTCTTCTGAAAAAAAAGTCCTGTTTTTCGATCTTCTCAGCATGAAGTAAGGTCATTGCCTTTATAAAGAGCCTTTAGCTTGTGCTTCATGATGTGTAGATTTCCATATGATCTGCTGCAGAGATGTTACAGCTGTATTTGTAGATTGAGTGACAACTGTAGTCCACGAGAAGGCGCTGTGCTGTACACATGTAACTCAATGTATTTCCCTGGAATGTAGGTGTAGAGCAGTAGTTAAAGGGGTTTAGGAGCCTTTTGGCCTGAACCCTCCCCCCCATGTCACCTGACCTGTGCACACAGTCTCTCATGTCACTATATGTATGACAGGGGCCACATGTGCCACTACAGCCAATGACTGGCCCATCACATCAATGGGTCACATGACACATGGAAGACACCTCACTGCTGCGGGCATGTCATTGACCAGGCTCACACTTGACGCTGCAGCCACAATGTTGTTGTATCTCCCATGCATCATGTCAGTGGGTCACGTGACACATGGAAGACACATCATTGCTGCAGCCAGTCATTGACAGGGATCATATATCCCATTGCTGCCAATGACTGGCCTCAGTGGGGTTGTATCCCCTGCATCATGTCAGTTGGTCACATGACACTTGGAGGACACATCACCACTGCAGCCTACAGTTTGGTCAATCGCTCTAGACCCCCCTCTATGACCTAGAACAGAGGGCCACTGTATGGGGTAAACTCAAACTATTCTTGTTTTACATGGATAGCCATTCATCTGAATGTCCGCCATGTATTACTACATTTCCCCTGCAGCAGTTTCCCTTGGAAAATCACTGCCAGGAGTAGGATTTGTAAAGTAATGATAACAGACATGACTGAGTCAAAACACTTTAGTAATTGCATACAGTCCGATTTCTTGATATATATCACATATAGAAAACTTATCTAATAGAAATCCCATTTAGGACTGACAATTTCACAGAAGCAAACTCTTTACCCTTAGTATAAGGGACATTGACTTCAGTCATCTGCGACTAGGTATATCCTCTTTGATTGTTCATTTCTATTATTGATATTATTCATAGTACATATTTGATTATTAGTTTAACATACTGGTATGTTTTATTTAACTTGAAGTTTATATATATATATGAAGTTTATTTCATTAAAAACATTAGACACATTCCTAAACAGCGGAAGGATCATAGGCTTTGCCAAAATGCGTAAACCTCTGTCTTATTATCTGTCTGATGCTTTCAAGAGTGCAGTGGTGTGGTCATGAGCTGTTCAAGTTGCGGCCGGCTGCGTTCAAGAACCGTATGGCCAATTAGGCTGCAGCTGCCTTTTAGTTAACTAATGAAGCCTGCATGGTATTTCCAGTCTTCATTGTTAATGTCTGTATGGCACCTTCAATACCGCATGGCCATTAACAAGGTAGATCGTTATACTGTTTGGTCTTCTTTAGTTAAATAAAAGGCAGCTGCGGTCTATATATCATTGTGGTTCTCGAACGCAGCCAGCCGACCCGAACAGCTCTTGACCACGCCGTGTGATCGTGCCCTTACAAAGTGAAATAAAGTTTGCTGGAGAACTTCTATTGTTGTTAAACTTAAACTGTTGCTGCGTCAGGATTCTCATCTTCTTGCACCATTTTTGACACCTTGGCGTGGGCAGTCAAGGCCAGTTAGCGAGCTGACCACTTTCTTTCTCTTTTGTTTGTATGATGCTTTGGCTTAACCTTTTCATCCCTATCTCATAGTTTTTTACCTTATCTGAGAACTGACATTAAAGAGGTTTTCTGAGATAACTATGTTTTTAGCAGATATACTTTGCTTACCTTATGTACATTTTACACCTGGTCTTTCTTTTTCAATTTGGACTCTCCTGACCCGTTTGCTCCATGTAAACCAATCACTCTGATTTACATCCTGTATGTAGCACTTCCTGTTGCTGTATCCAGCCAAACCCATGATATTATTTCTTCTTTCTTTTCCACAGCTCCATCACCAGACCTTACAATACCCAGCTAGTTTATAGCTCCTCCCACCCAGCTAATTACATAGACACTCCCCTATCACTGCTCCTAACCACACCCAGCTAATTACATAGACACTCCCCTATCACTGCTCCTAACCACACCCAGCTAGTTTATAGCTCCTCCCACCCAGCTAATTACATAGACACTTCCCTATCACTGCTCCTAACCACACCCAGCTAGTTTATAGCTCCTCCCACCCAGCTAGTTACATAGACACTCCCCTATCACTGCTCCTAACCACACCCAGCTAGTTTATAGTTCCTCCCACCCAGCTAATTACATAGACACTCCCCTATCACTGCTCCTAACCACACCCAGCTAGTTTATACCTCCTCCCACCCAGTTACAACTCAGAAAGCCTCTTTAGGAGCTAAAGCACATGTCCTATGCACAGAACTTGCATGTATGACTCCAGGGGTGGATTGGCCATAGACCTTACATTGAAATTTCCCGGTGGGCCGATTGCCCAGGTGGCCACCCAAGCCCTCCTCTCTGCCCCGGGCTGGGTACATAATGAGCTTTCAGTAGTAATTAATGCTGTGAGAATCATGTACCCAGCCGGTGATCTGTACTCACCGCTTCACGGTCCTCGGCTTGGCTATCGGCTGTGCAGGGCTGCGCACAGCGTGAGGTCGCTCTGTGACCTCACACTGTGCTCCGTGATACACAGCCGACAGCAGGATGAAGAGGATCGCGATGGTGACCAGGAGTAGTAGAGGTTAGTGTTTTTTATTTTTTATTTTTATTTGCCCTGGGGGCTGACATAAGGGCTGATGGCTCAAATATGGCTGATGGCTGACATAAGGGGCTTCTGGCTAACATGGGGGGCTGATGGCTGACATAAGGGGGCTGATGGCTGACATAAGGGGGCTGATGGCTGACATAAGGGGGCTGATGGCTGACATAAGGGGGCTGATGGCTGACATATGGGGGCTGATGGCTGACATAAGGGGGCTGATGGCTGACATATGGGGGCTGATGGCTGACATATGGAGGCTGATGGCTCACATAAGGGGCTGATGGCTCACATAAGGGGCTGATGTCTGACATAAGGGGCTTATGGCTGACATGGGGGGCTGATGGCTGACATAAGGGTCTGATGGCTGACATGGGGGCTGATAGATGGCTAAAGTTTGGGGGGTTGATCTGAGGCATTGGAGGTCTGATCTGAGGTCTGATTAACATTGGGGGTCTGATTGCTGGTCTGACCTGAGGTGTAATGAAAAATATTTTTTCTTATTGTTCTACTCTAAAACCTAGGTGCGTCTTATAGGGTGAAAAATACAGTACAGTGCAGCAGAGACCAGGTGCAGCAGAGACCCTAGTCAGTTTATATAGTCGTTATATATTTTAATATGCACCTTGTGCTTTGTTATGCATGTGAATCAGTCAGTGCCGATTAGCACCCCTAAGCCCCGCCCCAGAACCCCCGCCCCCTTCCCCACCCGGTCCCTGGGAAAATTGTCTTGCATGAAACTGGTACTTGGTGCAAAAAAGGTTGGGGACCACTGCAGTAGAAGACTTATGGACCTCTAAAGCACTATTATGCAATACAGCGATGCCCATGAACCCTTATGCTGCAAGTTTTAACATTGTGTACAAAAAAAAGCAGAAAAGTAATTATAGTTCAGTTTGAAGGTTCATGTTTAATATAGGCTAAGCAATGCATCCATTATCTCCGTCTTCCAACATGTTTTTCCATTTATCCCTTAAACATTCTCTGCATCAGAAATCGTATTTGTGTTCGCCATTAGCACCAGATATAGCAGGCTTTGTCAGCTGTACTTCAGAATATTCAGCTTCTGTGGCCGGCCTTGGATTTTGTACCAGTGAATAAACGCAGTTGTTTATCTCCTCCTTCTGTCCACTCACTGCATAGGGAGTACCTGGAATAAAGTACATTTCTTATTTAGCACTTTTATTAAAAGTGTGCAAAAGAAATTTTGATAATTTTCAAGATGACGTTTGTGCAGAGCGAATCCACGCTGAGATCATTGAATCTGTATTCATTTTGTCTCTCTACAAGGCTACCGGCACACGGGTGCGAATTGTCAAATAGAATTTCTGCATGGATTTTCATGCAGATCTCTCTGCACTTCCGCACCAAAGTCCGCATGTGTTAACTGCCGATTTTGTTGCGGATTTTGATGCAGTTTTATCCCAATCTGCATTAAATTTGCACAGCAGATCAATTTCCACATGGAAAATAGATCCAAATAGTACATGAGTCAAATGTCATTCATTTTGCTGGTATTGTATAACGCTGTGTTTTTTCCGCACGAAAATCCATGTGGGGAAAAAGAATCCATAATGTGTGCAGGTAGCCCAAATGGTATGTTATTCCTTATTCACACAGTCAGTGGGGCACATTTATTAAGCACGCCTTTTTTTAGGAGTAAAAAATAGTCTGGCGTATTTGAAACGCCTGTCTCTAAATTGCCTCAAATTTATGATCCCTTAATAAATCAGCTTAATCGTATTTGGTTTATGTCTGTCCTCTACATTGGCGGATCCAGGAGGGGGCAACGGGGCAATTGCCCCCCCCCCCCCCCAAGTTCACATAGGGGGGCGGACTCGGAGGCAGAGCCGTGCATGCGCTGTGCAGGCGCACGCAGCCAGGAGAGGGAGTGGTCTCCGTTCCATCTGGGCAGCAGAGTTGGAAGGAATAAGAGCCTAAATCTGCTGCGTGGCGGCCTGCGCGCCTGCTATTGAGGTGAGGGCTGCCGGCAGCGGCGTGATAGTGTTCGTGCCCAGCTGCTCCCCTAACTACAAGAGCTGTCTCTGCTCTGCCCTGGCTGAGACCCTCTGTATAAGTTATATATAACAGTAAACGCATATAAAGTATGTACCCTGCTAGGCTGCTACCCCTCCTCGGTTATATTACCCCCCTGTATAATGTACCCTGATACCCCTCAGTTATATAATATAACTTAGGGGTATTAAGGTACATTATACAGGGGGTAATATAACTAAGGGGTTTCAGGGTACATTATACATTGGTAATATAACTGAGGAGAGCTATCAGGGTACATTATACAGGGGTAATATAACTGCGGAGGAGGGCTATCAGGGGACATTATACAGGGTTAATATAACTGCTGAGGCGGGCTATCAGGGGACATTATACAGGGGTAATATAACTGCTGAGGAGGGCTATCAGGGTACATTATACAGGGGTAATATAACTGCGGAGGAGGGCTATCAGGGGACATTATACAGGGGTAATATAACTTATATAACCCCTGTATAATGTCCATGATAGCCCTCCTCAGTTATATTACCACTGTATAATGTCCCCTGATATAACTGCGGAGGAGGGCTATCAAGGGACATTATACAGTGGTAATATAACTGCGGAGGAGGGCTATTACCACTGTATAATGTCCCCTGATAGCCCGCCTCAGCAGTTATATTACCCTGTATAATGTACCCTGATAACCCTCCTCAGCAGTTATATTACCCCTGTACAATGTACCCCGATAGCCCTCCTCAGTTATATTACCCCTGTATAATGTACCCTGATAGCCCTCCTCCGCAGTTATATTACCCCTGTATAATGTACCCTGATAACCCTCCTCAGCAGTTATATTACCCCTGTATAATGTACCCTGATCATGGGCGTAGGAAGCGGGGGGGACGGGGGATACGGATCCCCCCCCAGGAAATAATGCGGGGGGGACAGGTTTGGTCAAATTTCCCCCAGCGGCAGTGTGTGCGGCGGCGGCGGGGCAGGCACTGAGATGAGCGCTTCCATTGTGGAAGCGAAGCGCTCATCTTCATAGTGATCTGACTGTTTGTATCGCCGTCCTCAGGACAGCGATACAAACAGAAGGCTGCGGAGGAGCAGGGCAGGGAGGTGTGTCCCTTTCCTGTTCCTCTGATAGGCTGCCGACACTACTAGGCCGGCAGCCTATCAGAGGCCGGCGCAGGCGGCGCGATGACGTCATCGCGCCGCCTGAGCCGTACAGCGCTGGAGTCGGGACACAGGCCGGAAGAGTCCTGCATCGCATCGCTCCAAAGAGGTAAGTATAAGTGTTAATTATTTTTTTACTGGCACATAATGGGGGGGCCCTATTACTGGCACATGATTGGGGGGGGCGGCCTGTTATTACTGGCACATAATGGGGGGGCCTGGTTATTACTGGCACATAATGGGGGGGCCTGGTTATTACTGGCACATAATGGGGGGGCCTGGTTATTACTGGCACATAATGGGGGGGGCCTGGTTATTACTGGCACATAATGGGGGGCCTGGTTATAACTGGCACATAATGGGGGGGCCTGGTTATTACTGGCACATAATGGGGGGGGGGCCCTGTTATTGCTGGCACATGATTGGGGGGGGGGGCTGTTATTACTGGCACATAATGGGGGGGGGCCCTGTTATTGCTGGCACATGATTTGGGGGGGGGGGGGGCTGTTATTACTGGCACATGATTGGGGGGGCTGTTATTACTGGCACATGATTGGGAGGGGGCCCTATTATTACTGGCACATGATTGGGGGGGGGGGGCCTGTTATTACTGGCACATGATTGGGGGGGCCTGTTATTACTGGCACATGATTGGGGGGGGCCTGTTATTACTGGCACATGATTGGGGGGGCCCTGTTATTACTGGCACATGATTGGGGGGGCCCTGTTATTACTGGCACATGATTGGGGGGGGCCCTGTTATTACTGGCACATGATTGGGGGGGCCTGTTATTACTGGCACATGATTGGGGGGGGCCCTGTTATTACTGGCACATGATTGAGGGGGGCTGTTATTACTGGCTGATGAGAGGCGCTGGGGGGCTGATGAGAGGCACTGGGGGCTGCTGGAGAGTGCTATGAGGCATGGGGCTCTTATCTGAGGTCTGATTGGGGGTCATTCATATTGGGGTCTGAGCTGAGGTGTGATCTGAGGTCTTATTAACATTGGGGATCTTATTGGGGCTGTTAGCTGAGGTCTGATTAACATTGGGGGTCTGATTGGTGGTCTGACCTGAGGTGTAATGAAAAATATTTTTTTCTTATTGTGCTCACTTCCAGCCCGGAGCCCAGAGCACTGATCCGGAGCAGCTTGGAGAAAAAGGCCTCACAGTCTCCCACACTCCTTCTGCCCGGCCAAGCCAGCACCCCTGAGTCTTCAGAACTGTAAGTTTATACCCGGCGAGCAAAAATGCTGTCCCCCCCAAGATTTTTGGGGGTTCCTACACCCATGACCCTGATTGCCCTCCTCAGCAGTTATATTACCCCTGTATAATGTACCCTGATAGCCCTCCTCAGCAGTTATATTACCCCTGTATAATGTCCCCTGATAGCCCTCCTCAGTTATATTACCCCTGTATAATGTACCCTGATAGCCCTCCTCAGTTATATTACCCCTGTATAATGTACCCTGATAGCCCTCCTCAGCAGTTATATTACCCCTGTATAATGTCCATGATAGCCCTCCTCAGTTATATTACCACTGTATAATGTACCCTGATAGCCCTCCTCCGCAGTTATATTACCCCTGTATAATGTACCCTGATAGCCCTCCTCAGTTGTATTACCCCTGTATAATGTACCCTGATAGCCCTCCTCAGTTATATTACCCCTGTATAATGTACCCTGATAGCCCTCCTCAGTTATATTACCCCTGTATAATGTACCCTGATAGCCCTCCTCAGTTATATTACCCCTGTATAATGTACGCTGATAGCCCTCCTCAGCAGTTATATTACCCCTGTATAATGTCCCCTGATAGCCCGCCTCAGCAGTTATATTACCCCTGTATAATGTACCCTGATAGCCCTCCTCAGCAGTTATATTACCCCTGTATAATGTACCCTGATAGCCCTCCTCAGTTATAGGCCTCATGCACATGACCGTTGTGTGCATCCGTGGCTGTTTTGCCGTTTTCCGTTTTTTTTCACTGACCCATTGACTTTCAATAAGTCCGTTGAAAAATCGGAAAATGCACCGTTTTGCAGCCGCATCCGTGATCCGTGTTTCCTGTCCGTCAAAAAAATATGACCTGTCCTATTTTTTTGACGGACAACGGTTCACGGACCCATTCAAGTCAATGGGTCCGTGAAAGAACACGGATGCACACAAGATTGGCATCCGCGTCTGTGATCCGTGGCCGTAGGTTACTTTCATACAGACGGATCCGAAGATCCGTCTGCATAAAAGCTTTTTCAGAGATGAGTTTTCACTTCGTGAAAACTCATATCCGACAGTATATTCTAACACAGAGGCGTTCCCATAGTGATGGGGACGCTTCTAGTTAGAATATACTACGAACTGTGTACATGACTGCCCCCTGCTGCCTGGCAGCACCCGATCTCTTACAGGGGGCTGTGATCCGCACAATTAAGACAGATCATTAAGCAATGCGCCGCACAGACCTGTCACTTACCAGTAGGAGGAGCTCTCGGCCGGTCACAGACAGCGCAGCAGGTAAGTATGATGCTTCTAATATTGTAATATTGCTAAGTAACCATGGCAACCAGGCCTGCAGTAGCATCCTGGTTGCCATGGTTACCGATCGGAGCCCCAGCGATTAAACTGGGACTCCGATCGGAACTCTCCGCTGCCACCAATGATCGGAAGGGGGGGGAGGGGAGGCCGCACACTGGCCACCAATGATATTACAATAGAGGGAGGGAGGGGGGGCCGGGGGGGCCGCACACTGGCCACCAATGATAATACAATAAAGGGAGGGGGGGGGGCCGTGGGAGGCCGCACACTGGCCACCAATGATATTACAATAGAGGGAGGGACGGGGGGCTGGGGGAGGCCACACACTGGCCACCAATGATATTACAATAGAGGGAGGGAGGGGGGCCGGCGGAGGCCGCACACTGGCCACCAATGATAATACAATAGAGGGAGAGAGGGGGGGCCGGGGGGGGGACCGCACACTGGCCACCAATGATAATACAATAGAGGGAGGGAGGGGGGGCCGAGGGTGGGGGCCGCACACTGGCCACCAATGATATTCAAACTGGGGAGGGAGGGGGGTCTGCCCCCTGCTGCCTGGCAGCCCCTGATCTCTTACAGGGGGCTATGATATGCACAATTAACCCCTAAATGTACATGACTGCCCCCTGCTGCCTGGCAGCACCCGATCTCTTACAGGGGGCTGTGATCCGCACAATTAACCCCTCAGGTGCAGCACCTGAGGGGTTAATTGTGCGGATCACAGCCCCCTGTAAGAGATCGGGTGCTGCCAGGCAGCAGGGGGCAGTCATGTACACAGTTCGTAGTATATTCTAACTAGAAGCGTCCCCATCACTATGGGAACGCCTCTGTGTTAGAATATACTGTCGGATATGAGTTTCACGATCTAACTCATATTCGACAGTATATTCTAACATAGAGGCGTTCCCATGGTGATGGGGACGCTTCAAGTTAAAATATACCATCGGATTGGAGAAAACTCTGATCCGATGGTATAATAGGGACTCCTGACTTTACATTGAAAGTCAATGGGGACGGATCCGTTTGAAATTGCACCATATTGTGTCAACGTCAAACGGATCCGTCCCCATTGACTTGCATTGTAATTCAGGACGGATCCGTTTGGCTCCGCACGGCCAGGCGGACACCAAAACGACTTTTTTTTCATGTCCGTGGATCCTCCAAAAATCAAGGAAGACCCACGGACGAAAAAACGGTCACGGATCACGGACCAACGGAACCCCGTTTTGCGGACCGTGAAAAAATACGGTCTTGTGCATGAGGCCATAAACTGTTGTGCAGCTGCCATGAGCCACCGAAACCATCGACATGAGCACTGAGTGAAGGTGTCGCAATTTCCACCCCACAACTATAAATACATATAGTTGCACAAATCAATGTATATAGGGATGGAGGGTGGCAAGCTGCAAAAAAACTACTCTGAATTTCCTCAGCAGGCCTGTTCTTTTGATACAGCTTGCCCTGCCCCCCTCCCCTATTTGCACACCTTCTACTCACCTACCCCCACACTCATTTTCTCTCCTTAACACCTACCTTTTGTCCTCAAAGCCAAAACCACTCCCCCCCCCCCCCCCTTTGCTAGCACCCAGCGCCATGTTTACTTTCCTTCATGATTTAGCCACTTATCATCTGCTAATACTCCCAATACTCACTAAACTACTTCCAATGGGTCACATTGTTCCCCTTATAGCTCCTCATTTAGATACCCTGCATTCATCGCCCTTTTTCTCTGCAAAAAAAAAAAAAAACTGAATGGAATCTGTTTGTCTCCGTTTGACTCAGTTATGTGCCGAATCTAGCACTTATGTTACACTGGTGTGAAAGAGGCCTTAGACTCCTCTACACAAACTTTCCGTGTTGTGTTTTAAAACCGACATAAAAACACCATGGGGGTCATCAGGAACGGACTGGGAACTTAAAGTGTCCCTGGAAAAAATAAAATAAAAAAGTGTCCCTATGTTGTAAGGGTGTCCAAATTTACAGAAGTTGGGGCAACGCAAATAGGCAGGGCCATCAATAGCATAGCACAAAATAGTGACCAGGCAGAAACATATACCACAGAGCAGCATACTTCCCCAAAAGCTGTCATTCTGTTGTGGCCATCATTAGATGCCATTTTCTGTCCTCCTCTAGTTGTCTCTGATTAAGGTATGCAGGTAGCAGTTGAATTCAGAGTGCATGTGCGGTCACTGGTGGGGTACATGAGTTTCTGATTCTCAGGATTAATTACCACTGAGAGCTGATTATGTACCTGGCCAGAGGCAGAGAGGAGAGCTTAAGTGGCACCAGGGGCATCGGCCCACTGGGAAATTTCCCTGTTAGGTCTATGGCCAATCCGTCCCTGGGGGTCATTCATGATAAGAAATATGCCACTTTTTGGCGTATTTTTGTTGCAGCCGAATCTGCGACTTTACCCTGCTCACACCACTTTTCCGAGGTGGTGGAAAAAGGAGCATGGTGTGGGATGGGAAGGGGGCCGGCCAGCCGGCCCGTCTCATTTATAATTTTCTATGCCTTTTTTTGGCATAGAAAATTACTTAAATCTATGCCAAGAAGGGAGCTGGTGTAGATTTAGGCTAGGGCTACATGACAACATGTGTCGCGCGACAATTTTTATAATGATAGTCTATGGAGTCACACTGCGACATGCGACATGCTGTGACTACGACACGACAGTAGCAAAAAATCCATCCAAGATGAATTTTTCTGCGACTGTTGCAGTCGCAGCATGTCGGATTTTGCAGTGCAACACCATAGACTATCATAAAAAAAAACTGTCGTGCAACATTGGTGCGACATCAATGTCGCGCGACACATGTTGCAGTGTAGTTGTGTCCTATGTGTCCTTGACTTATTGTCACGCGACACATGTCGTCGTGTAGCCCTAGCCTTAAGCAACTCATATGGCCGACATCTCTACATAACTTTGGCTCATCAAGCGCCAGCGTAGGGTTATTAAGATCTTATGAGTGCAGGACAATAGTCCCACAGGTGGCCCGACGTGCACAGCATCATTGTAATCTATGATGCTGTGCGCTCCTGTGCGCACGACCAATGGCTCTCCGGGACATATGGCCCGCTCACGGACTGTATGTCTCAGAGGGCATACGGTCGTGCTGCGTCCGGCAATTTTCGGGCCGCAATGCACGAACACCCACAGCGGGGCAGCCGTAGCGGATCGCGGACGCATTTACTTTAATGGGACTCCGTAGTGCTTCCGTGGGTTTCCGTTTCGTGCTTCCGTTCCGCACCATTCTGCATCTCCGGATTTGCGGAATGCCCACGGAACAGCGCCCGTGTATTGCAGATCCGCAAATGTGGTCCGCAATACGGCCACGGGGCGCACACGTTCGTGTCCAGGAGGCCTAAACCTGAGACAGGTGGAGCAGTTTGCTCAAGAGGAGTGGGCCAAAATACCTGTGGACAGGTGCAGAAGTCTCAGAGAGTTACAGAAATCGCTTGCTTGCAGTGGTTTGCCTCAAAAGGTTGTTCAAAAAAATATTAAGCTAAGGGTACCATCATTTTTGTCCAGGCCAGTTTCATTAGTTTGTTTTATAAATTATTCTGTTGAACTACAATTCAAAAGCAACATCTGAGTTGATTTTCTGTAAATTTTTATTTATTATTACTTTTGTCAGTTTCAAGTTATTTCAGTGACCATTGTGGATTATTCTCTCTTTAAGGCCTCATGCACACGAACTTTTGTTTTTTCCGTTTACATTCCATTTTTTGCGTTCCGTATATGTTCCGTATACGGAACTATTCATTTCAATGGGTCCGCTAAAAAAACGGAATGTACTTCGTATGCATTCCGTTTCCTTATTTCCGTTTTTCCGTTCCGTTCAAAGATAGAACATGTCCTATTATTGTCCGCATAACGGACAAGGATAGTACTGTTCTATCAGGGGCCAGCTTGTTCCGTTCTGCAAAAAACGGAATGCACACGGACGTCATCCGTATTTTTTGCGGATCCGTTTTTTGCGGAGTGCAAAATACTGAAAAAGCCATACGGTCGTGTGCAATAGGCCTAACAGAAGGGTACCAACAATTTCTTCCACGTATATGTTGTTCTACAATATTTTAACTTGTTTAGTAGATATAGAAACATTTACATACTAGGTTATCAGTTCTAGAATTAAATTACTTACATTCATATTCATCTGGGAGGTCTACAGGGGAACTGACAAATAAAAAAGAGAAATACATATATAACCAGAACAGAACATATGTGTCCATTTGGATTAATATAATACAGATGGCTGGCACTCCACTTGGTTGCGGTATACAGTGATGGGGTAATGACCCAATATAATTAGAGATGAGTGAATTTCATGTTATGAAATTCGTTCACGCTTCGTTTGGTGGTAAAAGCAGAATTGCGTTCTGGATTCCATTACCACGGACCATAATGCAATTCCATGACAGAATGCATAATGGAATGCCTTTAGAGGCATTCCGTTATTTATTCCATCATAACAGAAGTCTATGGCCTGCATAACGGATCCGTCCCGTTTCCGTTATGCAGGAAAGGACTCCTCTGCATAACGGAAACGGGACAAATCCGTTTTGCAGCCCATAGACTTCTATTATGATGGAATGAATAACGGAATGTCTCTAAAGGCATTCCGTCATGCATTCCGTCATAGAATTGCATTATAGTCCGTGGTAGCTGGATCCATAACGCAATTCTGCTTTTACCACCAAACGAAGCGTGAAGGAATTTCAAAATATGAAATTCGCTCATCTCTAAATAGAATCACAATATGAGAGATCGCTGCACTCAAATTGTTTGCAAGTTACTGATATGTTATTTCATCCTTAATCCTTAGGATACTGTAGGCTTGTTCATTTTTGCGTTTTCATTTTTCTTCCCTATCTTCCTTGAGCCATAACTTTTTTATTTTTACGTTCACATAGCTGTATGAGGGCTTATTTTTTGCAGGACAAGTTGTACTTTCTAATGCGACCATTTAATATGGCATACAATGTAGTGAGAAGCAAGAAAAAAAATCCAAATGGGGTGAAAGTGGAAAAAAAACACAATTCTTCCACCGTTTTATGGGTTTTGTTCCCACGGCGTTCCGTTTGCAGAAAAACTGACCTGTGCCCTTCATTCTTTGGGTCAGTATGATTATAATTATACCACATATGCATAAGTTTATGTCTAAATAGTGTAAAAATAAATTTAAACTTTGTGAAAAAAAAATGTTTTTAAACAAAATTTGTTTTTCACAATATTTACTGAGCTGTGTGGGGGCTCATTTTTTGCAGGACAATCTTTAGTTTTTATTGATACCATTTTGGAGTGTCTGTGACTTTTTTTTCTACATTTTTTTGTAAGAGAAGCAATGAAAAAATGGCAAATTGGCCATTTTGACCCTTTTTTCCGTTATGCCATTCGCTGTATTGGAAAAAAAATAATTATTTTTTAATAGTACGGACGTTTTAAGTCGCAGTGATACCCATGATGTTTATATTTTTTGTTATTTATTTTTTTATTACACGGAAAGGGAGGTGATTTAAACTTTTTTTTATTTTTTTGTTTTTTTATATCGTTTTTAAGTTTTTTTACTTTTTTGTTATGATTTTGAAGCTTGTATTTGAGCGTACAAAATCCATTTTTTTTTATTCTGAACAATCATGGATTTTTAAAATACATTTATTACTGAGAATTGCTCATTTCTTATGTTGGCCTGCCACCAGGTGCCTGAAATAACAATTGCAGCTTCAATACCCTTGGTCTCTTCAGCAAGACCTGGGGCATTGAATTCAATTACCGGCATCCTCATTGGCCACAGAGGATGCCAGTAAGAAGCCAGGAAGCGCTTCAGGATTTTTCACCCTTTAGATGATCATTTTATCACGGCATCTAAAGGCTGTAAATACCACGATCTGCATTATTGGCAGTGGCGGTAATTTGCTGTCTCTGCTCTATGATGCCCGCTGCACGTGCTAGTGGGCGCCATGTTTGCCCATCGCTCCAGTGCCCTAAATGTACATACATACAATACAATGGAAAGTCACGCAGATACAATAAGAAGTCAAATAATGTGCTACATAGTCATCTATTGTTTAACACACATGATCATCGTATATATACTTTATAACAATTGATATACGATGATCATGTCTATAATCAATACCATTTGGGTCCACACAGGGGCGTAACTACCATAGCGGCAGACCAGGCGACTGCTATGGGGCCCAGTGCAAGAGGGGGCTCAGTATCCTCTTCTACTGGGGGTGAAAACTTGGTCAGGACTCCACCCTCTAAAGGAACAACTTTTAGCAAATTTGGCCTCATGCACACGACCGTTGTGTGCATCCGTGTCCGTTGTTCCGTTTTCCGTGATTTTCTGTGGACCCATTGACTTTCAATGGGTCCGTTGAAAACTCGGAAAATGCACCGTTTGTCATCCGCGTCCGTCATCCGTGTTTCCAGTCCGTCCAAAAAATATGACCTGTCCTATTTTTTTGAAGGACAACGGTTCGCGGACCCATTCAAGTCAATGGTTCCGTCAAAATACACGGAGGCACACAAGATTGTCATCCGCGTCCGTGATCCGTGTCCGTTTTTTTCCTATCATTTTCAAGGCAAACTTGACTTAGATTTTTTTTTCACTTTTCATGCCTGGTGATCCTCCAAAAATCAAGGAAGACACATGGAAAAAAAAAACGGACACGGATCACAGAACAACAGAACCCCGTTTTGCGGACCGTGAAAAAAAACTGTCATGTGCATGAGGCCTAAGGCAGTGGAAAAAAGGCCCAAGGGTCATTGAAAAGGGTTTAGGCAGAAACCCTTCTGTCCTGTGTGGGGGGCCTGGTTTGATCCTTGCTATGGGGCCCTTACTTCTCTATGTACTCCATTGGGTCCACAGAACATTTATGTATCATGTATGATTTATTTATTTCATAGTCCTGCGTGACTTACCATTGTATTATTTACTTTTATATTCAGGCTGTGAACAAGGCCCGGGACGGACTGAAACGATGGCTGTAATTTAGATATGTGCACCTTAAGGATGGAATAAAATATCACTAACATGCAAATAACTTGAGTGCCGTGATCTCTCATATTCCATTTGGATTAACACACAAGGTAAAAGGTACCACAGTATTTTAGCAACAACCACATAATACCCACCGGCACTCTAAATGATAGATATACAAGTTGTGGCATAATAAAAAAAAAAAAAGCCTTTTGAAGTCCCATTAAGAATTAAATGCAGTAAAAATACAGTAATCTAAAATGATAAAACAAGTGAAGGACATTAAAGGAGAGGTGCAGTGTAATTTAGGATGACATTTTCTATATTACTAACTGGAAAAGAATCTGTTAATAAATGCTATCAGCATCATAACTAGGAAAGTTAGGGCCCCAAATCAAGCTTTTAAATAGGACCATGGTGAACATGTTAAAAAAATAGAAGGTGTTAGCCTCTATTCACAACCTCATTGAAGACTCTGTTAGGGGCCTCTGTCATAGGCTTCGTGGGCCCCATAGCAGCTGCTATGGTAGTATTTACGCCTCTGAACACTATGAAGTCTGAACCTGCAAACAAGCCTCAAACCTCTTCGGGGAATTTATTTCAAACTCCTAAAAAGTTCTGTTTCTGGTGCATTACATCAGTCAAATGGTTAGGAAAGTTAGGAAGCTCTATCTTGCTGTAGGTTACCGCCCAGCTTACTTCCTCCTACTATACAAAACATCAAGCAGAGACAGTATATATTTCAGAAAAAGCTCCATACTGTACGTTTAATGCCAGTCGATAAATCTGATGATCTACTTGATCATAAGACAAATTCAAAGGTTTACTATGACAAATAGAGAAAAATGTGTTATTTGTCTAACCCTAAACAAAGAATACTTTGCACTTATGCTAATAAGTCCTGTGTATTTATGAGGAGGCTGTAACCACTGCTCTCTCTGCCTTGTCACATTTAGGATTCGGCTACATGCTGATTTTGGCCACAACAGGTGTCGCACAACCAAAGATCGCGATGCTGCCATAGGAATTAATAGGGTTGTAGCGAATCTCGTACGTTTGCTGCGACCACGACACATGAATTACAAAAAAAATCGAACATTGCTGGATTTTTTGTGATTTGTGTTTCGCAATCGCAGCAAGCGTGTGAGTCACACAGTGACCCCAATTATTCCTACTGCAATCGTTGGTTGCTCAACAACTGTTGCGGTCAAAATTGCTGTGTAGCCGTACACTTAAGTGACTGCAGACACTTTATAAAACTCAATAAACTGCTTTCCATCACTAAACAGTGAGAACGACATAAGGAGGCATAGAGATGTGGTACTACCATGCCGTTGTCCATGGAATATCATGGCCAAACACTAGGGATGAGCGAACCCGAACTTTTCGTAAAAGTTCGGGTTCGGTGTTCGGCGCTTTCTTGGCGCTTTTTGAAAGGCTGCAAAGCAGCCAATCAACAAGCGTCATACTACTTGCCCCAAGAGGCCATCACAGCCATGCCTACTATTGGCATGGCTGTGATTGGCCAGTGCAGCATGTGACCCAGCCTCTATTTAAGCTGGAGTCACGTAGCGCCGCACGTCACTCTGCTCTGATCAGTGTAGGGAGAGGATGCAGCTGCTGCTGTTAGGGCGAGATGAGGCAGGGATTTATTTACTGAAGTGATCGATATACAGCTGTGTATCATACAACCTCTGCTATTCAATTGCTCACTGTTTTAAGGCTGCCCAGAGCGTTTTTCAGTCACTTTTTTCTGGGGTGATCGGCGGCTATTTTGTGTCTTGTGGTGCGCCAGCACAAGCTGCCACCAAGTCCATTTTTAACCATCAATAGTGTGTTTTTTTTTTTTTGCTATATCCTACATCAGGGGCTTGGCTGTGCTTGCTATTTTATTGAGGGGTAAAATACAATTGCCAAAATAGCAGTACCCTAAATCTGGTGTTTCAGCTGTGGCTAGCCAATTGTAATACTGTCTGCTGCCTGCCGAAGCACAGTTTTTGTTCTGGGTTGAAATACAATTCCCAACTTAGCAATTCCCTAAATTAGTGGTTTCTGCTCTATCAGGCCAAGTTTAAATCTATCCATAAAAGGGTATATTAGATTGAAGGTGCGGATAGGGTCATCCTCAATAACTTCAGACGCTACCGTGCATTTCCAAGTCTAATTCTGTCCGTAAAAGGGATACCTGTCACCCAGCGCCTAAATACTAGGCCTACAATTTATATTCAGCTAAATCTGTCGTTACTGCTGTGCCTGTATTAGTTTAATATGGTGCCTAAATAGATAGCCAGATAGTGTTAGGTGCCTGTAAAAAAGGCCTGAATTTGAATTCAATACATTGGGCCAAATAATTTTTTTCTTATTTGGTGAACGGTAACAATGAGGAAAACATCTAGTAAGGGACGCGGACGCGGACATGGTCGTGGTGGTGTTAGTGGACCCTCTGGTGCAGGGAGAGGACGTGGCCGTTCTGCCACAGCCACACGTCCTAGTGAACCAACTACCTCAGGTCCCAGTAACCACCAGAATTTACAGCGATATTTGGTGGGGCCGTTCTAAGGATGGTAAGGCCTGAGCAGGTACAGGCATTAGTCAATTGGGTGGCCGACAGCGGATCCAGCACGTTCACATTATCTCCCACCCAGTCTTCTGCAGAAAGCGCACAGATGGCGCCTTAGAACCAAGCCCATCAGTCTGTCAAATCACCCCCATGCATATCAGGGAAACTGTCTGAGCCTCAAGTTATGCAGCAGTCTCTTATGCTGTTTGAAGACTCTGCTGGCAGGGTTTCCCAAGGGCATCCACCTAGCTCTTCCCCAGGGGTGGAAGAGATAGAATGCACTAACGCACACCCACTTATGTTTCCTGATGAGGACATGGGAATACCACCTCAGCACGTCTCTGATGATGACGAAACACAGGTGCCAACTGCTGCGTCTTTCTGCAGTGTGCAGACTGAACAGGAGGTCAGGGAGGAAGACTGGGTGGAAGACGATGCAGGGGACGATGAGGTCCTAGACCCCACATGGAATGAAGGTCGTGCCACTGACTTTCAGAATTCGGAGGAAGAGGCAGTGGTGAGACCGAGCCAACAGCGTAGCAAAAGAGGGAGCAGTGGGCAAAAGCAGAACACCCGCCGCCAAGAGAGTCCGTCTGCTACTGGCCACCGCCATCTGGGACCGAGCACCCCAAAGGCAGCTTCAAGGAGTTCCCTGGCGTGGCAGTTCTTCAAACAATGTGCTGACGACAAGACCCGAGTGGTTTGCACGCTGTGCCATCAGAGCCTGAAGCGAGGCATTAACGTTCTGAACCTTAGCACAACCTGCATGACCAGGCACCTGCATGCAAAGCATGAACTGCAGTGGAGTAAACACCTTAAAAACAAGGAAGTCACTCAGGCTCCCCCTGCTACCTCTTCTGCTGCTGCCGCCGCCTCGGCCTCTTCCTCCGCCTCTGGAAGAACGTTGGCACCTGCCGCCCAGCAAACAGCGGATGTACCACCAACACCACCACCTCCATCACCAAGCATCTCAACCATGTCACACGGCAGCGTTCAGCTCTCCATCTCACAAACATTTAAAAGAAAGCGTAAATTCCCACCTAGCCACCCTCGATCCCTGGCCCTGAATGCCAGCATTTCTAAACTACTGGCCTATGAAATGCTGTCATTCAGGCTGGTGGACACAGACAGCTTCAAACAGCTCATGTCGCCTGCTGTCCCACAGTATGTTGTTCCCAGCCACCACTACTTCTCCAAGAGAGCTGTGCCTTCCCTGCACAACCAAGTATCCGATAAAATCAAGTGTGCACTGCGCAACGCCATCTGTGGCAAGGTCCACCTAACCACAGATACGTGGACCAGTAAGCACGGTCAGGGACGCTATATCTCCCCAACTGCACACTGGGTAAATGTAGTGGCGGCTGGGCCCCAGGCGGAGAGCTGTTTGGTGCACGTCCTTCCGCCGCCAAGGATCGCAGGGCAATATTCTTTGCCTCCTGTTGCCTCCTCCTCCTACTCTGCTTCCTCCTCTTCTTCTTCCACCTGCTCATCCAGTCAGCCACACACCTTCACCACCAACTTCAGCACAGCCCGGGGTAAACGTCAGCAGGCCATTCTGAAACTCATATGTTTGGGGGACAGGCCCCACACCGCACAGGAGTTGTGGCGGGGTATAGAACAACAGACCAACGAGTGGTTGCTGCCGGTGAGCCTCAAGCCAGGCCTGGTGGTGTGCGATAATGGGCGAAATCTCGTTGCAGCTCTGGGACTAGCCGGTTTGACGCACATCCCTTGCCTGGCGCATGTGCTGAATTTGGTGGTGCAGAAGTTCATTCACAACTACCCCGACATGTCAGAGCTGCTGCATAAAGTGCGGGCCGTCTGTGTGCGCTTCCGGCGTTCACATCCTGCCGCTGCTCGCCTGTCTGCGCTACAGCGTAACTTCGGCCTTCCCGCTCACCGCCTCATATGCGACGTGCCCACCAGATGGAACTCCACCTTGCACATGCTGGACAGACTGTGCGAGCAGCAGCAGGCCATAGTGGAGTTTCAGATGCAGCACGCACGGGTCAGTCGCACTGCGGAACAGCACCACTTCACCACCAATGACTGGGCCTCCATGCGAGACCTGTGTGCCCTGTTGCACTGTTTCGAGTACTCCACCAACATGGCCAGTGGCGATGACGCCGTTATCAGCGTTACAATACCACTTCTATGTCTCCTTGAGAAAACACTTAGGGCGATGAAGGAAGAGCAGGTGGCCCAGGAGGAGGAGGAGGAAGAGGGGTCATTTTTAGCACTTTCAGGCCAGTCTCTTTGAAGTGACTCAGAGGGAGGTTTTTTGCAACAGCAGAGGCCAGGTACAAATGTGGCCAGACAGGGCCCACTACTGGAGGACGAGGATGAGGAGGAGGTGGAGGAGGATGAGGATGAAGCATGTTCACAGCGGGGTGGCACCCAACGCAGCTCGGGCCCATCACTGGTGCGTGGCTGGGGGGAAACGCAGGACGATGACGATACGCCTCCCACAGAGGACAGCTTGTCCTTACCTCTGGGCAGCCTGGCACACATGAGCGACTACATGCTGCAGTGCCTGCGCAACAACAGCAGAGTTGCCCACATTTTAACGTGTGCGGACTACTAGGTTGCCACCCTGCTGGATCCCCGGTACAAAGACAATGTGTCCATCTTACTTCCTGCACTGGAGCGTGATAGGAAGATGCGCGAGTACAAGCGCACGTTGGTAGACGCGCTACTGAGAGCATTCCCAGATGTCACAGGGGAACAAGTGGAAGCCCAAGGCGAAGGCAGAGGAGGAGCAAGAGGTCGCCAACGCAGCTGTGTCACGGCCAGCTCCTCTGAGGGCAGGGTTAGCATGGCAGAGATGTGGAAAAGTTTTGTCACCACGCCACAGCTAACTGCACCACGCCACAGCTAACTATGGCCTGTTCCAGTGTTGGGTGACGTGAAGCCTGATTCTCTGCTATGACATGAAGCCTGATTCTCTGCTATGACTTGAAGCCTGATTCTCTGCTATGACATGAAGCCTGATTCTCTGCTATGACATGAAGCCTGATTCTCTGCTATGGGACCTCTCTCCTCTGTCTGGGTGCCGGGGCCTAAATATCTGACAATGGCCTGTTCAAGTGGTGGGTGACGTGAAGCCTGATTCTCTGCTATGCCATGAAGCCTGATTTTCTGCTATGGGACCTCTCTCCTCTGTCTGGGTGCCGGGGCCTTAATATCTGACAATGGCCTGTTCCAGTGGTGGGTGACGTGAAGCCTGATTCTCTGCTATGACATGAAGCCTGATTCTCTGCTATGACTTGAAGCCTGATTCTCTGCTATGACTTGAAGCCTGATTCTCTGCTATGACTTGAAGCCTGATTTTCTGCTATGGGACCTCTCTCCTCTGTCTGGGTGCCGGGGCCTAAATATCTGACAATGGCCTGTTCCAGTGGTGGGTGACGTGAAGCCTGATTCTCTGCTATGACATGAAGCCTGATTCTCTGCTATGACTTGAAGCCTGATTCTCTGCTATGACATGAAGCCTGATTCTCTGCCATGAGACCTCTCTCCAATTGATATTGGTTAATTTTAATTTATTTTATTTTTATTTTAATTCATTTCCCTGTCCACATTTGTTTGCAGGGGATTTACCTACATTTTGCTGCCTTTTGCAGCCCTCTAGCCCTTTCCTGGGCTATTTTACAGCCTTTTTAGTGCCGAAAAGTTCGGGTCCCCATTGACTTCAATGGGGTTCGGGTTCGGGGCGAAGTTCGGGTCGAGTTCGGATCCCGAACCCAAACATTTCCGGGAAGTTCGGCCGAACTTCTCGAACCCGAACATCCAGGTGTTCGCTCAACTCTACCAAACACCCATTTGTAGTTTCCTAATTAAAAAGAAATAACAAAAATAAGTTTATCTACATACTAAAAAATAAATAAATTAGCTATTACCTTCTTTGCATGTTCTTCTGTTTGCCTATGGAGAAAAAGAAGTATAATGTTCCATTGTATCATTAGCGTGCTGAGTTCTTCAAGTGTATCTATTTCTAAACCTGGATTTTATTATTATTTTTTTTAGTTTAAAGAAGCTCTCCAGATTTTTTTTTCTTTACCCATATAGTGCAGAATAAGCCATTATTAAATAATAAGGTATACTTTTAAAAAACTCCACTCTTTTTTTTGCATATATTACTAACTCACCACCAGTACCCTAGCAGTGTCATTTGTTATACCCTAACTCAGTTGAATCCAAAATATATAATATCTCCCCTATCTAAAGGGCCAGGAGTGCAGATATATAATAGGTGGGAGTGTGCAAGGATTTGCTGCAGTTATATAAACCCCCTGACTCACATTGCTTGTGTATACTATCTGTGTAATCTCCAGTATGAGATGTAGCTTCACACTTGTCTCCGTGCCTCCTATATGTAATAGCTAGGGTGGCAGAGGACAGAGAGACAGAAAACCAGACTGTTCAGCCTAAAATCAGATGTCGGGCGACCCTAGTAATAGCTGACAGGGCAGAGTTGGCAAAGAGGCTCAAGCTACATCCTATAAGAAAACATGGAGACCCTGCAGTGTGAGATGTTCTGTCATGGCAGCTTACACAGAGCAGTGCAGTTTGATGAGACTCCGCAAAGCCAGGCATGATGGGAAATGTAGGATTCATTAGGAAAACCTTATCTTGGGGAGAATGAATCAAGATGGCTGACCACTCACAAATTGCAAATTAAATAAAACAGGTATACAAAAGTCATACACACGAACCTCTACCTTATTATTTACAAAAAATACAAACAGTCGGCACTCCTCCTCATGTATCGTGGTGCTCGCGTCCAGGGTAGAAGACAACCCACTTCAATATTCAAAGGAAAAAGACCGGCACTTCACTCCTTGTTGGTAATTGTATTGCTTTATTGAAAGCATGTATACAGCGCTACAAGCGACACGTGTTTCAGCTCGAATGCGAGCCTTTGTCAAGCATAGTATGCATTGCTACAAACACATTTAAATAGTGCGCCATCACCGGCGTCCACACGTGTTGACGTCACATCACCATGGTAACTGATATACACAAAACATGAGATTACAACAGAAGACATGATGCATAAGACATTATAATACATGATCACAATGCTAATAAATATTTTATAACTATCTGCATGAAGGAAAAATACAAAAGGTAAGCCAGCAAACATGTGATACAAACAGACAGAATCCATTTAGACCGAAAAAAAATAATAATAATTACCCTGAGATGTATTTATCTCGTACAGGCTACACTTGGATCAAGGGTTTCCAATCTTGTCATTTTTTGTCATTTTTTCTGTGACTAGATGAATATGAATATAAAATTAAAATTAAAACCTAATATTATGCAAATGAAAAAAAAGTAAAATAAACAAACTAAACATCATCAATTATCTACAGAAATGCGCTCAATTCATACTCTCGATTAAGACCCCTAGGTTCAAGAGTTTGCAGAGTATGGATCCAAATGCTTTCCCGTTTTTTAAGCATTAGTAACCTATTGCCACCTCTACGGGGTTGTTGAACTTGCTCAATGATCTGAAATCTTAATTGTGATACATTGTGAGAACATCTATCAAAATGAAAGGGAATTGGTAATAGCAGATTTTTCTTCCGTATGCTGGACTTATGGTTACCAAACATATCCTTCATTCTGGTAGATAGCTCACCAATGTACACAAGGCCACAAGGGCACTTCAACAGGTACACTACATAATTGCTATCACAGGTAAAAAAGACCCTGACTGGGAATTTTTTACCTGTGTGCGGATGGGAAAAAGATTCACCCTTAATCACTGCCGAACAATGGACACACTGCAAACATGGGAAGGTGCCCTTTTTTGGAGTGGAAAGAAAGAGTTGGCGTGGCATATTCATAGTACCACCTATGTCTGCTTTGACAATTGTGTCCCTAATATTTTTTGTTCTTTTGTAGCAGATCATAGGAATATCTCTGAATTCAACAACATCTGGGTAAGCCGCACGCATAATTCCCCAATTCCCCAATGTTTATTAATCACGTGGCGAAACTTATTGATCCATGGATGATATTTGACAATGAACGGTAACCGTCTATTGTCACTACAAGGTTTTCTTATATCAACTCTGCCACTACATTTCTTTATCTCAGAATTCAACAAGGATCTCGGATAGCCCCTGGAGGAAAATTTATCTGCCATCTCTTCCAATCTAATCCCTCTCAATGATTCATCTGACACAATTCTTTCAACTCGTCTGAACTGTGAGAGAGGCAAAGATTTCTTAACTGATGGTGAGTGATTACTGGAGTAATGTAACAGGCTATTTTTGTGTGTTTTTTTAATGTGCAAATCGGTCTGTATGAGATTGTCAGGGCCTTTTATTACCCAAGTGTCCAAAAAATTTATTTTGTTCAGATCACTTTGAACTGTGAAAGATAATTCAGGCCATATATTGTTCAAATATTCAGTAAACTGCTTGAGGGACTCGCCGCCGCCCCGCCATACGCAAAAAATGTCGTCTATAAAACGACGCCAAAAAATACAAGATTGCATATATAGTGAATTGTTGTATATAAAATGTTCTTCAAACCAGGCCATATAGCTATTTGCGTATGGCGGTGCGGCGTGCGAGCCCATCGCGGTCCCCCGTTTCTGCTGAAAGAATGTGTCCTGGAATAAAAAAAAAATTATCCTCCAAAACCAGTTGAAGTAATTGTAGAAAAAAACATTTTTCTTGTATGGTATAGTTAGAAGATTCCAGGATCCATTCCACAGCAATAAGGCCCTTCACATGTTCAATTGATGTGTACAAACTACATACATCATATATGACTAAAAAATCTCCTGTCTCAAGATGTACTCTTTTAACCTCTTAAGGACATAGGGTGTACAGGTATGCCCTTGTGCCCTGGTACTTAAGGACACAGGGCGTACATGTACGCCCTGTGTATTTTCGATCACTGCAGTGCGGCTGGCAGTGATCGGAACCCGGTGCCTGCTCAAATCATTGAGCAGGCACCTAGGCTAAATGCGCGGGGGTGTCCAGTGACAATTCAGACCTGCGGTTTGCTGCGATTTCTGCAGTTTCTGGTCCCCGCGGTCCCTGACCGTGGGGATCAGAAACTTTATATGCCTAAAAAAACGTTTTATTCACCCCCCCCTGCACCCCCGAATGATTTTATGGTGGCGGGAGGTGCAGGGGGAGGGTTGCGGGCGGTGTGGGAGGCGGGCGGTGCGGCAGGCGGGATCGCGATCCCCGCCCGCCTCCCCTTGTATAATCGTTGGTTTCCAGTGGGTATACCAGGGTGCCAGCACATTGCTGGCACCCTGGTATAAATGGCTGACATCTGCGATGCGATGTCAGCTGTTTAACCCTTTCCATACAGCGGTCCGTACGGACCGCTGTATGGAAAAGGTTAACAGCGCAGGGAGCTCCCTCCCTCTCCCATCGGGGGGCTGCTGTGCCTTTGCAGCCCCCCGATGGGGAGGGAGAGAGCCCCCAGACAGCCCCCCGACAGATCCCCTCCTTACCCTTCCCCGTCTGCGAAGTTCTGACCAGAACTGAGCAGACGGGGAAGGTTCCCATGGCAACAGGACGCCTCTCAGGCGTCCTGCTGTCCATGGTGCTGAACAGATCTGTGCTAAAAGGCATAGATCTGTTCAGTGTAAGTAAAATACAGTGCAGTACAATTTATATTGTACTGTACTGTATTATACAGACATCAGACCCACTGGATCTTCAAGAACCAAGTGGGTCTGGGTCAAAAAAAGTGAATAAAAGTGAAAAAAAGTAAAAATCAAAAAACACATTTATCACTGATAAAAAATGAAAAAAATAAAATTCCCTACACATGTTTGGTATCGCAGCGTCCGTAACGACCTGATCTATAAAATGGTCATGTTACTTTACCCGAACGGTGAACGCCATAAAAAAAAAAAACTATGATGAAATTGAAATTTTGCCCACCTTACTTCCCAAAAAAGGTAATAAAAGTGATCAAAAAAGTCGCATGTACGCCAAAATTATAACAATCAAACCGTCATCTCATCCCGCAAAAATCATACCCTACCCAAGATAATCGCCCAAAAACTGAAAAAACTATGTCTTAGGCCTCCTGCACACGAACGTTGTGTGCACCCGTGGCCGTTGTGCCGTTTTCCGCTTTTTTTCACGGACCCATTGACTTTCAATGGGTCCGTGGAAAAATCGGAAAATGCACCGTTTTGCAGCCGCATCCGTGATTCGTGTTTCCTGGCCGTGAAAAAAATATGACCTGTCCTATTTTTTTCACGGCCAACGGTTCACGGACCCATTCAAGTCAATGGGTCCGTGAAAGAACACGGATGCACACAAGATTGACATCCGTGTCCGTGATCCGTGGCCGTAGGTTAGTTTTTCACTTCGTGAAAACTCAGAACCGACAGTATATTCTAACACAGAAGCGTTCCCATGGTGATGGGGACGCTTCTAGTTAGAATACACTACAAACTGTGTACAAGACTGCCCCCTGCTGCCTGGCAGCACCCGATCTCTTACAGGGGGCCGTGATCAGCACAATTAACCCCTTCAGGTGCCGCACCTGAAGGGGTTAATTGTGCTGATCACGGCCCCCTGTAAGAGATCAGGGCTGCCAGGCAGCAGGGGGCAGACCCTCCCCCCCCTCCCCAGTTTAAATATCATTGGTGGCCAGTGCGGCCCCTCCCTCTATTGTAATTATTCGTTGGTGGCACAGTGTGTGCCCCCCCCCCTCCCTCCCTCCCCTCCCTCCCTCTATTGTAATAATTCGTTGGTGGCACAGTGTGCGCCCCCCATCGGCCCCACCCCCTCCCTCTATAGCATTAACAACATTGGTGGCCAGTGTGCGGCCTCCCATCTTCCCCCCCCCCCCCATCATTGGTGGCAGCGGAGTTCCGATCGGAGTCCCAGTTTAATCGTTGGGGCTCCGATCGGTAACCATGGCAACCAGGACGCTGGTTGCCATGGTTACTTAGCAATAGTACAATAGTAGAAGATTCATACTTACCTGCTGCTGGCTGCTGCTGCGATGTTCGTGTCCGGCCGGGAGCTCCACCTACTGGTAAGTGTCATTGCTAAATGAACTGTCACTTAACAGTAGGAGGAGCTCCCGGCCGGAAGCAGACATCGCAGCTCCCAGGTAAGTATGAATCACTACTGCTAGTAACCCGCTGCCACCAATGATGGGGGGGGGGGGGCTAGATGGGAGGCCGCACACTGGCCACCAATGTTGTTAATGCTATAGAGGGAGGGGGGCCAATGGGGGGCGCACACTGTGCCACCAACGATTACAATAGAGGGAGGAAGGGGGGGGGGGGCTGCACTGGCCACCAATGATATTCAAACTGGGGAGGGGGGGGGTCTGCCCCCTGCTGCCTGGCAGCCCTGATCTCTTACAGGGGGAGATGATGGCACAATTAACCCCTTCAGGTGCGGCACCTGAAGGGTTAATTGTGCTGATCACAGCCCCCTGTAAGAGATCGGATGCTGCTAGGCAGCAGGGGGCAGTCATGTACACAGTTTGTAGTATATTCTAACTAGAAGCGTCCCCATCACCATGGGAACGCCTCTGTGTTAGAATATACTGTCGGAAATGAGGTTTCACGATCTTACTCATATCCGACAGTATATTCTAACATAGAGGCGTTCCCATGGTGATGGGGACGCTTCAAGTTAAAATATACCATCGGATTGGAGAAAACTCCGATCCGATGGTATAAAAGGGACTCCAGACTTTACATTGAAAGTCAATAGGGACGGATCCGTTTGAAATGGCACCATATTGTGTCAACGTCAAACGGATCCGTCCCCATTGACTTGCATTGTAATTCAGGACGGATCCGTTTGGCTCCGCACGGCCAGGCGGACACCAAAACGACTTTTTTTTCATGTCCGTGGATCCTCCAAAAATCAAGGAAGACCCACGGACGAAAAAACGGTCACGGATCACGGAAAAACGGGACCCGTTTTTGCGGACCGCAAAAAAATACGTTCGTGTGCAGGAGGCCTTAGACTATGGAAACACTAAAACATGATTTTTTTTGTTTCAAAAATGAAATCATTGTGTAAAACTTACATAAATAAAAAAAAAGTATACATATTAGGTATCGCCGCGTCCGTATCGCCCGGCTCTATAAAAATATCACATGATCTAACCCCTCAGATGACCACCGTAAAAAAATAAAAATAAAAACGGTGTAAAAAAAAGCCATTTTTTGTCATCTTACGTCACAAAAAGTGTAATAGCAAGCAATCAAAAAGTCATATGCACCCCAAAATAGATGCCAATCAAACCGTCATCTCATCCCGCAAAAAATGAGACCCTACTTAAGATAATCGCCCAAAAACTGAAAAAACTATGGCTCTTAGACTATGGAGACACTAAAACATTTTTTTTGTTTTAAAAATGAAATCATTGTGTAAAACTTACATAAATAAAAAAAATTGTATACATATTAGGTATCGCCGCGTCCGTGACAACCTGCTCTATAAAATTAACACATGATCTAACCTGTCAGATGAATGTTGTAAATAACAGAAAAAAAAACGGTGCCAAAAAAGCTATTTCTTGTTACCTTGCCGCACAAAAAGTGTAATATAGAGCAAACAAAAATCATATGTACCCTAAACTAGTACCAAAAAAACTGCCAACCTATCCCGTAGTTTCTAAAATGGGGTCACTTTTTTGGAGTTTCTACTCTAGGGGTGCATCAGGGGGGCTTCAAATGGGACATGGTGTAAAAAAAAAAACTGTCCAGCAAAACCTGCCTTCCAAAAACCTTATGGCATTCCTTTCCTTCTGCGCCCTGCCGTGTGCCCGTACAGTAGTTTACGGCCACATATGGGGTGTTTCTGTAAACTACAGAATTAGGGCCATAAATAATGAGTTTTGTTTGGCTGTTAACCCTTGCTTTGTAACTGGAAAAAAAATATTAAAATGGAAAATCTGCCAAAAAAGTGAAATTTTGAAATTGTATTTCTATTTTCCATTAAATCTTGTGCAACACCTAAAGGGTTAACAAAGTTTGTAAAATCAGTTTTGAATACCTTGAGGGCTGTAGTTTCTTAGATGGGGTCACTTTATGGAGTTTATAATCTAGGGGTGCATCAGGGGGGCTTCAAATGGGACATGGTGCCAAAAAAACAGTCCAGCAAAATCAGCCCTCCAAAAACCAAACGGCGCACCTTTCACTCTACGCCCCGCTGTGTGGCCGTACAGTAGTTTACGGCCACATATGGGGTGTTTCTGTAAACAGCAGAGTCAGGACAATAAAGATACAGTCTTGTTTGGCTGTTAACCCTTGCTTTGTTAGTGGAAAAAATGGGTTAAAATGGAAAATTAGGCAAAAAAATGAAATTCTCAAATTTCATCGCCATTTGCCAATAACTCTTGTGCAACACCTAAAGGGTTAACGACGTATGTAAAATAAGTTTTGAATACCTTGAAGGGTGTAGTTTCTTAGATGGGGTCACTTTTAGGGAGTTTCTCCTCTAGGGGTGCATCAGGGGGCTTCAAATGGGACATGGTGTAAATAAACCAGTCCATAAAAATCAGCCTTCCAAAAACCAAACGGCGCACCTTTCACTCTACGCCCCGCTGTGTGGCCGTACAGTAGTTTACAGACACATATTGGGTGTTTCTGTAAACGGCAGAGTCAGGGCAATAAATATACAGTCTTGTTTGGCTGTTAACCCTTGGTTTGTTAGTGGAAAAAATGGGTTAAAATGAAAAATTAGACAAAAAAATGAAATTCTCAAATTTCCTCCCCATTTGCCAATAACTCTTGTGCAACACCTAAAGGGTAAACAATGTATGCAAAATCAGTTTTGAATACCTTGAGGGGTGTAGTTTCTTAGATGGGGTCATTTTTGGGTGGTTTCTATAATGTAAGCCTCGCAAAGTGACTTGAGACCTGAACTGGTCCCTAAAAATTGAGTTTTTGTAAATTTCTGAAAAATTTCAAGATTTGTGTCACGAATTGGAGGTCCCAGGAGAGACCACCGCGTCGTCATGCAATAAACAAACGGAAATCAGGTACAGACACATAAGAGTTTATTGCACAGACAAAACAGGGAAGGCAGCACAGACAAAACAAGAGCTCTATGTACAGTCAGCACAGTGGGAGAAAACCCCCACTGCGCCACTGTCTAGTAATACTCCAGAGGGACGTAACTAAGCAACTCCTGGTTTTCACTAGAGCCCTAGATGGTAGGGTTAGACTTAGCCGCAGGAAGTTGCCAGGGTCCACTCTGGAACGTGACCTAGACAGTGACAGAAGGAGCGAATGGACAACAGGTACCAGAAGGTACCAACGGCACATAGGCAAACATAACAGACAGGTAAATACAAAACAGGGCAAATAATAATACGAGCAGGAGTTCACGCAAGGGAGCAGGAGTGGCAATGAGCAGAGAAGGACTAGCTCCACCAGTAGTAAACTGCATGGCCTTGTCATGCCACTCTGCTGCAAAGGCTTGCTGAACACAGACATCAGAATAAACACAAAGTAACTAAAACATAACAGGCAGATCAGATATCAGAAAGACAGGAAAGAGGACATCAGAGAACGTAAAAGAGGACGCAAATGAACAAGTAGGGAAACCCACAGAGCACAGACAGACAGACACAGATCCCATGGGTCAGCAGCATGGGAGAAAGAGTACAAACCAGGAGCAGAGCAGGACAAGACAACACACACCAGGAGAGCTGAACCAGAACTGAGGAAACCTCAGCCTTATATACAGGTTCCATGGGTGCAGCAGAGAGGCCACACCCATGGAGCAGACAGAGGATTAACTCCAAATAGGCACACAGGGGAGTTAACCCATAAAGAACCACAAATAACACAGGAACGAAACTTCAGCGAGGAGCGCTGAACGAGCAAGGACGGAAGGTCACAGTCAGAGGTAACGACTGTGACAATTTGCTTCTAAACTTCTAAGCCTTATAACATCCCCAAAAAATAAAATATCATTCCCAAAACAATTTAAACATGAAGTAGACATATGGGGAATGTAAAGTCATCACAATTTTTGGGGGTATTACTATGTATTACAGAAGTAGAGAAACTGAAACGTTAAAATTTGCAAATTTTTCAAAATTTTTGTTAAATTAGGTATTTTTTGGTGCAAAAAAAATTATTTTTTTGACTCCATTTTACCAGTGTCATGAAGTACAATATGTGACGAAAAAACAATCTCAGAACGGCCTGGATAAGTCAAAGCGTTTTAAAGTTATCAGCACTTAAAGGGACTCTGGTCAGATTTTCAAAAAATGGCCTGGTCCTAAGGTGTAAAAAGGCTGTGTCCTTAAGGGGTTAATATCACACAAGAATTGGTTGGTGTCTAATAAAAAAGGAGTTTTTTTTGTCAGCGGAGTTAGTACTTTCTCAATAAGCATGTCAGGTGCAGACAAAATAGAATCATTGGAGGCCACGACTGGCCGACCGGGGGGTCTGTCAAACATTTGTGAATTTTTGGCAACGTGTATAATACAGGGGTAACCGGATGTTGATTTATCAGAAATTGGCCCATCTTTTCATCTAACAAACCTGCTTCTTTATGTATATGTACAATATCAGACAATTTGCGTTTAATCTCAAAAACCGGATCCTTGTCCAAAGGGTAATATGTATCACGGTCAGACAGTTGTGTTAAAATTTCTGAAACATAATATTCCCTGTCTAGCATTACCAACGAGCCCCCTTTATCTGCGGGTTTAAAAATAACAGATTTATCATCTAGTATGGTGCGTAATGCATGTCTTTCCTCCTTGGATAAATTATGTGCAAAAACTAAACCCTCGTGTTGGAAATCAGAGATAATAACATTGAAATCTCTCTGCACCAAAGATATGTAGGTCTCTGCTGGATGATGTATTTTTGGAGGCTGAAAGTTACTTTTCAGTCTCAGACCAAATTGGTTTAAAGTCAAGCAATCCATTTCCCATCCGCACACAGGTAAAAAATTCCCAGTCAGGGTCTTTTTTACCTGTGATAGCAATTATGTAGTGTACCTGTTGAAGTGCCCTTGTGGCCTTGTGTACATTGGTGAGCTATCTACCAGAATGAAGGATATGTTTGGTAACCATAAGTCCAGCATACGGAAGAAAAATCTGCTATTACCAATTCCCTTTCATTTTGATAGATGTTCTCACAATGTATCACAATTAAGATTTCAGATCATTGAGCAAGTTCAACAACCCCGTAGAGGTGGCAATAGGTTACTAATGCTTAAAAAACGGGAAAGCATTTGGATCCATACTCTGCAAACTCTTGAACCTAGGGGTCTTAATCGAGAGTATGAATTGAGCGCATTTCTGTAGATAATTGATGATGTTTAGTTTGTTTATTTTACTTTTTTTGCATTTGCATAATATTAGGTTTTAATTTTAATTTTATATTCATATTCATCTAGTCACAGAAAAAATGACAAAAAATGACAAGATTGGAAACCCTTGATCCAAGTGTAGCCTGTACGAGATAAATACATCTCAGGGTAATTTTTTTTTTTTTTTTCGGTCTAAATGGATTCCGTCTGTTTGTATCACATGTTTGCTGGCTTACCTTTTGTATTTTTCCTTCATGCAGATAGTTATAAAATATCTATTAGCATTGTGATCATGTATTATAATGTCTTATGCATCATGTCTTCTGTTGTAATCTCATGTTTTGTGTATATCAGTTACAATGGTGATGTGACGTCAACACGTGTGGACGCCGGTGATGGCGCACTATTTAAATGTGTTTGTAGCAATGCATACTATGCTTGACAAAGGCTCGCATTCGAGCCGAAACACGTGTCGCTTGTAGCGCTGTATACATGCTTTCAATAAAGCAATACAATTACCAACAAGGAGTGAAGTGCCGGTCTTTTTCCTTTGAATATTGAAGTGGGTTGTCTTCTACCCTGGACGCGAGCACCACGATACATGAGGAGGAGTGCCGACTGTTTGTATTTTTTGTAAATAATAAGGTAGAGGTTCGTGTGTATGACTTTTGTATACCTGTTTTATTTAATTTGCAATTTGTGAGTGGTCAGCCATCTTGATTCATTCTCCCCAAGATAAGGTTTTCCTAATGAATCCTACATTTCCCATCATGCCTGGCTTTGCGGAGTCTCATCAAACTGCACTGCTCTGTGTAAGCTGCCATGACAGAACATCTCACACTGCAGGGTCTCCATGTTTTCTTATGGGATGTAGCTTGAGCCTCTTTGCCAACTCTGCCCTGTCAGCTATTACTAGGGTGGCCCGACATCTGATTTTAGGCTGAACAGTCTGGTTTTCTGTCTCTCTGTCCTCTGCCACCCTAGCTATTACATATAGGAGGCACGGAGACCAGTGTGAAGCTACATCTCATACTGGAGATTACACAGATAGTATACACAAGCAATGTGAGTCAGGGGGTTTATATAACTGCAGCAAATCCTTGCACACTCCCACCTATTATATATCTGCACTCCTGGCCCTTTAGATAGGGGAGGCATTATATATTTTGGATTCAACTGAGTTAGGGTATAACAAATGATACTGCTAGGGTACTGGTGGTGAGTTAGTAATATATGCAAAAAAAAGAGTGGAGTTTTTTAAAAATATTTTGCCATTCCTTTTTCCTGCAGTATCTATTTTACTCATTTATATACTGTAGCACTGACATACTCCACAGCGCTTTACAGACATTATCATCACTCTCAAAGAAGGTCACAATCTAAGTTCCCTATCAGTATGTCTTTGGAGTGTGGGAGGAAACTGGAGTACTCGGAGGAAACCCACAAACTCCCAATGTTGTCCTTGATCAGATTTGAATCTGGGACCCCAGTGCTGCATGGTGAAAGTGCTTACCACGGAGCCACTGTGCAGTATGGGATTTTATGTTTAGATTATGATCAGATAATACTGCTTTTTACATTTTATAGGTTATTCCATCAATGTTTGATAGGTGGGGGTTCCACCTCTGGGACCTGCACCTACTGTATCCGTAGAATGTAGCCCACAAAGTGAAGAAGAGAGGGCCGCGCATGCACACCCACCATCCATTCATTTCTATGGGACTGCCAAAATTAACCAAGCTCTGGCACTGGCTGCACTTGCATGGTGCCCTTCCCATTCATTTCTATGTGAGTTCCAGAAAAAGGCGACCATGCCGCTCAGCTATTTTCAGCACTCCCATAGAAAAGAATGGACGGTAGCCGTGAATGCACGGTCCGCTCTCCTTCACTTTGCGGGCTCCATTCTAGAGCTAGACGCAGGTCCCAGATGTGGGACCCTCAAATATCAGTCATTGGCGGCATATCCTAGCGATATGTCCCTAATTTACCAGATGGGCCAACCCGTTTAAGGGCAGAACTGAGAATGAATCGTATGATTTACAGGGTCGCTATAGCTATTGCAGACATAGCAGTCATACCTGGCCTTGGTGTCTAAGGGAGTCAAAAGATACATATGTCATATAGTGTTAAAGGAGCACTCCCACAAAAAATGTTTGTTCTCTGACCTGCTGGAAAGGTACATGATGTAATCTGTAGTGAATGTAATCTTCTCATCAGTGACTGTATTTGTGAGTTATCTCCTACCTTCAAATTTTTAGCTGTGTCATGTGACCAACTATTTGATCTCCAACTGACACAAATCAAAAAAATAAGGATACAAAAACACAGCACACCATGTTCTTGTATCTTGCACAATCCAGTAAAAAATATATACTTTTTTTTTTTACAATGGAACACTATGGTGAACGGATGCCACTGTATGTCATCAGTCTGAGGCATCCGTTTAACGTATACATTTTTTGTGAACTAAGCCTTACTTCTCTTTTCATTCTGACACTGAGGCTCCCGTAGGAATACATAGAGAAACTGCCTTCCTGTCCACACATAAGATGCTGTGTTATTTGCAGAGTCTGATTGCTGGTCACATGACACAGCCAAGAAGCAGAACAGAGGTATAACCAGTGGCGTAGCGTGGGTTGCCAGCACCCGGGGCAAGCCAAGTATTAAGGCCACACTCTTTTTTACAAATAATGTATTAGATATCATTTGCAGTCATACATAACACCACAGATAACACAGTGATAACTCTCTATGTACAGATAATGTAGTAGATGGGTGTGAGCCCCCAGAATTCAGAACACTCAGTGTGACCTGAAATCTGGGGCCAGGCTGCTACAGTGTGGGCCAAATTCTATATCCACCCTCCCATCACTACAGAACATACAGGGTAATACAGCGCAAATACCTCTTACATCCAGTGTCTCCTTTGATGTAGATGTTCTCTTTCCTCATCTTCTCCTTTCAGACCTTCAGACCAGACCACCATTTTTCAGCCATTTCTCGTCTCTGCAGTTTGACAAAAAAAAATCTTAGTTTACTACTTTTCCATCATCCTCCCATCTTCTGGATAAATCATCCTACCACCCCCAATACTGTGCCGCTGTGCTCCCCAGTATTATACTGCAGAAACAGATACAGCCTCTGATAATAGTAGTACCACACAGATAGTGCCCTTCAATAATTATTGGCACACAGTGCCCCAAAATAACTGCGCCCAGCAAATAGTGCCCCTGACACTAATAGTGTAAACATAACATCTCCCAAAAATAATTGTGGTAAGCTGATACTGTGCCAAGGTGCCCTCACAGTAATAGTGCTCCCAAAAGTCCCACCAAAAATAATAATTCTCTGCTAGAGCACACATGGTAGTAATAGCGCTCCTACAGTGGCCCCAACATGTCCCCACTGTGCCCCAGAAGTAATAATGCTCCCATAGTGCCCATACTAGTAATTATCTTCCCCATAGACCCCCAGTAGTAATGAAGCCCACCATAATGCCCCCCAGTAGTAATAATTCTCCTTATAATGTGACAGTACAAAAAATGCCCCCTTATAATGTTTGCCAGTGCAAAAAATACCCCTATATAGTGCACCCAGTGTCCCCCATAAAATACCCCTTCTTAGTGTCCCTGTAGATGACCCCATAGTACTCCTCTCCCCATAGGACCCACCATAATGTGTCCCAGCATAAAATGCCCCTATACAGAGTCCCCATATAAAATACCCCTTCTTTGTGGCCTCAGTGTTCCTCTCTCCCCTTCCCCTATAGTGCCCCCCATATAAAATATCCCTTCAGTGTGGCTTCAGTAAATGCCCCCATAGTGCTCCCCAATAATGTGCGAGTAAAAAGTGCCCCATAGATGCCCCCACAGTGCCACCCAATAATGTGCAAGTAAAAAGTGCCCCCATAGTGTCACCCAATAATGTGCCAGTAAGAAGTGCCCCCCATAGAAGCCCTCCAATAATGTGCCAGTAAGAAGTGCCCCCATAGATGCCCCCCTCAATCATGTGCCAGTAAGAAGTGCCCCCATAGATTCTTCCAATCATGTGCCAGTAAGAAGTGCCCCCCATAGATGCCCCCCATAGATGCCCCCCCACTCATATGCCAGTAACAAGTGCCCCCCCAATCATGTGGCAGTAACAAGTGCCCCCACAGCGCTCTTCTCCTGTATTGTACCATATAAAAAAATAAACTCTCATACTTACCTCCATCAGGCTGGCAGTGATGCGATGCAGGTCTTCTGGCCTGCGTCCCGCGATGCACCGGCCTCGATTGGCAGTCTATCAGAGTAACGGGGAATGGAGACACCTCTCCCCTGCCCCGCAGCATCGATCTGTATAGATACAGATGACTATAGAGATGAGCTCTTCCACAATGGAAGCACTCATTTCCCTGTGCCCAGCCGCTGCCCCCCACTTGTCACCAGGGCCGCGCCGCCTGAGTCGATCGCCTCACCTCCCCTAATTGGTGGTGCAGCCCTGCTGGCGCCCCCTTCAATTTTGTGCCTGAGGCAATGCCCCTTCCCACACACGCACACACACACACACACACACACGCTACGCCACTGGGTATAACTCATGAATACACACAATGATGAGAAGATTACATTCACTACAGATTATATCACGTACCTTTCTAGCAGGTCAGAGAATAGGTTCTTCTTTAAATAGGCAGTAAGAAGCCCAGGTACAGATTTGACAAGTTTTGGCTTTCAGATGATTGCCATTGAATATTCCAATGTGTATTTTTTGTATAGGTGAGAAATCCTGCTGTCTAGTAAGTTCCCAAACAGTTTTTGTGTCTTATGTATCTGTGTTGCCTGGGAAGCATTCGTGCTAACAACAGTGAAAAAGAACAGATCTATCCATCCAACTGTCCATCCATTTATCAATCATCCATCTACCTTCCAACCTGCAGACCTATCAATCCAGCAATTATATGCTTAATTTATAATCTTACCTCGATGTTTGATGCAAAAAATTGACAGCAATAAAATTGCAAGAACTGCAATAACCCCTCCTATAGAACCAGCAATTATATAGAAAGAAGTTCCTGTAAAACAATACTAAAGTTGAGGACATTTATCCATCAAAGAAGATACATTAAGTAATGGGATTTATATATACAGTGGCATGCAAAAGTTTGGGCACCCCTGTTCAAAATTACTGTTACTGTGAACAGTTGAGCAAGTTGAAGATGAAGTTGTCACGGTCCCTCAGGTGACTGATGTCAGGAAATCAAGGAGATTGACTGAGCGGGGATGAATGGGTTGTCTCTGGTCCTAACCTTTTCCAGGGCCTAATACGAATATAAAGGTCTAGGTATCCTGCATATGAATATTCCTACCTTCAGAGTCTATTCATATTGATAGATAGTTAGGGCCCGGATTTGGGTTGTCTAGGAGGGGACATGTTTTTTCCCTGGTTTCCAGTCCCAGTTACTGTTCCCCTTCCCTCCTGTGTTCAGTGTGGAGTTTCCGCCCCACACTGATCGTGACAGAAGTGATCTCCAAAAAGCATAAAGTTAAAGATGACATATTTCCTTTTTGTATTTCAAGCAAAAACTATTTTTTATTTTAATCTTTTACATTTTCTAAATAACGAAAAAGGAAAAGGGCCCTAAACAAAACTTTGGGCACCCTGCATGATTAGTACCTAGTAGCACCCTCCTTGGCAAATATCACAGCTTGTAAACTCTTTTTGTAGCCAGCCAAAAGTCTTTCAATTCTTGTTTGTGAGATTTTATTCCATTCTTCCTCGCAAAAGCTTTCCAGTTCTGTGAGATTCCTGGGCAGTTTTGCATGCATTGCACATTTGAGGTTTAGCAACAGATTTTCAGTAATTGTGAGCGCCATGGTAAAACTTTCAGCTTGTGCCTTTTGAGGTAGTCTATGGTTGATTTTGAACCGTGTTTAGTAGAGATGAGCTAATCGAAGTTGATGAAGAAAAATTCGATTTGCACCGACATTTTCTCCTAAAATGGCTGCTGCACGTGTTAGGACATGGAGCAAGTACCTCCGGGAACAAGGAATCGCCCACAATGCCATACATGCAGCCAATCAGCAGCCAGCCAGCCCTGTGATGTCACAGCCCTATAAATAGCCTCAGCCATCTTGGATTCAGCCATTTTCCAGTGTACTTAGTGCAGGGAGAGACGTCAGCAGGCGCTAGGGACAGTGGTAGAAAAGACTTTAAAGCTTTTATTTTGCTGTATAGAAGTTCAGGGAAAGGATAGGGAGGAATCATTCCACAGTATTGAAGCAGAACAGGGTTCAGTAGGGGAGTTTACGGCCTGGGTAATAGGACCAATTCTATTACACCTTGCTGCACTGACTGCGGATCCAAATTGCCATTTTACAGCTCTGTAATTCCAGCAAACCATTCTTGTTATTGGGGTGCAAGTGCTGTTTGATACAGCCATTAACAGGGTTTATTACAAGGAAATATTTCAACGTCTTATTTGCCCTTGTGTGGTGGAGTTATATGTTCTAAAGCATTTTTTGGCTTGTATTAGTGGGAAAAAAGGGCTAATTAGCCGATGTGCGGTGAAGTGAGAAAATTACAGCCCTCTTTAGCGTGTATTAGTGGCAAAAAATATATATTTGCCGTTCAGCGGTACAGTTATATGTTCTAAAGTCCTTTTTTGCGTGTATTAGCGGCACAAAAAAAAGTATTTGCTGGTGTGTGATGAACTGAGAAAAAATAGGCCTTTTTGGCGTGTATTAGTGGCAAAAAAATATATATTATTTGCCGTTCAGCGGTGCAGTTATATGTTCTAAAGCCTCTTGCGGCGTGTATAAGTGGAAAAAAGTAAGGGCCTATTTGCCATTCAACTGTGCAGTTATATGTTCTAAAGCCCTTTTTGGCGTGTATTAGTGGCAAAAATATATATATTATTTGCCCTTCAGCGGTGCAGTTATATGTTCTAAAGCCTTTTGTGGTGTGTATAAGTGGAAAAAAATAAGGGCCTATTTGCCATTCAGCAGTGCAGTTATATGTTCTAAAGCCCTTTTTGGCATGTATTAGTGGCAACCATATATATATTTGCCATTCAGCGGTGCAGTTATATGTTCTAAAGCACTTTTTTAAGTACATTAGTGGCACAAAAAAAGTATTTGCTGTTGTGTGGTGAACTGAGAAAATTATAGTCCTTTTTGGCGTGTATTAGTGGCAAAAAAAATATACACTCACCTAAAGAATTATTAGGAACACCATACTAATACGGTGTTGGACCCCCTTTTGCCTTCAGAACTGCCTTAATTCTACGTGGCATTGATTCAACAAGGTGCTGATAGCATTCTTTAGAAATGTTGGCCCATATTGATAGGATAGCATCTTGCAGTTGATGGAGATTTGAGGGATGCACATCCAAGGCACGAAGCTCCCGTTCCACCACATCCCAAAGATGCTGGGTTGAGATCTGGTTACTGTGGGGGCCATTTTAGTACAGTGAACTCATTGTCATGTTCAAGAAACCAATTTGAAATGATTTGAGCTTTGTGACATGGTGCATTATCCTCCTGGAAGTAGCCATCAGAGGATGGATACATGTTCTCATTCTGTTTACGCCAAATTCGGACTCTACCATTTGAATGTCTCAACAGAAATCAAGACTCATCAGACCAGGCAACATTTTTCCAGTCTTCAACAGTCCAATTTTGGTGAGCTTGTGCAAATTGTAGCCTCTTTTTCCTATTTGTAGTGGAGATGAGTGGTACCCGGTGGGGTCTTCTGCTGTTGTAGCCCATCCGCCTCAAGGTTGTGCGTGTTGTGGCTTCACAAATGCTTTGCTGCATACCTCGGTTGTAATGAGTGGTTATTTAAGTCAACGTTGCTCTTCTATCAGCTTGAATCAGTCGGCCTATTCTCCTCTGACCTCTAGCATCCACAAGGCATTTTTGCCCACAGGACTGCCGCATACTGGATGTTTTCCCATTTTCACACCATTCTTTGTAAACCCCAGAAATGGTTGTGCGTGAAAATCCCAGTAACTGAGCAGATTGTGAAATACTCAGACCGGCCCGTCTGGCACCAACAACCATGCCACGCTCAAAATTGCTTAAATCACCTTTCTTTCCCATTCTAACATTCAGTTTGGAGTTCTGGAGATTGTCTTGATCAGGACCACAACCCTAAATGCATTGAAGCAACTGCCATGTGATTGGTTGACTAGATAATTGCATTAATGAGAAATAGAACAGGTGTTCCTAATAATTCTTTTGGTGAGTGTATATTTGCCATTCAGTGGTGCAGTTTAAACACTGCCTGTCCAAAAAAAAAGTCTCCACCAAAAAAAAGATTCTAAATGGGATTAAGGTCTGGACTCTGTGGTGGCCAATCCATGTGTGAAAATGATGTCTCATGCTCCCTGAACCACTATTTCACAATTTGAGCCCGATGAATCCTGGCATTGTCATCTTGGAATATGCCCGTGCCATCAGGGAAGAAAAAATCCATTGATGGAATAACCTGGTCCTTCAGTATGTTCAGGTAGTCAGCTGACCTTATTCTTGGAGCACACACTGTTGCTGAACCTAGACCTGACTAACTGCAGCAACCCCAGATCATAGTACTGCTCCCCCCGGCTTGTACAGTAGGCACTAGGCATGATGGGTGCATCACTTCATCTGCCTCTCTTCTTACCCTGATGAGCCCATCACTCTGGAACAAGGTAAATCTGGACTCATCAGACCACATGACCTTCTTCCATTGATCCAGAGTCCAATCTTTATGCTCCCCCAGCAAATTGAAGCCTTTTTTTCTGGTTTGCTCCACTCATTAGTGGTTTTCTTACGGCTAAACAGCTGTTCAGTCCCAATCCCTTGAGTTCCCGTCGCATTGTGCGTGTGGAAATGCTCTTACTTTCACTATTAAACCTTGCCCTGAGTTCTACTGTTGTTTTTCTCCGATTTGATTTCACCAAACGTTTATCACGCCAATCACGATAATACAGGATTTTTTTCGAGCCACATTTCTTCCTTGAATACGATGGGTCCCCATTATCCTTCCAGTTTTTAATAATGCATTGGACAGTTCTTAACCCAATTTAAGTAGTTTCTGCAATCTTCTTAGATGTTTTCTCTGCTTGATGCATGCCAATGATTTGACCCTTCTCAAACAGACTAACATCTTTTCCACGGCCACAAAATGTGTCTTTCGACATATTTGTTTAAGAAATGAGAAGCAACTCATTGCACCAGTTGGGGTTAAATACCTTGTTGCCAGCTGAAAGATAATCGCCCATGCAGTAATTATCAAATAGAAGGCTCATACCTATTTGCTTAGTTAAATCCAGGTGGCGACTTTTTTTTGGGACAGGCAGTGTATGTTCTAAAGCCATTTTTGGCGTGTATTAGTAGCAAAAAAATAATAATACAGATGTAGCAGGGTTAGCACTCAAGCTCTTAACTCAAATTTCTTAACTCATCGCGTTATCGTGAGACAAAAGCTATTGAAAAGCAATTAGAGGTATTTGCTTAACGCATTTAGTTTAGATAACACGTCTCATAAATCATGAGTGTTAACTCTACTACATACGTATTTGCCGTTCAGCGGTGCAGTTATATGTTCTAAAGCTCTTTTTGACATGTATTAGTGGCAAAAAATATATACAGTATATTTGCCGTTCAGCGGTGCAGTTATATGTTATACACGCCATAAAAGGCTTTAGAAGTGGAAAAAAAATTAGGGCCTATTTGCCGTTCAGTGGTGCAGTTATATGTTCTAAAGCCCTTTTTGACGTGTATTAGTGAGGGAAAAAAAGAGCTTACTAGCAATTGTGTGGTGAAGTGAGAAAATTACAGACTTTTTTGGGGTGTTTTAATTTTCTTTTGGGACACTAAACAAATTGTGAATAAAAACTGAATGCAATGATGTGGAGATGGCAAATGTCAATATTTTATTTGTAATAGAACGTAGATGACAGATCAAACGTTTAATCCGAGTAAATGTATCATTTTAAAGGAAAAATACGTTGATTCAAAATTTCACGGTGTCAACAAATCCCCAAAAAGTTCGGACAAGTAGCAATAAGAGGCTGGAAAAAGCAAATTTGAGCATAACGAAGAGCTGGAAGACCAATTAACACTAATTAGGTCAATTGGCAACATGATTGGGTATAAAAAGAGCTTCTCAGAGTGGCAGTGTCTCTCAGAAGCCAAGATGGGTAGATGATCACCAATTCCCACAATGTTGCGCAGAAAGATAGTGGAACAATATCAGAAAGGTGTTACCCAGCGAGAAATTGCAAAGACTTTGCATCTATCATCATCAACTGTGCATAACATCATCCGAAGATTCAGAGAATCTGGAACAATCTCTGTGCGTAAGGGTCAAGGCCGTAAAACCATACTGGATGCCCGTGATCTCCGGGCCCTTAAACAACACTGCACCACAAACAGGAATGCTACTGTAAAGGAAATCACAGAATGGGCTCAGGAATACTTCCAGAAACCATTGTCAGTGAACACAATCCACCGTGCCATCCGCCGTTGCCAGCTGAAACTCTACAGTGCAAAGAAGGAGCCATTTCTAAGCAAGGTCCACAAGCTCAGGCGTTTTCACTGGGCCAGGGATCATTTAAAATGGAGTGTGGCAAAATGGAAGACTGTTCTGTGGTCAGACGAGTCACGATTCGAAGTTCTTTTTGGAAATGTGGGACGCCATGTCATCCGGACCAAAGAGGACAAGGAGAACCCAAGTTGTTATCAACGCTCAGTTCAGAAGCCTGCATCTCTGATGGTATGGGGTTGCATGAGTGCGTGTGGCATGGGCAGCTTGGGAAAGGCACCATCAATGCAGAAAAATATATTCAGGTTCTAGAACAACATATGCTCCCATCCAGATGTCATCTCTTTCAGGGAAGACCCTGCATTTTTCAACAAGATAATGCCAGACCACATTGTGCATCAATCACAACATCATGGCTGCGTAGGAGAAGGATCCGGGTACTGAAATGGCCAGTCTGCAGTCCAGATCTTTCACCTATAGAGAACATTTGGTGCATCATAAAGAGGAAGGTGCAACAAAGAAGGCCCAAGACGATTGAACAGTTAGAGGCCTGTATTAGACAAGAATGGGAGAGCATTCCTATCTCTAAACTTGACAAACTGGTCTCCTCGGTCCCCAGACGTCTGTTGAGTGTTGTATGAAGAAGGGGAGATGCCACATAGTGGTGAAAATGGCCTTGTCCCAACTTTTTTGGGATTTGTTGACACCATGAAATTCTGACTCAACATATTATTCCCTTAAAATGGTACATTTTCTCAGTTTAAACTTTTGTTCCGTGATTTATGTTCTATTCTGAATAAAATATTAGAAGTTGGCACCTCCACATCATTGCATTCAGTTTTTATTCACGATTTGTATAGTGTCCCAACTTTTTTGGAATCCGGTTTGTATTTATTTGATCTAACAGTATGTCAGAGAAGTGCCATTCTTTGCACAGGGGAGTGGCAGAGGCCTAAATTTTTCTGGGCAGGCACAGGTCGCAGCAGAGTAAGGGGTTGTGGCATCAGGAGTTGCAGCGAGAGGCCTGAGCTCCCGGTGTCATCTAGCGGTTATGTCTTGACCAGCAACCCATCGGTTCTTGAATGGTTGACTCAGTCATCCATCAGTGATGTGCAGACAGTACTTGATGATGATGATGTAGCAGATCGCACTTGGAAGCCGGGTGAATTAGGGGCTTCATCATCATCGGGAGAAGAGGGTGGCAGCTTGCCCGTGAGGCAGTGGTGGAGCCAGCAAGTCGCTAGTGTGGCCGGGAGTCAGCAGGATGGCAGCAGTGGGAGGACGGGAGCCAAACATGCCCTGGGTAGACCACCCGCTTTGCAGGAGCCTACCTGCCTGGAAAGTAGTGGTGCGGGGTTCATGGAAGCAGCGGTGGTAGCAGTCAGTCAGTGCAGAGTGTTGGGGTAAAATCACCTACTCGGCGGTGTGGCAGTTTTTTGTTAAGCCGCTGGAGGATGTTAACATGGCCATTTGTAAAATCTGTGGGCAGAAGGTGAAGCACCACGGCCCTGCGTCAACATATGCAGCGTCACTATAAAGTGGCCTGGGAGAACCGTTGCTCCGATGTAGTGGTCCAGCTGGCCGCAGAAACCGCTGCATCACCCAGTGGCACGCACCTGATTTCAGGCAGTCAAGGCTCCACCACCTCAGCTAAAGGAAGCTGTCTGTCCTTCCCATTATCTGCTGGTCCTGATGCTCCTGCTCCTACTCCTCATCAGTCATTCCGTCAGCAATTGATCACTGAAGCGATTGCCAACAGACAACAGTATGCTTGCACTCATCCAACGGCGCAGAAGCTGAATGTGCTCCTGGCCAAGATGCTGGTGCTGCAGTCCCTCCCTTTACAAGTGGTGGACTCTGCACCTTTCAGAGAACTGATGGCTTGTGCCGAGCCGAGGTAGAGAGTCCCAAGCCGTCATTTCTTTGCCAAAAAGGCAGTACCAGCCCTGCACACGTATGTAGAACAGAAGGTGGGCCAGTCCTTGAGCCTGTCGGTGTCTGCCAAAGTGCACGGCAGCGTCCATGTGTGGAGCTATAACTATGGTCAGGGACAATACACGTCCTTTATGGCCAATGGGTGAATGTGGTTCCTGCACAGCCACACCAGCAACTTGGCTAGGTGACGCAGTTTCTGCCTTCAGGTTTTCACGCCGTTGGTCCTGCAACAATGTCCGCCTCTGCCTCCTCATCCTCCACCGTGTCCTCAGCCTCCACTGCAGGGACAATTCACAGTGCCCTTCCAGCACACCACATGTGCAGGGCACGGCGGTGTCACTCTGTTCTGAACCTAGTTTGCCTGGGGAACGGAGTCACACAGGGGAGGAACTGCTCCGTGTCCTTCATCAAGAAATCGAATCCTGGCTTTCTTCACAACAACTCAAAATTGGAACCATGGTGACCGACAACTGGAAGAACATGGTGTCGGCACTGCGTCAAGGATGGCCGAGCCATGCGCCCTGCATGACACATGTGTTTAATATGGTTGTAAAGCGGTTCCTGAAGTCTTCCACCCATCTTCAAGGCATCATAAAAATGGCCAGGAAACTTTGCATGCACTTCAGCCACTCGTACACTGCAAAGCACACCCTCCTTGAGCTGCAGAGGCAGAACGGCATCCCCCAACATAGGCTGATATGCGACGTTCCCACCTGTTGGAATTCCACCCTGCATATGTTGGACGAACAGAGAAAGGCCATAAACAATTTCTTGATGATTCAAGCAGACAGGAGTACTCCCCTGTGTAACTTTGATGTCAGCCAGTGGCAGCTCATGTGTGACACCTGCCTTTGAGGAGGCCACGTTATTTGTCAGTCGCCAGGACTACGGGAAGAACAACGTCATTCAACTGCTTTATTTCCTGGAACGGATGCTGGTAAATCTGGCTGGTCAGTGGACTAGAGATGTGGCGCCTAGATCTCATGACCATATGAACTGGAGGAGGAGGAGGACATTAGAGCGCAAGCAATGTGTAGAGAATTTTTTTTCTACACAGATAACAGGAGATGAGGAGCAGGAGCAGCCAGAGGAGCTACAGGGAGATGAGGAAGACGAGGCAGAGGACCCAGACACACCATGGCACTATGCAGTGAAGATGGAGGCAGGGAGTCCCCCCGAGTCACTTGCACAAATGGCATGATGCATGCTCACTTGCTTGCGTAGTGACAGACGAATTGTCATCATTTGGCAGAGGGATGACTTCTGGCTCTCCACCTTGTTGGACCCTCGCAGTCCAAAATGGGGGCCTTTTTTGCACCCACTGAGAGGGAGGACAAACTGAACTACTATAGAGACATTATATGTAGTCAGTTGGCCACTGCCTATCTGCACCATCGTCCATCCACTTACCAGGGGGGCCCTCTGCTCTCACGTTCCTCTGCCATGGCTGCTTTGGCAGGGAGGGGTAGGAGCAGTTCCATCTCTATCAGCAGCAACTTGAGTCTAGAGTCGCTGATGAGCAGGTTTCTTCACCCGCCTAGTGAAGAAACTACTCACCAGCAGCAGCAGCAGCTAGACCTGAAGCAGGACCTGAACCAGCAGGTGGTGGCATACTTGGACAGCACCCTGCCACCCCACATTGAAGATCCGCTGGACTACTGGGCAGCCAAACTGGATTTGTGGCCCCAACTGTCAGAGTTTGCCCTGGAAATGCTGTCCTGCCAGGCCAGTAGTGTGGCGGGTGTTTAGTGCGGTAGGGGCCATAGTTACCCCAAGAAGAACTCGCCTGTCCACCCAAAATGTGGAGAGACTGACCTTTGTCAAGATGAATCAGGCATGGATCAGCCAGGATTTCTACCCACCAATGCCTGATGCATTAGACTAGATCATCCATAATGCCACACCAACATTTAGACAAAAGAGACCGGTTTCTTCTGGCTACCTACCTCAGCTACTATTCTGATGCTGCCACCCGCCTGATGCCACACATCTGATGCCAAGTGCTCCTTCTTTCACCCACCATCTTCAGCTGGTACTGGTATTGACACCCACCTCCCCACTCTGTCACCGGGTCACTCTGTGGTCTCCTAATGCTGCTACCACCTCCACACTATGTCACCGGGTCACTCTGTGGTCTCCTGATGCTGCTGCCAACTCCACAGTATGTCACCTTGCCACTCTGTGGTCTCCTGATGCTGCTGCTACCTCAACACTATGTCACCTTGCCTCTTGATGCTGCAGCCACCTCCACACTGTCATTGTGCCACCCTGTGGCCTCCTTCTGATGCTGCTTCTACCGCCACCTCCACGCTTTCTCATTGTGCCACTCTGTGGACTCCTGATGCTGCCGCCACCTCCACACTGTCATTGTGCCACTCTGTGGCCTCCTCCTGATGCTGCTGCTGCCGCCACCTCCACACTCAGTCATTGTGCCACTCTGTGGCCTCCTTATGCTGCTGCTGCCACCTCCATACTGTCATTGTGCCACTCTGTGGCCTCCTCCTGATGCTGCTGCCACTTCCAGACTAACATTGGGCCACTCTGTGGTCTCCTCATGCTGCTTCTACCTCACCACTATGTCATAGGGCCACTCTGTGGACTTCTCATGCTGTTCCCACCCTCCCCACTTTATCACTCAGCCACTATTTTGCCTTTCGGCCTGGCTGACATCATCATTTATTTGACCCTTCTTCTGATCTGTCACAAGGAAGGAAAAATAAGACTCACAACGGATCCTGTCTATATAACAGCTGTAAGGCCTGCATGACATGGTCCCTATTTTGCATCAGAATTGGCTTATGATTTGGTAGCCAAAAGCAGGAGAAGGTACAAAACACAGAAGACATGCAAATATTCCACTCACATGTCATCTCTGTTCTGGATCCACTCCAGTTTTTTGGGCTTTAGCAATACTGATGGATTACTGACCAAATGCTGAGAGAGTGAAGGCAAATACTCTACAGAAAGGATCCCTTTTTTGGGGGTTATTGTTCTGACGGATCAGAGGAAGGGCAAAATAATCAGTGACGTCAACAAAAACTTACTGCTGACACCCTCTCCACTCTTTTGGGGGGGGCTCTACTTGTATAAGCGTTTAAAACAGCAGGTTCTGTAGACATCTATGTGGAATCAGCTGCCGACAGTGTAAAAAGAGTGCGCTTCTTCTTGACGTTAATATTGACCTGTAAGGCTGAGTTCACACTTGAGTTATTTGGTCAGTTTTGGCCCCGTAACTGCCTAAATAAGTGCAGTGTGCAGTGATTCTAAGAGTGACGCCTGTCAACTACATGTCAAACTGATTCACAGTACTGTTTCACTACCACAGAAGACTCCATATGCGTGTTACAGCAAGACACAGCGTTCTACACCACTATAAAGGCTCTCTGAAGCCAGAAAATAGCCATTTTTATACGCGATTCGCCACAAATAAATCTGGATCGAACCGGCCGAATTGAATTTTTGAGAAATTTGCTCATCTCTAGTGTTTAGGATTATTATCCATTTGTAGAAGCCATCCTCTTTTCAACTTCAGCTTTTTTTTACAGTTAGTGTTATGTTTGCTTCCAGAATTTGCGGGTAATTCATTGAATCCATACTTCCCTCTATCCGTAAAATATTCACTGTGCCATTGGCTACAACACGACCCCAAAGCATGATTGTTCCACCCCGATGCTTAATGGTTGAAGAGTTGTTCTTTTGATGAAATTCTGTGCCCTTTTTTTCTCCAAACATACATTTGCTCATTGTAGCTAAAGAGTTCTATTTTAACCTCATCGGTCCACAGGACATGTTTCCAAAATGCATTAGGCTTGTTTAGATGCTCTTTTGCAAACTTCTAATGCAGAATTTTGTGGTGAGAACATAGGGGAGGTTTTCTTATGATGACTTTTCCAAGGCCATATTTCTGCAGGTGTCGCTGAACAGTAGAACAATGAACCACAAGTCCATAGTCTGCTAAATCTTCCTGAAGGTATTTTGCAGTCAAGCAGGAGTTCTGATTTACCTTTCTAGCAATCCTACGAGCAGCTGTCTCAGAATTTTTTCTTGGTCTTCCAGACCTTCTCTTGACCTCCACTGTTCCTGTTAACTGTCATTTCTTAATTACATTTTGAACTGAGGAAATGGCAACCTGAAAATGATTTGTTATTTCTATATAGCCTTCTGCAGATTTTTTGGCCTCAATCATTTGAGTGTTAGACAGCTGCTTAGAAGAACCCATGGCTGCTGTTTTTTGAGACAAGGTTAGAGGAGTCTGGGTATTTATAAAGCTTTGAAATGTGCATTACCTGGCCTTTCCTAACAATGATTGTGAACAAGTCTTAACCCTAATAGGCTATTTAAGGTCTTAACCCTCAGTCAAATCTCTTTGGGTTCCCATACTTTTGCAAAGTACTACTTTACCTTTTTCACTCTAAAATTGCCCAAAATACAGTGATATTGCTTAAAATGTTGAAAAGTGTGTTTCATCTTCAACTTTATGCCTTTTGGACATTATTTTATCTTCAACTTCCTTAACTGTTCACAGTAACAGTAATTTTGACCAGGGGTGCCTAAACTTACAACATAACTTGAACAGTTGCATCATTAAAGTAGTTAAATGGGTGGGATTGGAGCCTCCTCCATGCAATGCCTGCACACCTGTGACATAAATGTATGTCGCACTGTACAAAGGGGTTAACATGCAACAATGTTAGGCAGCTTCCCGTCACATAGATATTTGCCTCAGTATTAGCTTCACACTACTCTCTAGAATCTGTCACTGTTAACCATCATGACGTATTTATGTCACGCTTCGGTGTGGGAGGGAAATCTACACCTGAACGTAAGAGGGAAAGGGGTGACAGGAAAAAGCCTGGAAACTAGTAAAAGGAACAGGTCACCTCCTATAAAAATCCTAATCAAAGCCCTGCCTGACTGCAAGTATAAACTGACCCCAGAGGTAGGTGAGTTCATACACAGGAACCTAAAGTCCTAACTAGCCCTGTAGTACCCTGGTACTAATGTCAGGACAAGAGACAACCTGTTCCTCCAACTTGTTCCTTGGACGAACAGGAGTCTCTCTCAAGCCAAAACACAAATGGCAGAGACAAGAGCAACACAATAAAGCCCAACAATAAACAACAGGGGAAGGAGACACTAAACTTTAAATGGCTATGGAAGCACAGGAACTCTGCCAAGATCCAAACAACAGCAATCCACAACAAGACTGAAGCTATAAACCGCAAAGCATGGTGGGAGAAGCCACAATAAATAGGGACGGTTAAATGACCACATTAGCAACACCTTAGGTAAGGGGTGTGGCCATTACCAGAAACACAGACATGAATTGATCGACAAGGAACCTGTCAGATCAAACCACGTGCTGCCAGTCTCACTGATCTCCTGGCACCTGTCACGGGAACGTCCGTGACAATTTAACTCTGCAAAACAATTCTTTGTACATAACCAGAAAGAGGGTCACTGCTTGTTAGAGCCCTTCATCAACTAACCCCTCTTACCACTTCCATTTAGTCCACTCAACTACACCATAGAACCAACCCAAACAGTCCACACCACAAGCCTAAGAGCAGTCATCCTCCCACTACATGCTTATGACCAGACTGTCATACCACACTGCCCCTCTTAGACCTAGTTGCAATCTACCTCACGATGGGTTCTAGCAACATTCACTCCATTTTGGCTCCCCTCTAGATTGTTATCGCTCTCACAGCTTCATTAGACTCCCCAGAACTAAATCCTCCTAAGGTAGTCTACACCACTTTAGTGACAGCCCACACAAAGTTCTGCAAGCTATCCCATCTTACAATTAAATTTTTTCTCCCACACAAGCAGAAATACTTTCATAGGTTACCTCACCATTTGCTTCCCAGGCTTTCTTCAGCGATACAATCTTGGCATCTGTCACCTTATCGGTCTCCCAAGATCATGCCATAGTTCCATACAAAGCCTATTTCAGTAGGTTCTTTCTAAATCCATCTGGCCTCCAAACCACTGCATCTCTTCTTGATGAACAAGCCACTCCAGCTTCAAACCCATTGTTGCTTCCCAATGAACAAAGCGGCCTTCAGCTCACAGGTCATACATGAGCCATCAGCATCGAGTCTTATTCCTCTCTTAAACAATGTTACAGACATGTCCTCTAGGAGAGATTGCAACCAATTTGTTTTGTGCCCTCCAAGAGAGAGTGCAAACTATGGGTTTTGTGACTTTATTAGAATCTATAACTGCCAAGTATTGCTGTCGACTTGCTATGGTAACTGTCGACTTAATGGACTTGTCTCACTTACACACACTCACTAATGAATTGTGATTGTCCATATTGCCTCTTTTGCTGGCTTGATTCATTTTTCCATCACATTATACACTGCTCATTTCCAGGCATTATGACTGCCCTGCAATCCAGCAGTAGAGGCCATTCTTGCACACTATAGGAAAAGGCCTCTCTGGCAGCTAGAACCGTGGGAGTGCACATACAGATGTAGCAGGGTTAACACTCAAACTCTTAACTCAAATTTCTTAACTTATCGTGTTATCTTGAAACAAAAGCCATTGAAAAGCAATTGAAGGTGTCTGCTTAACGCATTTAGTTTAGATAACACATCTCATAAAGCATGAGTGTTAACTCTACTACATCTGTAGGCCAGCATTTTTTTCTATAGTGTGCAAGCACAACCACTGCTGCTGGATTGCAGGGTGGTCGTAACCATGGAAATGAGCAGCGTATAATGTGATGGAAAAATGAATCCAGCAAGCAAAGAAGGCAATATGGACAATCACAATACATTAGTAAGTGGCTTGTGTTCACTTTCTCTACATGATAAATGCCACTTGCTGAAGTGATACAACCTCTTTAAGCATTGTGCCACACAATCTACATTAAAAAACACATCAGCTGACTTTTTTAAAGACATGCAGATTTCTCTGTGTTTTCAGCTAAAGATTTTGTGATGTGTTTCTTGTAGACTTATGTTAGGCTAGTTTCACACTAGTGGCAAGGAACTCCGGCAGGCTGTTCCGGCGGGTGAACAGCCTGTCGGATCCGTGCTGCCGCTAGTGCACGCGTGCCCCCGCCGGAACAGCCTGCCAGAGTTCCTTGCCGCTAGTGTGAAAGTACCCTTACATATTTCAGTCTTGAGCCTGAAATAGCATAACTAAATCAGATGAATAATTGCATTATGAACAAGACCATATACAGTCTTGTTGCATTTCACATGGACCCATGCATGGAGTCAAGTTAAAATAAATTGCAGCATACTTGATTGGATAATACATATTGGACTAAGTTATTTGTCCATGGGAATCTAACAGAGAAATATGCTGAGCACATGGTCCCTATAGGACAAAGCAATGGCCTCTCTGGTGGCTAGGAATGTGGGAGCCCGCATAGGCACGCATGCAGGCGACTCCCAGCCACCTCGCATAAGGAATAATCTACATGATATCATAACCTTAAAAAAGCAGACATACAGGAATCCACAATGCTTCATTAAATAGACCAACAGATAAAATGTAGAAATGTTAGCGCCTACTTAATATCCAGTACCCAGTGTAGATACTGTACCTTCATCCAGAGTTACTTCAAGTGTATATTTATTTAAGATTTTCCATTTATAACTGCCTTTATCCCAGGAATATTTGAGACACAAATATTCTCCACTGTCTGAGGATGTAAGATTAAATAAGTCCAGATGAATCGTTTGATTGGGATCAATAAGTGGTGTTAAATTCCGAAACTGAACTCTTTCTTCAAACTTTATTTCATCACTAGGACAGCACAGTTGATTTAATGAAAAGTAAAAGTCATGCACTGACCGTGTTGCTGCAGCTGAAAACATACACTTTTGTTTATTAACTACCCACAACAAAGTATATGAGCCATTGTCGTGAAATTCACTCAGGAAGCTAATATTTTGCCCAATCCTTTTTGTAAAATGTCCTGACAGATTTGCATTATCTCCTGCAAAAAAATATATATATATTTAGGCCTTTATAATGGTACCCTACTTAACCAGAGAAGGCCTTTTATTTTTTAGATACATGTTACATACCTGTAATGTCTAGGATAATAAATATGTTGTGGGATTTACAGCTCACGTCTGTTGTTTGCTTTTCATCACAACTGAATATTCCACCCTCAGAAGGAACTGAGTAAGTTTTTCCCTTATTATTACTTTCTGTCTTAAAATATTCTTCTTCATATTTGTACCATACAATTTTATTTTCTTGTTCTGGCACATTGCAGGTAATGCTCCTTGTGTTGTCTTTCATTAGGACCACTGAGTATACTGTAAAATATTCAAAGATGGCGGTTAATTCTTAGAAAACAGAAGGTCATTATAGCCTACAATAAATATGAGAGCAATATTGTGCTCAGGGGCGTACATAGAAATCATTGGGCCCCATAGCAAAAATCGGAATTCGGCCCCCCCTAACTCCACCCACTACCCACTCTAGCCCATCCCACCACCTTCCATGGCTCCTCCCCTTCCACGCCCCCGTTGTATTCCTACTGACCCAGAGAATGAAGGGCACAGGTCAGTTTTGCCACAAAGGAAACGCCGAAGGAACAAAATCCGTAAAACGGTGGAGGCATTGTTGTTTTTTTCAATTCCACCCCATTTGGAATTTTTTGCCTGCTTCCCACTATATTATATGCCATATTAATGTACAACTTGTACCGCAAAAAATAACCTCCAGTACCTTAATGGTTAGGCTACTTTCACACTAGCGTTCGGAGCGGATCCGTCTGATGTTTCATCAGACGGATCCGCTCCGATAATGCAGACGTTCGCATCCGTTCAGAACGGATCCGTCTGCATTAAAACTTAGAAAATTTTCTAAGTGTGAAAGTAGCCTGAGCGGATCCGTTCAGACTTTACATTGAAAGTCAATGGGGAACGGATCCGCTTGAAGATTGAGCCATATTGTGTCATCTTCAAGCGGATCCGTCCCCATTGACTTACATTGTAAGTCTGGACGGATCCGCTCGCCTCCGCACGGCCAGGCGGACACCCGAACGCTGCAAGCAGCGTTCAGGTGTCCGCTCACTGAGCGGAGCGGAGGCTGAACGCTGGCAGGCGGATGCATTCTCAGTGGATCCGCCTTCACTGAGAATGCATTGGGGCCAGACGGATGCGTTCGGGGCCGCTCGTGAGCCCCTTCAAACGGTGCGCACGAGCAGACACCCGAACGCTAGTGTGAAAGTAGCCTTAAAAGGAGAATCCCGGGATCTGTCTGACTTCCTCTGGCCATGTACCAGCCAGCCAGTGGGTGCCATAAATGGCTGTAAAACCTATACTGGAAGAAGCATCGGAAAAACCACAGGAGATGAACTGGTAGCTGAGGGGATGAAAAAGGAGATCCCATTCCAGTGGCTCAGGAACTGATCCCACATGACTAGATCTGCTACAGCCTGAGCATCTAGCTGAATCGGGCTGTGCTGCTGTGGAGCCACGGGAAGAAGAGCTAACAGACGGGAAATGAATGATCTTCCCTGTGGAATAATGCGCATGGCGAAGTTTAGCATCCCTAGCAACGACTGTAACTCCGCCTTTGTTGATACTCTCGTGACTGTGAATCTGTGTATGACTTCCCTGATCTGGATCAGTTTATCTTCCGGTAAACTGGCTAACATGTTGACGGAGTCTAGTACAATACCCAGGAAAGTGATCACCATGGATGGGCCTCGTAGGGTGTCCAGATCCTGGGGTGTGCGCCCTGGGTATTCAATCAGTAGAAAGTCATCCAGATAGTGAATAACATGACTGCAGTTAAACTTGACTTCCAACACCCAGTGCAGGGCCTGAGCGAACTGGTTAAATAGCCAGAGCTATTCTTGGAGCCAAATGTCAGTTTGGTGGCAAAATAATACAGGTTCTTCCATTTGATACCATGCCACTGCCAGAGAGCAGGCATGATGGGAAGTAGTTTGAAGGCATCGGATATGTCTGCCTTGGACAGATGAGCCCCAGGCCCTGCCTGCATGATGATGGCTATGGCCTGATCCATGGATGAATACTTCATACTCACTTCTTCAGATGGGATGAGGGAATTGAGGCTGGACACATGAGAGGCATGCGGGGCTGAAAGGTCATAGACAAGCCTCTCCTTCTTGCTGAATTTACTTGTGACTACCCCCACCGGGTTGACCCACCAGTGGTCGAACGGGGGATCCGAAAAGGGGCCCTAATTCAGTCTCTATCAACCTGTCCACTGTTGTGGGGACTCTCAACGCGGACTGTAAGTTTTTACAATACGTGGCTTCAGGCAGCGCGATTAGACCTGTGTGGAAAACTGCGACCAGGAAATCAACAAATCCAGTGTTATGATGGCCTTGGAGGCACGAGCGGAAATAGGCTTTTTTTTTTTTTTCCCTCATGGGTTTTATTTTTTTTAAAAAAATTTCTGGACTGGCCTGTGTCTGTGACGTGCTGAGGAAGCTCGTGAGAGGTGAACATGTTCATGACCCCAGGTGACTGCGTGCTATGCAAAATAACAAATGTGGAACGGATCGCCAAACCTGAATGACGTGTCAGGTATGCAATCTTTCGTTCAATGCTGGCAAACGTGTCTTACCAAGGTAACGCACCGATAGCAGCCTGAGGGGCGACAAACAGCGAACCCTGAGACGTGATGAGGAACCCATGCGTAACATGAGCCAAGCATCTCACATTATAAATAAGCGTAGCATTAGCACTATAATTTTTGGCATTATTGTACTTTATCTGATTGGCAGGATGCTGCTGCATTGTCTCTTTTTTTCCCTCTAGGTCTTTGCCATGGCGGCGTGCACTTGCACACTGGTAGGTGCTGACTAACCCCCTTTTTTTTTGGCAGATTTACAATGCTGGAGATGTGGCACTCCAGCGAGTCGTGCACTCCTGATTAGCCTGTCTGCCCTATAGGTTGATTTTAATTAGTTTCAGTATAAAGCTGTAGCCTGCTCTGACTACATTCATTGGAAGCTGTCTGGCACAAGAAAAGGTATAGAGTGGGCTCGGCATGCATGTTGGTACCTGCATCCCTTGTAATGGAGGCCATTATGGCACCAAAAATTGTAAAAAGCAGAGTGGATCCAGCATGCATGTGGATCCAACACTCCCTGAACTTTATGGCGGCCATTATGGCGCATAACAGGTAGTATTTAGTGTTAGGACCCGTCTAACAGAGATCGCCTTGACGTACGGCAGACGGGCTCAGATGATTTTGTAAAAAATGCATTGGCTAAGCATCTCACTTTATAAATAAGCGTAGCATTAGCACTATAATTTTTGGCATTATTGTACTTTATCTGATTTGCAGGGTGCTGGTGCATTGTCTCTTTTTTCCCATATATATATGGCAGGGCACGGAGAGAAAGATCTCAAATTTAGGGTGATAGATCACATACCCCCACTTAAACGGGGAGGCAACAGGGAAAGATTACTTAAGCAACGTGAGATCATGTGGATACATAGGCTACGGACACTGAAGCCGGATGGCCTCAATGCTGAATGTAGATGGGAATTATGTGGGTGATGGATAGGTGCTGCGCTCGCCGACGTGGGGGTCCTTGACCGCTCTGTCTGAGGTAGGAGACATATAACAGTGCTAGTATGTCTGATTAGATTATCAATGTATATTGATGGTATTTTCATTTATTCCAGATGATTTTTGATGAACTTGATGAGCCTTTGTCTTTGTACTGGATGGAGCCGCCCAATGACCTTGGACACAAGATTGTGATAGTGACCATTGTGTGGAGACTAGCGGGACTGCGACTCACGACTTGGATTGTCACCATGGTGCACGCTATTTTTATTGAAATTTGATTGTCACTTTACTTGTACTGATGATGTGTGCGATTTCACTTGTCTCATATTTGTGAGCTGGTGGTATTATACACACGTCAGTGCTATAGGTGTGGGCAGATGGGAGGTGTGTCCCACTGTAACCACACATGAATGGGGTGCAATATTGATGGCCAGTGTCGGGTGGGCAGTCACTCTGTGTGAGTTCACAGAGTTTGATGGCCTATCCGTTGGGCCAGCTATATGCTCCTGTATGTGTATTGCTATTTAGATTGCGTGCATTGATATGTGTCCTGGTGACAGCACATACGCTCGCATTCCTCCCGGTTGTTTACATCACCATGGTCACTAAAACACGCCCCCGTGTGCTGTGCGTCTGACGCTGAGTCACATAACTTGGCCTCCCTCCCCTCACAGCTGCCCCTCTTGCGGTGCGCTCCAGAGGATGACGCTGCGGTCCATGGAGCGGTCACGTGTGAGCGCGGCTTTGCTGGGGGGCGTGGCCAATGACGTCTGACTCGGCGCATGCGCATCGCAGGCGGAGGGACGCCAATGCCGGCCGGTTCCAAGTGTCTCAGTGTGGTGAGCTCCTTCCTGTTGATTTTAACTTATGATATGGTACAGCTGTACCAACTATTGATGTTTTTAACCCCATATGCACCTATCACTTTCTGCACAGTGTTCACTGTGGGTAATTATGTATTGAATAGAGAGGGTTACATATTCTATTTTATAATTGAAGCACAGAGATTCATCTCTATATACTAGTTTTGATATCATTATGTTCACTTATGAAATGTTTTTACGCTTGTAATATGAGAATGTTCATTATACACTTATGTTATGTATTTATATGGTTAATGATCACGTGACTTGACTGGAGTCACGCCCAATCACTGATTGTAATTGATCTGTATTGATTGATGGGTATATATACCTTGTCATATGCACTGTTATTTAGCTTGAGAAAGGCCTCATTGAGCAGGCCGAAACGTCGCTTGAATAAAGTTTGGGGTCCTCACCCGTTCACTCTATACTGGAAGTGCTGCCTCATCATTCGTTTGATATATTTCGTGGAGGAAGAGCCGACCTCTGTGGGGACTTTGCACCCGGTACATCGCATCTGACTGTGCTGCTGCACTATTTGTGTTTTTATATATATATATATATATATATATATATATATATATTTATTATTATCAGGACGACAGCTAGTTGAAAAGGACAACTGAAAGGTGATCTGAAAGGAGAAAAGGTGCACTATGACTGCCCCAACTGATTAAGGTAAAGTGCAGCTGCTGAGATCGGTGACAGAACGGTTGATGGCAGGCTATAACCGCAGGCAGTGGGGGCTAGCAGATACCACCTGACAAACTGCCAGCCCCTGCTGAGTGCTAGGGGGCCACAGGTTACTCAGGAGTGGGCCGTAGTGCATGTAACCTCCCCATGTAAGCGACTGCGGCGTTTAGATGCCTGCCGAGCACGAAAAATGACAGAGAACGTAGTAGCAGAGCGCATGGTGGTATAACGCATAGGGGCAGGCCACAAATCACCATGTATATTGTTGTATGTTATGTCACTGACTGTAGCGTAGCATCTTGAACTAGCTTCCACTCAAAGCATCCGCGCAGTTAAACTGGAAGGCGCAATCCACTTTTGCCCCCAGTGCGCAGCACAAGTAGACCGCACAGTCCCGCCAAAACAAACATTGTACAGCAGGAATCAGCGTCACTGACGATACCATATAGTGGGGCACACTTCACCCCCACCCTTGCGTGAGGCACGGCGCCCCGTGCGAGAAATGCACCAATGAGAAAATCGTGACTGAGTCCTGATGACTCCTGCATCCTAGTCACGCTGCTGCGTGGGTAACCAAAGTGTGGGCTACTGGACAGACCGCTCCGGTGCGGCACACCGCTCCTCCTCACCAAAGGAGCTGACACACCACCGGCCGGACTGTGAAGCCGGGACGAACTCCTCGCCGCTGGCTGGGACAGATCCTGCAGAGGTATGAGACTCACTCGTGCTGACTCAGAACCAAACAGGATATGTTGCAATGGAACGTCAGCCTCAGGGGGAGGCGCTAGGTGGGTATAAGTGAGCTGCCGGCGCCCCTCCCACAAATACAGGCCAATGAATCGGCTTTCACACATATACATTGTTTCTTGTCTAGCACTTAGTATTAGACAAGATACAATTATTGAGGGTTGTGGAGTATCGGGACCAGAGGATTGGATCTCCCTATACGCGGATGATATATTATTCTACATGAATAAAACCAACACTACTCTCCCAAGAGTTATCCATTTGGTAAACTCTTTTGGGGAGGTCTCTGATCTTGATATTAATTGGGCAAAAACCACCCTTATGTTACTAGATAACTTTGCGTATTTGAATGAGGTTCCTCTTACAATGTTAAAGGTAGTTGAAACAATAGAATAACTGGGCATGATGATATCACCTAGTGTTGAGGAGTATACTCAGCTTAATTTGATACAATTGATAAGCAAGTTGAGATAGAAAATTGCAATATGGTCGCGATTATTTTTAACCAGAGCTGAGCTTCTTTAATTAAGGTGATTTTGCCCCAACTTCTTTATGTTCTCAGGAACTCCCCAGTTTGGATTGAGGACAAGTTCTTTAAACTTCTTGAGAGAATGATGAAAGATCTGCTTTGGGGAAGAAAGCGAGTGAGGTTAAAATTAGTCCATTTTTATAAGCCATTGGAACAGGGAGGACTGAATCTTCCCTACCTCAGGGGTTATTTTATAGCTGGGCAGCTATTGTTACTTTGTTACTGGGAGGAAAGTCTTTTGTGTAAAGTCTTGGTAAATCGCTCACCCTTTGATAACATGTTTACATTATTGGAATCTGGGTGATTGATTAACGCTGAAAAAGAGTATAGAGTAACTGGGTAGGTATTTGGCAGAGCCTGGACAACTATCAGAGGATGGATGGGGATAAAGGGTTCTCTTCGGTGCACCCCTCTCTGGCACAACTTTTTCTTACAGGAGACTGATAAATTACTATGTGATAGATTCTGGCAAAAAAAGCAATATTACTTATCTTTCACAAGTGGTAAAGCATAAAGAGGTACTTTCTCTGTCGAGTTTGGCACTTTTGGGGAACTTAGGCAACCTAAGTTGGTTTTGGTATTGTCAGTTACGTTCAAGCCCTTTTAAGAGTTAAACAGGTTTCACTTTTAGAGATAGATACTTCTTCACTCTTGAATGTTGTGTTTGGAACTTCTGGTTATAGGGGTAAGATCTCTCAATTATACAAATTATTAATTAAGACACTTTTTTTTTAATGTTCTTTCACCAGGTCAGAGGGCCTGGGAAAATGACTGTCCAGTAGTCACATCACTGGGGTGGGGAAATATATTCACTCATTTGAAATTAGTTTCACACAGTTTTAATCACATAATGATAAAAATTTTAATATCACACAGAGTTTATATCACCCCGATTTGGCTCAATTCATGTGCTTTACGAGAATCTTCGAACTGCCCTCGGTGTGGATCACAGGGAGCAGACTTTATGCACATCTTCTGGTCGTGTCCTGATTTAAATGTATACTGGGAAGCAATTTGTAATTTTATTAAACAAAAATTTAAGATAGTAATCCCAATGACTCCTGAATGCTGTATATTGAATTACTTTTCTAATCTCACCTGCCTTAAGTTCAGAAAGTTCCTTTTGGTTAAAATTATTTTTTTAGCCAGACTCCTAATTACGCGAGTCTGGCTTTCTCAAAATACTCCAAGGCTCAATGAGTGGATATATCTAGTAAGCAAGGTTAAGACATATGAGAAACTCTAAAGAAAAATGGTTCAAAATATTGGGAGATTGGAAATGGTAAGTTTCTTTCCATGAGATTTTTTCCCCTTTCCTCACCCTCTTCTTTCATTTATTATTTTTATTAGTTGATAAAGAAAATGAGACGCATCGTGGGGGGTGGGAAGTTGGGTTTAGGGAGAAAATCATAACTGTATTCTTTGATTAATTATGTAAAGTTTTGTATGCTTTAAATAAATAAAATCTTTAAAAAAATAATAATAAAAGAAGCAGCTGATTGGCATTGTATGTTGTTATTTTAATCTACCATCCACAAGGACACCCAAATCCTTCTCTATAAGTTACTCTCCCAGTGTTACATCACCCAGGACATATGAAGCACAGAGATTATTACTACCAAGCTGCACAACTTTACATTTATCCACATTGAACCTCATTTGTCAAGTTGATGCCCAATCACTCAGAGTGTTCAAGTCAGCTTGTATTTTTTGGACATCTTCCATAGACTGCACAGTACTACACAGCCTAATGTAATCTGCAAAAAATAGAAATGATCCTATTAATCCCGTCCTCGATATCATTAATAAATAAATTAAATAACAGAGGACCCAGCACCAGGGGCGTACATAAAAATCACTGGGCCCCATAGCAGGAATCTAAATTGGGCCCCATTCCCCTTTTATAGCCCCTCCTTTTGTTCCATGAACTATTCTTGCTGCTGCGTTTTATAATTTATGCCATCAGGACCGGATTGGGATTACAATACAGCCCTGGCACACAAAAGAGGTATAATAGATGCAGTGTGTGCAGGTATATAGTATATTCCCTAGTGTTCTGATATGTGAGGTACAGGGTATAATATATGCAGTGTGTACAGGTATATAGTATATACAGCAGTGTACTGATATGTGAGTTACGGGGTATAATATATGCAGTGTATACAGTATATACAGTAGTGTAATATGTGAGGTACGAGGTATAATAGATGCAGTGTGTACAGGTATATAGTAAATACAGCAGTGTATTGACACCTCGTACCTCACATATCAGTACACCGCTGTATATACTATATATCTGTACACACTGCATCTATTATACCTTGTACCTCACATATCAGTACACTACTGTATATACTATATATCTGTACACACTGCATCTATTATACCTCGTACCTCACATATCAGTACACTGCTGTATATACTATACATCTATACACACTGCATATATTATACCTCGTACCTCACATATCAGTACACTGCTGTATATACTATATATCTGTACACACTGCATCTATTATACCTCGTACCTCACATATCAGTGCACTGCGGTATATACTATATATCTGTACATATTGCATGTATAATACTGTGTAATATATGCAGTGTGTGTGTGTGTATATATATATATATATATATATATATATACACACAGAGCAGTGTATTGATGTGAGACATAGAAGGTATAATACTGTAGATGCAGTGTTTACAGAAATATGTGGTCAGTTATACATTATGGTCACTGTGTGTGTGAGGTACATGAGTTAGTGCTCACTGTAACTGTCTGAAGTATTATACATGAGTGATCAATGGGTAAAAACAGGGCATGGAGGGGGGGTAAATGATGAAAAGTGGAGGACCTCCTCTTACCATTCCATTCCAGTCTGTATGGATCAATGCAGAGCTGCTTGTGAACTTCTAATACTTGCTGTTAGGGGTTGAAGGACCTGTGATGATGTCATCACAGGTCCTGGCAGATATACCTTTGAAACCTAGAAACTACACCATTTTTGGTGCAGTTCCTTTGCTAGATTCTGCAGGACCTGTGATGTTGAAGATGATGTCATCACAGGTCCTGGCAGATGCACTGTTCTAACCTGGGAACTACACTTTACACTGTGCAGTTCCCTTACAGGACCTATGATGACATCATCAAAGGTCCTTTAGCTTTAGAAAGATAAACAGGAGCAATTAGGGGGCGGGGCCTCTCCTCCACTTCGGGTCCCTCTTTCTCACGGGCCCCATAGCCGCTGCGTGGTCTGCCTATATGGTAGGTACGCCACTGCCCAGCCCTGAACCTTGGGGTACAACACTTATACACTTATAACCAGGGACCATTCTGAATAAGAATCATTGACCACAACTCTCTGGACACGGTCCTTCAGCCAGTTTTCAATCCAATTACAGACTATACTTTCCAAGCCTATAGACCTTACTTTACCTATTAAACATCTATGAGGGACAGTATCAAATGCCAGAAACACTACATCCACAGCCGCCCCTCTGTCCAGGCCTCTACTCACCTCCTCATAAAAACAAATCAGGTTAGTCTGACAACTTCTGTCCTTGGTAAACCCATGTTGGTTATCACTTATAATATTATTTACAGTCATATACTCCTGTATATAGTCCCTTAAGAGTCCTTTAACACCTTCAGGACACAGCCTTATTTCACATTAGGACCAGGCCATTTTTTGCAAATCTGACCAGTGTCACTTTAAGTGCTGATAACTTTAAAACGCTTTGACTTATCCAGGCCGTTATGAGATTGTTTTTTCGTCACATATTGTACTTCATGACACTGGTAAAATGAAGTAAAAAAAAAAATTTTTTTTTGCATAAAAAAATACCTAATTTACCAAAAATTTGGAAAAATTAGCAAATTTCAAAGTTTCAGTTTCTCTACTTCTGTAATACATAGTAATACCCCCAAAAATTGTGATGACTTTACATTCCCCATATGTCTACTTCATGTTTGAATTATTTTGGGAATGATATTTTATTTTTTGGGGATGTTACAAGGCTTAGAAGTTTAGAAGCAAATCTTGAAATTTTTCAGCAATTTACAAAAACCAAATTTTTAGGGACCACTACAGGTCTGAAGTCACTTTGCGAGGCTTACATAATAGAAACGACCCAAAAATGACCCCATTCTATAAACTACACCCCTCAAGGTATTCAAAACTGATTTTAAAAACTTTGTTAACCCTTTAGGTGTTGCACAAGAGTTATTGGCAAATGGGGATGAAATTTGAGAATTTCATTTTTTTGCCTAATTTTCCATTTTAACCCATTTTTTCCACTAACAAAGCAAGGGTTAAAAGCCAAAAAAGACTGTATCTTTATTGCTCTGACTCTGCCGTTTACAGAAACACCCCATATGTGGTAGTAAACTACTGTACGGCCACACAGCGGGGCGTAGAGTGAAAGGTGTGAAGGCAGATTTTGCTGGACTGGTTTATTTACACCATGTCCCATTTGAAGCCCCCCTGATGCACCCCTAGAGTAAAAACTCCATAAAAGTGAACCCATCTAAGAAACTACACCCCTCAAGGTATTCAAAACTGATTTGTTAACCCTTTAGTTGTTGCACAAGATTTAATGGAAAATAGAGATACAATTTCAAAATTTCACTTTTTTGGCAGATTTTCCATTTTAATATTTTTTTTCCAGTTACAAAGCAAGGGTTAACAGCCAAATAAAACTCATTATTTATGGCTCTGATTCTGTAGTTTACAGAAACACCCCATATGTGGTCGTAAACTGCTGTACGGGCACACAGCAGGGCGCAGAAGGAAAGGAATGCCATACGGTTTTTGGAAGGTTTTTAGAAACTCCAAAAAAATTGACCCCATTTTAGAAACTACGGGATAGGGTGGCAGTTTTGTTGGTACTAGTTTAGGATACATATGATTTTTGGTTGCTCTATATTACACTTTTTGTGCGGCAAGGTAACAATAAATAGCTTTTTTGGCACCGTTTTTTTTTTTTGTTATTTACAACATTCATCTGACAGGTTAGATCATGTGGTAATTTTATAGAGCAGGTTGTCACGGACGCGGCGATACCTAATATATGTATACAATTTTTTTTATTTATGTAAGTTTTACACAATGATTTGATTTTTAAAACAAAAAAAATGTTTTAGTGTCTCCATAGTCTAAGAGCCATAGTTTTTTTCAGTTTTTGGGCGATTATCTTAAGTAGGGTCTCATTTTTTGTAGGATGAGATGACGGTTTGATTGGCACTATTTTTGGGTGCATATGACTTTGTGATGTAAGATGACAAAAAATTGCTTTTTTACACCATTTTTTTTTTTTTTTCTATGGTGGTCATCTGAGGGGTAAGGTCATGTGATATTTTTATAGAGCCGGTCGATACAGATGCGGCGATACCTAATATGTATACTTTTTTTTATTTATGTAAGTTTTACACAATGATTTTATTTTTGAAACAAAAAAAAAAAAATCATGTTTTAGTGTTTCCATAGTCATAGTTTTTTCAGTTTTTGGGCGATTATCTTGGGTAGGGTATGATTTTTGCGGGATGAGATGACGGTTTGATTGTTACAATTTTGGCGTACATGCGACATTTTTGATCACTTTTATTACCTTTTTTGGGAAGTAAGGTGGGCAAAATTTCAATTTCATCATAGTTTTTATTTTTGATTTTTATGGCGTTCACCGTTCGGGTAAAGTAACATGACCATTTTATAGATCAGGTCGTTACGGACGCGGCGAAACCAAACATGTGTAGGAATTTTTTTTTTTCATTTTTAATCAGTGATAAATGTGTTTTTTGATTTTTTTTCACTTTTTTTCACTTTTTTTTTTTTTGACCCAGACCCACTTGGTTCTTGAAGATCCAGTGGGTCTGATGTCTGTATAATACAGTACAGTACAATATATAGTGTACTGTACTGTATTTTACTTACACTTTGTCTGAACAGATCTATGCCTTTAGAACAGATCTGTTCAGCACCATGGACAGCAGGATGCCTGAGAAGGCGTCCTGTTGCCATGGGAACCTTCCCCGTCTGCTCAATTGTGGTCACAACTGCACAGACGGGGAAGGGTAAGGAGGTGGGCTCCCTCCCTCTGTCACCCCATCCTGTCCGGGGGCTGCAAAGGCACATCAGCCCCCCTATGGGAGAGGGAGGGAGCTCCCGACTGTTAACCTCTGCTCTTCCATACCGCGGTCCGTACGGACCGCGGTATGGAAAGGGTTAAACGGCTGACATCGCATCACAGATGTCAGCCGTTTATACCAGGGTGTCAGCAATGTGCTGACACCCAGGTATACCCACTGGCCACCAACGATTATTCAAGGGGAGGCGGGCAGGCCCGCCTGCCGCACCGCCCGCCTCCCGCACCGCCATCAACCCCCCCTGCACCTCCCGTCGCCATAAAATCATTCAGGGGCGCGGGGGGGTGGGTGAAACATATATATTTTAGGCATATTAAAGTTTCTGATCGACCGCGGGGATCAGAAACTGCAGAAAGCGCAGCAAACTGAATTGACCTGCGGTTTGTTGCGATCGCCGACATGGGGCAGTCACGGGACCCCCCCCGCGCATTTAGCCGAGGTGCCTGCTCAATGATTTTAGCAGGCACCTTGTTGCGATCACCGCCGGCCGGGCGGCAGTGATCGGAACAACACATGACGTACAGGTACGTCATGTGTCCTTAAGTACCAGGACATCATGACGTACCGGTACGTCATGTGTCCTTAAGAGGTTAAACATTTTTCCCACAACAGAAGTTAAACTAACTGGTCTATAATTACCTGTGGAGGACCTAGATCCTTTTTTGAATATAGGCACCACATTTGACTTGCGCAATTATAAACAGGGGCACATCAATGATTGAACTGAGCTCTTCAAGCACTCTTGGGTGTAATCCATCTAGACCTGGAGGATTGTTCACATTTACCTTATTTAACTTAGCTTGGACCATATCTACAGTTAGCCAATTGAGTATATTACTGGATATACTAACAGCTCCAGCACCACTTTCTCTTCTTTTGTATATACAGAGCTAAAGAACTGTTAAAGGCATGGGCGCTGTGGAGGTCACAGTTAAGGGGACAGTCTGCTATGGAGGTCAGTGTTAAGGGCGAGGTGCTGTAGAGGTCACTGTTAAGGGGGTTGGGTGTTGTGGAGGTCACATTTTAAGGGAGCGGAGCTCTGTGCTGGTCACTGTAAAAGGGGCGGATTATTGTGGAAATCACTTTTAAGGAGACGCGGTACTGTGGCGGTCACTAATAAAGGGGCATCCGCTGTGGAGGTCACTGTTAAAGAGGCAGGCGCTGTGGATGTTACTGTTAAGGGGGCAGGCTGCTGTGGAGTTCACTGTTAAAGGGACGAGCACTGTGGAGGTCACTGTTAAGGGGGCAGGGGACTGTGGAGGCCACTGTTAAGGCGGCAGGGGACTGTGAGGTCACTGTTAAGGGAGCGGGGTACTGTGGAGGTCACTGTTAAGGGAGCGGGGTACTGTGGAGGTCACTGTTAAGGGAGCAGGGTACTGTGGAGGTCACTGTTAAGGGAGCAGGGTACTGTGGAGGTCACTGTTAAGGGAGCAGGGTACTGTGGAGGTCACTGTTAAGGGAGCAGGGTACTGTGGAAGTTACTGTTAAAGGGGCGGGATGCTGTAGAGGTCACTGTGATGGAAAACACTGTGGATATCTTTTAACGACACAAAAAAAAACATTAAATGAAATAGATGAAATATACCCGTGTGAAGCCAAGTCCTTCTACCAGTCTCTTATATATATAAAAATGAGTTTCTGTCTGTCTGTTTTTTATGCGCAACCAAACGGCTGGACCGATCTGCACCAAATTTGGCACACATCTGGTGTCCGGGAAGGTTTTAGGCTCAGCTTTCTGGGACATACCTTTCCTGAGATATTCCCCAAAAAATGCAAATATGGCACCATCACATTGTGGAAATCACTGTTAATGAGATGGGGGATTGTGGAGGTCACTATCAAAGGGGCAGCCGCTGTGGGGGTCACTTTAAAGGCAGCGGGGTACTGTGGAGGTCACTGTTAAAGGAACGGGGTACTGTGGCAGTCGCTGTTAAAGGGGCATGGGCAGTGTAAGTGGTCTCTGTTAAGGGGGCAGGGAACGGTGGAGGTCACAGTTAAGGGGACTGTCCCCTATGGAGGTCACTGTTAATGGGGCAGGGTGTTGACGCTAAGTGGCTGACTACTGGTGGCGCACTGTGTGGCTAGCACCGCTATGGCTGTCACTATGTGGCTGACTATTTAGTGGTACACTGTGTGGCTGACACCATTATGAAGCAAGCTATAAGGCTATATACATTCAATTTGGAGCAACTTAAAGGGACAATCCTGGCAAACTGTTACCTCTGGCCACCACATATAATGGTAATTCAATCTCAAAATATGCTCTATGGGGGGAATTTATCACTGTAAGTGTATTTGAAGTGAATTTTTAGATTGGCATTGCTATGCGCATCTGAGCCAGTTTTAGAAGTATGGCACACAGTAATAATAAATTTGGCACAAGAGCAATGTTGTTGCACCACTTTCAGTGAAAGTACAACTGGGGAACACTTGGTATGGAGTTGTGACTTTTTAAAAAACCGCACTTCATAAGAATGACAAAAGTGATCTATTCTGAAATCCCAACCAACTTTTCATTCCATTTCTGAAAGTGGCACGGAAACGCAAAGCTTTCAAAATATGCCAAATTTTGTGTAAAACACAGCACGCAAAAGCATGTGCAACATTTCCACGTCCAAAAACTGGTGTACCAGATTTGATAAATGCTCCCCTTTACTTGATGTAAATGAAATTGTGAATTGTTTGTTATGCTGATTATGTTATAGAACATTATAGGAGAATATTACACACTGAGGGACATTTATAAATGGCATTACGTAAAAAAATAGCAAAATATGGCCCACAAAGTGCCGAGAAAAGGGGCAGGACCTTGTGGTAGCGGGACGGGGCTTTGCAAGGCCTATCAGATTTCCACAGACGTTTGCCAGAAAGTGGCGTAAGTTATAGTAACTTGTATAGACTTCAGTATTTGGCACAAGGCAGGGCAGAGATATGCCTAATGTATTAACCAACTAACTGTTTTACGCGAGTCCAGCTCGGGCTGTGGGAAAAGTAGCTAACTGTTCTGCCCGAGCTGGGTTTGGGCAGAAAGTGGAGGGGGAGGGCTGCTTCAGATGCTGCTACCTCAATGGTAGTAGCTAGACACATGCAACTGGTCTTGTTTGAAAGCTGACATTCCAGGCTTTCATGCAAGGCAGCATTAGTCCAAGCAACAGAGGAGAAAAACTGCTTTTACTTTCACTTTCAGCAGTATTCACTGCATCCTGATTTCTATAAGTGATATCTTCCATGTACTGAACAGATTGCTGTCATTCTGCTATTGTCTGGAATGTCAGCTTTCAAACAATATGGCCCATATGTCTAGCTGGTACCAAACCAGAGATATGAGCAGTTAAAGCAGCCCCTCCCCCCTCCCTGTCATTCTGGAGGAGAATGAGGTAGCAGCTGCAGAGCTGACAGGCTGCAAGAGGCCTTATTTCTACTGGGGGAACTTTTTTTTTCTCTTTTCTTTTGTTAATATTTTTATGTAAAAATATTAATAAAATTAAATTACAATACATCAACTCCTTTCTCATACTAAGTCCCATGGGAGACCTGGTATTTAACCTAAAGATCAAAAATGCTTCTATTTGTAAAATCTTTTTTTTTATATCATCTCCTCTAGGGGGGCCACAACTTTTTCTATTGCAAATGCTCAAATGTTCTTCAAATTGCGATAATGTAAGGATATAAAATGTTTGGCTGCATTTGATGTCCCTAGGCAGGACGGACTTTCTATATAATTAATATGTTCTAATATTCTAGTTTTACATTTTCTCAAAGAACTGCCTATGTACATCAAATAACAGTCAGTGCATAATAAAATATACACTATGACAACTGTGTTGCAATTATTGTAATTTTTTTATTTTATAGGAAAGGTCATATTGTGGTTCGAATCGTGAAAATATTTAGTGGGTAAAGCATATTTACATGTTTTGCAAGGATAACTCCCACATTTGGAGAAGGCTGTATACTTAAGCCAGGTGTTACATAAAGTTTTTACAGCGATCGAGAAAAAGGAAAGGGACAGGGTATTAGCTAATGTTGTTGTGCATTTTCATACATATACAATATTATCTAATGACATTATAATCAAAATGAATGCTCATCTCATTGCCTTTAAGAATAAAATCAGCCTGAACCAAAGTTCTATTATGTGGCTGAGGAAGCCAAGATGAGTTCATGGCAAGTTCAGTTTATATAAAAATAATTGTGAACATAAAACGGACATTGTATTTAAAAGTTATTACTAAAGATATGGGATTATCTGTAAGAAGTAAGCCAACTTCCTAAGACATGTCTGTCTGGGGGGAACAAGGTTATTTCACGGATAAGCAATGACGTGATAAGGATTCATATCCTTGAGGCACACCTGCTGTATGAGGTTCAATTTATATATTCATAATTATATTATATATATCTCTGTATGGTATATTTAGATTACAACATATGTTAATCAATAATTCATATAATGTGTTATCTATGTGTAACAATGTATTGATTTATATATATGTTATACCATGTATTTATCATTTAGAAGGTATTGTAGAAGATACAGAAACATTGAAGTAAGTTTATGTTAGTTGGATTTCTAAGAGTAAATGTTATTTCAAAACAATAGTTATTCATGGGTGTAGATAAGTGAAATGGACAAATTCCGATGCCAAGCATCAAAGCTGTTATATAAAATTTTCATCAAGTCAACCTATATTTCAAAAAGATAGGAGAAGACAGTCAACTCCAACAAGTCCAGGATATAGCTAATAAAAGTGTCAGGAAAAGACCTTCCTCAATGATGTATGTTAAAAGGTCAAGGAGGTCATGTTGAACGTATTATTAGAGACGTCGCGAACATAAAATTTTCCATTCGCGAACGGCGAACGCGAATTTCTGCAAATGTTCGCGAACGAGCGAACCGCCATAGACTTCAATAGGCAGGCAAATTTTAAAACCCACAGGGACTCTTTCTAGCCACAGTAGTGATGGAAAAGTTGTTTCAAGGGGACTAACACCTGGACTGTGGCATGCCGGAGGGGGATCCATGGCAAAACTCCCATGGAAAATTACATAGTTGACGCAGAGTTCGATTTTAATCCATAAAGGGCATAAATCACCTAACAATCCAATTTTTTTTTGAACGTGGTTTAAAACATCCAGTGTGTGTATACGATCAGGTATGATGTTGTATCGATCAGGTAGTGTAAGGGTTACGCCCGCTTCACAGACATTGACAGACCAAACTCCCCTTTTAATGCACCGCAAACAACCGCAAACAGTCCATTTGCCCAACCGCAAACTCACCATTTGTACAAGGTTGGATACCAAGCTAGCCATGTCCCGTTGATGTCATTGAAAGTTTCTTCCTCCACCCAGCCACGTACAACACCAAGGGTCACGGAAAGGTGAATTGAATTGATTTTTCGAACGGGGAGATGGTTAAAAAAACGCTGGCTCCCTCCCCTTTGTTTGAATTTACGCCACGGTCACTGCGTCTGCCCCGTGCAATTTACTGTCCCACCCGATATGAGTGGTATTTTCTGTAGTTCTCTCTTCTCATCAGTTTAATCCCTGTTACGTCCCCAATCTGGGGTCCATTTATTAAATAGATTTTTCGAACGGGGAGATGGTTAAAAAAAAGCTGGCTCCCTCCCCTTTGTTTGAATTTACGCCACGGTCACTGCGTCTGCCCCGTGCAATTTACTGTCCCACCCGATATGAGTGGTATTTTCTGTAGTTCTCTCTTCTCATCAGTTTAATCCCTGTTACGTCCCCAATCTGGGGTCCATTTATTAAATTGATTTTTCGAACGGGGAGATGGTTAAAAAAAAGCTGGCTCCCTCCCCTTTGTTTGAATTTACGCCACGGTCACTGCGTCTGCGCCGTGCAATTTACTGTCCCACCCGAACACAGAAAAATATTAAATATAATTTTTTTTTATCTGCATGGTATTTGTGAGTGAGTGACACCCTGTAACGATATAAGTGGAGGCCTAGCCACTAGCCAGTGGCCACAATACAGTCTGTGTGGGCCTGACACACACTGGCTTGCAAATGTGATTAAATCGCAGAAAAATATTTAATAGATTTTTTTTTATCTGAAAGGTATTTGAGTGAGTGACACCCTGTAACGGTATAAGTGGAGGCCTAGCTAGTGGCCACAATACAGTCTGTGTGGGCCTGACACACACGGGCTTGCAAAAGTGATTAGATCACAGAAAAATATTAAATAGATTTTTTTTTTTTATCTGCGAGGTATTTGTGAGTGAGTGACACCCTGTAACGGTATAAGTGGAGGCCTAGCCACTAGCCAGTGGCCACAATACAGTCTGTGTGGGTCTGACACACACTGGCTTGCAAAAGTGATTAGATCACAGAAAAATATTAAATAGATTTTTTTTTATCTGCGAGGTATTTGTGAGTGAGTGACACCCTGTAACGGTATAAGTGGAGGCCTAGCCACTAGCCAGTGGCCACAATACAGTCTGTGTGGGCCTGACACACACCGGCTTGCAAATGTGATTAAATCGCAGAAAAATATTAAATAGATTTTTTTTTATCTGAAAGGTATTTGAGTGAGTGACACCCTGTAACGGTATAAGTGGAGGCCTAGCTAGTGGCCACAATACAGTCTGTGTGGGCCTGACACACACGGGCTTGCAAAAGTGATTAGATCACAGAAAAATATTAAATAGATTTTTTTTTTTTATCTGCGAGGTATTTGTGAGTGAGTGACACCCTGTAACGGTATAAGTGGAGGCCTAGCCACTAGCCAGTGGCCACAATACAGTCTGTGTGGGTCTGACACACACTGGCTTGCAAAAGTGATTAGATCACAGAAAAATATTAAATAGATTTTTTTTTATCTGCGAGGTATTTGTGAGTGAGTGACACCCTGTAACGGTATAAGTGGAGGCCTAGCCACTAGCCAGTGGCCACAATACAGTCTGTGTGGGCCTGACACACACCGGCTTGCAAATGTGATTAAATCGCAGAAAAATATTAAATAGATTTTTTTTTATCTGAAAGGTATTTGAGTGAGTGACACCCTGTAACGGTATAAGTGGAGGCCTAGCTAGTGGCCACAATACAGTCTGTGTGGGCCTGACACACACGGGCTTGCAAAAGTGATTAGATCACAGAAAAATATTAAATAGATTTTTTTTTTTTATCTGCGAGGTATTTGTGAGTGAGTGACACCCTGTAACGGTATAAGTAGAGGCCTAGCCACTAGCCAGTGGCCACAATACAGTCTGTGTGGGCCTGACACACACAGGCTTGCAACTGTAATTATATCACAGAAAAATATTAAATAGAATTTGTATTTATCTGCGAGGTATTTGTGAGTGAGTGACACCCTGTAATGGTATAAGTGGAGGCCTAGCCAGTGGCCACAATACAGTCTGTGTGGGCCTGACACACACTGGCTTGCAACTGTGATTAGATCACAGAAAAAGATTAAATAGAATTTTTTTTTATCTGCGAGGTATTTTCTGTCACACCCTGTATGAATGGTGTGCACACAGTACTGTCTGTGACTGAGCCTGCAGCCTCTCACACATGGGCAGGCAACTGCAAAATATATATATATATATATATAAAATAAAAAAGAGCAGACTGATGTACCAGCCCTGAAAATGGCTTTTTGGGGTGCTGTCAGGACGCTGTCCTTACAGCAGATGAGTCTGCGGACACAGAACACTGCCCTAGCTAACGCTTTCCCAATTGAATCAGCAGCAGCAGCACTGTCCCTCCTCTCACTGAGAATGCAGATTCCGAATGAATCTAAAATGGATGCTGTCCAGGAGGTGGGAGGGTCTGGGAGGGAGGCACCTTCGCCGCGGCGAACTCGAACAAGCTATGTTCGCCGGGAACTATTCGGGCCATCACTACGTATTATTAGATATTTAGTTTTAATGCTTAAAAGTTGTGATGTTCATCTGCAGTACCGCAGTGCCATCTGGAGGCAGATGGACAATATTATATTATTTCATTATTTGTTCTATACCCTATTAGGAGTTAATATGACATCATGGTGTTATTAGCAAGGGAGATCCATATAGATCCAGGGATCCATATTAAGCCATAGATCCATCCATCCATTCATTCAATCTAAAAGAAAACTTTACCAGAAGAAACTTGGATTATTTTTTTGGATTACTAGGAAAGTTCTTCAGAACTGGTCCCATCTGAACTCTGTCTACCTTTGACCCGGTAACGTATATTTTGTTTACTAGCCAAGAGTTCCCATACTGTGGGAATATATAGTGTTAGGCGCTTCCATAATGCTGATTATTCTCTTAGCAAAGATGCATATTGTTAATGGCAGATCTGACATTATTTGAAAAGAGGACTAAACCCTTGGAAAGTTATTTTTCCATAGTCTGATTGCCGAGCTGAATATTTTATCATATTAATATCATATATTTTTGATTGGTCATAGGAAAACAGAGTCAAGGGATAACAGTTATTTTCCTGTATATCCGTGTTTTATTGCTATAGCCTGTTTGATAAACAGAAGATCCTAAGTTTCTCTTGGTATATGAGTCTGTTTGTTAAAAGTATGACACTGGTTGTCATAAATCACTAAATCATACTGTCCTGATCAGATAGGGGTGTGTTAACACCACCGTGTGGTACATTTTGGGTGTTATTTTGTAACTTCATCATTTGTTTTGCAATTGTATCTATTTTATATTCTTTGTTTTTATAATAAACGATTATATATTTTTGTATATACAATTGTCCCTTTGTTTCACTGCTTGCACAAATCAAATTAAGATACCCGATAAAAAGAACTTAAAAGCGATTATGTCCGCCTGAATGATAATATCATTTTATTTTTATTTTTTTATCCTCTCTTTTATATGAAGATTCTTTTTATATAGAAGATATATGACATAAATGGAGGTCCCACCGAGATCGAGTAATTCTTTAATTGATTGTGCAAAAAGTGAAAGGTTCCACATTTTTTTCTTGGCTAGCCAGTGTGGTGTTACATCTGTGTATTGATTATTGATCAGAAAGATGGGTGTTACAGGCAGTGACCTGGGTAGTGACTATGCTACAGCAGGTAGTCCACCCAGCCCAACGCAGCTGATCCATAATGTTGTTGAATATACGGATAATCACGGAATAAAATTGATAAAAAGATATAAATGAATGGATTAATGAGCTACAGGAAAAAGCCAAGGAAGAACGTGGGGAGATATGGCAGTTAGGTGGCATGGTTGAAAGATACCTGACATATATTTATGTGTTACAAGATAAAAACAAAAAGGACCAACACCTTTTATGCACATTGCCACCTGTTTTGTATGCATTACTGGCGGTCAGTACTCTTTCACAAAAGAGACGCGAGTCTGTGCAGGGAATGGAGATCTATATAGCCCAGCTAGAAGCAGATCTCAGAGTCGCACAGGCCGAGATTAAGGACTTAAAATACAACCTTGATCACAGCCATGATGCATATCAAAGGGCAAAAAGTGACTTAGAGGAGTTACATCTCCGGCATTCCAAAATTCAGCAAACAGGCAAATCAAGCTATACTATAATTTATATTGATCAAGATCCGTCTGATACTGAGGGATTTCCAAACCCCCCAAACCTTATGCCCCAACATCTAGACATGTCATCACATGCTCTTAAAGCAGACTCCATTCCAGACCACAAGCCACCCAGAAGTGATGGCATGATTACACAGGAGGCATTAACCCAATTAAGTCGGGCATTCCAAACTGTAACCACCTTACTAGGTGCCAGCAACACAGAAGCCCCTAGAAGTGTCTCTCCACACATTCCCCTGGAGAGAGATGTAAGGGTTAAATCCCCTGCGCCATATGTGTCTTATGGAAGTGATCAAAGTGCATGTGATTCTGACAGTGATACGGGAAAGCGTGTGTCTTATTCCCTACCACGCAGGCATGAGTTTGCCCATAAGAAAGATCAGGGTCCCAGGCGACCAACGTATGCTTAAGTGGTCTCTAGGAGGAAAAATCCTCAGTATTCAGAAAAGGATCAGAGTTCCTCAAGCATCATTACGTTTCTGAATGCCACTGTGCCCAAGTTCTCTAAGAAAGGTTCTCCTCAAATAGCAAACCACTTAGAACTGTATGAGTCCACTATGGATTCTTTAAAGTTGTACTCAGATGTTGACAGGATCAGTTTCCTACCATGGGCATTTGATGATAGGTACGGTCATTATTTTATTTCCTTTAGGGATAGAGGAATTCAAAATTGGCAGGATGTTTTGCATGAAATTAAACTAGAATTCGGACCTTACCGAACCATTACTGCTGCAAAACATGAGATATATAAGCTTACATGAAGGCCCATTCAGAGTCCCCGTGAATTCCTCTCTGTCCTTAAAAATACCTATGGGTTAGCATATAGGTCCCCAAATTGGGAATCTGAAGAGTTTAAACAGCTGTTCTATGATGCAATGCCAACCCAAATCAAACTTAGCCTAGCTAGAGATCTGGATATTGAAGCTCCCTTGGATAGGTTGGTGACGGCTGCCACCACACTGTATAATATCAGTGAGTGCCATGCTACAGGTGAGAGGAGGTTTAAAAAGTCCCCAGAGCAAAATGTAGCTGAAGCTAAGGTAAACCCTAGCTTGGGATTTGAAACGCAGCCACGTAAATACCCTCAGAGAGGTCACGCTCTCAGAAAACAGGAAAAGAACACTCACCCTTACTTCCTATGTGATTTATTTCAGGGCAAAGGCCGATATTTCGTGGACTCTTATCTTCAAGATGAGCATATCGGGCCGATCAGGGGTTTAACCACCTCCGGACCGCTGTACGCACAGACGCGTCCTGGAGGTGGTTGATTGATTCCGAGTGGACGCGCCGGCGCGTCCTCTCGCGAGACGCGAGATTTCCTGTGAACGCGCGCACACAGGCGCGCACGCTCACAGGAACGGAAGGTAAGAGAGTGGATCTCCAGCCTGCCAGCGGCGATCGTTCGCTGGCAGGCTGGAGATGTGATTTTTTTAACCCCTAACAGGTATATTAGACGCTGTTTTGATAACAGCGTCTAATATACCTGCTACCTGGTCCTCTGGTGGTCCCCTTTGTTTGGATCGACCACCAGAGGACACAGGTAGCTCAGTAATATGTTGCACCAAGCACCACACTACACTACACCCCCCCCCCCCCGTCACTTATTAACCCCTTATTCACCCTTGATCACCCCTGATCACCCCATATAGACTCCCTGATTACCCCCCTGTCATTGATTACCCCCCTGTCATTGATCAACCCCCTGTAAAGCTCCATTCAGACGTCCGCATGATTTTTACGGATCCACTGATAGATGGATCGGATCCGCAAAACGCACACGGACGTCTGAATGGAGCCTTACAGGGGCATGATCAATGACTGTGGTGATCACCCCATATAGACTCCCTGATCACCCCCCTGTCATTGATTACCCCCCTGTCATTGATCACACCCCTGTAAAGCTCCATTCAGACGTCCGCATGATTTTTACGGATCCACTGATAGATGGATCGGATCCGCAAAACGCACACGGACGTCTGAATGGAGCCTTACAGGGGCATGATCAATGACTGTGGTGATCACCCCATATAGACTCCCTGATCACCACCCTGTCATTGATTACCCCCCTGTCATTGATCACACCCCTGTAAAGCTCCATTCAGACGTCCGCATGATTTTTACGGATCCACTGATAGATGGATCGGATCCGCAAAACGCACACGGACGTCTGAATGGAGCCTTACAGGGGCGTGATCAATGACTGTGGTGATCACCCCATATAGACTCCCTGATCACCCCCCTGTCATTGATCACCCCCCTGTCATTGATCACCCCCCTGTCATTGATCACCCCTCTGTAAGGCTCCATTCAGACATTTTTTTGGCCCAAGTTAGCGGAAATTATTATTTTTTTCTTACAAAGTCTCATATTCCACTAACTTGTGTCAAAAAATTAAATCTCACATGAACTCACCATACCCCTCACGGAATCCAAATGCGTAAAAATTTTTAGACATTTATATTCCAGACTTCTTCTCACACTTTAGGGCCCCTAGAATGCCAGGGCAGTATAAATACCCACATGTGACCCCATTTCGGAAAGAAGACACCCCCAGGTATTCCGTGAGGGGCATATTGAGTCCATGAAAGATTGAAATTTTTGTCCCAAGTTAGCGGAAAGGGAGAATTTGTGAGAAAAAAATAAATAAAATCAATTTCCGCTAACTTGTGGCAAAAAAAATAAAAATTTCTATGAACTCGCCATGCCCCTCATTGAATACCTTGGGGTGTCTTCTTTCCAAAATGGGGTCACATGTGGGGTATTTATACTGCCCTGGCATTCTAGGGGCCCTAAAGCGTGAGAAGAAGTCTGGGATCCAAATGTCTAAAAATGCCCTCATAAAAGGAATGTGGGCCCCTTTGCGCATTTAGGCTGCAAAAAAGTGTCACACATGTGGTATCGCCGTACTCAGGAGAAGTTGGGGAATGTGTTTTGGGGTGTCATTTTACATATACCCATGCTGGGTGAGAGAAATATCTTGGCAAAAGACAACTTTTCCCATTTTTTTTTATACAAAGTTGGCATTTGACCAAGATATTTATCTCACCCAGCATGGGTATATGTAAAATGACACCCCAAAACACATTCCCCAACTTCTCCCGAGTACGGCGATACCACATGTGTGGCACTTTTTTGCAGCCTAGGTGGGCAAAGGGGCCCACATTCCAAAGAGCACCTTTCGGATTTCACAGGTCATTTACCTACTTACCACACATTAGGGCCCCTGGAAAATGCCAGGGCAGTATAACTACCCCACAAGTGACCCCATTTTGGAAAGAAGACACCCCAAGGTATTCCGTGAGGGGCATGGCGAGTTCCTAGAATTTTTTATTTTTTGTCACAAGTTAGTGGAAAATGATGATTTATTTTTTTTATTTTTTTTTCCTTACAAAGTCTCATATTCCACTAACTTGTGACAAAAAATAAAAACTTCCATGAACTCACTATGCCCATCAGCGAATATCTTGGGGTGTCTTCTTTCCAAAATGGGGTCACTTGTGGGGTAGTTATACTGCCCTGGAATTCTAGGGGCCCAAATGTGTGGTAAGGAGTTTGAAATCAAATTCTGTAAAAAATGACCTGTGAAATCCGAAAGGTGCTCTTTGGAATGTGGGCCCCTTTGCCCACCTAGGCTGCAAAAAAGTGTCACACATCTGGTATCTCCGTATTCAGGAGAAGTTGGGGAATGTGTTTTGGGGTGTCATTTTACATATACCCATGCTGGGTGAGAGAAATATCTTGGCAAAAGACAACTTTTCCCATTTTTTTATACAAAGTTGGCATTTGGCCAAGATATTTCTCCAACCCAGCATGGGTATATGTAAAATGACACCCCAAAACACTTTCCCCAACTTCTTCTGAATACGGAGATACCAGATGTGTGGCACTTTTTTGCAGCCTAGGTGGGCAAAGGGGCCCATATTCCAAAGAGCACCTTTCGGATTTCACTGGTCATTTTTTACAGAATTTGATTTCAAACTCCTTACCACACATTTGGGCCCCTAGAATGCCAGGGCAGTATAACTACCCCACAAGTGACCCCATTTTGGAAAGAAGACACCCCAAGGTATTCCGTGAGGGGCATGGCGAGTTCCTAGAATTTTTTATTTTTTGTCACAAGTTAGTGGAAAATGATGATTTTTTTTTTTCTTACAAAGTCTCATATTCCACTAACTTGTGGCAAAAAATAAAAACTTCCATGAACTCACTATGCCCATCAGCGAATACCTTGGGGTGTCTTCTTTCCAAAATGGGGTCACTTGTGGGGTAGTTATACTGCCCTGGCATTCTAGGGGTCCAAATGTGTGGTAAGGAGTTTGAAATCAAATTCTGTAAAAAATGACCAGTGAAATCCGAAAGGTGCTCTTTGGAATATGGGCCCCTTTGCCCACCTAGGCTGCAAAAAAGTGTCACACATCTGGTATCTCCGTACTCAGGAGAAGTTGGGGAATGTGTTTTGGGGTGTCATTTTACATATACCCATGCTGGGTGAGAGAAATATCTTGGCAAAAGACAACTTTTCCCATTTTGTTATACAAAGTTGGCATTTGACCAAGATATTTATCTCACCCAGCATGGGTATATGTAAAAAGACACCCCAAAACACATTTCTCAACTTCTCCTGAATACAGAGATACCACATGTGTGACACTTTTTTGCAGCCTAGGTGGGCAAAGGGGCCCATATTCCAAAGAGCACCTTTCGGATTTCACTGGTCATTTTTTACAGAATTTGATTTCAAACTCCTTACCACACATTTGGGCCCCTAGAATGCCAGGGCAGTATAACTACCCCACAATTGACCCCATTTTGGAAAGAAGAGACCCCAAGGTATTTCGTGATGGGCATAGTGAGTTCATAGAACTTTTTATTTTTTGTCACAAGTTAGTGGAATATGAGACTTTGTAAGAAAAAAAAAAAAATCATCATTTTCCGCTAACTTGTGACAAAAAATAAAAAGTTCTATGAACTCACTATGCCCATCAGCGAATACCTTAGGGTGTCTACTTTCCGAAATGGGGTCACTTGTGGGGTGTTTGTACTGTCTGGGCATTTTAGAACCTCAGGAAACATGACAGGTGCTCAGAAAGTCAGAACTGCTTCAAAAAGCGGAAATTCACATTTTTGTACCATAGTTTGTAAACGCTATAACTTTTACCCAAACCATTTTTTTTTTTTACCCAAACATTTTTTTTTTATCAAAGACATGTAGAACAATAAATTTAGAGCAAAATTTATATATGGATCTCGGTTTTTTTTGCAAAATTTTACAACTGAAAGTGAAAAATGTCATTTTTTTGCAAAAAAAATCGTTAATTTCGATTAATAACAAAAAAAGTAAAAATGTCAGCAGCAATGAAATACCACCAAATGAAAGCTCTATTAGTGAGAAGAAAAGGAGGTAAAATTCATTTGGGTGGTAAGTTGCATGACCGAGCAATAAACGGTGAAAGTAGTGTAGGTCAGAAGTGTAAAAAGTGGCCTGGTCTTTCAGGGTGTTTAAGCACTGGGGGCTGAGGTGGTTAAAGGGAACCTGTCACCGGGATTTTGTGTATAGAGCTGAGGACATGGACTGCTAGATGGCCGCTAGCACATCCGCAATATCCAGTCCCCATAGCTCTGTGTGCTTTTATTGTGTCAAAAAAACGATTTTATACATATGCAAATTAACCTGAGATGAGTCCTGTACGTGAGATGAGTCAGGGACAGGATTCATCTCAGGTTAATTTGCATATATATCAAATCGGTTTTTTGACACAATAAAAGCACACAGAGCTATGGGGACTGGATATTGCGGATGTGCTAGCGGCCATCTAGCAGTCCATGTCCTCAGCTCTATACACAAAATCCCGGTGACAGGTTCCCTTTAATTGATACAGGATCACAGGCAACTATCTCATCACATAGTTATTTCCAACAGGTTCTGGATTTAACAGCAAAGAGACCGAGATTGAAATCGTTCGATGGCTCTCTGATAAGTGTAGGTGGAGACACTTTGCAGGTAAAAGGTACATCATGGTTAACATTCAAAATTGGTAAGAAGAAAATTAAACACCCCACACTGATTGTGGACCTTCCATATGATCGGCTGATCATAGGAATTGACCTTCTGAAAAGGTTGAGTTCTATAATAGACTTCATTAATGAAGCAGTTTGGACTCAGGTAAAGGCACCCATTGCCTATGATTATTCTTGCAATACACAAACCCAACGTAGTTGTCATGTGATTGAAGAAAGGCCTAACTCTGTTGAAGTTCATTTTAGGAACAGTCAAACGCCGGATGCCACGATCCTGAAAAATGGTAAGCCCGAGGAAGCTGTCAACGGTGCCGCTCATATCATTACCACCCAGAAGGACAGAACCGAGAAGATAACCCTGGATGAGGCTGTATTGACTATTTCCCTTGAAGGGGGAAGTCACGAAGTCATGGACCTGGCCAAGTATACTCAATCCATGGTACGGATTGAAAAGGTCAATGACAATTTATTGATTCCCATACAGGTGAACAATATAGCCCGGGTGAAATATGCCAAGTAAGATCTGAAACCCGAAGCCAGCTACATAAGCTTAGGACTCTTAAAACAGGTCACCAATCCTAAAATGATAAAAAAAAAATCCTCTCCACAGGAACAATGGGTTCACGATCTGGATGGAGATTCCCAGAGTCATAATGTGGTTGCAAAATGTCTTTTGTCTATCTCCATAGGAAGTAAGACTACAGAACACGTTTTCATCGTGTTGAATGAACCACGGCATCAGATGTATATGGGTAATGACCTTCTGCACCGATTTGCCATGCAGATTGATCTGGTAAATAATACCATCTGGTCCAGATTACCGGGAGACCCAGAGGGCTTTACAATATTTCAGGAGCTTTATTCAAGGTGAAAAGATCATTGTGGAAACTGCACACCAACCGCTGCAATATTTGCAAAGTGACGGGATCAAGGATGGAAATCTGTCAAACAGCAGGATAACCGCCTGGACGATGTCCTTAATGGGATGGCCATTGGAGAACTGGTATAAACAAAATAATAAGAACCCAGTTGCTCAAGGATTAGCTGAACTGCATGATTGTTCCAATGCGGAACAGGGAGGTAAGTCACCAGAAAATGATTTCTTGGCGGAACAATCATCATCCCCATATAAATCTTATGAAGAGAAGTACTGCAAATCATTACCATATGTATATGTGGACAGCTGTTCTTTCCATACGGATGTAGGAAATGAGTGTACACTGGTTGCAGGTGTCGGAATTGCATGGAATAATATATTCCCGGACATATCTGTCGGATACAAAATTGGCCCCAAAAGTAGCCAAGTCGCAGAACTCACTGCTGTGTACAAAGCCGTACAAATGGCTATCGAATATGATATTAAAGAGTTTTCCATAATCACAGATTCTGATTATATTCATAATAGCTTTGTGGAGTATTTCCCCGGATGGAATAGATCCAACATGATGAGAAGCAATAACAAGCCAGTCAAGCATGGTAAGATGTTTTGTAAAATCGATGAAATGGTTATTACCCACAATCTTACAATTTACTGGAAGAAGGTAAAGGGTCATTCAAAGTATCCAGTAATGGATAAGGAAGGAAATGATCTAGCAGACTCCCTCGCTAAACAAGCAGCCATCAATGGAGAAGTTTTGGAATTGGATTATCTCATGGGAACTATCCAAGTGGATGCAACAACAAGAAGTCAGGCCCAAAAGGGAACTGAAGCTAATGTGTTGCAATGGAGTCAAGATTCCCCTAGTGAGGATCTCATCGCGAGCCAAAAGGGGGATCCGATTGGTACTTTTTATAAACACATCGAAGATCCACAGAATTGTCCGATAAATACGGAAGATTGCGATGGCAAAGAGGAGTTACGGATTTTGATGAAGGGTAAGTCCCAATTTTCGTTACAGGATGGATTGTTGATTAGGACCTCGAAGAATGGTATCACACAATGGGTAGTACCCGCAACATACCGAGGTTTGATGCTACAACACGCCGATGATGCCCCGACAGCTGGTCACCGAGGTGAGAAGTTGACGTAAGAGTTGTTACGGGACTACACTTATTGGCCACATATGTTGCAAGATGTTCGCACGTATTGTCAAGGATGTCTAATGTGCCCTCAATTCCAGCCACAGACACCCACTCATCGAGCGCCGCTGATGAAAAGAGGGATGTCCATGCCATGGTCAGACATCCAAATTGACTTCATCGGACCAGTAACAACCTCATCAAAAGGCAACAGATATATGTTAACCGTGACTTGCTTGTTCACAAAATGGGTGGAATGTTTGCCTTGTAAAACATGCAGTTCAAGCGTATGTGCATCTCTTCTTATTAACTACATATTTTCCAGGTTTTGTCTTTCCCAACGCATCGAGTCCGATCGTGGAAGTCATTTCACTAGTGAGGTGATGACAAAGATGTGGGAGATACTGGGGGTAAAAAGGAAGCTGCATATAGCTTATCGGCCAGCCTCTAGTGGTGGAGTGGAATGCTACAACCAATCCATTGTGAACATTCTAAAAAAGTTTGTCAATGAATCCGGTAAGGACTGGGATGTCAAATTGCCAAACATGTGTACTAACCATCCTCATGTGTGTTTCCTCCGTAACTAAACATCTCTTAACTTACCTTTAAAACTGAGAACTTGCTTTGTTCAAGAAAATAACCTATGCCAATCAAAGATATATGATAGCATTAACCCTTTTCTTGCAGGATAAAAAGTGAAAGATGTATGTACTCATATGTGTCATACAATTTTATAGGTACAAGATGCCAACTAAGATGATTGCCATCGTTTATGTCATCCTAATCTTGGGGAAGGAGTTCCACGCCGATTGCTGTGCCAGGTCCTTACTTCCAGGATCATGCTGCAGGACACCGCAGGATTCATACTGACGAACAAGAGGATTCTATCCCAAAAGATCTACATCAGCCTGGATCCACACATTTTCGTTGAAAGACAATTCAACGTGTCTGAGATCATGTCGCCGGAAATCCAAGCCTGGTACGAGACGCACATCGGATATTCCCAAGAACGGATTACGCAAATCCTGGAGCAAGCGAGAAAGACCTTGACCAGACAGCAGTTTTCTACAAACCAAAGACAAAAGCGATTCATTTCTGCAATCGTAGCCGCTTGTAACGGTCATGTCCACACACACACAGGGGGAAGGATAGTGATCACTGCGCTCCACCCTCACCCCTGGCCCTGCCTACTTGCCTCACGAGTCCTGATGACAGGGGACAACTGGACAGCAGTCCCTAACTTAGGATATGTGCAGGGAAGACAGACAAGACAAAATACGGAACATGAACGGATCGGGTCAGAACCAAGAGAGCTACGCAGTACAACGGATTAAGCAAAGAATGGTCAGGAGAAGCCGGGGTCAAATACCAGGAGAGTAGCGAAGTACAAGAGGAGTCCTAAGAGAGTAGTCAGGTGGGAGCCGAGGTCACAATACCAGGATGGATGCGCAGTACAGGAGGAGCAGGCAGAGGATCGTCAGGGAACAGGATCAGGTAAGTATTCAGTAGTCCAACAAATAGCCAGGAACCTAGAAATTAACAGGCAACCTGTGGCCAGCAGGCTGCCTGTATTTATAGTGGGGAGTGAGGGTCATGTGACGTGGCCACCGTCTCCTATCGGCCTTGAGTTTTTGAGAACTTTGAGCCTTTTCTAGGTTCGATTGAACCCGGGCCCAAACTGTGCACAGTTCGGAGGAGAGTTTATCCGCTTCAGGGTTAGAGGAGGAGACAGATGACCCAGAATGAAAACGGGGATGAAAACCATGGTTAAAAAAGAAAGGGGAGACCCCAGCAGAAGAATTGACACGGTTATTCAAAGCAAATTCAGCCAACGGAAGGAATTTGACCCATAATTGCTGGTCATCAGCAACATACAACCTCAAGAATTGTTCCACAGACTGATTAAGGCATTCAGTCTGCCCATTACTCTCAGGATGGTACGCGGAAGAAAAAGACAATGAAATTTTACATCTTTGACAGAAGGCCCTCCAGAATTTGGACACAAACTGCACACCCCTGTCAGAAACAATTTTTCCGGAATGCCATGTAAACGAACAATCTCTCTCACAAAAATAGACGCCAGGATTTTAGCATTCGGAAGTTTAGACAGGAATGAAATGAACCATCTTGCTAAACCTATCGACCACTACCCAAACCACAGTCTTACCCTCCGCCAGCGGTAGGTCAGTTATAAAGTCCATCGAGATATGGGACCAGGGTCTACTGGGAATGGGTAGGGGTCGTAGGTTACCAGCAGGGCGAGTCCTAGGTGTCTTAGACCTGGCACAAACCTCACAGGCTGACACGTAGGACTTGACATCCCTGGTCAGAGTGGGCCACCAATAGGATCTAGAAACCAGATCCTTAGTGCCCTCAACACCCGGATGTCCACAAAAGGCAGAATCGTCACCCAACAGCTGGAGACGAAATTGTACGGGAACAAACAACTTATCTGTTGGGGTGGATGCCGGTGCCAGATGTTGTTCAGCCTTAATGCGAGCCGAGATATCCTGGGTTAGAGCTGCTATGAAGATTTTTGCTGGTAAGATGGATTCAGGCGGCGTCTCAGTGGGTTGAAAGGCATGGAAGCTCCGGGATAATGCGTCTGCTTTCACATTTTTACTTCCCGGCCTGAACATAATGGAGAAATCAAAACGGGTAAAAAACAGAGCCCATCGGGCTTGTCGGGGATTCAAACATGTCGGGAGAAACATTAGGTTTTTATGATCAGTGACAACAGTTACTCGATGCCTTGCCCCCTCCAAAAAATGCCTCCACTCCTCAAATGCCCATTTAATAGCCAGCAGCTCCCTATTCCCAATGTCGTAGTTTCTCTCCGTGGGAGAGAATTTCATGGAGAAGAAGGCACACGGTCTCAGGTTAGTGAGGCTAGCAGGACCCTGTGAAAGAACTGCTCCTGCGCCGTCCTCGGACGCATCTACCTCCACAATAAAGGGTCTCTCCTGATCAGGCTGGATCAGAATGGGAGCGCTACTAAATGCCTTTTTTAATGTTTCAAATGAAGAAATGGCCTTGGTAGACCAATTCTCCAAATCCGCCCCTTTCTTAGTAGGGTCGGTCAATGGCTTAGCAATTACAGAAAAATTCATGATAAATTTACGATAGTAATTAGCGAAACCCAAAAACCGTTGTAAAGCCTTTAAGGATGAAGGCCTTACCCATTCCTTAATTGCTAAAACCTTACCAGGATCCATCTTAAAGGCGTGAGGAGTCAAAACATGCCCTAGAAACAGTATCTCCTGTACACCAAAGACACATTTCTCTTGCTTAGCGGATAGCTGGTTCTCCCTCAACACCTCTAATACTTGTTTGACATGACACACATGAGATTTGAAATCAGGAGAGAATATCAAAATTAGAGGTGGGACGAATCCAATTTTTTTCGAATCCGAATCCGAAAAGGTTCTCGAATATATCGAATCTTTCGAATCTGAAATCCTACGAATCCTGTACATAATTGTGTGAACGCACGGTGTAAGAAACAAAGTCAGACCGCGTCAGTTTGTCTGAACCTCCACCTCCCAGTCACGGTCGCACCCTATATGACCGCGATGACCCCTGCTCTTATCACTACAGAACATACAGGGTAATACAGCCACATACCTCTTACATCCAGTGACGTCTCTTGTAGATGTTCTCTTTCCTCATCTTCTCCTTTTAGACCTTCAGACCAGACCACCAGTTTTCAGCCATTTTTCGTCTCTGCAGCTTGACAAAAAAAAAAAATCTTGGTTTACTACTTTTCCATCATCCTCCCATCTTCTGGACAAATCATCCTAACACCCCCAATACTGTTCCGCTGTGCTCCCCAATACTATACTGCAGAAACAGATAATACCCCTGATAATACTAGTACCACACAGAGACCCCCATATAAAATACCCCTTCTTTGTGGCCTCAGTAGATGCCCCCATAGTGCCCCCCAATAATGTGCCAATAAGAAGTGGCCCCACAGTGCCACCCAATAATGTGCCAGTAAGTGTCCCCATAGATGCCCCCCTAATCATGTGCCAGTATCAAGTGCGGAGTGCCTCTCTCCTCCCCCCCATGTGCCGGTATCATAGTGCCTCTCTCCTCCCCCCCCATGTGCCCGTATCATAGTGCCACCTCCCCCCATAATGTGCCCATATCATAGTGCCACCTCCCCCCATAATGTGCCCGTATCATAGTGCCACCTCCCCCCATAATGTGCCCGTATCATAGTGCCATCTCCCCCCATAATGTGCCCGTATCATAGTGCCATCTCCCCCCATAATGTGCTCATATCATAGTGCCATCTCCCCCCATAATGTGCCCGTATCATAGTGCCTCCCTCCAATGTGCCAGTAGTATCATAGTGCCTCTCACCTCTCCCCCTGGCATTCACAGATCCCCCCACCCCATAACAGTGCCATCCACAGACCCCCCCCACCCCATAACAGTGCCATCCACAGACCCCCCCCCCCCCACCCCATAACAGTGCCATCCACAGACCCCCCCCATCCTATAACAGTGCCATCCACAGACCCCCACCCCACCCCATAACAGTGCCATCCACAGACCCCCCCATCCTATAACAGTGCCATCCACAGACCCCCCACCCCATAACAGTGCCATCCACAGACCCACCCATCCTATAACAGTGCCATCCACAGACCCCCCCACCCCATAACAGTGCCATCCACAGACCCCCCCCCACCCCATAACAGTGCCATCCACAGACCCCCCCACCCCATAACAGTGCCATCCACAGACCCCCCATCCTATAACAGTGCCATCCACAGACCCCCCCACCCCATAACAGTGCCATCCACAGACCCCCCCCACCCTATAACAGTGCCATCCACAGACCCCCCCCACCCTATAACAGTGCCATCCACAGAGCCACCCCCCACCCCTTAACAGTGTCATCCACAGACCCCCCCACCCCATAACAGTGCCATCCACAGACCCCCCCCCCCACCCTATAACAGTGCCATCCACAGACCCCCCCCACCCTATAACAGTGCCATCCACAGAGCCACCCCCCACCCCTTAACAGTGTCATCCACAGACCCCCCCCCATTGCCGCTCCAGTAGTTATAAAATGTGAAATTGTGATTAATAATCATGCTGCCCCCTCTGTCTGTAGTATTACATGATTCAATAAATCTTACTTACAGGGCTACTGCTATCGTAACAGGCCGGCCGGGCAGACGAGCGGCAGCGTCACTGACTGACGTGACCTGCTTGCGCCGCCTGCTTTATGAATGCAAACATTGGAATACCCAATTTACTAGCAAATTCTAAGTCAATAAAGCTGGCCGCTGAACCAGAATCAATAAAGGCCTTACCCGGCCACTTATTAACCCCCAGAGAAATTGTTATGGGTACCAAAAGCTTACCTTTAGAAAAATCAGGGTGTACCTGGTCATTAGGTTGTCTTGCCTTAGGAGACTTGTCAGAGAGGACCCTCTTAGGACACTTGTTGATCCAATGGCCAGGATCTCCACAGTAGAAGCACTCTTCGCGTCTGCGACGAAGATTACCCCGGGTCATGCCAACCTGCATGGGTTCCTCGGTGGAGACCTCAGTGTTGTCCCTGGAAAAGGCCTCTGGCTGGACCACCATCTGAGAACAGAACTGTCGTTCTTGTCGTCTCTCTCTAACTCGTCGGTCAAGTCGGACAACTATGGTCATCATCTCCTCTAAGGTCTCTGGAACTTGATAACTGATTAATAGATCTTTTAAAATATCAGACAGACCAGACCTAAACTGACTCTTCAGGGCTGGTTCATTCCATCCAGAGGGGACACACCACCGTCTGAATTGGGTGCAATACTCCTCCGCAGGGAGATGGCCCTGAACCAGTGCCCTAAGAGCCGTCTCGGCTACCAGGGCCCTGTCTGGTTCGTCATAGAGGGTACCCAGGGCCTGAAAAAAAACCTCCACGGAAGTCAGACAACTGGCCCCAGGAGGTAACGAGAATGCCCAGTCCTGGGGATCACCCTGTAGTAGAGAAATAATAATCCCCACGCGTTGGCTCTCGGGACCGGAGGACACGGGGCGCAAACGGAAGTAGAGTTTGCAACTCTCCTTAAAGGAGAGAAACCTCCTCCGGTCTCCAGAAAAGGGTTCTGGGAGCTTGATCTGGGGTTCAACATGTGGACTGGGGGGCCGAGGAGTGGAAGAACCTTGCCCTAACTCAAAAGAACGGAGTTTCCCTCCTAGCTCTTGCACCATCTGTGTCAAGTTAGAGACATGGTCAGTCAGGGTAATAAGAGGATTCATGATACAGTGGTTGTTGGGCCTGTTAATCTGTAACGGTCACGTCCACACACACACAGGGGGAAGGATAGTGACCACTGCGCTCCACCCTCACCCCTGGCCCTGCCTACTTGCCTCACGAGTCCTGATGACAGGGGACAACTGGACGGCAGTCCCTAACTTAGGATATGTGCAGGGAAGACAGACAAGACAAAATACGGAACATGAACGGACCGGGTCAGAACCAAGAGAGCTACGCAGTACAACGGATTAGGCAAAGAATGGTCAGGAGAAGCCGGGGTCAAATACCAGGAGAGTAGTGAAGTACAAGAGGAGTCCTAAGAGAGTAGTCAGGTGGGAGCCGAGGTCACAATACCAGGATGGATGCGCAGTACAGGAGGAGCAGGCAGAGGATCGTCAGGGAACAGGATCAGGTAAGTATTCAGTAGTTCAACAAATAGCCAGGAACCTAGAAATTAACAGGCAACCTGTGGCCAGCAGGCTGCCTGTATTTATAGTGGGGAGTGAGGGTCATGTGACGTGGCCAGCGTCACATGACTGACAGGCCAACCAGTCGAGCACCGAGTGATCAGCTCGGCGCTCAAGGCAGACTAGGAGCAGGGAGCCACCCAGCCAGCAAAGCCGCCCTGGGAATGAGGTCAAGCACAAATCCTCATTCCCAAAGCTAAGCAACAGGTCTGTGGGCAATGGGGGACCGAGTGCACCTTCGGAACCCCGTGACACCGCTATAATCTTTAGCGTAGTAGGCACTGTCATTGCCGCAGGTGTAACAGTTGCCAAGTCCATCTCTATCAAGACATTGGAACTCGAAGTTGGTTCATTGAAAAGGAACCTAATAAACATTCATGCGGAGATGGAGAATCAAAACAAACATTTATCGAACTTATTTACTGTTTTGCAGGATCCTGGGATGGTTGAATTTATTAACCATCCAAGTGGTGCGTTGGATAAGATTCTTCAAAAAGACTTTGGCCAAGTTATGGTACAAGCAAGGTTCACGCACCCAATCTTTAGAGGATTCCATATGAAAAGCCCTTTTAGACATTCCAAATACATTCACACGTTTTGGAATGAAGGGGGATTTGTTGTGCATTTTCATAGGTATACAATATTATCTAATGACATTATAATCAAAATGAATGCTCATCTCATTGCCTTTAAGAATAAAATCAGCCTGAACCAAAGTTCTATTATGTGGCTGAGGAAGCCAAGATGAGTTCATGGCAAGTTCAGTTTATATGAAAATAATTGTGAACATAAAACGGACATTGTATTTAAAAGTTATTACTAAAGATATGGGATTATCTGTAGGAAGTTGGCTTACTTCTTAAGACATGTCTGTCTGGGGGGAACAAGGTTATTTCACGGATAAGCAATGACGTGATAAGGATTCATATCCTTGAGGCACACCTGCTGTATGAGGTTCAATTTATATATTCATAATTATATTATATATATATATATATATATATATATCTCTGTATGGTATATTTAGTTTACAACATATGTTAATCAATAATTCATATAATGTGTTATCTATGTGTAACAATGTATCGATTTATATATATGTTATACCATGTATTTATCATTTAGAAGGTATTGTAGAAGGTACAGAAACATTGAAGTAAGTTTATGTTAATTGGATTTCTGAGAAGAGTAAATGTTATTTCAAAACAATAGTTATTCATGGATGTAGATAAGTGAAATGTACAAATTCTGATGCCAAGCATCAAAGTCGTTATATAAAATTTTCATCAAGTCAACCTATATTTCAAAAAGATAGGAGAAGACAGCCAACTCCAACAAGTCCAGGATATAGGTAATAAAAGTGTCAGGAAAAGACCTTCCTCAATTATGTATGTTAAAAGGTCAAGGAGGTCATGTTGAACGTATTATTAGAGATTTAGTTTTAATGCTTAAAAGTTGTGATGTTCATCTGCAGCACCGCAGTGCCATCTGGAGGACAATATTATATTATTTCATTATTTGTTCTATACCATATTAGGAGTTAATATGACATCATGGTGTTATTAGCATGCGAATACACCCACCTTACCTGATTGGGAATCCCTAATCTAAAGGGGATGATTCTTAGATAAGGGGGGGGGGAATAATTACTTGTGTGCAGAGCAGCAAGGGAGATCCATATAGATCCAGGGATCCATATTAAGCCATAGATCCATCCATCCATTCATTCAATCTAAAAGAAAACTTTACCAGAAGAAACTTGGATTATTTTTTTGGATTACTAGGAAAGTTCTTCAGAACTGGTTCCATCTGAACTCTGTCTACCTTTGACCCGGTAACGTATATTTTGTTTACTACTCGTGATATTAATAAGATATTTCTCTCGGTATATAGCCAAGAGTTCCCATACTGTGGGAATATATAGTGTTAGGCGCCTCCATAATGCTGATTATTCTCTTAGCAAAGATGCATATTGTTAATGGAAGATCTGACATTATTTGAAAAGAGGACTAAACCCTTGGAAAGTTATTTTTCCATAGTCTGATTGCCGAGCTGAATATTTTATCATATTAATATCATATATTTTTGATTGGTCATAGGAAAACAGAGTCAAGGGATAACAGTTATTTTCCTGTATATCCGTGTTTTATTGCTATAGCCTGTTTGATAAAAAGAAGATCCTAAGTTTCACTTGGTATATGAGTCTGTTTGTTAAAAGTATGATACTGGTTGTCATAAATCACTAAATCATACTGTCCTGATCAGATAGGGGTGTGTTAACACCACCGTGTGGTACATTTTGGGTGTTATTTTGTAACTTCATCATTTGTTTTGCAATTGTATTGATTTTATATTCTTTGTTTTTATAATAAACGATTATAAATTTTTGTATATACAATTGTCCCTTTGTTTCACTGCTTGCACAAATCAAATTAAGATACCCGATAAAAAGAACTTAAAAGCGATTATGTCCGCCTGAATGATAATATCATTTTATAGGTTTTTTTATCCTCTCTTTTATATGAAGATTCTTTTTATATAGAAGATATATGACAATGTACGTGGTCGTTTCGACACCACCCTACAACCATCTTTTAAAACATTGTGTAAAATATCATCCTCATATATAATGGGGAGACCTTTTAATATCACATTTTTTATTTAAAAAAATTGTTGGCTATATGTTAGTACTAGCGTGGGTTGTGTAGTAGTTTTTTCACTTCTCCTGTCCATTTTCTCTTTTGTCTTTTTATCTGATTTGAAAACTAACTTCTTTCTATTTTTATTTTTAACGATATTGAGGGCCCTAGTCAGCATCCAATCGGGATATCCTCTATCTCATAAACGAGAAATAACTTCTCTGCATTCTTTGACAAAAGAAACATCAGTACTGCAATTTCTGCGTGCTCTGATCATTTCGCCCACAGGAATTGCCTTCAGAGTATGCATAGGATGGTGACTATAAGCCCTCGATATCGTATTGCCAGTTATTTCCTTCCGATAAGTTCCGGTTTGTATAATATTATCAGGGATACCACTCAATTTGAGATCGAGGAAGTTAATGGTATGTGAATCAAAGGAACAAGTAAACTTCAAATGATATGGATTATCATTGAGGTAAGAGATGAAGGCTGGTATGGCCGACACATCCCCCTCCCATATTAGGAGCAAATCGTCAATGTATCTGCCATACCAGCCCACCATCTCAATAAAAGGATTTTCATCATTACATATATATATATATATGAAAATCAGGGGTTTGAGCAGCTCTCACCTGCCGAGGATTCCACTGATATAGCGCGGACCGGCTCCTTCACTTCGGGTGAAGGAGCCGGTCCGCGCTATATCAGTGGAATCCTCGGCAGATGAGAGCTGCTCAAACCCCTGATTTTCATATTTCTAATTGAACCCGAGAGCTTGCACTCCCTACCACAGCTTTTCATTTCCATTGTCTTTTCTGCGATACTGGCAAACATTATGGCACATGCTTCACTACGTCCGATAGAGGACGAACAGGAAAGATTCCTGAAAATTAATGCCATTTTCGAAAAGCCACAGCAGGATATCCAGGACAGTCTGCTTTCTATCACACTGATGTCTACACTAGAAAAACTGTTACTAAAAGAGCTTCGCACCTGGTGGGACTATACGTCACTCAAAAAGTATATTGAAAAAGAAATGATCCCCAGGGGCCTACGCCTAAAAAAGAAACCATCCATTACCTATTCAGATCTATTTCTAAAGGAATGGGAATCTATTCTGTCAAATTGCTCCCTAAAACTAATGGATTTAATTGTTAAAAATGAAAAACAGACTTTGGAGGACTTAAGAAAGGAGATTAAAACTACACAAGATTCGTTACTGGAGCACATCAATAATCCAGCATTTCTGAAATTTGATGATAAACTAAAGGAGGATCTTGCATCAACTGAGGAAGCCCTCATGCAAATGAAGCAATCCAAATTCAATAGAGATCTACTTGATTATAACCGTAAAGAAGTATATACTTGGCCAGAAATGCGGTCACATACACCGAGATCCATTCTGAGAGGCTTACGCTCTAAAAAAAAACAACGCCGCAAAGTTTCATTCAGCTCAACTGAGGCTGACTCTGCTGAATCGGAAAGTGATACTAATCAGACCCAGATGGAGACATCGAGCATTCGCTCCACACAAGGTCCGGGTTCACACAGACAAACGTCAAAAAACGCAGAGGAGGACGGAGACATCGAAGGCCGTCGCTATCCTGCAAGATCCAGACGGGGGAAAACGAACTACAGATAATGAATCTGTCGGCATGCACTTTATCGGAACATGAACTTAAAGTTCTAGGCAAAGGTCTCACCTTTGCGCCATCCTGTCATTTTGATCTATATAGAACCATATTGGATGTGAACAGACTGGCCCGCAGCTTAACTCTGCAGCAGCACTTTCAATCAATAGACCCACAGGTGTGTAATTCAAGTGATGCTGCGGCCAGTATGCTCACCTCCAATGTAAAACCAGACCTTGATGAAACTAATGCCTTGTCTATACCAAACCAGACATTTAATACCACTAGTATGTCTTTCAATGAAATGTTACAGATTTATGATTTAATAGAACTGAAAAATACTTGTCTCTCTACTGATACTATGCATTGTTCATCAGACTTTAACCCTTCCAACCGTGATTTCTATCCGGTGCAATCCAGATCCCATGCACTGGATAGATTTCAAGAATTGGTTGAAAGGGATCTTGTCTCATTGAGCAACCTTGTAGCTTCACAACATAAGGATCTTTATACTGACAACTTGTCTAGAAAAGAATCATTAGCATTGCGCAATCTCCAAAATAGAGATGATATTGTTGTGAAACAAGCTGATAAGGGGGGAGCTGTGGTCATTCTTGATAGTGAACTCTATAGATGCCAAATTAATCAGATGTTACACAAAGATAAGACCTATATGAGCTTACCAAATGACCCGCTCCCATCTTTTCAACCAGAATTAAAAACTCTGTTGTTGCACGGTTTCAGTTTAGGCATTCTTAGTCAAAAAGAACAGGACTATATTTTTGTTGCCTTTCCTGTCACTCCCATCTTACATGCCTTACCCAAAGTGCATAAACTAATCTTTCCCCCTCCCTTGAGACCTATTGTCTCGGGTATAGGGTCTTATTCTGAACGCCTCTGCCAGTGGGTTGACTCGTTACTGCAGCCTTTGATCCCCAATATTCCTGTTTTTTTAAGGGACACCAAATCAGTTTTACAAGCAATACAGGAGCTTGAATGGTCCCAAAAGTATTCATGGGTTACTGCGGATGTAATTGCACTCTATCCTAGCATCCCCCATGATATGGTTCATACTTCCTTGGTGTGGTTCTTGGAAAACTTTGGAAATTTCTCTGTGGTGCTGTCAGAGTATGTGGTGGCTGTGGTGGACTTCCTCCTGAGACGAAACTATTTTATGTTTGATGGAAATTTTTTCCTGCAGACATCGGGGGTGTCGATGGGGGCCAAGTTCTCTCCCTCCATTGCTAATATTTTTATGGCATGGTGGGAGAGGAGCTTCCTCCTCATCGACACCAACCCTTTTTCGGATCATGTGAGGTGGTATGGCCGTTACATCGACGACCTGATCTTTATCTGGTCGGGCGATGTGGCGGCCGTACCGCTGTTCACAGATTATCTGAATTCATGTGTAAATGGTATTCATTTTACCGTTCAACACAGCATTAACAACATTGAATTTTTAGATCTCAGACTCAGGGGGGACTCCACCACAGCCTCCATATACACCAGCACACACAGGAAACAAACAGCTGGCAATACATTATTGCATGCACAGTCATGTCATCCCACACACACTATTAGGAATATACCCAAGGGAGAATTAATCAGAGCTAGGAGAAATTGCAGTGAGGAGTCAACCTACAGAACAGAGGCAAAAAACATCACCAAAAGATTGACACATAGAGCTTATCCACAAAAAATGTTGGATAAATGCAACAGAGAGGTATTAAATATTGATAGGAATTTATTACTAACTACAAATATGAAAAAACACAGTCAAAATATTAGAGAGACACCAAACCATGAAAGAAAAAATATTTGTTACACAATATAGCAAAGAATATACCCAAATTTGCAATATTGTGAAAAAACACTTTCCTGTCTTAGCGTGCGACAAAATATGGGCAGCAATGGCACAAAAAGGCGTAAAATGTGCAGCCAAAAAAGCACCCACCATAGCCAGCTCAGTAAGTCCATCCCTTTTTAAAAATGATAAATCCCGTTTAACCCAGAGTACCTGGTTATCCACAAAAGGGAACTACAAATGTGGTCATTCCATCTGTATTTGTTGTAAATATATGAAAACCAGCCAGAATTTTGAATCTACTGTTAATGGCCAGGTTTTTAAGATACATTCTTTTCTCAATTGCAATACCACCTTTGCTATCTACTGTATAACATGCACAAAATGCAAGTTGCAATATGTAGGATGCACAACAAATGCCATAAAAACACGCATCAGAAAACATATATCAGACATACCGCATCATGCGAACCGCAATATATCTGCGGCAAGTCTCCACTTTGCCATGGTACATGGTGGAGATGTCTCATATATGTCAGCACAAGGTATCGAAAAAGTCAAAAAACCTTTAAGAGGTGGCGACAGAAAACGCAAGCTTTTGAACAGAGAATCTTATTGGATTTTCCAATTAGAAAGTCGCCAACCTCATGGTCTTAATAAAAGACTTGACCTCATCTTACAATATTAATCCTCAATCTATTGTTCATCCACTATTCATCCCTTTCTTATATCCTCTACCCCGTTCCTTTATTCTTCTGAATATGTCATTTTTCTGAATATGTTGTTTTAATGAACCACATAAATTTTTGGTATGTTTTTAATTAAGTGCAGACTTGTGGATGGGAGTGGTTGACCCTCAGCCTAATTACCTCAGGTGAGGAAGTCATTCCCTCCCCTCTATAAAAACACCTTGCAGTGTATTTGAAATTGTCATGAGTAAGGGCTGAGATTGTATTGTGCCCGAAACATGTAGACCTGCATTCTTGTACCTGGATTTTATTGAATATTGAATAAAGCCTTTTGGATTACCACGAATACAAGCTGGACCAACCAATCTTTTTTCTTCATATATATATATATATATCCTCCCAATATGACATTACGAGGTTAGCCAGTGACTGAGAAAACCTAGCACCCATCGAAACTCTTCTTCTTTGAACATAAAACTTGTTATCAAACAAAAAATAATTATGGTTCAATAAAAGCTGAGTCACCTCCAAGATATAGTCAGGCATGTTGAATAGTTACTATACCTGTTGTGACACAGTGAGGGGTTGTTTCTGGCAAGGCAGGTATTTTCCTCCCAGCATGTGCGGCTGGGCTGATTTCCAGCCAGGTGAGGTCAAATACCGGACCGGAGTTTAAGTGCCGGTCCGGGTTTTGGCAGCACCTGGCGGTCCTTAAATAGGCAGCTGGGCTCAGCAGAGATGTCTCTGATTTTGGGATCTGAGGCTTTGTGCCGTGCTGGAGGGCTGAGAGCCACATGCTGGGGAAACAGGCCCCCTAAAGCCTGCTGTGGATTACTGGAGGCAGAACTGCCAGCAAGGTGACTTGTGTTATATGAACTTTCAATTGTGTGTGAATTAACACCAAGACTGCAAAGTTATGTGCTGTTTTGTGCAATTGCGTCAAGTGTGAATAAAAACTGATGTTTTGAGTTAATAACTTATATTTTGCCTCTGTACTGCGCCCGCTTACCCTATCTACCAGAGCGAAACCCCACAATTGGTGGAGTATGCGGGCAAGAGCAGAGAGGCTGGCGTGAATGCCAATATTTTTGGTTTCTGCATTATTCAAGCACGGTTGTATGTCGTACATTAAACCAGCTGTATTACAACCAGTGCCCCATGACAAAATGGAGGCTGTTGTGAAGGCTCTCATGGAGGCTAATCTGAAGCAGCGAGAGACAAACCTACAGCAACACGAGGTTAATAAGCAGCAGCAGGAGACTAACCAGTTGCTGCTACAATATGTGATGGCTTTGCAGACAGCAGGAGCAACCCGGAGTGTCCACGATGCCCGGAAAGCAGTCCGTGCCACAATTACTAAGATGACCCCCGCAGACGACATTGAAACCTACCTGGCGATGTACGAGAAAGTGGCCATCAGGGAAAAGCTACCCCGTGACCAGTGGGCTGACGAACAAGCGTCCGACTACCAAAAAGTGTTGGTCCAGGCCCAGCTGGTACATCAGTGGGGGTTCAAGCCGGCTGAGCCTGCGAGGACCTAGTATTATGACTTACTCAACCTCTTGCAAAAGTGGCTACAGCCTGATGTGCTGGATAGACTATTGGCTGATATGTTCTGGAGGGCTCTGCCACCCCCTCTCCAGCACTGGATCAGCCAGGTGTCTCCTGGCAACGCCCTAGAAATGGTAAACCTGGTGGAGTGCTACGAGGCTAAGACTGTTACAGGGGGTTCTTTTGGGAGGCGGGCAGTCAAACTCCTTAAATCTCCATCTCAGACCCGGTGACTTGTACCAACCAAACCCACCTGGGGTGTACCCTCTACGGACCTGGCTCCAATAGTCTGCTGGCTGTGTCAGGAGCCGGGCCATGTAAGAGCTGACTGTCCCCATCAGGTGGAACACATGGATACTAACTATGGCTATCGTCAGTCGCTATATGCCAGGAAGCTGTGTGCAGCAGGTACCCCAAAAACTCTAAACCACCTGTGCCAGGTGGAGGTAGGAGACACTCCAGCGGAGGCTCTGCTGGACTCAGGGAGTCTGGTGTCCCTAGTAAGGGCGCCCCTGGTACGGTCAGCGGAGTATACTGGCCGGAAAGTCGGGGTCATGTGCATCCATGGAGACTTAAAAGACTATCCCACCGCCCTGGTGTCTCTAACCACATGCTATGATAGTGACTGATACCCATGAGACAGGGGTAACCCCAGCAGAGTGGCCTTGCTCCGGGGGGAGGCCAGAACCCTGGGAACCCGAGGCCGAAGGGCCAGTGGTAGGGTTGACCGCCACTTCGGTGGAAGAGGGCAAGACAACCCCACTAAGTGTGATGGTGAAAGACGTGGAGGACTTGCAACCGGGTCCTGAATTGGCAGACCTCAATGTCTCCTGAGATCATTTTGGTACCGCCCAACGTCGGGACCCAACCCTATCCCGCGCTTGGGAAAATGTGTTAATAGTAGATGGTGAACCACAACAACCTGGGGCAGAGTCAGTGTTTTCCCGTTTTGTGGTTCATCAGTAAATGTTGTATCGGGTAAACCAACTACGGGGTGAGCCTATTGAACAGTTGGTGGCCCCCAAGGTTTATCACAAGCTTGTGTTAGATCTAGCCCACCAACACGTTCTTGAGGGTCACCTGGGGCTGCATAAATCTCAGGATCGGATTCTACTGTGGTTTTACTGGCCCAGCATATTTAAAGAAGTGGAAGATTTTTGTAAGTACTCATTTCCGTAGTACTCTAGTACCTCTCCCGATTATCGAAATACCGTTTGACCGAATAGCTAAGGACCTCATAGACCAGTACCGAAGTCCGCCAGAGGGCAACAACACATCTTAGTCATTCTAGACTACACCACTTGGTACCCGGAGGCGGTGCCACTGCGACATACCTCGGCCAAACTCATAGCTAAGGAGTTAATGGAGATGTTTTCCCGAGTAGGACTGCCTAAAGAGGTTCTGACCGACCAAGTGACCCCTTTTATGTCTAAGGTGATGAGGGAACTCTGTAAGTTGCTGCACATAAAACAACTACGGACTAGGCAGCTCAGCGAGCCCAGAGTCGGGTCTATAATCGGCAGGCTCAGTTCCGGATCTTTAACCCGGGTGATCGGGTTTTGGTTCTCGTGCTGACCGTGACAGTAAGTTCCTGGCTAAGTGGCAATGGCCCTACGAGGTACTCGAGAAAATTGGAGATGTAAACTACAAGGTACACCAGCCAGGGGGCGAAAGCTGGAGCAGGTTTACCATGTGAATTTATTCAAACGGTGGAAAGATAGTGAAACCTGTACAGAAGACAGCCCACGGCTGGGTTTGGTTTTCTAGGAGAAGAGGTACTGTCCCCTCTGTCTGATGCAAGAGAGGCGGCTGCCACAGTAAAAATTGCTGGAAGCAGTTCCATAATCCAGCATGACATTGTCACTGAGCATCAGGCAAAAGTCAGATTAAAACCATACCGGGTACCCGAGGCTCGGCGACAAGCCATGTCGGAGGAGATGCAGCTAATGTTGCAGCTAGACATCATTGAGGAGTCAAAAAGTGAGTGGGCCAGTCCTATAGTATTGATACCCAAGCCGGACGGGATGTTGCGGTTTTGTAACGACTTTCGAAAACAACAAGGTTTCCAAATTCGATGCGTATCCCATGCCCCCGGGTGGATAAGCTCGAGAGGTTAGGACAAGCCCGGTATTTTTCTGTTTTGGACCTCACGAAAGGGTACTGGTAGGTGCCCTTAACGGAGGCTGCCAAAGAGAAAACTGCCTTCATCACGCCTGAGGGGTTGTATCAATATAAAGTCTTATCCTTTGGTCTGCATGGCGCCCCCGCCACTTTTCAGCGACTAATGGACATTGTGCTTCGTCCACATCGTCGGTACGCTTCGGCTTACCTGGACGATATTGTCATCCACAGTACCGACTGGGAAAGTCACCTACCCAAAGTGCAGGCTGTAGTGGACTCCATTCGGAAAGCTCGCCTAACCGCTAACCCAAAAAAATGTGAGATTGGGTTAGAAAAGACTAAGTACCTGGGGTATGTCATTGGGAGCGAAGTCATCAAACCCCAAGTGAACAAAATAGAGGCGATACGGAACTGGCCCCGACCTGTCACCATTAGGCAAATAAAGTCATTCCTGGGAATGGTGGGCTATTACATGAGGTTTGTTCCCCACTTTGCTACTCTGGTTTGTTCCCCACTTTGCTACTGCAAAGTTATGTGCTGTTTTGTGCAATTGCCTCAAGTGTGAATAAACACTGATGTTTTGAGTTAAGATAAGAACTTGTATTTTACCTCTGTACTGCGCCCGCTTACCCTATCTACCAGAGCGAAACCCCACACTGTGTAAATTTTATTCAAGCGCTAAAATAGCAACATTATGTGGAATTGATGGGTACAGAGAAACAATATCACTAGCTATCCAAGTATAATTAGTACTCCATTTCATATCATAGAAGCACCTGAGAACATCCAAGGTATCCTTTATACACTCACCTAAAGAATTATTAGGAACACCATACTAATACGGTGTTGGACCCCCTTTTGCCTTCAGAACTGCCTTAATTCTACGTGGCATTGATTCAACAAGGTGCTGATAGCATTCTTTAGAAATGTTGGCCCCTATTGATAGGATAGCATCTTGCAGTTGATGGAGATTTGAGGGATGCACATCCAGGGCACGAAGCTCCCGTTCCACCACATCCCAAAGATGCTCTATTGGGTTGAGATCTGGTGACTGTGGGGGCCATTTTAGTACAGTGAACTTATTGTCATGTTCAAGAAACCAATTTGAAATGATTCGAGCTTTGTGACATGGTGCATTATCCTGCTGGAAGTAGCCATCAGAGGATGGGTACATGGTGGTCATGAAGGGATGGACATGGTCAGAAACAATGCTCAGGTAGCCCGTGGCATTTAAACGATGCCCAATTGGCACTAAGGGGCCTAAAGTGTGCCCAGAAAACATCCCCCACACCATTACACCACCACCACCAGCCTGCACAGTGGTAACAAGGCATGATGGATACATGTTCTCATTCTGTTTACGCCAAATTCGGACTCTACCATTTGAATGTCTCAACAGAAATCAAGACTCATCAGACCAGGCAACATTTTTTCAGTCTTCAACAGTCCAATTTTGGTGAGCTCGTGCAAATTGTAGCCTCTTTTTCCTATTTGTAGTGGAGATGAGTGGTACCCGGTGGGGTCTTCTGCTGTTGTAGCCCATCCGCCTCAAGGTTGTGCGTGTTGTGGCTTCACAAATGCTTTGCTGCATACCTCGGTTGTAACGAGTGGTTATTTCAGTCAACGTTGCTCTTCTATCAGCTTGAATCAGTCGGCCCATTCTCCTCTGACCTCTAGCATCCACAAGGCATTTTCGCCCACAGGACTGCCGCATACTGGATGTTTTTCCCTTTTCACACCATTCTTTGTAAATCCTAGAAATGGTTGTGCGTGAAAATCCCAGTAACTGAGCAGATTGTGAAATACTCAGACCGGCCCGTCTGGCACCAACAACCATGCCACGCTCAAAATTGCTTAAATCACCTTTCTTTCCCATTCTGACATTCAGTTTGGAGTTCAGGAGATTGTCTTGACCAGGACCACATCCCTAAATGCATTGAAGCAACGGCCATGTGATTGGTTGACTAGATAATTGCATTAATGAGAAATAGAACAGGTGTTCCTAATAATTCTTTAGGTGAGTGTATATCCAGGTACTCTTTTCACCAGTGGTTGCAAAAGAGAATCCAACCACATCCCTAACCTTTCAGTCAGCGAACCTATACCCGAAATTATAGGACGTAGTGATGGGGGGTTGGTACCTTTGTGTACTTTAGGTAAAGCATGTATGATGGGCGTAACTGGAGATTCCACATTTAAAAAGGTGAACTGTTTGTGTGTTATAACTCCCAGATCTCTGCCTCTGCACAGAACTTTGACATATTCCTGTTGGTATTTATTCAGGGGGTCACAGTCCAGCTTAGGATATGTGGAATCATCAGATAATATACCCATCATCTGCTGATAGTACATTTGTTTATCAAGCACTACAACCGAGCCCCTTTTGTCTGCCATTTTAATTACCACATTATTTAAATTGGCTAGTTCTTTTAAAGCTGATTTTGGTTTTTTTCGTTAGATTGTTGTGTACATTTGTGTGGAGTTGCATATCATGTGTGGATGCAAGTTCTCTTTGAATAGCTTCCTGAAAGACATCAATACCATGAGTGCGAGATTTAAGTGGGTAGAACTGGGGGTTCAAGACCTTAAAGTAATCACCTGTCATGTCACCATCAGATGTATTTTCACTTTAATGCTGAAGACTCGTCAGACACATTAGCGAGACTTGCTCTTTAAAGGAAAATTCCATAAAATTGTTCTTTGTCTCGCCCTGTGTCCTCGAGTGTTCAACTGTATCGTGGAAATGTCTGTTCACAGTTAAGTTCCTAACAAACATATTTATATCCAGAATAGTAGAAAACATATCAAAGTCCACAGTAGGTACACAATTAAGTCCCAAAGCCAATACTTCCCTCTGTTCATGTGTTAGAATATGACTGGATAAGTTCAATACATCCAATAATTCCCGCCTACAGGAACAATCTTTTACTTCTTCTGCAGACATGTAGCCATAAGATGCGTTGTTTTTTTTTGTGTGCTTTTGTCCTGCATGTTTTGTTTGTTTTTTGGAGCGCTTATCGGACCAGTTTTGTTTTTATTTTATTTTTTATTAGTAGGATAAACTGTGCTGTGAACTAGTCTGTTGCATATTTTTTGGAGAGTCCCCCTGATGAAGGTCCTGTGAATCATCTGTTTCAGCTCTCTCCTGATCAGATGAGTTAAAGCTCACTCGATGCGATTTATTCCAGTGCTTTTGTTTTTTATTTTGTTTTTTATTTTTCAAAATAGATTTTGGTGCTTGAATAGCACTTTCTCTTCTTCCCCATTCATATATTTGGTCATTAAAGTAATCGTATAAGTCTCTTTGAATCCTGATACGTTTTGTTTCTACAATACTTTCCTTCAGTTGTATTTAAAGTTTACTTGTTCCTTTGATTCACATACTATTAACTTCCTCAATCTCAAATTGAGTGGTATCCCTGATAATATTATACAAACCAAAACTTATCAGAAGGAAATCACTGGCAATACGATATTGAGGGCTTATAGTCACCATCCTATGCATACTCTGAAGGCAATTCCTGTGGGAGAAATGATCAGAGCACGCAGAAATTGCAGTACTGATGTTTCTTTTGACAAAGAATGCAGAGAAGTTATTTCTCGTTTATGAGATAGAGGATATCCCGATTGGATGCTGACTAGGGCCCTCAATATTGTTTAAAAAAATATAGAAAGGAGTTACTTTTCAAATCAGATAAAAAGACAAAAGAGAAAATGGACAGGAGAAGTGAAAATAAAACTACACAACCCACGCTAGTACTAACATATAGCCAACAATTTTTTCAAATAAAAAATGTGATATTAAAATGTCTCCCCATTTTATATGAGGATGATATTTTATACAATGTTTTAAAAGATGGTTGTAGGGTGGTGCCGAGACGACGACGTACATTAGCTAATACCCTGTCCCCTTCCTTTTTCTCGACCGCGGTAAAAACTTCATCTAACACTTGGCTTAAAGGGGTATTCCCATCTCAGACAATGGGGGCATATCGCTAGGATATTCCCCCATTGTCTGATAGGTGCGGGTCTCACTGCTGGGACCCACACCTATAACGAGAACGGAGCGGGGAAAGCTGTGGCTGGAGAACCCCAGATTTCCCGGGGGTCCGTCCACCACCATGCGCTGCTCACATAGAAGCGAATGGGAGCATACCGTGCATGCGTGGGCCAGGCTCCCATTAATTTCTATGGGGCCGACGGAAATAGCCGAACCAGCGCTCGGCTATTTTCGGCAGCCCCATAGAAATGAATGGAGGGCGGCTGCGCATGCGCAGTGCGCCATCCTTCATTTGCGGGGCCCCATTCTCGATATAGGTGCGGGTCTCAGCGGTGGGGTCCTAGCGATATGCCCCCATTGTCTGAGATTGGACAACCCCTTTAAGTATACAGGCTGTGGGAGCTATCCTTGCAAAACATGTAAATATGCTTTACCCAAGAAATGTTTTCATGATTCGAACCACAATATGACATTTCCTATTTAAAAAAAAATTACATAAATTGCAACACAGTTGTCATAGTGTATATTATATTATGCACTGACTGTGATTTGATGTACATAGGCAGTTCTTTGAGAAAATTTTTAACTAGAATATTAGAATTGGAACATATTAATTATATAGAAAATCCATCCTGCCTAGGGACATCAAATGCAGCCAAACATTTTATATCCTTACATGATCGCAATTTAAAGAGGTTTTGAGCATTTGCAATAGAAAAAGTTGTGCCCCCCCCTAGAGGAGGTGATATTAAAAAAATGATTTTACAAAGAGAAGCATTTTGGATCTTTAGGTTAAATACCAGGTCTGACATGGAACTAAGGGTCCATTCACACATCCGTGTGTGTTTTGCGAATCCACGGATCCGCAAAACATGGACAGCGGCAATGTGCGTTCCGCATTTTGCGGACCGCACATTGCCGGCACTAAGAGAATATGTCTATTCTTGTCCGATATTGCGGAAATGTATGGGTCCGCAATTCCGTTCCGCAAAATGCGGAATAGAATTGCGGATGTGTGAATGGACCCTTAGTATGAGAAAGGAGTTGATGTATTAGTATTGAATTTGATTAATATTTATACATAAAAAAATGAAAAGAAAGAGAAATAAAAGAAAAGAAAGATTATTTTCTCATATATATCTCCCATGCAATGTATTTCAAACAAGCAGTAAGCACCGTTATAATTTGTCAAAAAGGCACAGATATATTTTATAACAATATGACTTTTGAAATCAACTGAATATTTTTTCCATTTTATCCTGTTCACACATTGGGCCAGATTTATCATGACTCTGACAGCTCACTCCACTTTCAAATATGGCTAAAGTCAGTTTTAGCCAAGTCAGATTTATGATCGGCCCTTTAAGACTGTAATAAATGTGGTTTGACGGTAGCAGTTAATCCGTCAGTAAGCAGCTTTACAAAAGTCGCACATCTTTACGAAAAAGTCGCACGTTTTTATGAAAAAGTCGCATGTTCTATTAAAAAGTCTCATAAGATAAGCATGGTCCTCACTGGAGTGAAATTGAGACTTTTTTGCGACTTTTTAAATAGTCCCAATAGTAAATCTGTCTAGAGATTCATTTACATAAGAAAACACGCCCACTTTCAGAAAACTGGCGAGCATAGTGCAGAGCAGAAAAAAGCCGCAAATTTGTGCGCAGTTTTAGCGTTTGGGACTTTTTTGGGGACTTTTTCACTCCATTATTCTGACCTGAGCTAATGATAAATCTGGTGCATTGTGTTTTTCTTATGTATAGATTTAGTCTGAGATTTTTTTATTATATATTAACCCTTTCATGACCAAAGGTCATTGATGCCCCAGTGTCCAGGTCAAAATTTACAAATCTGACATGCGTCACTTTAAGTGGTAATAGCTTTGGAACACTTTTACTTATCCACGCCATTCTGAGATCTGAGATTGTTTTCTCGTGACACATTGTACTTCATGACAGTCATAAATTTGAGTCAATATATATCTCCTTTTTTTTAAAAAAAAAATCCCAAATTTACCAAAAAATTGTAAAAATTTGCAATTTTCTAAATTTCAATTTCTCTGCTTCTAAAACAGAAAGTGATACCTCATAAAATATTTATTACATAACATTCCCCATATGTCTACTTTATGTTGGCATCATTTTGGAAATGTTATTTTATTTTTTTAGGACGTTAGAAGGCTTAGAAGTTTAGAAGCAATTCTTAAAATTTTTAAGAAAATTTCCAAAACCCACTTTTTAAGGACTAGTTCAGGTCTGAAGTCACTTTGTGGGGCTTACATAGTGGAAACCCCCCATAAATGACCCCATTGTAGAAACTACACCCCTCAAGTTATTTAAAACCAATTTTACAAACATTATTAACCCTTTAGGTGTTCCACAAGAATTAAAGGAAAATGGAGATGAAATTTCTAAATTTCACTTTTTTAGCAGATTTTCTATTTTATTACATTTTTTTCTTTAACACATTAAGGGTTAACAGCCAAACAAAACTCAATATTTATTACTCTGATTCTGCGGTTTACAGAAACACCCCACATGTGGTCGTAAACTGATGTAAGGGCGCACGGCAGGGCGCAGAAGGAAAGGAACACCGTATGGTTTTTGGAAGGCAGATTTTGCTGGATTGGTTTTCTGAACGCCATTTATTTTTCTGCCGATCGTCTTGTGCAGGGGCTCATTTTTTGCAGAAAGAGTTGAGGTTTTTATTGGTACAATTTTTGGGTACATAGGATTTTTTGATCATTCATTATTACATTTTATGGGACAAGGTGGCCAAAAAATTGGCTGTTTTGGAAGTTTTTTTTTTTTTTTTTACAGCGTTCATCTGAGAGGTTAGGTCATGTGACAGTTTTATAGAGCAGATCGTTACGGATGTGGCAATACCCAATATGTATACTTTTTCTTATTTATTTAAGTTTTACACAATAATAGCATTTCTGAAACCAAAAAAATGATGTTTTAGTGTCTCCATAGTCTGAGAGCCATAGCTTATTTATTTTTTGGGCGATTGTCTTAAATATGGGCTCATTTTTTGCGGGATGAGGTAACGGTTTGATTGGTACTATTTTGGGGTATATTCGCCTTTTTTGATTGCTTGGTGTTGCACTTTTTGTGATGTAAGGTGACAAAAATGGCTTACTTTTTTACACCATTTTTATTTTTTATTTTTTATGGTGTTTATTGGACGGGGTTGATGATGTGATATATTTATAGAGATGGTCGTTACGGACGCGGTGACACCTAATATGTGTGGTTTTTGTTTGTTTTTTTGTTTTTTTTTTATAGGAAAAGGAAATTTATTTTTTACATTTTTATTTATTTATTTTTACTTTTATTATTTTCACATTTTTTTTTATCAGTTCCCTCTTGGATCTTGAAGATCCAGTGGGGCTGATGGTTGTACTATACTTTGCAATGCCCTTGCATTGCAAAGTATAATACAATCAGATGCCTGTAGGTGGAAGCACTGCACGCCTATACCATGGCAACCGGACGCCTTTGCAAAGCGTCCGGTTGCCATGGCAACCATCGGGCGCTGCGATCGCAGCAGCCCTGATGGTTGAGAGAGAGGGGGCCACCTCCCTCTATTACCCCATGGATGCCGCTACTGCGGCATCTATGGGGTTACAGCAGTGTCAGCATAGAGCTGACACACGCTGCTGATGGCGGCGGCTCAGGAATGGAGCCGCTGCCATCACACACAGAAGGGGGACCGATCGGGGGCAGCGCTGGAAAGGGGGGGGGCAGAATTTTACAAATTACAGATCGGGGCAGGAGGGGGCGGACTGCATGGGGGGGGGCAGGATTAGATGATGGACAAGAAGGGGGCACAGATCGGTGCAGGAGGGGGCGGACCGCATCAGGGGCAGGACAAGAACAAGGAGGGGGCACAGATCGGGGCAGGACCGCATCGGGGGCAGGACATGAACAAGGAGGGGGCACAGATCGGGGAGTTCAGGACACATTACCGATTTCAGGCTCTGATCTGCAGAGCGCAGATCAGCCTGAAACCGGCATTTTAACACTGCCGCGATCCGATTGGTTAGTCTGCACAGACTAACCAATCGGATCGATTGCCGGCAAGGGGCCACTCTGGGGCATTACCGCACTGTCTGCTGTCCGTGACAGCAGCATGACAGGGGCAGAAGCTTAAATCCAAGCGCTTTGCAGCGCTTGGATTAAAGAGCTGCCAGAACGTGTATATACGTGGTAGCTGCACGGGGCATGTGCAGCTATCACGTATATATACAGATTGCAGTCGTGAAAGGGTTAATGAACATCAGGGATTGTTGATCAATGATATGAAATGTCACACTTTATATAATTTTATCTGTGTATGATACAGTATGTGTTACATGTGGCAAGTTATTGAGTTCTCTCTTTGCATTAGGTAATTTCTTATCCTCACCCCCGACCTGATTGGAGGTGTGACTTGTATTTAAAAGTCTAGCAAAGGGAGCCTCATTTGGTTACGATTAGGGTCCATTGACACGTCCGTAAGTGATTTGCGGATCCGCAAAACACGGACACCGGCAATGTGCATTCCGCTATTTGCGGACTGCACATCGCCGGCACTATAATAGAAAATGCCTAATCTTGTCCGCAATTGCGGACAAGAATAGGACATGTTCTATTTTTTGGCGGAAACGGAAGCACGGATGCGGAAGTGCGGATCCGCAAATGCATATTCTGGCCCCATTGAAAATTAATGGGTCTGCACCCGTTCCGCAAAATTGTAGAACGGATGCGGACCGATTTTGCAGACTTTGAATGGACCCTTAAGAACATACCTGTGTTCGAAACACGTCAACTTTTGCTTGGGTGGAGGATTGTGTCTATGTGAGTCATTTGCTGCTAGAAGAAATAAAGCGCAACAAAGTTTTATTGTGAGTGCTGGAATCTTTTTTCCTTACCTTCATGAATCTAAGATGTGTAACGGTCACGTCCACACACACATAGGGGGAAGGATAGTGACCACTGCGCTCCACCCTCACCCATGGCCCTGCCTACTTGCCTCACGAGTCCTGATGACAGGGGACAACTGGACGACAGTCCCTAACATAGGATACGTGCAGGGAAGACAGACAAGACAAAATACGGAACATGAACGGACCGGGTCAGAACCAAGAGAGCTACGCAGTACAAAGGGTTAAGCAAAGAATGGTCAGGAGAAGCCGGGGTCAAATACCAGGAGAGTAGAGAAGTACAAGAGGAGTCCTAAGAGAGTAGTCAGATGGGAGCCGAGGTCACAATACCAGGACGGATGCGCAGTACAGGAGGAGCAGGCAAAAGGATCGTCAGGGAACGGAATCAGGTGAGTATTCAGTAGTCCAACAAATAGCCAGGAACCTAGAAATTAACAGGCAACCTGTGGCTAGCAGGCTGCCTGTATTTATAGTGGGGAGTGAGGGTCATGTGACGTGGCCAGCGTCACATGACCGACAGACCAACCAGTTGAGCACCGAGTGATCAGCTCGGCGCTCAAGGCAGACTTAGGAGCAGGGAGCCACCCAGCAGTAAAGCCACCCTGGGAATGAGGTCAAACACAGATCCTCATTCCCAAAGCTAAGCAACAGTTCTGCGGGCAATGGGGGACCGAGTGCACCTTCGGAACCCCGTTACAGTACCCCCCCCCCCCCCCTTTTACGAGGGGCCACCGGACCCAAGACTTCAGGCGATGGCTTTTCAGGGTGTTCTAAATGAAATTTACGAACCGGTCTAGGAGCATGAACCTCCCTGGCAGGTATCCAAGATCTCTCTTCAAGTCCATACCCCTTCCAGTGAATCAGGTACTGCAAGGAGTTACGCACCTTCCTGACATCCACTATTTTAGACACGACATACTCGACAGCATCATTAACAAGAACCGGCGGAGGCGAGGCTTTCGATGGTACTACCGGTTCAAAATATTTTTTTAAGTAGAGATTTATGGAACACATTATGAATGTGGAATGACTCGGGCAGCTCCAACCTAAATGATACCGGGTTAATCACCTCCATTATCTTATATGGTCCAATAAAACGAGGAGCAAATTTTCTAGAAGCTACCTTGAGAGATAGATTCTTGGAGGACAACCATACTTTATCCCCAACCTGAAAGTTCACCCCCCTTGAACGTCTCCTATCGGCCTTGAGTTTTTGAGAACTTTGAGCCTTTTCTAGGTTCGATTGAACCCGGGCCCAAACTGTGCACAGTTCGGAGGAGAGTTTATCAGCTTCAGGATTAGAGGAGACGGACGACCCAGAATGAAAACGGGGATGAAAACCATGGTTACAAAAGAAAGGGGAGACCCCAGCAGAAGAATTGACACGGTTATTCAAAGCAAATTCAGCCAACAAAAGGAATTTGACCCATAATTGATGGTCATCAGCAACATACAACCTCAGGAATTGTTCCACAGACTGATTAAGGCGTTCAGTCTGCCCATTACTCTCAGGATGGTAGGCGGAAGAAAAAGACAACGAAATTTTACATCTTTGACAGAAGGCCCTCCAGAATTTGGACACAAACTGCACACACCTGTCCGAAACAATATTTTCCGGGATGCCATGTAAACGAACAATCTCTCTCACAAAAATAGACGCCAGGGTTTTAGCATTCGGAAGTTTAGCCAGGGGAATGAAATGAACCATCTTGCTAAACCTATCGACCACTACCCAAACCACAGTCTTACCCTCCGCCAGCGGTAGGTCAGTTATAAAGTCCATCGAGATATGGGACCAGGGTCTACTGGGAATGGGTAGGGGTCGTAGGTTACCAGCAGGGCGAGTCCTAGGTGTCTTAGACCTGGCACAAACCTCACAGGCCGACACGTAGGACTTGACATCCCTGGTCAGAGTGGGCCACCAATAAGATCTAGAAACTAGATCCTTAGTGCCCTCAACACCCGGATGTCCACAAAAGGCAGAATCGTGACACTCACCCAACAGCTGGAGACTAAATTGTACGGGAACAAACAACTTATCTGTTGGGGTGGATGCCGGTGCCAGATGTTGTTCAGCCTTAATGCGAGCCGAGATATCCTGGGTTAGAGCCGCTATGAAGATGTTTGCTGGTAGGATGGATTCAGGCGGCGTCTCAGTGGGTTAAAAAGCATGGAAGCTCCGAGATAATGCGTCTGCCATCACATTTTTACTTCCCGGCCTGAACGTAATGGAGAAATCAAAACGGGTAAAAAACAGAGCCTATCGGGCTTGTCGGGGATTCAACCTCTTAGCCGACTCGAGAAACATTAGGTTTTTATGATCAGTGACAACAGTTACTCGATGCCTTGCCCCCTCCAAAAAATGTCTCCACTCCTCAAATGCCCATTTAATAGCCAGCAGCTCCCTATTCCCTATGTCGTAGTTTCTCTCCGTGGGAGAGAATTTCCTAGAGAAGAAGGCACACGGTCTCAGGTTAGTGAGGTTAGCAGGACCTTGTGAAAGGACGCATCCACCTCCCCAATAAAGGGTCTCTCCTGATCAGGCTGGATCAGAATGGGAGCGCTACTAAATGCCTTTTTTAATGTTTCAAATGAAGAAATGGCCTCGGTAGACCAATTCTTCAAATCCGCCCCTTTCTTAGTAAGGTCGGTCAATGGCTTAGCAATTACAGAAAAATTCATGATAAATTTACGGTAGTAATTAGCGAAACCCAAAAACCGTTGTAAAGTCTTTAAGGATGAAGGCCTTACCCATTCCTTAATTGCTAAAACCTTACCAGGATCCATCTTAAAGGCGTGAGGAGTCAAAACATGCCCTAGAAACAGTATCTCCTGTACACCAAAGACACATTTCTCTTGCTTAGCGGATAGCTGGTTCTCCCTCAACACCTCTAATACTTGTTTGACATGGGACACATGAGATTCGAAATCAGGAGAGAATATCAAAATGTAGTCAAGATAGACAATAATACATTTACCTAAGAACTCCCTAAGAATATCGTTCATTACGTTTTGGAACACAGCTGGGGCATTGCTGAGTCCAAAAGACATCACCTGATATTCAAAGTGTCCTATCGGAGTATTGAACGCTGTCTTCCATTCGTCTCCCTCGTTGATTCGGATTAGATTGTATGCCCCTTTCAGGTCAATCTTGGAAAACCAAAACCTGGTTAAATAAATCCGGAATCAATGGGAGAGAGTATCTATTTTGGACAGTGATTTTATTTAATCTCCGGTAATCAATACAAGGCCTAAGACCACCATCCTTCTTTTTAACAAAGAAAAACCCTGCTCCCATAGGAGAGACTGAAGGTCTAATATGCCCTCTAGCAAGGCTCTCCTTAATATAATCTTCCATAGCCTTGCGTTCGGTCCCTGAAAGATTATAAATTCGACCTTTAGGAAATTCGGCACCCTCAATTAGCTCTATGGCGCAATCATAAGGTCTATGGGGGGGTAGAACCTCTGGAGTAAGGGACGAGAATACATCAGAATATTCCTTAATAACAGAGGGTAATGTATTAGACCTTACTGAAACCCCAGCCTGGACCACGGACAAGCATGAGTCACACTTAGGTCCCCATTTCACCAACTCTCCTTTGGACCAATCAATTGTTGGGTTATGTAAACGGAGCCAAGGCAACCCTAGTACCACCTCAACCGGTAGGTTCTCCAGGACTAGAAGAGAACATCTCTCAGAGTGGCACACACCCACGGACAGAGAAATTTCAGAGGTACATGACCTCACCGTACCACCAATCAGGGGAGTAGCATCAATAGCCATGACATGGATAGGTGTAGGTAAAGCAAACATTGGAATACCCAATTTACAAGCAAACTCAAAGTCAGTAAAGCTGGCCACTGAACCGGAGTCAATAAAGGCCTTACCCGGCCACTTATTAACCCCCAGAGAAATTGTTATGGGTACCAAAAGCTTACCTTTAGAAAAATCAGGGTGTACCTGGTCTTTAGGTTGTCTTGCCTTAGGAGACTTGTCAGAGAGAACCCTCTTAGGACACTTGTTGATCCAATTGCCAGGATCTCCACAGTAGAAGCACTCTCCGCGTCTGCGACGAAGATTACCCCGGGTCATGCCAACCTGCATGGGTTCCTCGGTGGAGACCTCAGTGTTGTCCCTGGAAAAGGCCTCTGGCTGGACCACCATCTGAGAACAGAACTGTCGTTCTTGTCGTCTCTCTCTAACTCGTCTGTCAAGTCGGACAACTAGGGTCATCATCTCCTCTAAGGTCTCAGGAATTTGGTAATTGACTAATAGATCTTTTAAATTATCAGATAGACCAGACCTAAACTGACTCTTCAGGGCTGGTTCATTCCATCCTGAGGGGACACACCACCGTCTGAATTGGGTGCAATACTCCTCCGCAGGGAGATGACCCTGAACCAGTGCCCTAAGAGCCGTCTCGGCTACCAGGGCCCTGTCTGGTTCATCATAGAGGTTACCCAGGGACTGAAAAAAAACCTCCACAGAAGTTAGACAACTGGCCCCAGGAGGTAACGAAAATGCCCAGTCCTGGGGATCACCCTGTAGTAGAGAAATGATAATCCCCACGCGTTGGCTCTCAGGACCGGAGGACACGGGGCGCAAACGGAAGTAGAGTTTGCAATTCTCCTTAAAGGAGAGAAACCTCTTCCGGTCTCCAGAAAAGGGTTCTGGGAGCTTGATCTGGGGTTCAAAATGTGGACTGGAGGACAGAGCAGTGGAAGAACCTTGCCCTAACTCACAAGAACAGAGTTTCTCTCCTAGCTCCTGCACCACCTGTGTCAAGTTAGAGACATGGTCAGTCAGGGTAGTAAGAGGATTCATGATACAGTGGTTATTGGGCCTGTTAATCTGTAACGGTCACGTCCACACACACACAGGGGGAAGGATAGTGACCACTGCGCTCCACCCTCACCCCTGGTCCTGCCTACTTGCCTCACGAGTCCTGATGACAGGGGACAACTGGACGACAGTCCCTAACATAGGATACGTGCAGGGAAGACAGACAAGACAAAATACGGAACATGAACGGACCGGGTCAGAACCAAGAGAGCTACGCAGTACAAGGGGTTAAGCAAAGAATGGTCAGGAGAAGCCGGGGTCAAATACAAGGACAGTAGAGAAGTACAAGAGGAGTCCTAAGAGAGTAGTCAGGTGGGAGCCGAGGTCACAATACCAGGACGGATGCGCAGTACAGGAGGAGCAGACAAAAGGATCGTCAGGGAATGGAATCAGGTGAGTATTCAGTAGTCCAACAAATAGCCAGGAACCTAGAAATTAACAGGCAACCTGTGGCTAGCAGGCTGCCTGTATTTATAGTGGGGAGTGAGGGTCATGTGACGTGGCAGGCGTCACATGACCGACAGACCAACCAGTTGAGCACCGAGTGATCAGCTCGGCGCTCAAGGCAGACTTAGGAGCAGGGAGCCACCCAGCAGTAAAGCCGCCCTGGGAATGAGGTCAAACACAGATCCTCATTCCCAAAGCTAAGCAACAGTTCTGCGGGCAATGGGGGACCGAGTGCACCTTCGGAACCCCGTTACAAGATGTCTGTGTGGTAAACTCTGCAAAGACAAGACATGGCTGAGAGAAGTCATGGCAGTCTGGGCCAAATAGAGATGAGGAAAGTCCACATCTGTAGTGCTAAATGCCTCTTATGTCATATGGAAGCATACATATGTTTTCTTCTGTATTAATCCATACAAATCTGACAAAAAATAAATATGTCTACATATGCTACATAATTCTGATAAAACATTTTTTCTATGACACCTACCTTTTCCTTGAGAAGTCAATGAATAAAGTAGTAGAGTCATTATCATAACTTTTCTCGCAGCAGTCATTTTTCAAAATGCCTTCTAGAAACGTACAGTCTTACATCTTGTACTAAAACCATAACCACATCCTTCCTTTTTGCTTAAAACATAAAAAAATAGAAGAGTCTTAAAAGAGGAACTTGGATGAACTTCATAGAATTATGTGAATAGAGGATATGACTACATTGGAAAAGGGAACTTATCGGTCTTTTCTATCCTTGTAGCTCTCTTGGACCTCTCTTCGCGATTCCCCTAGGTATCATTTTCAGCCCAAAGCTATCATGAAATGCTCATGCACATAATGGAGAGGACTCAGTAAGGAGTCCTCTCAATGCATTTTACTGCTCATTTGTGGGAGCACAGGAATGTAAGTGAGTATGAATTGCATAACCGGACTCAGCACCCTTTACCTTATACAACGCTTACTCTAATTCTGGAGCTGGCAGATTCACTTTAAAAGCTATTATTTATTTGAATGGCACTTGTATAAATTCCTATGCACTGAGCTCCCCCTAGTGGCAGATGCAGGTAGAAAGTTTTATCAAGTGCTGAAGGAAAGAAGAGTGCATAAAGTGACGGAAAGGAAAGGTGATGTTCTGTATCAGTATGGAACAATGCATAAATCTTATTCAAATGTATGCTTGTAAGAGGAATAAATGTTATGCTCCCCTCTGGAAAAAGAATGAATTTTCCACTCAGAGCCCTTCCCGCACCATGCCGTAAATATATGGTACTGGGATGGTACTGGCTCAGGAGCTGAGGCATCACCATTATCAGCGGGTGTCAACTGTAATACATAACTGACACCCTGCTGCAACACCAGCAATAACTCCAATTGCATGTGTTTAATCTATTAGATGCCATGGTCAATAGCGACTTCCGCCTCTAAGACTAGTTTCACTCGAGTGCTTAGTATCTGGCAGGCTTTTTCGGCAGGGAACAGCCTGCTGGATCTCTCTGCATTATGGCATTGTCGGAAGCTTAAAGGGGTTATCGAATAGTGAAAATACCCCTACAATGCCCAGACGATACTTTCCCGGTCCTTGGCACCCGCATCCATCCAGATTCCTGCATGGCCACCGCTTGCATCTCCCCGTCGCGCAGATCAAAACATCCGGTTACGGGGTAAGCAGCCAGTAGCAGGCTGTGATGGTGACCAGCCTCCCTAGCGTCACCCGTGATGCTAGGGAGGCGGTCACCATTACGGCCTGCTGCTTCCCCCCATCACCGGATGTTTTGATCCACGCAATGGGGAGATGCAGCGGTGGCCATTCAGGGACCTGGAGGGACGCAATAGCCAGGGACCAGGTAAGTATCGTCTATAGGGGCATTGTGGGGGTATTTATATTGGATAACCACTTTAATCATCGCTGTCTGGTCCCATTAACTATAATGGGGACTGGCAGAGATCTCGCTGCGAATCAGCAAATATGCTTAGAATCCTGTCTCATTCATAATTTTCTACGCCTGTCTTAGGTGTAGAAAGTGGTCTAAATGTAAGACAGCTAGGAAGCTGTCTTACATTTTGAACTGGGGTTGGATGCAACAAAGTTATGAAGAAGCAAATCCCCTGCCGATCTTAATAAATGTGCCCCTATGTATGTGTACGGTGCTGGTAGACGTGACTTAAGGACCAGCGCAGTACATGTACGGCGGGCTGATCGGGCGGTTGCATGAGCTGCGCCCACCCGATCAGAGGCAGGGGTCCGGCAGTCAATGATAGCCGGACCCAGCGCATTAACCCTCGCATTGCCGCGGTCAGCACTGACTGCGGCTCGTGCGGGATCATGCCACGTGCGGCATGTCTTGGCAAAAGACAACTTTTCCCATTTTTTTATACAAAGTTGGCATTTGACCAAGATATTTATCTCACCCAGCATGGGTATATGTAAAAAGACACCCCAAAACACATTCCCCAACTTCTACTGAATACGGAGATGCCAGATGTGTGACACTTTTTTGCAGCCTAGGTGGGCAAAGGGGCCCATATTCCAAAGAGCACCTTTCGGATTTCACTCGTCATTTTTTACAGAATTTGATTTCAAACTCCTTACCACACATTTGGGCCCCTAGAATGCCAGGGCAGTATAACTACCCCACAAGTGACCCCATTTTGGAAAGAAGACACCCCAAGGTATTCCGTGAGGGGCATGGCGAGTTCCTAGAATTTTTTATTTTTTGTCACAAGTTAGTGGAAAATGATGATTTTTTTTTTCTTTTTTTTCATACAAAGTCTCATATTCCACTAACTTGTGACAAAAAATAAAAACTTCCATGAACTCGCCATGCCCATCAGCGAATACCTTGGGGTCTCTTCTTTCCAAAATGGGGTCACTTGTGGGGTAGTTATACTGCCCTGGCATTCTAGGGGCCCAAATGTGTGGTAAGGAGTTTGAAATCAAATTCTGTAAAAAATGACGAGTGAAATCCGAAAGGTGCTCTTTGGAATATGGGCCCCTTTGCCCACCTAGGCTGCAAAAAAGTGTCACACATCTGGCATCTCCGTATTCAGTAGAAGTTGGGGAATGTGTTTTGGGGTGTCTTTTTACATATACCCATGCTGGGTGAGATAAATATCTTGGTCAAATGCCAACTTTGTATAAAAAAATGGGAAAAGTTGTCTTTTGCCAAGATATTTCTCTCACCCAGCATGGGTATATGTAAAATGACACCCCAAAACACATTCCCCAACTTCTACTGAATACGGAGATACCAGATGTGTGACACTTTTTTGCAGCCTAGGTGGGCAAAGGGGCCCATATTCCAAAGAGCACCTTTCGGATTTCACTCGTCATTTTTTACAGAATTTGATTTCAAACTCCTTACCACACATTTGGGCCCCTAGAATGCCAGGGCAGTATAACTACCCCACAAGTGACCCCATTTTGGAAAGAAGACACCCCAAGGTATTTCGTGAGGGGCATGGCGAGTTCCTAGAATTTTTTATTTTTTGTCACAAGTTAGTGGAAAATGATGATTTTTTTTTTTCTTTTTTTTCATACAAAGTCTCATATTCCACTAACTTGTGACAAAAAATAAAAACTTCCATGAACTCGCCATGCCCATCAGCGAATACCTTGGGGTCTCTTCTTTCCAAAATGGGGTCACTTGTGGGGTAGTTATACTGCCCTGGCATTCTAGGGGCCCAAATGTGTGGTAAGGAGTTTGAAATCAAATTCTGTAAAAAATGACGAGTGAAATCCGAAAGGTGCTCTTTGGAATATGGGCCCCTTTGCCCACCTAGGCTGCAAAAAAGTGTCACACATCTGGTATCTCCGTATTCAGTAGAAGTTGGGGAATGTGTTTTGGGGTGTCTTTCTACATATACCCATGCTGGGTGAGATAAATATCTTGGTCAAATGCCAACTTTGTATAAAAAAATGGGAAAAGTTGTCTTTTGCCAAGATATTTCTCTCACCCAGCATGGGTATATGTAAAATGACACCACAAAACACATTCCCCAACTTCTACTGAATACGGAGATACCAGATGTGTGACACTTTTTTGCAGCCTAGGTGGGCAAAGGGGCCCATATTCCAAAGAGCACCTTTCGGATTTCACTCGTCATTTTTTACAGAATTTGATTTCAAACTCCTTACCACACATTTGGGCCCCTAGAATGCCAGGGCAGTATAACTACCCCACAAGTGACCCCATTTTGGAAAGAAGAGACCACAAGGTATTCGCTGATGGGCATGGCGAGTTCATGGAAGTTTTTATTTTTTGTCACAAGTTAGTGGAATATGAGACTTTGTATGAAAAAAAAAAAAAATCATCATTTTCCACTAACTTGTGACAAAAAATAAAAAATTCTAGGAACTCGCCATGCCCCTCACGGAATACCTTGGGGTGTCTTCTTTCCAAAATAGGGTCACTTGTGGGGTAGTTATACTGCCCTGGCATTTTCCAGGGGCCCTAATGTGTGGTAAGTAGGTAAATGACCTGTGAAATCCGAAAGGTGCTCTTTGGAATGTAGGCCCCTTTGCCCACCTAGGCTGCAAAAAAGTGTCACACATCTGGTATCGCTGTACTCGGGAGAAGTTGGGGAATGTGTTTTGTGGTGTCATTTTACATATACCCATGCTGGGTGAGAGAAATATCTTGGCAAAAGACAACTTTTCCCATTTTTTTATACAAAGTTGGCATTTGACCAAGATATTTATCTCACCCAGCATGGGTATATGTAAAATGACACCCCAAAACACATTCACCAACTTCTACTGAATACGGAGATACCACATGTGTGACACTTTTTTGCAGCTTAGGTGGGCAAAGGGGCCCAAATTCCTTTTAGGAGGGCATTTTTAGCCATTTGGATACCAGACTTCTTCTCACGCTTTGGGGCCCCTAAAATGCCAGGGCAGTATAAATACCCCACATGTGACCCCATTTTGGAAAGAAGACACCCCAAGGTATTCAATGAGGGGCATGGCGAGTTCATAGAAAAAAAAAAATTTTGGCACAAGTTAGCGGAAATTGATTTTTAAAATTTTTTTCTCACAAAGTCTCCCTTTCCGCTAACTTGGGACAAAAATTTCAATCTTTCATGGACTCAATATGCCCCTCAGCGAATACCTTGGGGTGTCTTCTTTCCAAAATGGTGTTATTTGTGGGGTGTTTGTACTGCCCTGGCATTTGAGGGTCTCCGCAATCATTACATGCATGCCCAGCATTAGGAGTTTCTGCTATTCTCCTTATATTGAGCATACAGGTAATGAGATTTTTTTTTTCCGTTCAGCCGCTGGGCTGAAAGAAAAAAATGAACGGCACAGATTTCTTCATTCGCATCGATCAATGTGGATGAAAAAATCTCTGCCAAAAAAAGAAAAAGGAGGGGAAAGGCGTCTGCCAGGACATAGGAGCTCCGCCCAACATCCATGCCCACTTAGCTCGTATGCCCTGGCAAACCAGATTTCTCCATTCACATCAATCGATGTGGATGAATAAATCATTGCCGGGATTTTTTTTTTTTATATATATACAAAGTGTTTGCCAAAGTATATGAACACCCCCACCTCCTCAGCTCATATGCCTCGGCAAACTTATCTTTTACTGCAGAGGAGAAATCTCGTCTTGCAGCGCCGCATACACCGACTTGCGTGTAATCTGACAGCAGCGCAATGCTTCTGTCCGAATGCACATCAGTGCTGCAGCTAGTCGATCGGTTGGTCCACCTGAAAGGTAAAAAAAAAAAAAAAAGAAAAAACCAGGCCGCAACGCAATAAATTTATTAACTGTTGAACAGAACATAGAAACTTTTTTTGAACTTTTTTAACTGAACGTTTAACTTTTTTACTTACCGGTATTTTTTTTTTTGTTTAGTTTTTTTTACCTTTATAGAACAAACCTCTCCTTCCCCATGGGACAATGTGCAAAGCGCAAATCGCCCAAAGATGTGGCGAAGTACGTTATGCACTTTATCCCAGGTGAAAGGAGAGGTTTGCAGCAGCTGTGAGTGAATGGGCCCTAATAGCCCTGTGTGCCTGTCCTGGTGAGATGTGATCCCTATGCTAGGTGTACCTGTGTGTGGTACTTCCGGAAACACTCTCCATAGCATAGGGCAGGGTGGTCAGCACAGTCAGGACAGAAATAGCGGGTGTCACGCCTTATTCCACTCCTGCTACAGACACGACATCTTTTTCGGGGTGACGGTTGGGTTGAGGTACCAGGAACGACACTGGGGAAATGTCGCTCGTGTAGACGGCTAACTACACTGGTGGATGGGGCCACGGAACCTCCTGGGTAAAGGAGGTTCTCGATGATCTCTTCCTGGAATTTGAGGAAGGATCCTGTTCTCCCAGCCTTACTGTAGAGAACAAAACTATTGTACAGCGCCAATTGAATCAAATATACAGACACCTTCTTATACCAGCGTCTGGTTCTGCGGGAAACTAAATACGGAGACAACATCTGGTCATTGAAGTCCACCCCTCCCATGAGCGCATTATAGTCGTGGACACAGAGGGGCTTTTCAATGACACGGGTTGCTCGCTCAATTTGGATTGTCGTGTCTGCGTGAATGGAGGAGAGCATGTAAACGTCACGCTTGTCTCTCCATTTCACCGCGAGCAGTTCTTCGTTACACAAGGCAGCCCTCTGCCCCCTTGCAAGACGGGTGGTTACAAGCCATTGGGGGAAGCCCACGCGACTAGTTTGCGCGGTGCCACAGGCGCAAATCCGTTCTAGAAACAAATGCCTAAAGAGGGCCACATTGTGTAGAAATTGTCCACATAAAGATGGTACCCCTTGCCGAATAAGGGTGACACCAAGTCCCAGACTGTCTTCCCACTGCTCCCCAGGTAGTCAGGGCAACCGACCAGCTCCAGGGTCTGATCTTTTCCCTCATAGATCCGAAATTTGTGGGTATAGCCTGTGGCCCTTTCACAGAGCTAATACAATTTGACCCCATACCGGGCACGCTTGCTTGGGATGTATTGTTTGAAGCCAAGGCGCCTGGTAAAATGTATTAGGGACTCGTCTACGCAGATGTTTTGCTCAGGGGTATACAAATCTGCAAATTTCAGGTTGAAATGGTCTATGAGGGGCCGAATTTTGTGGAGCTGGTCAAAAGCAGGGTGGCCTCTGGGACGGGAGGTGGTGTTGTCGCTAAAATGCAGAAAACGGAGGATGGTCTCAAATCGTGTCCTGGACATAGCAGCAGAGAACATGGGCATGTGATGAATTGGGTGCGTTGACCAATATGACCGCAATTCATGCTTTTTTGTCAGGCCCATGTTGAGGAGAAGGCCCAAAAAAATTTTAAGTTCGGAAACTTGGACTGGTTTCCACCGGAAAGGCTGGGCATAATAGCTTCCCGGGTTTGCGGTTATAAATTGTGTGGCATACTGGTTGGTCTCTGCCACGACTAAGTCCAAGAGCTCCGCAGTCAAGAACAGCTCAAAAAATCCCAGGGCCGAACCGATTTGAGCCGTCTCAACCCGAACTCCAGACTGGGCGGTGAAAGGGGGAACTACTGGTGCGGCTGAAGTTGGTGACTGCCAATCAGGATTTGCCAGCACCTCAGAGACTCTAGGGGCTCTACGGGCCTGTCTGTGCGGTGGCTGCGACGGGGTAACTATTGCACGTGCCACCGTACCAGCTTCAACTGCCCTTCTGGTGCTCGCTACTTCACCATGTTGTACGGCAGTGCTGGTACTAGGTCCAGGAAGGGCTGCGCTGCTGGTGTATGCCTCACCATGTGATCCGGCAGCGACAGCCCCACTCTGCTGCTCTTGAAGCGGATCCTGCATAACCTGTGGTCTAGCGACACGGGGCCGGGTACGCCTGGTGCTGCCAGGGACCTCCACCTCCTCGTCCGAACTTTGGGTCAGAGAGCCACTGCTTTCCACAGGTTCATATTCTGACCCGCTAGATTCGTCAGATGAGGGTTCCCACTCCTCATCCGACTGGGTCAGAATCCTGTAGGCCTCTTCAGAAGAATACCCCCTGTTTGACATTTTGGACTACTAAATTTAGGGGTATTCCCTGAGACTACCCAAGAAAAAAAGCAAACCTGTCTTACAAAGGGGAGGCTAGCGAAGTACCGGAGGCTGCTGCGGTTGATAAAAAATATCAAAACTGTCTTTATTATCGCCGCAGTGCGTGTAAAATGAATGTGCAGTGATCAAAAAATATATATTTTTTGTCACTGCGGTGGGGCGGGCGTGGGTGAACGCACGTGTGGGCGACCGATCAGGCCTGATCGGGCAAACACTGCGTTTTGGGTGGAGGGCGAGCTAAGGTGACACTAATACTATTATAGATCTGACCGTGATCAGTTTTGATCACTTACAGATACTATAAAAGTACAAATGCTGATTAGCGATACGCTAAACAGCGAATAAAAGTGACTGCGGTGCGGTGGGGTGGGCGCTAACTGACGCTAACTACCTAACCAAGGGGCCTAAACTATCCCTAAAACCTAACAGCCAATACCAGTGGAAAAAAAAAAGTGACAGTTTACACTGATCACTTTTTTTCCTTTCACTAGTGATTGACAGGGGCGATCAAAGGGGTGATCAAAGGGTTAATTGGGGTGCAGGTGGGTGATCTGGGGCTAAGGTGTAGTGTTGGTGTACTCACAGTTCAGTCTGCTCCTGTGCTGGATCCAACCGACGAAAAGGACCAGCACAGGAGCAGACAAGCCATATAACAGATCATATTTACTAATATGATCTGTTATATGACTTTTGATTGGATTTTTTGAAAATCGCCAGCCTGCCAGCCAATGATCGTTGCTGGCAGGCTGGTGACGAAATACTTCTTTTAATTTTGCCGGCCCGCGATGCGCATGCGCGGGCCGGCTTTGAGCGAAATCTCGCGTCTCGCGAGATGACGCGTATATGCGTGACTCTGCGCAGCGCTGCCACCTCCGGAACGCGATCCTGCGTTAGGCGGTCCGGAGGTGGTTAAAAAAACACCCATTTTTTGCAATACCCTTCATGTGGGGCCTTTGCTGCATTTGTCACTGTGAAATACAAGCTTGAAATACTGAAATTATATTCTGGGTTTAAAAAAACACCCATTTTTTTGCAATACCCTTCATGTGGGGCCTTTGCTGCATTTGTCACTGTGAAATACAAGCTTGAAATACTGCAATTATATTCTGGGTTTAAAAAAACACCAATTTTTTGCAATACCCTACATGTGGGGCCTTTGCTGCATTTGTCACAGTGAAAAACAAGCTTGAAATACTGCAATTATATTCTGGGGTTTAAAAAAACACCCATTTTGGGCAAGATAATAAATTTGCGGCCTTTGCTGCATTTGTCACAGTGAAATACAAGTGTAAGATACTGCTGTTATATTCTGTTATTGATAAAACACCCATTTTGGGCAAGTTAATAAATTTGCGGCCTTTGCTGCATTTGTCACAGTGAAATACAAGCGTTAGATAATGCTGTTATATTCTGTTATAAAAAAAACACCCATTTTGGGCAAGATACTAAATTTGCGCCCTTTGATGAATTTGTCACAGTGAAACACAAGCTTGAAATACTGAAATTATATTCTGGTTTTAAAAAAAACACCAATTTTTTGTAATACCCTACATGTGGTGCCTTTGCTGCATTTTTCACAGTGAAATACAAGCTTGAAATACTGCAATTATATTCTGGCTTTAAAAAAACACCCATTTTTTGCAATACCCTTCATGTGGGGCCTTTGCTGCATTTGTCACTGTGAAATACAAGCTTGAAATACTGAAATTATATTCTGGGTTTAAAAAAACACCCATTTTTTTGCAATACCCTTCATGTGGGGCCTTTGCTGCATTTGTCACTGTGAAATACAAGCTTGAAATACTGCAATTATATTCTGGGTTTAAAAAAAACACCAATTTTTTGCAATACCCTACATGTGGGGCCTTTGCTGCATTTGTCACAGTGAAAAACAAGCTTGAAATACTGCAATTATATTCTGGGGTTTAAAAAAACACCCATTTTGGGCAAGATAATAAATTTGCGGCCTTTGCTGCATTTGTCACAGTGAAATACAAGCGTTAGATAATGCTGTTATATTCTGTTATAAAAAAAACACCTATTTTGGGCAAGATACTAAATTTGCGCCCTTTGATGAATTTGTCACAGTGAAACACAAGCTTGAAATACTGAAATTATATTCTGGTTTTAAAAAAAACACCAATTTTTTGTAATACCCTACATGTGGTGCCTTTGCTGCATTTTTCACAGTGAAATACAAGCTTGAAATACTGCAATTATATTCTGGCTTTAAAAAAACACCCATTTTTTGCAATACCCTTCATGTGGGGCCTTTGCTGCATTTGTCACTGTGAAATACAAGCTTGAAATACTGAAATTATATTCTGGGTTTAAAAAAACGCCCATTTTTTTGCAATACCCTTCATGTGGGGCCTTTGCTGCATTTGTCACTGTGAAATACAAGCTTGAAATACTGCAATTATATTCTGGGTTTTAAAAAAACACCCATTTTTTGCAATAACCTACATCTGCGGCCTTTGCTGCATTTCTGACAGTCCAATACAAGTGTGATATACCGCTGTTATATTCTGGTATTAAAAAACACCCATTATGGGCAAGATAATACATTTGTGGCCTTTGTTGCATTTGTTACCGTCAAATACAAAGTTTAAATACTGCAGTTATATTCTTGGTTTAATCATTTGTCTGATACATTGTTGGGTTACATATCCCAAATTTTTGGCTGTGATATACCCCTGCTCTACCTAGTGGACAGGTTAATACATTTCACTAATTTGTCTGTTACATTTTCGGTTGAAATTCACCAATTTTTGGCTGTGATATACCCCTGCTCTACCTAGTGGACAGTTTAATAAATTTCACTAATTTGTCTGTTACATTGTCGGGTGAAATTCACCAATTTTTGGCTGTGATATCCCCCTGCTCTACCTAGTTGACAGGTTAATAAATTTCACAAATTTGTCTGTTACATTGTCGGGTGAAATTCACCAATTTTTGGCTGTGATATACCCCTGCTCTACCTAGTTGACAGGTTAATAAATTTCACTAATTTGTCTTTTACATTGTCGGGTGAAATTCACCAATTTTTGGCTGTGATATACCCCTGCTCTACCTAGTTGACAGGTTAATAAATTTCACTAATTTGTCTTTTACATTGTTGGGTGAAATTCATAAATTTTTGGCTGTGATATACCCCTGCTCTACCTAGTGGACAAGGAAATACATTTCACTAATTCATCTGTTACATTATTGGGTGACATTTTACAATTTTTGCTGTGAATAAACCCCTGCTCTGCATAGGTGACAGGGACCTAAATTGCAAAAAATTGTCTGTTACATTGTCAGGTGACATTTTACCAATTTTGCCGTATACAAACTCCTGCTCTGCATAGGTGACTGGGACCTTATTTTTTGTAAAATCGTCTGTTGAATAAGTGGGTGACATGAACACAGTTTTGCCGTAAATAAACCCCTGCTCTACATAGTTGACAGGGCCCGAAATTTTAAAAAATCGTCTGTTCCATTGGTGGGTGACATTAACCCATTTTTGCAGATTAAAAACCCCTGCTCTGAAGAGGTGACAGGGACTTAAATTTGTAAAATTTGTCTTTAATTGGCCCTTTCATTCGATCCTTCCGCTTTAATAACTTGTCCCACATTTCAGCTTGATCACATTGCAGCCATTGACCTCCCTTGGGTGTGGTATCCCTTTCTCTTGCTCCCTCTCCGGCATGGAACCCTGATTCGCCGCTAACCGTGATCAACATGGTACGCGCAGAAAAGAACATCGAAAGTTTATAGAGCAGATATCCAATTGGATCGTGGACATCACAGGGACGTGCGACATGGTGGAGCAGTATGTGTGCACATGCCTACACGTACTGACATCAAAAGTTGATAGAGAAGATATCCAATTGGATCGTGGACGTCACGGGGACGTGTGATCAGGCAGAAGTTATCTAGAGTCAACAAAGCAGCAGCAGGGCCTCTCCTGTCTAACGTTTCCAAATCCAAAATACCCCAGTGACATGCCCTATAATTTTTTATTAATCATTCCAATAACAGGTCATCTTAAGAGTCCTGTATTGTTATTTATCGTCATTACCTCCCCGATTCGGGAGTGGGTATTGCAGCGTGCCCCCTCCTTTACTTGGAAGCTTCGGCTTCAATAATTTGTCCCACATTTCCGCTCGATCACATTTAATTTCATCCATTGACCTCCCTTGGATGTGATATCCCCTTCTCACGCTCCCTCTCCGGGGTGGAACCCTGATTCGCTGCTAACTGTGATCACCATGGTAGGCGCAGAAAAGAACATCGAAAGTTTATAGAGCAGATATCCAATTGGATCGTGGACATCACAGGGACGTGCGACATGGTGGAGCAGTATGTGTGCACATGCCTACACGTACTGACTGATGGGTCTGCCCCCTTCAACTTCTGGGTCTCCAAATTGGGCATATGGCCTGAGCTTGCCCTTTACGCCTTGGAGGTGCTGGCCTGCCCTGCAGCCAGTGTATTGTCTGAATATTTGTTTAGCACGACTAGAGGGGGTTATCACAGGTTATATTTCCAAATGTTTTGTGGTATACCCTAATTTAAACAAAAAAATACATTAAAACTAAAAACCAGTGTAGGCTACCTCCTTCTCCTCTACCCCCACTTCCACCTACACCACCACATCCACCGCCTCCTCAACCTCCTTCTCCATATGGATCTCGTCCTCCTAGATCAAGATTATTATTTTTTTTTTTTGCATATTTTATGTTATTTTAAGTCAGGCATGCTCAACCTGTGGCCCTCCAGCTGTTGCAAAACTACAACTCCCAGCATGCCCGAACAGCCTACAGCTATCAGCCTACAGCAGGGCATTGTGGGAGTTGTAGTTTTACAACAGCTGGAGGGCCGCAAGTTGAGCATGCCTGTTTTAAGTCATATCCCTATCCACATTTGTTTGCAGAGCACTTGCCATGCTCTTAACCACATTTTGATGCCTCTAGCCCTTTCCATGACTTTTTTAGAGCCATTTTAGTGCTCCAAAGTTCGGGTCCCCATTGACTTCAATGGGGTTTGGGGTCAAGTTCGTGTCCCAACTTGAACTTTTTGTGAAGTTTAGCCGAACCCGTCGTACCAGAACATTCAGGTGTCAGCTCAACTCTAGTTTTGCCCTAATGCATTCTGAATGTAAAAGGATCCGTTCAGAATGCATCAGTTTGCCTCCGTTCCATCTCCATTCCACTTTGGAGGCGGACACCAAAACGCTGCTTGCAGCGTTTTGGTGTCTGTCTGACGAAACTGAGCCAAATGGATCCGCTCTGACACATAATGTAAGTCAATGGGGATGGATCCGTTTTCTATGACACAATCTGGCACAATAGAAAACTGAGCCGTCCTCCGTTGACTTTCAATGGTGTTCAAGAGGGATCCGTCATGGCTATGTTAAAGATAATACAAACGGATCCGTTCTTAACGGATGCAGATGTTTGTATTATCTGAACGGATCCGTCTGTGCAGATCCATGACGGATCCACACCAAACGCGAGTGTGAAAGTAGCCTAAGAAGTATAAAGAGAGGAGTAAAATCCCTGCAGTACATCTAGGATATCCTTTGTACTTGTACAGGACCTTCCCTGAGAATCCATTAATTCCACAATACATGATGACCCTTGCTGTGCCTTAAAAATAATAGACAATGTATGCCCCACCCTTTCTCCTTCCGCAAATGTGCACTGTCTATAAAAGATACGCTTCCTGTCTGCAACCTGCAATAAATGACATCTCAGTTGTTCCTATGCCCTACTATTACTCTGAGAAGGTGCTACCCCAAATGTCCTCTCCACCTCTTCTGCAGCCTTGTGAACCCTGACATCCTCTTCCTTAGACCTAGTTTTATGTGCACTAATCGACTTAATCAGAAGCCCTCTCAGATACGCTTTCATAGCGTCCCAGACAGCATGAGGAGACGCCGTACCTGTGTTAATTGTAAAGTATTCTTTGATGGACTCAGTCATATCTCTCAGGTCGCCCAGAATTTGTAGATTGCGTTACATTTCCATATTTTCGGTCCTATTCTAACTCCCCCAAAGTCCAGCTCCAATTTCAGAATGGAGTGGTCTGAAATCGATCTGGGAAGAAAATAACAGGAATGAACATATGGAAACATAACATCATTCACCAGTACCAAATCAATTCGGGATAAGGTACAGTATGTGGACGAGCTACAAGAGTATATAAATTCTGTCAGATGTCTCACTCTCCATATGTCCATTAGGCCCACTTCTGTTGAAATGTTACACAACGCCGAGCTTCCAGGGGATCTCCCAGATCCCTCTACCCTACATCTGTGCAACCGGTCATCCGGTGTACAGTTATAATCTCCCAGAAGCATCCACGGAATTCCGGGATATTCGGCCGCAAATTCAAGGATCATTCTCAACACCGTCAATGCAAATGGCGGGGTGATATATATGGCCGCCAAGATGATCTGAATGTCTTCTATATTGCACAGCACACAAACAAATCTTCCTTCCGTATCTAAGTATTCTTTAATGCATTCAAATCTAATATTCTTGTGCACCAATATACTTACTCCCCTGGAATGCGAGGAAAGTACCGCATGGGCCGCATATCCCACCCATGACTTTTTCACCCAATGTATTGTATCCTTGGTTAGATGCGTTTCCTGCAGACAGCAAATAGCAGGCTGAAAGCGTGAAAGGTAATTAAAAATTCCATAACGCTTATGTGTGTCAGGCATACCCCTCACATTCCAGCTGAGTATTCTAGTCATACGTGTCATACTCCAGAAAGAGAACATAAATGTGAACCTCCCCGAGTGGCCGAAAGCAGAAAAAATATATGTTTCCCTTTCATTGAAATCAGTTGCATCACTAACTCAGAGTGCAAATGTAATTATATAGCCATGTCGGAATGAGTACCCACCCTCCCTCCCCCCCCCATTTCCCTTCCACAAGATAAAGGATCTACTCCATAAGGAATATCTTCTAATCAACTCTTTCCTAGGGCTCTCCCTAACATATATTCCCACCTTTTGGAATAACCAATTTAACATAGCAATTCGTACATGCTCTAAAGAACAGAGTATAAGCCCGAAACTTTCTTTGAATTGCACTTTCTGTGCACTACTACTCATGCTCCTGCATCAGAGGAACCAGTAAAATACTTATAGCCACAAAGTTCCATCTGTAGAATCGTCCTGTGGTGAAATGTCCCTCTGCTCATAGCATTCCTAAAAGCAAAGGAAACTGAGAAAGAAACAACACACTATACAACAAATGTATAAAATCCCTGGAATCATCTTTTCAAGCAATTTTATCTTCCACTCTCAGTTGATTTTCATGGTAGTCCAGCCACTGTGCCGCCTCTTTTTGTGTGGCAGGCGCAGCACTATGAAGTGCCTTTTGAGCTGTGGCATTAGAAGAATTTTGATATCTCTGACTTTTACTGTAGTCTAACCAGAATGTCTGTTAGGCCTATTGCACACGATCGTATGGCTTTTTCAGTGTTTTGCAGTCCGTTTTTCACAGATCCGTTGTTCCGTTTTTTGTTTCCGTTTCTGTTCTGTTTTTCCGTTCCGTTTTTTCCGTATGGCATATACAGTATACAGTAATTACATAGATAAAATTGGGCTGGGCATAACATTTTCAATAGATGGTTCAGCAAAAAACGGAACGGAAACAGAAGACATACGGATGCATTTCCGTATGTGTTCCGTTTTTTTGCGGACCCATTGACTTGGATGGAGCCACGGAACGTGATTTGCGGGCAATAATAGGACATGTTCTATCTTTAAACGGAACGGAAAAACTTAAATACGAAAACGGAATGCATATGGAGTACATTCCGTTTTTTTTATGCGGAACCATTGAAATGAATGGTTCCGTATACGGACCGTATACGGAATGCAAATAACGGCCAGTAAACGGGGGGGAAAAACGGTCATGTGCAGGAGACCTTACTCTGTGTCACGGAACCATGAACCAGACGTACAACAAGAGATAAGTGAAAATAAGAAGGCTTTATTGAAAATAAAGCTGTAAAGCAAAAGTCCAAACGGATGGTGAAACCGAGCAGAGTCTTTGCGAAGCCAGAGGTCAGGAACCAGAAGGGTAGTCAGACGAAGCCAGGATCAGGAACCAGCAGGGTAGTCAGACGAAGCCAGGATCAGGAACCAGCAGGGTAGTCAGACGAAGCCAGGATCAGGAACCAGCAGGGTAGTCAGACGAAGCCAGGATCAGGAACCAGAAGCAGCAGCAGTCTTAGAAGCATGTGAACACAAGAGGACCAAGCAAGGAACTGAAGCCACAGACCTCCTATATATATGAGCTAGGCATCCAGCTCCTCCCAGGGGAAGGAGGAGCCGCAGGGTGGAAGGCTACAAGAAACCCAGGACCCAAGATGGCCGCCAGCACATGTCAAACGAAGGAGAGCAGCAAGCAGGTAAGACCATGACAGTACCTCCCCCTCAAGGGCCCCTCCTCCGCGGAGCACAAAACGGTTTCTGAGGGAAGCGTGCGTGGAAGGCTCGGAGCAAGGCAGGAGCATGAACATCTGCGGAGGGAACCCAGGAACGCTCCTCTGGACCATAACCACGCCAATGGACCAAAAACTGCAACCGACCGCGGACCAGGCGTGAGTCCAGGATATTGCTCACCTCATATTCCTCACGATTGCCCACTTGGACCGGACGAGGCCGAGGAACCGAGGAAGTGAAACGATTACACACCAGTGGCTTCAACAGGGAGACATGAAACACGTTGGAGATCCGCATGCCAGGAGGAAGCGCAAGGGCATAGGCTACCGGGTTTACCCTGCGAAGCACTCGGAAGGGACCAACAAAGCGAGGCGCCAGCTTGGGAGTGGGCACTCGAAGGTTGAGGTTGCGGGTGGACAACCATACACGGTCTCCGACCTGGTAGGAAGGAGCAGGCGCTCGTCTGCGATCAGCCTGGAATCTCTGGCGCTGCGCAGAGACCTCAAGGGACTTCTGGATCTGTACCCAAGAAGCACGTAGGACGGAAAGGTGATCCTCCACAGCCGGAATATCCTGGGGAGAGAATACTTCCGGTAACACGGCAGGTTGGAACCCATAATTGGCCATGAAGGGAGACGTCCCAGAGGAAGAGTTCACCGCCGTGTTCCTGGCAAACTCAGCCCAAGGCAGGAGGTCAACCCAATTGTCTTGGTGATCGGAGACATAGCAACGAAGGAATTGCTCCAAGGCCTGATTGGATCGTTCTGCGGCCCCATTGGACTGAGGGTGGTAGGCCGAGGAGAAGGAGAGATGAATCCCCAACTGGGAGCAAAAGGCGCGCCAGAACCTGGACACAAACTGACTCCCCCGATCCGACACAATCTCCTTAGGCAAACCGTGCAACCGGAAGACCTCCCTGGCAAAAATCGTGGCCAACTCTTGTGCAGAGGGTAACTTCTTGAGAGGAACACAGTGGCACATTTTGGAAAACCGATCCACAATCATGAGAATGACCGTATGGCCTCGGGATGCAGGGAGGTCCACAATGAAATCCATCCCCAGGTGTGACCATGGGCGCTCCCCGGTGGCTATGGGTTGCAGAAGGCCCAACGGAAGGTGCCGAGGGGACTTACTCTGGGCACAAACGGAGCATGCCGCTACATATGCGGCGATGTCGGAACGTAGGGAAGGCCACCAGAACAGACGTGAAACAGCCCAGGACAGCTGATTCTTTCCAGGATGCCCCGCGGTCTTGGAGTTATGGTAGGTTCGCAACAACCGAGTGCGCAACTCCTCAGGCACAAAACATCTGCCGTTGGGTCTCCCAGAGGGAGCACCAGATTGAGCCGCCAAAATCTGCTCACCCAGGGGAGAGGTCAGGCTGGTGCGAATGGCGGCCAGGATCTGATTCGGAGGTATGACCGAAGTCGGAATCGACTCCTCCCTGGACAGCTCGGAGTACTGCCGTGATAAGGCATCCGCCCTGATGTTCTTGGAACCGGGTAGGTAGGAGACCACGTAATTAAAACGTGACAAGAACAGAGCCCATCTGGCCTGACGTGGTGTCAATCTCTTGGCCTCAGAAAGGTAGGTCAGATTCTTGTGGTCCGTCAGGATGAGAACCGGAACCACCGAACCCTCGAGCAAGTGCCTCCATTCTTTAAGGGCCTGCACGATGGCCAATAACTCCCTGTCACCAATCTGATAGTTGCACTCCGCGGAAGACAGTTTCCGGGAGTAAAACCCACAAGGAAGCAGAGGACCCTCTGGTGTTCTACGCTGAGACAGAAGGGCGCCTACTCCCGTCTCAGACGCGTCCACCTCGAGGACAAAGGGCAACCCAGGGTTGGGATGCGACAGAATCGGAGCCGACACAAAGGCGGACTTTAGGGCCTCAAAAGCTCGGATGGCCTCGAGCGGCCAGACCTGGGAATTACTGCCCTTCCTGGTCAGATCCGTGAGAGGCTTGGCCAGCATGGAAAAGTCCCTGATGAACTTCCGATAATAATTGGCGAAGCCCAAAAAGCGCTGCAGGGAACGAAGACCACTGGGCTGGGGCCACTGTAAGACAGCCGAAACCTTCTCAGGATCCATGGAGAACCCCTCAGCGGAAATGATGTAACCTAAGAAGGTTACCTGGGATCGGTGAAATTCGCATTTCTCAAGCTTACCGAACAGCTTGTTCTCTCGTAACCGTTGCAACACTCGTCTGACATCCAGAATGTGGGCCTCCATGGATTCAGAATATACCAAGATGTCATCCAAATAGACTACCACACACTGCTGCAACAGGTCACGGAAAACATCGTTGATGAATTCCTGAAAGACTGCGGGCGCATTGCACAACCCAAAGGGCATAACCAAGGATTCGTAATGACCGGTCCTGGTGTTAAACGCGGTCTTCCACTCATCGCCCGCCTTGATCCTTACCAGGTTATATGCCGCCCTCAGGTCGAGTTTGGTAAAGACCGTGGCCCCTTTAAGGCGATCGAACAGCTCGGAAATCAAGGGTATCGGGTAAGCGTTCTTGATCGTGATGCGATTGAGACCCCTGTAATCGATGCAAGGCCTCAACTCACCGCCCTTCTTTTTCACAAAGAAAAATCCAGCCCCTGCCGGGGACGAAGATTTGCGAATGTGTCCGCGTGAAAGCGCCTCCCTCACGTACTCCTCCATGGCCTCATTCTCCGCTACCGACAGTGGATAGACTTTGCCACGAGGAGGAACGGCACCAGATTGTAACTCTATGGCACAATCGTATGGGCGGTGCGGAGGTAGGGCAACCGCGCGCACCTTATCGAATACATCCCGGTACTCCTCGTATTCAGGAGGCAACAGAGAGTCCGAGGAAGTACACAGCAACTTGACAGGCCCATGGATGCAACTAGCCCCACACTGCGGTGACCACGAGAGGATCTCGACCGATCTCCAATCGAAAGTCGGATTATGCTTCTGGAGCCAGGGGTACCCCAAGACCACCGAGTAGTGTGGAGACGAAATAACCTGGAGGCAGACCGACTCTCTGTGAACGGCACCAATGGCTATCCCCACTGGAAGGGTCTCATGAGTCACGTGTGGTGGCAGAAGGGGTCTGCCGTCTATCGCCTCAAGAGCCAGTGGGGAACCTCGAGCCTGCAGAGGAATGGAATTGGCGGCAGCGAACACACTATCAATGAACAAACCACCAGCACCAGAGTCCACCAACGCCTGGGTCGTCACCGAGCCCCCGACCCAGGAGAGGACAACAGTGATCAGTGGTTTGTCAACACGGGAAACCGGGGACGAGGAGACTCCACCCAAGATCTGCCCCCGACAGGATCTCAGGGTACGAGCGTTTCCCGGACGGTTCGGACATGCCAACCGAAAATGCCCACCGAGACCACAGTACATGCATCGGCCCTCGCGCCTCCGGAGTGCCCTCTCCCCCTCGGACAGGCGAGCAAACCCCAGCTGCATGGGTTCACCCCCAGACAAGTCATCCCCAGGAGGCGTGGGAGGAGAGGGAGGCACGGGTGGGACAGCAAACGTAGGCACCAATCTGTTAGAAGACCTCCGCAGGTTCTCCTTAAAGGAAGGTCTCTCCCTGAGTCTGGTGTCAATCAAAATCAGGAAAGAAATAAGAGACTCGAGCTCAACTGGTAGGTCCTTAGCTGCAACCTCATCCTTCAAGGCATCCGAGAGACCATGAGAGAAAGCAGCGACCAGAGCCTCATTATTCCAGCCCACCTCTGCTGCCAGGGTACGAAACTCAATGGCGTATTCAGCTACGGATCGTGAACCCTGTCTGATGGACATAAGGAGCTTCGCAGCAGAGGCAGCACGAGCCGGCACATCGAATACCTTCCGAAGAGAAGCAACAAAACCGGAAAACTCGGCAACCACCGGATTGTTGTTCTCCCATAGAGGGCTGGCCCAGGCCAAGGCCTTGTCCGAGAGCAGCGAGATCAAGAAGCCCACCTTTGATCTCTCAGTAGGAAAGGCATGTGGCAGCAACTCGAAATAAATGCCCACCTGGTTAAGGAAACCTCGGCACTGAGTTGGCTCTCCCCCAAAGCGCTGTGGAAGAGGGGCAGAACCGGTCATACCCCGAAACACCGCAGGCGCAACAACAGGTGTCGGGGTAGACTCTGGCGCAACAACCGGAGCGGCAGTAGGAGCGAGCCCAGGAGCGACAACCGACCCATCGGCAACGGGAGCGAAATGAGCCGTGCGTTCAAGCAGGGTTTGCAACGCCACAGCGAACCGACCCAACAGGTGATCCTGCTGATCAAGTCTGGCAACCAGCGTGGGTAGCGAGGATGGCCCTGTACCGTCAGAATTCATGGCTTGGTCCTAATGTCACGGAACCATGAACCAGACGTACAACAAGAGATAAGTGAAAATAAGAAGGCTTTATTGAAAATAAAGCTGTAAAGCAAAAGTCCAAACGGATGGTGAAACCGAGCAGAGTCTTTGCGAAGCCAGAGGTCAGGAACCAGAAGGGTAGTCAGACGAAGCCAGGATCAGGAACCAGCAGGGTAGTCAGACGAAGCCAGGATCAGGAACCAGCAGGGTAGTCAGACGAAGCCAGGATCAGGAACCAGCAGGGTAGTCAGACGAAGCCAGGATCAGGAACCAGAAGCAGCAGCAGTCTTAGAAGCATGTGAACACAAGAGGACCAAGCAAGGAACTGAAGCCACAGACCTCCTATATATATGAGCTAGGCATCCAGCTCCTCCCAGGGGAAGGAGGAGCCGCAGGGTGGAAGGCTACAAGAAACCCAGGACCCAAGATGGCCGCCAGCACATGTCAAACGAAGGAGAGCAGCAAGCAGGTAAGACCATGACACTCTGTAATTCCTCTAGCGCTGTTCTATGGAAACAGTAGGTTTAAAGAGCACACCAAATGCTTGAAATAACTTATTTGTTAACTTCAACTTTTCTTCATATATAACACTGCCGCCTCCGCAGCAGATAGTCCATGTACAAAACACGTGTTGAAAAGATATCACAAAATGGCGGTATGCATAAGATGGTGGTTCAACTGTTCAATCTTGTCATTCAACATAAAATGGTGGATATATTTCTCTCTTGAGTATCTGTACTCTCACTTAAAGGGAACCTGTCACCTCTACTATGCTACCCTCACTGAGCGTTTTCTAAATGTTCATTGTGTTACCCTAAACATATAAATTACACTTTTAATTTTATTTGCAGACGAATTCAATAAGTATTATGCATTTTTGTACTTCCCGCCTTTTATGCAAATTAACATAAAAGAGTCATATCTTACTTATGTGACCAGAGAAGAGTCATATTTTCAATCTCTGACTCATCTCAGGTTAATTTGCATATGTATTTAATTTGCATAAGTTATTTAAGCACTTTATGATCTCTCTGAGAGGTATATCTGAGGTTAACCAATAGTTCACTTGCTGAATTTGGTCGCAATTTGCAGTATGCAGTCAGCAGTAACTATTTGCAGATTGGTTGAGTATGATCTGGTATGGTTGTATGCAATTTGGATTGCAATATGGAAGTTGAATTAGGATTGTGAACTTTGTAGTTTGCAATTGAATTTGGTTGAACTGTAAGTAAACACACATATAACTGGTTCAGTATACAGTTCTAATCACTATATTAACAGTAAGAACATTATATAACTGTTTTAAATACCTATTTTGGCCTCTCTGCTTCCATAAAACATAGCTCTTAGTGGAGTGTGTGTCTGTTCAGCTCCTCTCTCTGGCGAATAATGATTCCAGCACCTGCTAGGGGAATTTCCCACACAGGCTATGTTTGAAGCTGGCTGTGATTGGTCAAAACTCATGCTGTGTGTGAGGCTGGCTGTGATTGGTCAAGACTCCTGCCCAGCAACAACAGTTTAACTTTATGCTTTCTGTTGTGTCATTGAGCTTACTTCACATCCATATAATGAATCTTAAAGGCATATTATCTTTTCTGCTTCTGCGAACACAATATATAACAGTTATATGACATCCAAACATGAAGTCACTGTAAATAACTCTGCTTTTGTCTTGAATACACAAACATAGCAACTATATTAAGGTTATTGGCAGGTCTAGCTGTATAAACATATAAGCTATGTTAGCAACCTAGGACAGGTCTTAGCTGGCCAGCTACATTTTGGTCTTCAAAGAAATTGGTAGAGCCCATAGCCACTACTCTTAACTTGGCCGGAAATAGCATGGAGTATTGAATTTATATATTCCTAAGTCTTTTCTTGACATCCAGGAATCTCATCCTCTTCTTTTGAACCTCTGTGGAGTAATCCGGGAAGATGGAAATGTTTGCTCCATTTATGACCAGGTCCATGTTGTCCCTTGACTGATGTAGTATGGTATCCCTGTCTTTAAAGTGTAGTATTTTGGCCAGGATAGGTCTCGGTGGTCTACCAGGAGGCAATGGTCTTGTGGGCACCCTATGGGCCCTTTTTACAGCATATAATGAGGACAAACCTTTTGTCCTGAAATATCTGATGTATCCATTTTTCTATATGTTCAGTGGCATTTGCTCCCTCTTTTTTTTCCAGGACCCCCACTATTCTGATATTATTACGACACAATCTGCTTTCCAAGTCATCCGTTTTGGCAAATAGGGTAGCCACATCTCTTGCCATCGTCTTAGCCGCCATCTTAAGGGGTCTGGCACCATCTTCCAACTCTGACACTCTTTTTTCCAGTTCTGAGGTTCTTTCTGTGATTTTGTGCATATCATGCCTAATCAGGGATATATCTTCTCTTAAGCTGCCCAGTTGGAGGTTAAGGGCTTTAAGGGTATTGTTGCAGCTGGAAACTGCTTTCATAATATCCTTAAGGGTAGGTTCTTTATCACTAGGATTATGAGGGTCTTCTTTTTCCCCCTGAGCTTTTATTTGTGACATAGGGACCTGGCGACCCTTACAGTTCTCCCCATCTTCATCTGAGGAGTGATCCTCCTGATCTGAGGAGGAAATGTTTCCCGACACCACATTTTGTGACCTTTCTTTCACTCCTTCTGTCACCCTGGCGTACTTGCTGAGGCGCGCTGCTGCGCTCCGACTCACTGCCTCATGCAGCCCTTCCTCCTCCTCCATTCCAGCGCCATTTTGGTTCCCTTCCACTCGTTTCAAGCGTGCACCGCTCTTCCCCTGCTTCGGCATTGTCTTTGCCACCACCACTTGTTGCAGAGGGATCCGCTACCTTCCTGGACTTCTTCAGAGTGTTGGTCTTCTACAGGCTGGGTATAAGCAGCGAGATGGAGCAGGATTCTGACAGGAGCGATCTGAAGCGCGTCCTACTCCATGTTGCTCCAGGCCACGCCCCCCAGAGATAAGGTATATTGGTTTTTGACCCACATCTGGTTTTGGCGCACACTAATTGACAGAAAAAACGGATCAAATAACTTAAAAATGCAATACAATCTCACCGCACCATGGTATAAAGCAGGAGAAGCTGAGCCGATTGATATATAGTTTTGGTGGAAAAGATTCAGGAAAACCTGTAACTTATACATTTATAACTCAGCTTTTTCCACCTTCTATGAAAAACATCGGTACAGGAGGGAGGGGTTACCAGTGATTGCTGGCATTGTGTGCATAAATGTACATGGAGATATAACAGTCAGTCACTGATAACACCTCCTCCCTGTACCGATAGCTCTTCAAAGGGCTGCAGATGTAAATGTAGAAAATTACAGGTTTTACTGAATCTTTTCCCAGAAATATATACATCAATCTGCTCAGCTTCTCCTGCTCTATAACATGGTGCTTTCAGATTGCATTGCATTTTTTGGTGACAGGTTCTCTTTAAGTGTGAACTCAGCCTTATTGGTTAAGTGTCACTCAGTTCATCTAAAATTTTCCTATCAAAATGGCATTTATGGATACAGAAAGAACAATTTCTAGCACTAGAGGGCAGTAGAGGTCTATTAATATATCAAGCTGGAAAAGTACACGAGAAATAAGACTCTGAGTCGCTGGTGCACATGACAATAATCATGATATATTTCCCTGATTAAACAGAGACAAACCCCTTCAAATAGCAGAATAATAAATACTATTTATCCGCAATGTATTAATAAAGCATACCTATCGTTCCAAGTGAAATTCACAAAAAGCCATGTGTGTACTGGAAAAACATCAGTATTTCTGACCACAATGTTATTAAAGTAATTGTCATATGATGTATTTTTCAGCACGTTTCCCCCTGCTGAGAGGTGGTAATCTGAGGCCTATGGATACATTTGACATGTTCTGAGAGCTTCCACTGTGCATATGGCAAGCTAACACTGCAAAAGTATTTAAAGGGTCTGTCTCACTTCAGTGAATGCCCTTTATCATGTAGACAAAGTTAATAGAAGGCACTTCCTAATGTATTGTGATTGTCCATATTGCCTCCTTTGCTGGCTGGGTTAATTTTTCCATCACATTATACACTGCCCGTTTCCATGGTTATGACCACCCTGCAATCCATCAGCGGTGGCCGTGCCTGCACACTATGGAAAAAAGCACCATGGGACTACTGCAAATGATTAATTTGCTACTTAATGGGTTCATGTCTATTGTTAATGTTAGTCCCCTTGCATGCTTTAGATGTGATCCAAAATGTGCAACTGCTCAAAAAAATAAAGGGAACACTTAAACAACAAAATCAATCACACTTCTGTGAAATGAACCTGTCCAGTTATGAAGCAACACTGATTGTGAATCAATTTCTCCTGCTGTTGTGCAAATTGAACAGACAACAGGCAGAAGTGATAGGCAATTAGCAAGACAACCCCTATAAAGGAGTGGTTCTGCAGGTGGTGACCACAGACCATTTCTCTGTTCTCATTATTTTTGGCTGTTGTTTTGGTCACCTCCAGTACACCAGAATACGTGGAGGGGGCCGTAGGAGGGCAAAAAACCAGCAGCAGGACTGCTACCTTCTCCTTTGTGCAAGGAGGAACAGAAGGAGCACTGCCAGGGCCCTGCAAAATGACCTCCAGCAGGCCACTAATATCCATGTGTCTGCTCAAACTGTCAGAAACAGACTCCATGAGGATGGTATGATGGCCCGATGTCCACAGGTCGGACACCATGCAGGGCGATTGGCATTTGCCAGAGAACACCAAGATTGGCATATTCGACATTGGTGCCCTGTGCTCTTCATGGATGAGAGCAGGTTCACACTGAGCACATGTGACAGACATGACAGAGTCTGGAGACACCGTGGAGAATGTTCTGCTGCCTGCAACATCCTCCAGCATAGCTGGTTTGGCAGTGGGTCAGTAATGGTGTGGGGAGGCACTTCTTTGGAGTGCCGCACAGCCCTCCATGTGCTAGTCAGAGGTACCCTGCCTGCCTTGAGGTACCGGGATGAGATCCTCAGACCCATTATGAAACCATAGGCAGGTGCAGTTGGCCCTGGGTTACTTCTGATGCATGACAATGCTAGTATCACGGCCTTTCGTGTGCGCTGTGACACTTATGCCCCGCTTGCTGTTGCCCGTGGCAACGTTTTGCTGTTTCAGCATGCGGGGGCAGTGTCACGGCCTTTATGGTGTGTGCCGTGACATGAATGCCTTGTATGTTGTTGCCTGCGGCAACTTGTAGCTTTTTATGCTGGTGTGTGCACTTCCCCTTTGAGTTGTTTCCTCCTCTGTCCGGTGCTAGAGGGGTTAACCACCTTGTTGGGCGTGGTCACTAGGTGCTTCATCTTTCCTGTGGCTAGAGGCCAGGAGTCAGTGGTACTCCAGCCATGGTGTGTGTTGGAGTTATGCTCCTGGTCTTCATGTTCCATCTCCCAGAGTAAGGGCCTCCTAGTGGGACATCGAGGTCTCCAGTGATGTCTTCCCTCTCTTACATGTGTTGTATGCTTGGTGTGGGGTTATGATTTGGTGTGTTGTTATGTCTAGCTTGGTGTTCCTTGTCTGGTATGTTTGGTGATATCTTCCAACAAGGTTGCTTGACTCCCTAGCCTGTATGCAGTGCCGCCTGGGGCTGCCATGCACCTTGCGGCATGGGTGTCCTGGCGGAGTCTGGTGTGCTGGATACTAGTGTGAGTTGCTGGTACGGTGTCCTGTTTGGTGTTAGGGCTCCGGTACGTATTCACAGGTTCCAGTCGTGGTGGCAGCGGCAAGTAAATGTGTCGTCTTGTTTTCTTACCTGCCGATTCTCTTGCTGCATATGGTCTTTTCCTTTCCCTGCTTCTAGGCCTTTTGAGACTCCTGTTCTTCCGTGTCCTGGAAGAACAGGGTGCCTCTCCTCAGCTCCTTTGTGAGGGATTCTCAGGGCGACTCAGATCCTTAGGTATCCAGGGTATGAGCCGTCCTACCATCCAGGTCCGCTCATACGGTGAGATGTTAGGGCTAGGTATTGGGATGCATTAGGAGGTGACCTGCTCCCTTATCCTTGTGTTCAGGCCTAATTGTTTTCCTTATCCCCCAGTCATCGTATGGTGGGGGGTTTTCCCCACTCCCGGCCGTGACAGCTAGGCCTCACGTGGCTGAAATGTGTCAGCAGTTCCTGCATGATGAAGGCATTGATGCTATGGACTGGCCTGCCAGTTCCCTAGACCTGAATCCAATCAAGCACATCTGGGACATCATGTCTCGTTCCATCCACCAACGCCACGTTGCACCACAGACTGTCCAGGAGGTGACTGATGCTTTAATCCAGGTCTGGGAGGAGATCCCTCAGAAGAACATCCGTTGCCTCAAGAGGATCATGCCCAGGAGTTGTAGGGAGGTCAATGCATTCCACTATGTAATGAATAAAGATTTGCAACTGGAATATTTCATTCATTGAGATCTAGGATGTGGTATTTTAATGTTCCCTTTATTTTTTTGAGCAGTGTATATAGGTAGCACATCAGACAGTTTTGAAATGTATTACCGATTTATGCAATCGGCACAGTTTTAGGGTCACAGTTGCAACAGGACTCCTAAGGCCCACAGGCTCCCCTCACCACACTAAAGCTTTCTATACAGTCAACTGTCTAATGCTGTCCTTGCTGAATGTGCGGCAGCATGTGTATCCTCATTCCCTCTCTCCTACTCTCTGATGTCAGAAGAGACAGATTGTAGGAGACAGGGAAAGAGGATTCAAGATACATACACTGCCACATGGTATCAGCGAGGAAAGCACTAAAAAAAAGTAACTATACGGTCAGGAAATAATGCCATGTGGAGGAGGAGAAAGGATGCACAGAGTGGCTTGGGCCAACCCTCGGTGCACTTAACTGCTTATTTGCATATATATTAAAAGTACTCTGGGGTATTGAAACTTTTGAATGTTTTAATAATTTACATAATAACTAAATAGAATTAAGCAACCAAGAACACTATTTCTTCTCTTGTCTTCAAAGACCGAGATGTATTTGTACCCTATTCAAACTAAGATTTACGTTTTTGAAATCAGTAAAGGGGGAAATGGAAGCCTTTCAATACCTCCAGAAACAATGCTGGATGCCAGCCAGATAAGGCAATCTAATTCATCCTACGTTGGCTCGGACCAAGTCCTCACATTTGATTAGTAAATGAATGTTTTTGAAGTGATGTACAGCTAAGTAAAATACAGAGCACTGGAGTTTTTTTTTATGCTGACCAATGACAGGTCTTAACCTGCGACAGGCGAATTCATCAACAGGATCAAAATGCAGGAAATAACCATGTAAGGTCAGCATTAGTCATGACATCTGTGGGAAGCAATGGGAATAGAAATAGGAAATGCTTCAGCTTAAACTGTTCCACAAAAACAAAGCTACTATGCAAGACGGAAAGCGAAATGCCTCCTCCACACAAGTAGGTCTGAAGTGGAGTTTCAGATAAACTTCTATTGTTGGCACAGGTGTATCTGTCTTATTGAAATAAGATTACAATTAATCTTTAAGGGGATGTCCAAGTTCTTAAAAAACCTGCCCAAAGCCAAGAAATATAATAAAAAATGAAGCTATACTGGCCAGTTACTTGCCTGCCATTGGTTGGAAGCTGCTGCTCTACCAATCAGTTGGACCATGGATGTATGGAGGCGTTATGCAGTCACTGTATGGCAGTGATATCCAGTGACTGTATGGTTGTGTTATCCAGTGACTGTATGGCAGTCATATCCAGTGACTGTATGGTTGTGTTATCCAGTGACTGTATGGCAGTCATATCCAGTGACTGTATGGCAGTGATATCCAGTGACTGTATGGTTGTGTTATCCAGTGACTGTATGGCAGTGTTATGCAGTCACTGTATGGCAGTTATTGAGTCACTGTATGGCGGTGTTATCCAGTCACTGTATGGCGGCGTTATCTAGTCACTGTACGGCAGTTATTCAGAGTCACTGTATGGCAGTGTTATCCAGTCACTGTATGCCAGTTATTCAGTCACTGTATGGCGGTGTTATCCAGTCATGGTATGGGGCTATAATGTTACAGTGTTTGTCATCCAGTCGTGGTATGAGCTATTATCCAGTATGGCGGTGTTATTTAGTCTTTGTATGTTGGTAATATATAGTCATTTAATGTATTATCATTTGGGGGTAGGGCTAAGATATACAGTATATAGATTCCAGTATCATCAGTATCAGATCGGCGGGGGTCTGACACCCGCAGGATCAGCTGTTTGAGGAGACTGTGGCGCTCCTGTGAGCACTGCGGCCCCTTCTAAGATCTGTGACGTCACATTCATCAATCACATGACCTAGATGGATATCAGTCCCATTCAAATGAATGCCGCTATCCAGTGGACGGTGCTGTGCTTGGTAAGCTGTGAAGAGGCCGCCATGCTCAGTACAGTGGCCTCCTCAAACAGCTGATCGGCGGGGGTGCTAGGTGTCGGACCCCCAATGAACTGATATTGATGATAGGTCATCAATATCAAACACCCACAAAACCTTTTTCATAACACAATATTTATAAAGCTAAATAACCCCTTGAATCCATACCAGACCCAGCCCTTAAAGGGTTTCTGTCAATTAGCGATGTGCTACTGTCAGCTGAACATAACTATATTAGTGCCATCTCACTGCCTGAAGCCTTTATTGAGAAAAACATACTTTTATAATATGCTAATTAGCCTCTAGGAGCAGGGGGGGGGGGGGGGGGGGGTTGCACCTGCTTCTAGAGGCTCAGTTTGCCCACCTCTTTTCACGCCCTTCTTCTCTTGATTGACAGGGTCAGGGAAGCGCTGCTCTCCTCCGGCTGGCCGTGTCTGCAGTGTAAGTCTCGCGAGATTCGCGAGAACTGGAGCGATTTCATTCATCCTGAGCCGCCGCCTCCGACGATGCTCCAATGCTCGCCGCGGGAATCCAAGATGGCGCCAGCTCAGGATGGATGAAATCGCTCCAGTTCTCGTGGATCTCGCGAGAACAGGAGCTTCTTCTCCCTGGCTAAGAGCGGAGCGCGCTGATTGGATGCCAGGGAGAAGAAAGACACGCCCGGGAGAACTTTTGCAGGCCCGTCCCAATTGAGCCGAATGGCTCATTAGCATAGAAGGCGGGAAATATTGCGGGGGCACCACGGACAAACGGGGGCAAAATGAAGAACTGAATAAGCACCACCAGGGGCCGGCAAGTAAGGGTATATCTTTAGTTTAACTTGCATTTTCAGGTGAAAGGTCCTCTTTAAGATCACATTATACACTGATCGAAAGTGGCTTATATTCACTTCCTCTACATGATAAATGCCACTTGCTGAAGTGACACAACCCCTTTAAATTTATCTGGACCTCAGACTAGACTACAAAATACTGAACTCAGAGTCTTACCTCTCCTTGATCCTCTTTATCTGTAGGTAGGGGTGAATTGGCCCTAGACCCTACAGGAAAATTTCCTGGTGGGCCGATGCCCTGGGGGTCACTGAAGCCCTCTTGATGGCCACAGGCCAGGTACATAATGAACTGATGCTCAATGGCCGCAGGTGCCCTCCTGAACTCAACTGTATTACAGTCCTCATGACGGTGATACAGTTGAATACTGTAGTTGGGGCGGCAGTATTTTGTGCTGTCCTGTGGTATTTCGGTTCTGCTGGGGCGGTATTCTGCGCTGCATTACAGTATTTCAGGCCCCGCCTACTTCAATTGTCCCCGCCTACTTGTTGGTCCCGTCTTCTGTCAGTTTGAACCCACCTACAACATGGGGCCACTTTTAGTTGTTTTTGTCTAGAGCCACTTTAAGTAGCCAATCCGCCCCTGTCTGTAGGGACTGTACACACTCAGGTGTTTGATGATCCTGTAACTTCTCTCTATGGCTGACATGTGCCACTTACATCCGAACGCCAGGCGCAGGAAATTATGTATCAGATACTTAAAAACAGGAAAGCCAGTTTTCAAGGAGACAACTGAAAGTGACTATCACTGCCAGGCTTGCCAGGGACATTAGGCAAAAGGTGCCTAGTAATGGCAATACAGTATATATATATATACACACACACTATATATACACATAGTATATATGCATGCATATCTAAAGATATATATATATAAAACTATCACCCTCACTAATTATTCACTTCAGCCTCTGGTTTCCCCTCACACAACTCTATTTCATATGGAGAGCGCTCAGAAAAACTACATTTCCCATAACCCCTTGCCTTCCTCCTCTCCAGCCATCCAGTACTATTCCCTGGGAAGGGGAGGGGGGCGGTGACGTTCAGTCAGCCGGCCTCTGATTGGCTGACGTGAAGCTTTGTTTGCCATTTATGGACAGGGATAGCCCGGACTGGTGCCTGGGTTTTCATTGTAAATCGCATGACTGACTGAGGGGGGAATTAAAAAAAGAAAAAAAAAGCGGCGTCTGTAACCTCAGCATCCAGTGGGAGAAGAGGCAGCAGCAGAGCAGACAGAGGCGCGCTCTTCCAGGAACTGCTCAGTGACGGCTCGTCTACCGTCACACACTCCTTACTGCTGCTTCTGCACTAACTGCATGGGGACAGTCCCCGCTGCCGTCCCGCTCCTGCTGCCTGCTGCAGTCAGGGTCCACATTGGGAGGAGAGACCTGTAAGCAGCCGCATCCCCGCCGCTCAGCCTGCACCATGGTGAGTGATTCTGCTGTCTACCTGGGTGCTATCCTCCATCTATATATATATATATATATATATATATATATATAATGTATAGGGTTCCTGCTTGTTAAAGGGGAACTCCACCTCCTAACCTGTCTGCGTTGCCAGGGCTCTTGCCTCAAGCTGTTTGGGCATGGAGTTCTAGATTCTGTCATAAGTAGTAACACAAGTCCCACTATTTCCAGGAATAACTATATTATTATAGGTACATTGCTATCAGAATGCCCCATGGTATTGCCAGACGCAGCGTCGCACAGTCCAAGTGCCCCCAGGATGGTATAAAGGGGGTTTCTGAATGTGCCACCCTGACCATGGCAATAGGATTAGGGCAGGAAAGCCTGGCTACTGTGGTACTGAAATGCCTCAAAGAACAGCACAAGCCCCTGTTCCTCCTGTCAGAAAGCCACCGTAGAAGGTCCTCTTGTCTAGTACTTTGTGTGAGCCAAGGTGGCACCGGTGTAGATAATGTCCTGTTCACTTTCAGTGTTTGTCCCTAGCAAATCTTTAACCCTTGTCCCTGGAAGGCGGCTTTGGGCCGGAGGGAGTTGTAGTACCTGGCGGTGGGGTTGGAGCATTTCCCCTGCTGAATGGATTTGCAGATGGTGATGTGCTTAATGCAGAAACCATTTCAGGGGGAATTAATGAGAGCTGGAAACCTACGTGATCACCTGTAGGACATAGTGTGCTCTGTGACTTCCCTCCCAGTCACTGGGGTGACAGACTCCATAGGGAGACGCTCCTAGCTGGCTGCATCTCCATTAACTTAAAGGGAAACTGCAGACAAAATCCAACCCCTTCTGTTGTAGCTCTTCGTTATTGAGGCTCTCAAAGCAATTATTTGTCGTTGTGCTTAGTCACAGGAGTAGCCGGCATATCTCCATACTCCAAAATGAATGGTCATACTCCTCAAAGTCTCATGAAGACCACCCTTGTCCATAAGGCTTACTAGGGATGTCATAGAGGGGGTCCCTCAACTTTGGTGGCCCTGGCCATTGACATCTTGCTGCAGGGAGAATGTCCAGAAGCCATATTGGCTCATCTCCACAGGTTTGAGAAGCCGGACTGACTGCATTCAGTTGATTGCTATGCTGGGGAGATGTCCTCATGAGGCCTAGAAGAAGATAAATAGCTGGTGACCTATATCCGTATACATCTTTCTGAAAGCTAAACCTTGGTATTCAGACCAGTTGTAGGAGATACACCGGCAGTGTCGTAGGATGCATGTGTTAAGGTGTTCACAAAAGATGCACCAAATAGATCATGATGGGGCATGTGGCACGGTCAAGTAGGCGCAATACATTTCCTCATGGCTGACATATTTATGCACCAATATTTTGCGACACACGTCTTTAATACATTGGATGTATTTTAAGCCTCCTTTTTAGCCTGGATGGCTGTATGTAGTTCCACAAATGTTTGTCATATGCAATATTTACTGCTGATCTGTTTCCTGTAGAACATCTAATGAATGTTCACCAGGGTTCCAAGTGGAAGAGGTCTTCTTAGGTTCATGGACCGTAGATTCCAAGAGCGTCACCGAAGCTGGCCATACACCTTAGATCTACCATTTAATCTGTATGGGGGGCCTTCTGACTCTCCCCTGACAGCAGATGTTGGGGGAGATGATGATAAGACGAGTTGGACTTCAGCTGCCCACTTTTGTTCTGGAGGAGATGAGCATCTTCCAGAGGTGTCTGCTGCTTTCTCCCCATTCACTACATATGCATGCTTGGGGGAGAGAGCTGTCGGCCCATTGCTTGTTCTGCCAACAGTTCTCATGGGTATGGCCATTACTACCTGTAGCATAAATTTAGCATTTCCATTTTTGAAGCATTAATTATGAGTTGGGGTCCATAAGCATCACCAGCCTACCAAAGGGGTCTATAGTATTGAACAATAAAGAAGAATTCTTCAATGGAGAAGTAATTTCAAGGTAAATATGCAGATATATAGTCTTTGGCTTCATGCACACAACCATAGTTTTGGTCCTCATTTTTTGCGGGTTGGATGCGGACCCATTCATTACAATAAGGCTGCAAAAAATGTGGACAGCACACCGTATTTTGTCCGCATCTGTATTTGTTTCGCCGCTCCGCAAACAAAATAGAACATATCCTATTCCAGTGCCATCAGCTCTGTTTCCGCACCCCAGTGCCATCGTCTCTGCCACTGGCACTATTGATGGGGGCACCCTTGCTGGCACTGTTTCTGGGCACCTTTACTTCCTTTCTTGTATTATCCTGGGATCTCGAGGACACGCCCCCTGCAAGGTGGAGCTCAGCTACCCTACAGAGCTATGCCTGTCCATGCAGCCTGCCCTCCTTCTGACACCCAGAGTGCCCACATCACTGGTTGCTATGACTCTGTGCACTCCGGGCGCCCGGCCATAGTCTCGCCCCCACCCCCTCGCTGTCACCAACTTACCTTTCCAGCAGGGGTGCCGCCGATGCTCCATCATTCCACACTGCTCTGGTTCTGATGTCACACAGCGCGTCAGGTCACGGCGTGTGTACGTCAGGAGGTCAGTGCAGCGCAGGACAATGGATGTGCTGTGGAGTGCCTGGAGGCCCCTGCTGGAAAGGTGAGTATTGCGAGCCAGCGGGAGACCACGGAGCGGGAGTAATAGCAAGCTCTTCACTCCCGCTCCGTGGTCACGTGACACAAACGAATCCTCGATGCAAAAAATTAGCATCGAAGATATTTTTGTGTCTAATTACTCGATTTAATCGAGTACTCGTTACTGTCCTAGCTGCCACCCTACATTCACCTCTATGGGAGTTCCAAAAATGGGCAAGCACTGGCTCGGCCATTTCCAGCAGTCCAGTAAGGGTGAATGGAGAGGTGGCCGCGAATGTGCACTGTGCTTTCCTCACTTCGTGGGTGCTGCGGATAGTAGCGGGTCCCTGAGGTGGAACCTGCATGTATCTGCCATGGACAGCATATCTTAGTGGTATGCTGTCAATGTCTGAGATGGGAATACCCCCTACACACACAAAAAAATATATATAAAAAAAACATTCTTCTGCCCTCGATTTTCATATTTCCAGTTCAGAAGTTAAGTTAACATGCCAAAAACCTGCATGTGCAAAAAAAAAAACCCACTAAAACCTCAAAATTGCAGAGAAACGCTACAAAATGCCTATGTGTGTCTTCAGCCTAACAGCAGTGCTTTGAGGTCTCGGTAGTAAGTCAGTCGTCTGGACACATGGAGGTATAAAGGGTTAATTCTGCCTTTGGAGGGAAGGTTGGAGCCTGGCATGTGTGTGCGGAGAGAAGGCCATCTTTGTGCATCCTGCCCTCCGTACCCTTGGTGTTTACACGTTTTCCCACCGGGTGAGCTCACAAGGTGAATGGATGCAGTGTCTTGGCAGAACACTGAGCTGGGTGTACACGTTCCTGACTGACTTAGGACAGAGTGAAGCAGTCTTCAGGCCTCTCCTCACAATTCAGCGAGACTTCTAGCTACCTTCTAGTGTCCGAGTCTCCGGTTTTAATTTTCAAAGACTTGGAGAAATAATTGGGATAAGTTAGCATGTAAGGTATTACTCACGACAACAGGGAAAGAGGTTTGTTTTGGCAGGGGCATTGTTGTCGTCGTGTCACGTGTCTGGAGGGAAAGGTGTGTCACTTTGATGACCTGCTGCAGGTGTGCTGCTGTCCCCGAGAGAGTCAGATTGTGTACCTGTTCACACCCATCCGCTCTCTGAAAAACTCATTAGTGGTTTGTTACTGGAGCAGCGTATACAATTCCTGCTCATTAATCTGTAGTAGAGGTAAAGGGAATAAGGGCACTTTCACGCTAGCGTTGTTGGATTCCGACAGGCAGTTCCGTCGCTGGGACTGCCTGCCGTATCCGGCAATCTGTATGCAAACGGATACCTTTTTGTAGACGGGTCCGGATGCGGATCCGTCTCACAAATGCATTGCAAAACCGGATCCGTCTCTCCGGTTGTCATCTGGAAAAACGGATCTGGTGTTTATCTTTTTTCACATTTTTAAAGGTCTGCGCATGCGCAGACCGCAAAACCGGATCAGTTTTTTCCGGAACACTTGGGGCTGGATCCGGCATTAATGCATTCCAGCAAGTGTTCTGGAATTTTGGACGGAGAAAATAACGCAGCATGCACATGGACTAAACTGAAGACATACTGAACGGAATGCTCTCCATTCAGAATGCATTAGGATAAAACTGATCAGTTTTTTTCCGGTACTGAGCCCCTAGGACGGAACTCAATACCGGAAAACTTTAACGCAAGTGTGAAAGTACCCTAACGCAGAAGACCTGGTCTTAGTAGGGAACCTCCACAGGAGGGGCGTCACTAGTCGTTATCTGTACACTAAGAACAATGTCTCACGTTGTGTGTGTTTGCAGTAGGGTTGCCCAGCATCCACATTTGTACCAGTCGTCAAGTTCTCCATCTACAGCCGTATCACCGTGGGTTTCTATGCTCCTTATCATTTTGCTGAAAAGTAAACAAACTCCTATTGCAATATAAACAGCAAAAACAAGTAGTGTGTGTTCACACCCGTCTGTTTTGCTACATTTCTTTGTCCATGGGCAAAAACTGCAGTAAAGTGCGTGTGGTGAGTGGGACCCACTACCGGCATGTGTGAATAAACCCTTGTAGCCATTCTGTGGAATTTTAGAACGATGTGAGGAATTTTATTAGGGGCTCATGCACACGACCGTGGTTTCAATCCGCATCCGATCCGCATTTTTTGACCCATTCACTTCAGTGGGGCCTCAAAAGATGCGGACAGTGCACTTGTATGTCTATTAAACGGCCCCGCAAAAACTAAAAAAATAAATAAAATGTCTTTCTTGTCAGGTTTTTGGGACAAGGATAGGACAGTTCTGTAGAGAGGACGTTCCGTTCCGCAAAAATGCGGACCACACAAACGGCAACGGCCGTGTGCATGAGCCCTAAGACTGGTGTTTAGTCTTAGGCTAGTTCCACACCTACGGTAAAGTTCACCGTATTTGGCCTAGCTGGATAATACCGATCACTGCCAGACCCCATTGACTATAATGGACGGTTTCTGACATGACGAGTTTTGGATGGACCAGAATTGGTGTGGAACTAGTCTTAATAAAAAAATATACTGGTGCATATGTGTCAAAAGTATTAAGAAGCATCTTTCCGAATTTTGGCGCATCTCAGGAGGTCTATGTCTTGGAAAATTAAATATATAGACCAGTAAGGAGCTGGAATAGATTCCTTGCGTACATTTGTTAGGCCACATCCATCCCCTGCCTACTTTTTAGAAAAGTGGTGGAAGTGGTGTAAAATTTGCAAAACCTGTAGCACAAAATAGGTCTTACACCAAAATTAGCAACTTTTCGACACCAGAAAACTCTTATCAGCTCTACCCTCTACTAGTATTATATATTTGTATACGGTCTGATGTATCCAGGATTATATACAGTAATTAGTTACAGGCAGGACTAGTAGCTCACACTGGTGTAATGGCTTCAGTTTTTGCAGCAGCCGTAACCAATATACTGACGGATCCACTAAATTCCTATGGGTCCATTAGGTTTCCTCTGAAATGGAAATAATTGGCAGTGTTCAGTTTATCCCTATTGTGACCCCTAAAAGGTAAAAAGAAGGGTTGAGGACTCTTGTTGTGACTATTGGGAGATGGGGTGTGACTACCAGTAGGGCAAGCGGTGGCTGCGGTGAGAGGTCCTACCTGGACTATATGATAAAACTTTAAAACTCCAGTACGTTGCCTCAAATATTTGCCGCTGCAGGTCCCAAAGGTGAAGTGGGCACAATTCACAGTTCAGTCAATGCGTTTTGTAGGACGCGCGTTCCCTATCCGATCAGGAGAAAACCTCTTTAAGCTCAAACCATCCACTCAAATGTATATAGGCCAAAACATCAGGTCCCACAGGTGTCCTTTTCCACCAGATATTCCTGTGAGATATCAGAAATCGCACTAATAGTGAAGCACTGTGACACTCGTATTATTATACTCACTCACGCAGGTGATAATGCAGGCACATCAGGTTAATTGAAACACCATTTTTTTCTTCTTTTTCTTTAACGTAACTCTATGGAATATATAAAATCCCTCCAATAGTGAAGCACTATTTTCAATACCGATTAAATTATTTTATTGTTCTCACAAGCACACGCAAACAAGATAAACACCAGTCTAGCGATCCTGCCCAGGATCATTACTGTGATCATTTGTTACTTTTTAGCCCAACATTCTGTAGGTTACTTCACACTGTAGAAATAACACGCAGACAATGGAATTTACTGTAAGGAGTTACTGCGCGCCCTGTTAAGAATGCTTCCTCCACCAAATTTCTTCCCGGAAAAAGCACAGAGTAGGAACAGTAAAAACAACATCAAAGTTTAGCCTGCTTAACACTCCCTATAAATTAAGACTAGAAAAAAAGTATTCATGTTTGTGTGTGAAGTCTAAGGCCTCTATTCATACATAAATTGCTTTGGCATTTTCTTACCAACTAAAAAAAATGCATGTGTATTTGTGCACTACTTTAAAAAAGAAAAAAAAATGGGGGGGGGGGGGGGCAGGACTGGCAGAGAGCTCTGTGTGTCCGGCTGCTGCTAGGAACGAGTTGAGTATGGGGAGTTCATAATTTTTTAATTTTTTTATTTATTTATTTTTTTACTGCCTGTGAAGAGGGCACTTTACTGGGCATAATTTACTGTGAGGGGCACATAACTGGGCATAACTACTGTGAGGGGGCATAAAGGGAATAATTACTATGTGGGGGCAGTTAGGGGACAGGGTGGGATTAGATGTATAGTTGTATTTAGGGTGGAGTTAGAGGTGTGGCCTAGTGCGGAAACAATTTGCCATGGCATGCTTTGCGTGCCACAGTGTCCTTCAGTCTTTTATAAAGTTGGGAGGTATGCAGAAGGTATCATTGTCCTGCTCCACCAGCCCCCACCGAGTAATATCAGGAGATTAGCATGGTCAGAACTGCTGACCATTAACCTTTTTAAGGCAGTTTTCATAGACTATATGGGGTCATTTATATAAGTCTGCCATACTAGTTTTGTGGCATAAAAATGTTGCTTCCATCAATTGGTGCATATTTTCCCCTACGCCCATGACTGCACCCTTGAGAGACCGCCTCTATCCAGGACAGGAAACAGGAACTTTCGTGGAGAGCTCTTAAGGAGGGGCTCTACCCCTGTAGCACCAGTTCCTGTCCTAGGGATAGAACCTATAGTGGAGAGCTAGAAGATTAGGCTGCAGGAGCCCCGCATGTGCATCAGAGATGGGGGTTTACCTGGTGCGGAGTAAGACTCCACTAGGAGCCGCCTGCCAAGTCTGGGGCCATCCTTCTGGGTCTCAGACTATGTTGTGCCAGCATTCGTGGGCAGTCCTGGTGTTACTGGGGGGTAATGCCGGCACTCCGGACCCTCCTGGCGGTGTTTAGGAGGTCTGGGGCCTGGTCTCTTTCTTCCTCCTGGCCTCCAGCAAGCTTACAGAGGTGGGGGGAGGGCTAAGCATTTTACGAGCGTGCTCCGTGCGCAAGCCGGAAGTTTTGGGACACAACTTCCAGTATTTGGAACGCATGTGGTTCCGGATGGCCAGCGTTCCGAAAATGAGGCTAGGAACATCCTATTCCATAAAGGGCTGCATGGGGACACCGGCAGGGACCCGACCTAGAGTATTTAACCCTGATCAGCGTACGATCAGGAGGATCCAGCCAGCCTGCATGCATCCGTGGATGTGCCTATGGATAACACTCTATCCTTATCTGGGTCATGATAGCAGACAGGTTTTCAGAAAGAGTGGAAAAAACCTGAGAAGTTTTTTTTTATCAAAGAAAAAGACAGAAATGCAATGGCACTCTGCAACCAGCATTCTGCCCTGCCTTTTTTTATCCCTAGAAATGTTAGAAGAAAATATCCCTTTGAGGGAGAGTCATCATGTTGTGATAGGCCTCCTAAGTTGGATGCCCCTATTGCAAAAATTTAAAAAAGATCTGCTTTGCCTTTTGAAGACCTTGACACTTTGAAAGATCCGATGGATAGATGGGCAGAGCTGTACCTTTAAAGTATGGGAGGCCTCTAGCACTCTACTCAGGCCTTTAAGCCTAATGTAGCCACTACATCTACTGCCAGGTCCTTTAAAATTATGGTTACAGAAATTGGAATCCCATATCCAAAATAAAACCTCCAGAGACCAGCTCCTAGCGGTATTTCCGACCATCCTTAAAGCAGTGGACTTTATTTCGGATGCTACGGCTGACGCATTAAAATTAAATGCCAGATCTGCGTCTCTTTCCAACTCAGCTAGGTGAGCAGTTTTACTAAGGCCTCTTTCACACTTGCGTTGTCCGGATCCGGCGTGTACTCCACTTGCCGGAATTACACTCCGGATCCGGAAAAACGCAAGTGTACTGAAAGCATTTGAAGACGGAACCGTCTTCCAAATGCTTTCAGTGTTACTATGGCAGCCAGGACGCTATTAAAGTCCTGGTTGCCATAGTAGGAGCGGGGAGCGGTATACTTACAGTCCGTGCGGCTCCCCGGGCGCTCCAGAATGACGTCAGAGCGCCCCATGCGCATGGATGACGTGATCCATGTGATCACATGGTCCATGCGCTTGGGGCGCCCTGACGTCACTCTGGAGCGCCCGGGGAGCCGCACGGACGGTAAGTACACTGCTCCCCGCTCCCCACTACACTTTACCATGGCTGCCAGGACTTTAGCGTCCCGGCAGCCATGGTAACCACTCTGAAAAAGCTAAATGTCGGATGCGGCAATGCGCCGAAACGACGTTTAGCTTAAGGCCGGATCCGGATCAATGCCTTTCAATGGGCATTAATTCCGGATCCGGCCTTGCGGCAAGTGTTCCGGATTTTTGGCCGGAGCAAAAAGCGCAGCATGCTGCGGTATTTTCTCCGTCCAAAAAACGTTCCGTTCCGGAACTGAAGACATCCTGATGCATCCTGAACGGATTTCTCTCCATTCAGAATGCATTAGGATAATCCTGATCAGGATTCTTCCGGCATAGAGCCCCGACGACGGAACTCTATGCCGGAACACAACAACGCAGGTGTGAAAGAGCCCTTAAGGGGTGGTCTGCTGATACGGGTTCAAGAAATAAGCTTTGCTCTATCCTGTGCTAGGGAGACTTCCTTTTTTGGGTGAGTTTTGGAGGATCTTTTAGAGAAGGCCTCTGACAATAAGAGAGGGTTTCCCGTTTCCAAACCACCTAGGAGGCAGCAGTTTTTTTGCAGAAACAGGAGAGTCTGCAACAAAACAAATAAAGCTAAATAATTGGAAAGAAAACTGAGGTAGAAGAGATAAGGGATTCCTCTTTAGTACTCAGTCCGCTTCAAGCCCAAAGTCTGGTCAGCAATGACGGCTACTGTCCCGTGGGGGAAAGACTATCCTTTTTTTTTTTTTTTTATATATAGATTTTTTTTTTCTCGGGCTTGGGAAAAAATCTCAGCAAGCCCCTTGATAAATGGTATCATAAAAAAAGACGGTTTTCGTCTACAGTTTATCTCTCCCCCACCGGAAAAGCTAATAATTACAAATGTAGCTCAAAATTCAGTAAAGACAGCACTAAAAGTTTTTTTTTCTGTTAAAGAAAAATGTACCAATTCCTGTCCCAGACTCAGAAAAAGGGAGGGGGTTTTATTTGTCACTTTTTCTCGTACCCAAGCCAGGGCTTCCCATGGATTCTACAGCAACAAGTAACCATCACCACGGATGCCAGTCCGGCCGGGTGGGGGGCATTTTGTTTGTTCTCCAGGGGGTGTGGAGTCCAACAGAAAGCCAGGACTCCCAAAATGTGAGGGAATTAAGAGCAGTTCTGCTAGCCTTAAATGCTTTCCTGCCCAGATTGCAGGGAAAAGGAGTAAAGATCTTCTCGGACAACGCTACAGTAGTATCTTAAACAGACAAGGAGGGACAAGATCAGAATGTCATTAACTGCCGAAATTTTCTCACTAATCATTCCTTATATTTCTTTTATCAAGGCAGTACACTTAAAAGGTACAGAAAACAAGGTGGCAGATTACCTAAGCAGAAACCATTTGGATCAGGAAGGATGGTGTTTAAATCAAGAGGTCTACAATCAGATAGTTCATCTTTGGGGATAGTCCTCGGGTAGACCTTTTCGCAACCAGACAAAACAAAGTGCAGTCTCTTTTCCCTAAATCCAAGAGACACTCCGCTAGGGATAGACGCCTTCTCCTTTCCTTGGCCAGATCATATTCTGTAAGCCTTTCCTCCTCTAAGACTTCTTCTGAGGGCATTGTAGAAGCTGAGGCAGGAACCGACGAGGCTCATTCTAATTGTGCCTTTCTGGCCGAGAAGAACCTGGTTCTTCTGGACAGGCGGGATCTGTTATTCCAGGTGCCTCTCTTTCACCCGGAAAAACCTTAATCTGGCAGCCTAGTATTTGAAGGGGAAATCTTAGAGCGTAGGGGTCTATCCAAAGAGGTTATTTCTACCCTTTTTGTCTTGTCGGAAGGAAGTAACCTCCACTATTTACCTTAGAGTCTGGAAGACTTTCTTAAAGGTCACTAGCGCCCTGGTTGATCCTTTAAATCCGCCTCCTATGCCTAAGATTTTGGATTTCCTTCAAGAAGGTCTTAATAAGAACCTGAGACTTAACACTCTTAAAGTACAGGTGTCTGCTCTGAGTGCCTTTTTTGGATTTCCCCATTGCCAATCATCCTAGGATTAGGTGGATTTTTTTAAAGCAGTCCGTAGAATTAAGCCTGTAGTCAGGTCATCAGTTCCCCCGTGGGATCTGAATCTAGTTTTGTCTAGGATGATGGAGCCTCCTTTTGAACCGCTGCATGATTTATCTATTAAAACATTATCTTTTAAAACTGCCTTTCTGGTGACCATCACCTCAGCTAGGAGAGTGGGTGAGATTTCTGCCTTTTCAACTTCTCCTCCTTGTACTAACATCCTGGAGGATAGAGTGTTCATTAAACCGGGCCCATCTTTTTTTGCCCAAAGTGGTCCCAAGATATTATTCTCCCATCTTTGTGTGAGTCCCCTAAGAATGAGAAGGAAAGGAGGCTCCATTGTCTAGATGTTAAAAGATGCCTGTCTCAATATCTGAATATCACCAGTCAGTGGATGAAATCTTCTAGACTGTGCAGTTTGGGGAAAAAACAAGGGTAATAAGGAGTCTTCTAGAACCCTAGCCAGATAGATAGTAAAGGCTATCCTTTTGGCATATTCCTCGGCGGGGGAAACTCCACCTTTTGCTTTTGGTGCCCACACAACCAGATCCGTTTCTAACTTCATGGCAAAAAGGGCCAATGCATCCTTAGAGCAAATCTGTAGGGCCGCTACATGAAAGTCTCCATGTACCTTTTTCGACACAAATTAGATTTAGACTCCAATGATCATATATCCTTCGGGAGGAAAGTGTTACAAGCGGTGTTACTTACCGGTAATAGTTTTTCCATGAGCTCAAGACGGCACCCTTGAGAGACTGCCTCCATCCAGGACAGAAAACGGGAACTTTCGTGGAGGGGCTCTGCCCCTGTAGCATCAGTTAATAGCGAGAACTTGTCCTAAAAATAACTAAACATACTTTTTAAAGTATGTTTAGTTATGTTTAGGACAAGTTCTCGCTATTAACTCGTGCTACAGGGGCAGAGCCCCTCAAGAGATCTCCACGAAAGTTCCTGTTTTCTGTCCTGGATGGAGGCGGTCTCTCAAGGGTGCTGTCATGGGCTCATGGAAAAACTATTACCGGTAAGTAAGCCTGAATTTTTCAACATTTGGTTACATTTTGCAACATTTAGTGAGCCTTACCGCTTTCAGACGTGAAAAGTAGGTCATGATTTTAGACAAGAACACCTTTGTCACTTTTTAAAAAAACTTTAAAAATATGTATCACATCTCCACGGCAGGTAACCACCTGGTCTACTTTTACAGACATAGGCGTACACCACATCACACTTGCGCCATTTCATTAACTTAGCGCAATCTCACAAATCAAAGACAGACTAAAAAAAATGACACCAAAACACTGCAAATAATAAATTCCCCCGTGTTCATGACTTGTCAATCCTCCAGAGAGAGAATAATTTAGTAAAATAAGGTGGATTCATTCAGCATATAACTATGACAGGTGTTGGATACAGTCTGATGGCAAGTGTCTATATTTTGAAGTAAAACTCTCCCTCCCCGACACAATTATTCAGCGTTGGCTTCATGTGTAGCCGTTGACCCGTGGACTTTTTGCTCAGCCCACAGGGGAAGAATAATAACACAATACAAAGCTATACTCAGGGGGTAATTGAAACATATTTTTTTGGTTTCCAGCTGAGTGTAACAAAGAAATGAGATGAAAGTGACGCACAACGTGTGTTCTCTGCAAACGTGATCCCAAAATCATTGTCTTTAAAATAAAGGAGCAAACAGGCTTGAAATTTTCATGTTAACTCTACAAAGAATAATAAAACCTGGTCCCTGATGGTTTTCTGAGATAATTCACCATCATTGTAACTTGTGGAGACCTTTTTATTACGTTTCATTTGGTAAAATTAATTCAGTAGTTTTATGCTTTGATGAATGCTCTAGATGTTTAGAAGCCAAAGCAGTTATTCTCCACATTCAGATAGGAACAGTTTTTTTTGTCTCATTGACCGGTTGCAGTATACCATGGCAGGTGGTTCTGAACATGGGAAAGAAAAAAATCACAATGAATCATGAACAGAGAGAAAGTATAAAAGGCTTTTTTTTTTTTTTTTTTTTTTAATTTTCCTCCCTGGATTTGGCCTCTAAAAGTGTATAAGGAAACCACAGCCTTATGCCTCATGCACACGGCCGTGGCCGTATTGCGGTCCGCATACAGCGGGTCCGCAATACACTGGCACCGACCGTGTGCACCCCTCATCACTGGTGCGGACCCATTCACTTGAATGGGTCCGTAATCCGGGAGATGTGGAACGGAAGCACGGATTGGAAGCACTATGAAGTGCTTCCTTGGCGGGTGTTTCTATCCGTGCCTCCGCACTGCAAAAAAAAAAAAAATAGAACATGTTCTATTTTTTACAGTGGGGACGGATCACGGAACGATTCAAGTTGAATGGGTCTCCATCCGTCTCGGCCGCCGCACAGATGTTGCCTGTGCCAATGCACGGAATGGCCGCACAACGGCCGTGTGCATGAGACCTTAGAGAAATCTGAATGAGTCGTGGGGAGTCCCCCATTCAGAGTCTCACCGTGGAGGGCCCACTGTGGTCGTGATTTATATGGACAGCTCATGGATTTTCAGGAGTGTAGGGGTAATGTACACATGTTGCCAAGTTCCCCACAGATTATAGCTAATTGCTTGGTTTTTCAAGGAGAAGGTTACCCTATGATTAGTCTAAGATCAGGAGGAACCTGCTTACTCAAAGGAGATTCCAAAGTGGACAACTTGAGATTTCGTTCACACTTTGCATTTTGTGAGGTTAGCACAAGGGGGAATTTTGCAAACAGAGGCAGTGATGTATATCTTAAGGTTACTGGAGTGGATAAGTGGCTTCAATGTCATTCGGAATGGTAGCTGATGGTGACCTTTCAGTATGTTATGAAGTATGAGTGTGTGGACCTGTCTGACAGGCAGCCCTGCCTATTTAGAAAGCAAAGCCTAGGCGTATCCTCATGGTAAGCACTCTGAAATGTGGTGTATTTATGCTCAAGGCTTTACATGATATTGTGTGTGTTCACAGCAGAGCTCCTCAGGTCTCGTACACATGACTTTTCTTTGCAAAAGTGTCACTCAGATACCCACATTAGAGAACCTTTTTGGCATAAAATTGATGCACTGCCCCGTTTTTAAACTACCATGTGATAATATGACGCACTGAGAACCTATGCCAGGGGCTGGCGTTGATTTTCCGGCAGGCACAGGGGACTACCAAAGATGCACCGAATTTATGAGAAGGCACACTCCTCGTCATAAATTAGGTGCATCTTCCAGCAGCAAAGCTACTGTTAAAGGGACCAAAAGGACTGGTCTTAGTAAATGACACATGGTGTTGCTGGATGTTTGTACACATCACATCAACATTTCTTTTATATACAGTCAGGTCCATAAATATTGGGACATCGACACAATTCTAACATTTGTGGCTCTATACACCACCACAATGGATTTGAAATGAAACAAACAAGATGTGCTTTAACTGCAGACTGTCAGCCTTAATTTGAGGGTATTTGCATCCAGGTGAACCGTGTAGGAATTACAACAGTTTGCATATGTGCCTCCCACTTGTTAAGGGACCAAAAGTAATGGGACAGAATAATAATCATAAATCAAACTTTCACTTTTTAATACTTGGTTGCAAATCCTTTGCAGTCAATTACAGCCTGAAGTCAAACGCATAGACATCACCAGACGCTGGGTTTTATCCCTGGTGATGCTCTGCCAGGCCTCTACTGCAACTGTCTTCAGTTCCTGCTTGCTCTTGGGGCATTTTCCCTTCAGTTTTGTCTTCAGCAAGTGAAATGCATGCTCAATCGGATTCAGGTCAGGGGATTGACTTGGCCATTGCAGAACATTCCACTTCTTTCCCTTAAACTCTTTGGTTGCTTTTACAGTATGCTTTGGGTCATTGTCCATCTGCACTGTGAAGCGCCGTCCAATGAGTTCTGAAGCATTTGGCTGAATATGAGCAGATAATATTGCCCGAAACACTTCAGAATTCATCCTGCTGCTTTTGTCAGCACTCACATCATCAATAAATACAAGAGAAGCAGTTCCATTGGCAGCTATACATTCCCACACCATGACACTACCACCACCATGCTTCACTGGTGAGGTGGTATGCTTAGGATCATGAGCAGTTCCTTTCCTTCTCCATAATATTCTCTTCCCATCACTCTGGTACAAGTTGATCTTGGTCTCATCTGTCCATAGGATGTTGTTCCAGAACTGTGAAGGCTTTTTTAGATGTCGTTTGGCAAACTCTAATTTGGCCTTCCTGTTTTTGAGGCTCACCAATGGTTTACATCTTGTGGTGAACCCTCTGTAATCACTGTGGTGAAGTCTTCTCCTGATTGTTGACTTTGACACACATACACCTACCTCCTGGAGAGTGTTCTTGATCTGGCCAACGGTTTTCTTCACCAGGGAAAGAATTCCAAATGTTCCAAACAGTTGTTTTGGCCACACCTAATGATTTTGCTATCTCTCTGATGGGTTTGTTGTGTTTTTTCAGCCTAATGATGGCTTGCTTCACTGATGGTGACAGCTCTTTGGATCTCATCCTGAGAGTTCACAGCAACAGATTCCAAATACAAATAGCACACTTGAAATGGACTCTGGACCTTTTATCTGCTCATTGTAATTGGGATAATGAGGGAATAACACACACCCGGCCATGGAACAGCTGAGAGGCCATATGTCCCATTACTTTTGGTTCCTTAACAAGTGGGAGGCACATATGCAAACTGTTGTCATTCCTACACCGTTCACCTGATTTTTATGTAAATACCCTCAAATTAAAGCTGACAGTCTGCAGTTAAAGCACATCTTCTTTTCATTTAAAATCCATTGTGTATAGAGCCAAAATTTTTAGAATTGTGTCGATGTCCCAATATTTATGGACCTGACTATATATATTTGCAGGTTTGTTTGTTTTTTTTTTTTTGCTTTTTCCTACAGATGTTTTTTTAAGTGTCTAAGGCTAGTTTCACACCTGCGGCTGTCCTCTCCAGCATAGAATGCCAGGAATCGGACGGATAAACGTTGCATGGAGCAATTTTTGTCTGACCGATTCCTGCCTTATTTGCCGGGTAGCTGCCGGATCTCTGCCAGACACAATTATAGTCAGTGGGTCCGGTGGGGAGATGGCCGTATCAGACAGTGCCAGATCTGGAGCGCTTCGGCAGGCTGTTCTATGCCGGGACAGCCGCAAATGTGAAACTAGCCTTAGCGACAGAAAAATGTTAGAACACCCTCTGATGTGAGATTAGACGTTGCCAGTATTCAGCTTGCTCTTACATAACCCATCTTCCTGAATAGTGATGGTAACCTATCCAGATGGAGTACAAAGACTTCACTACGCAGCCTGTAACTGAGAAGCGGGTGGCATTCTGTGTCTTTGCACTTTGCTTGTATTTGTTTCAGTTCCAACGGTATTGCTTTCAGCCTCCATAGTCTTTATGCCCTTCTGCTTATACTATGCTATCTGTAAAGGGGGAATATTATGCAAATATCAGTAATTAATATTCATAAATAGGATGAGCCGTCTATTGATGACTCCGCCTATTTATACCTTTTATATAAACATATTCTCAAACAATATTTGAGAATATGTTTATATAAACAATATTTTCACTATACTTTACGCTAATCACTAGACTAGCTGCATGCGCCTTACTGAACTATCGCCAATAACTACACGTTACACAGATAGTTACAAGTAAAACAAGATATTTATTAATACCTAGTACACTACACACGCAATACACTAATACAGCACTAAAAATACAGTACTAAACTACCCTACACGTTCCCGGATTCCACCCACAAACTAGCTATACCATATACACACAAATATTAACAGCCCACCCACCTGGTTCTATTTACTATCCCTATGGGGTACGACGAGGGTTAACGGTGGTCTTGCAGAGGTGTATGCAGATCACAGACACAAATACGGTAATAGGGGTGAGGTACCGTGGGGAGTGAACAGGGTTAATCAGGGATATCAATGGAAGGGTAATCAGGGGCACAACCAGGGACACAACAATGCAAGGGTTAATCAGGGACAAGGGTAAATCAGGGGCACAGAATCAGGGACACAACAATGTAAGGGTTAATCAGGGGAAACAAGGGAGTAGGGGTATGGATGTATCAGGGGATTTAAGGGTTACTTAAGGTAAATCGTTAGTGGGATAGTGGTAGGGGTCAGGGGTATAAGGGTTAATATCGTTGGTGGGATAGGGGATAATAAAGGGGTGATACTTAAGATATAGCTGCTCGTTCGTCCAGGGCTTTGCTCGTTCGTCCAGGGGTGGTCTCCTTATGGGGGGCGGCACGGCTCTGATTGCTTAGTGCAGGGACCGCCGGATATTTATATCCGGCGGCCCGCACTGCCCACATGGTGGCGCGCGCGCTCCACTATTGGAGACACGTGGGCCAGCGCAGTGAGATGACGTCACTGCGCCAGCCCGCGCGTCCCCGAACACGCACGTCGGGGCCGCGCTGTATGCTAACAGGCGGGAGAAGCCTTTGATCTCCCGCCTGTAGCATTTAGCATTCCGGACAGCGCGATAGTAATCGCGTTGCCGTCATGCGCATAATAGAAGGAGGGGAGGCTTCTCCCTTCCTTCTATCATGCATAATTATCTCCAGCAGCGCTGGAGATAATTACAACAAAGGGCCCAGATTCTGTTGAATCTGAGTCCTTTGTAGTCATCAGGATAACCGGACCTTTGTCCGGTCATTCTGAGGCAATCAATCAGATTGCATCTGTGCGAATGCTTGGGGCACATTCACACCGATGCACCTGGTTTCAGGTATAGGGGGGGGGGGGATGTATAATACCTATAAGGCACAGGCAGCACTCCTGGTAGTCGGGTATGGGTGCCAGCGGCGAAGAACACCTTTCCAAGGTGTATAATATAGGATAAAGAAAGACACCGCAGCACGTCCGTTTGGTGAAGAAAGTGGGACCCTTTATTCACCTGTGCGACGTTTCGGTCCGCTTACTGGGACCATTCTCAAGCAATACAGCATTGTGGGAACTGTGAGCATTTTATGCAGTCATAGTCAATTAACATACACAAGTGGCAATCAATAAAATATATAAAATACAAAAGGTATAGTACATATCAAAAGAATACAAATGTGACAGGCCCGGAAGGTAGTTAAAATCAAAGCCGTGATCGGCATACATGAGGCTTCCAGGTATACGTATTAGTCAATAATACAGTAAAAATACAGAAGTGACAATTAATAGTGAATCAATATCACCTGTGAATATGTGAAGTTGACAGGACCGTACGTGGAGTTGGGCGTGCTCGATGGTGGGAGGATGAACTGTTGCGTGATGCGCCGCATGGAAGTGGCATCCCGGAACTGCTACTGCGCATGTCCGTGACGTCACTAAGTCAAACACATGATCACCCAGTGAAACATCACGTGACACGGCAACATAACATAACAATACCGTAGGTGAAGGTAAAAACCAACATCAAAACAAGAAATTCTGTGGCAATACACGGATAGAACACCCAGGGTATGTAGTCAGGCGACATGACATCTTGCGATGCGCTGTCGTCCGGCATCAACGGGCACAGAAAAAGGGGGAAGGTGAAACAGCGGCTGCCATCACCCTCCCACTATGCTCGTCACAGTTAACCCCTTATCGGGTGGGAATCCTGCACAGTGACTTTCTAAGTATACAAGTGACAGTAGTAAATATAGCAGTAGTAAACAGTATAATAAGCAGTAATCCAGGGATAAGCCGCACATGTTTAAAGTAAGCATCACGCCTCCCGCTGAGCTAAGCCCATCCAGCAATAGGTCCTGAAAAGTGAAACAATAAAAGAAATATATTATCCAAATATATTCATTAAAAACAAGAAAACAATTTTTTCAACACTTAAGCCGGCAAGGACAAAGCCAAAGGGAATCATATGAAAAGCCATGGCCTGTATTCTACATTCAAGCCCATCGGACGAATGGATTGTAGCTTAAAAATCCATTCGGACTCACGTTTTTTGAGCATTTTAATACGGTCACCACCAGTCCGCGGTAACGGAACATGATCCAGGATCATAAACTTGAGATCTCCTTCAACATGATCCATGGCCGCGAAGTGGTGTGAGACAGGCAGGTCTTTACGTTTTTTCCGTATGGAAAATCGATGTTGATTGAACCGGGACTTGAAATCACATGTGGTTTCACCCACGTATAGTAATTTACAGGGGCACCATAAAACATAAATCACAAAACAAGAGTCACAAGTCAAATAAAATCTAAGGGGGTAAGAGATCCCAGTTTGTGGGTGGATAAATTCCCGTCCCTTCACCATGTATTTACAGTTTACACAGTGAAGGCACGGGTAACTACCAGTTTTTTTGGGGGGGCCAGAAGTTAGTTGGCGTGTACTTTTTTGAGAGCCTATATCATTTTTGACTAATCTGTCTTTTATGTTACGAGCTCTCTTGTAAGAAGTGAGTGGTCTATTGCAGAATTCAGGAATGTTTTTATGCTCAGTTTTGAGAATTGACCAGTGTTTGTTAATTATTTTATTGACGTGTGAACTTGCTTCACAGAAGGTAGAAACAAAGGGTATTCTTTGAGAATGCTCACGTTGAGTGCCTTGAAGCAATTCGCTTCTCTCTTTTAGATTACTACGTTTGCGTTGTTGCTGCAGTATAGAAGCTGGGTATTGTCTCTGTCTAAAGCTTTGTGTCATGGTCTCAAGAGTAGCATCGAGCACAGAGGTATCACTGACTATACGTTTAGCCCTGATAAACTGGCTATAAGGTAATGACCGCACCATCATCCGAGGATGAGCGCTGTCAAACCTCAAGATGGTATTGCGGTCAGTGGGTTTAGTATAAACCTCTGTGCTCAATGCCCCCTCCAGTGGGCCGTGACGCTTTACTCAGTAATGCCTCCATCTTTCTAGACAAGATTTTGCAGACTTATGTGGTTAACTCAAAATCCTATTTGAGTGATACCACTGACTTTTTGTCTAAGTTAGCAGACGTGACGATGCCGGAGGACGCCATTTTGGCCTCCTTCGACATCGTCAGTCTGTATACTTCTATACAGCATGATATAGGGTTGGCAACTGTGGAATCCGCCTTAGCTAAATCTGATTACACTATTGAGGCACGTACTTTTTTTCTGGCTCTATTGCGCATGATTTTATATAATAACTACTTCCTTTTTGGGGATGACTATTATATGCAAATCAGAGGGACGGCCATGGGGACGAATGTGGCCCCCACTTACGCCAACATGGTCGTCTCCCATTTGGAGGAACAGCATGTCTGTGTCCCACCACTTCAGCCATGTGCTGAGGTGGTGGAGATACATAGACGATATTTTTGTTATTTGGACAGGTACTGCCTCTGAGTTACATCTGTTTCACAATTATTTAAACAGCCTGATTCCAGACATACAATTTACCTTGGAATTTTCTACCAATATGCTACATTTTTTTGATGTGAACGTACGCAGCACTGGAGGGGCATTGAGCACAGAGGTTTATACTAAACCCACTGACCGCAATACCATCTTGAGGTTTGACAGCGCTCATCCTCGGATGATGGTGCGGTCATTACCTTATAGCCAGTTTATCAGGGCTAAACGTATAGTCAGTGATACCTCTGTGCTCGATGCTACTCTTAAGACCATGACACAAAGCTTTAGACAGAGACAATACCCAGCTTCTATACTGCAGCAACAACGCAAACGTAGTAATCTAAAAGAGAGAAGCGAATTGCTTCAAGGCACTCAACGTGAGCATTCTCAAAGAATACCCTTTGTTTCTACCTTCTGTGAAGCAAGTTCACACGTCAATAAAATAATTAACAAACACTGGTCAATTCTCAAAACTGAGCATAAAAACATTCCTGAATTCTGCAATAGACCACTCACTTCTTACAAGAGAGCTCGTAACATAAAAGACAGATTAGTCAAAAATGATATAGGCTCTCAAAAAAGTACACGCCAACTACTTCTGGCCCCCCAAAAAACTGGTAGTTACCCGTGCCTTCACTGTGTAAACTGTAAATACATGGTGAAGGGACGGGAATTTATCCACCCACAAACTGGGATCTCTTACCCCCTTAGATTTTATTTGACTTGTGACTCTTGTTTTGTGATTTATGTTTTATGGTGCCCCTGTAAATTACTATACGTGGGTGAAACCATATGTGATTTCAAGTCCCGGTTCAATCAACATCGATTTTCCATACGGAAAAAACGTAAAGACCTGCCTGTCTCACACCACTTCGCGGCCATGGATCATGTTGAAGGAGATCTCAAGTTTATGATCCTGGATCATGTTCCGTTACCGCGGACTGGTGGTGACCGTATTAAAATGCTCAAAAAACGCGAGTCCGAATGGATTTTTAAGCTACAATCCATTCGTCCGATGGGCTTGAATGTAGAATACAGGCCATGGCTTTTCATATGATTCCTTTGGCTTTGTCCTTGCCGGCTTAAGTGTTGAAAAAATTGTTTCTTGTTTTTAATGAATATATTTTGGATAATATATTTCTTTTATTGTTTCACTTTTCAGGACCTATTGCTGGATGGGCTTAGCTCAGCGGGAGGCGTGATGCTTACTTTAAACATGTGCGGCTTATCCCCGGATTACTGCTTATTATACTGTTTACTACTGCTATATTTACTACTGTCACTTGTATACTTAGAAAGTCACTGTGCAGGATTCCCACCCGATAAGGGGTTAACTGTGACGAGCATAGTGGGAGGGTGATGGCAGCCGCTGTTTCACCTTCCCCCTTTTTCTGTGCCCGTTGATGCCGGACGACAGCGCATCGCAAGATGTCATGTCGCCTGACTACATACCCTGGGTGTTCTATCCGTGTATTGCCACAGAATTTCTTGTTTTGATGTTGGTTTTTACCTTCACCTATGGTATTGTTATGTTATGTTGCCGTGTCACGTGATGTTTCACTGGGTGATCATGTGTTTGACTTACAGTGACGTCACGGACATGCGCAGTAGCAGTTCCGGGACGCCACTTCCATGCGGCGCATCACGCAACAGTTCATCCTCCCACCATCGAGCACGCCCAACTCCACGTACGGTCCTGTCAACTTCACATATTCACAGGTGATATTGATTCACTATTAATTGTCACTTCTGTATTTGTACTGTATTATTGACTAATACGTATACCTGGAAGCCTCATGTATGCCGATCACGGCTTTGATTTTAACTACCTTCCGGGCCTGTCACATTTGTATTCTTTTGATATGTACTATACCTTTTTGTATTTTGTATATTTTATTGATTGCCACTTGTGTATGTTAATTGACTATGACTGCATAAAATGCTCAGTTCCCACAATGCTGTATTGCTTGAGAATGGTCCCAGTAAGCGGACCGAAACGTCGCACAGGTGAATAAAGGGTCCCACTTTCTTCACCAAACGGACGTGCTGCGGTGTCTTTCTTTAATATATATATATATATATATATAATATATATATATATATATATATATATATATATATATATATATATATATATATATATATATATATATATCTCACAGTACAGACCAAAAGTTTGGACACGCCTTCTCATTCAAAGAGTTTTCTTTATTTTCATGACTATGCAAATTGTAGATTCACACTGAAGGCGTCAAAACTATATGAATTAACACATGTGGAATTATATACATAACAAACAAGTGTGAAACAACTGAAAATGTCATATTCTAGGTTCTTCAAAGTAGCCACTTTTTGCTTTGATTACTGCTTTGCACACTCTTGGCATTCTCTTGATGAGCTTCAAGAGGTAGTCCCCTGAAATGGTTTTCACTTCACAGGTGTGCCCTGTCAGGTTTAATAAGTGGGATTTCTTGCCTTATAAATGGGGTTGGGACCATCAGTTGTGTTGAGAAGTCAGGTGGATACACAGCTGATAGTCCTACTGAATAGACTGTTAGAATTGGTATTATGGCAAGAATAAAGCAGCTAAGTAAAGAAAAACGAGTGGCATCATTACTTTAAGAAATGAAGGTCAGTCAGTCAGCCGAAAAATTGGGAAAACTTTGAAAGTAAGGGCTATTTGACCATGAAGGAGAGTAATGGGGTGCTGCGCCAGATGACCTGGCCTCCACAGTCACTGGACCTGAACCCAATCGAGATGGTTTGGGGTGAGCTGGACCGAAGGGCCAACAAGTGCTAAGCATCTCTGGGAACTCCTTCAAGACTGTTGGAAGACCATTTCAGGTGACTACCTCTTGAAACTCATCAAGAGAATGCCAAGAGTGTGCAAAGCGGTAATCAAAGCAAAAGGTGGCTACTTTGAAGAACCTAGAATATGACATATTCCCAGTTGTTTCACACTTGTTTGTTATGTATATAATTCCACATGTGTTCATAGTTTTGATGCCTTCATAGTCATGAAAATAAAGAAAACTCTTTGAATGAGAAGGTGTGTCTAAACTTTTGGTCTGTACTGTGTGTGTATATGTATGTGTGTATCTATCTATCTATCTATTTCAGGTCCATAAATATTGGGACATCGACACAATTCTAACATTTTTGGCTCTATACACCACCACAATGGATTTGAAATAAAACGTACAAGATGTGCTTTAACTGCAGACTGTCAGCTTTAATTTGAGGGTATTTACATCCAAATCAGGTGAACGGTGCAGGAATTACAACAGTTTGCATATGTGCCTCCCACTTGTTAAGGGACCAAAAGTAATGGGACATAATAATCATAAATCAAACTTTCACTTTTTAATACTTGGTTGCAAATCCTTTGCAGTCAATTTGTAGCCTGAAGTCTGGAACGCATAGACATCACCAGATGTTGGGTTTCATCCCTGGTGATGCTCTGCCAGGCCTCTACTGCAACTGTCTTCAGTTCCTGCTTGTTCTTGGGGCATTTTCCCTTCAGTTTTGTCTTTGGCAAGTGAAATGCATGCTCAATCGGATTCAGGTCAGGCGATTGACTTGGCCATTGCATAACATTCCACTTCTTTCCCTTAAACTCTTTGGTTGCTTTTGCAGTATGCTTTGGGCCATTGTCCATCTGCACTGTGAAGCGCCGTCCAATGAGTTCTGAAGCATTTGACTGAATATGAGCAGATAATATTGCCCGAAACACTTCAGAATTCATCCTGCTGCTTTTGTCAGCAGTCACATCATCAATAAATGCAAGAGAAGCAGTTCCATTGGCAGCCATACATGCCCACGCCATGACACTACCACCACCATGCTTCACTGATGAGGTGGTATGCTTAGGATCATGAGCAGTTCCTTTCCTTCTCCATATTCTTCTCTTCCCATCACTGGTACAAGTTGATCTTGGTCTCATCTATCCATATGATGCTGTTCCAGAACTGTGAAGGCTTTTTTAGATGTTGTTTGGCAAACTCTAATTTGGCCTTCCTGTTTTTGAGGCTTACCAATGGTTTACATCTTGTGGTGAACCCTCTGTATTCACTCTGGTGAAGTCTTCTCTTGATTGTTGACTTTGACACACATACACCTACCTCCTGGAGAGTGTTCTTGATCTGGCCAACTGTTGTGAAGGGTGTTTTCTTCACCAGGGAAAGAATTCTTCGGTCATCCACCACAGTTGTTTTCCGTGGTCTTCCGGGTCTTTTGGTGTTGCTGAACTCACCGGTGCGTTCCTTCTTTTTAAGAATGTTCCAAACAGTTGTTTTGGCCACGCCTAATGTTTTTGCTATCTCTCTGATGGGTTTGTTTGGTTTTTTCAGCCTAATGATGGCTTGCTTCACTGATAGTGACAGCTCTTTAGATCTCATCTTGAGAGTTGACAGCAACAGATTCCAAATGCAAATAGCACACTTGAAATGAACTCTGGACCTTTTATCTGCTCATTGTAATTGGGATAATGAGGGAATAACACACACCTGGCCATGGAACAGCTGAGAAGCCAATTGTTCCATTACTTTTGGTCCCTTAACAAGTGGGAGGCACATATGCAAACTGTTGTAATTCCTACACCGTTCACCTGATTTGGATGTAAATACCCTTAAATTAAAGCTGACAGTCTGCAGTTAAAGCACATCTTGTTCGTTTCATTTCAAATTCATTGTGGTAGTGTATAGAGCCAAAAATGTTAGAATTGTGTCGATGTCCCAATATTTATGGACCTGACTGTGTGTGTGTGATAGATAGATATATATATATATATATATCTATCTATCTCATAGAGGGGGCACAGCTATATATACTAAGGGGAGCAAGTGACCTATAAAGGAGGCACATATTTCCCACAGGGGCCACCATGAGCCCCTGTGGGCCACCATGGGCAGACGTGCGCAGATGTTGGGCACATCTGCGCATATCATCCCATGATATGGTGGTCACTGTATGCATATATACCATACATGCATGCACTTGTTTGCATGCATGGATATACAGTCATGTGAAAAAATTAGGACACCCTTTGAAAGCATGTGGTTTTTTGTAACATTTTTAATAAATGGTTATTTCATCTCCGTTTCAACAATACAGAGAGATTAAAGTAATCCGACTAAACAAAGAAAACTGAAGAAAAGTCTTTTCAAGATCTTCTGTAAATGTCATTCTACAAAAATGCCTATTCTAACTGAGGAAAAAGATAGGACACCCTTGCCCCTAATAGCGAGTGTTACCTCTTTGGCTGAAATAACTGCAGTGAGACGGTTCTTGTAGCCATCTACCAGTCTTCGACATCGGTCTGAGGAAATTTTACCCCACTCCTCAATGCAGAACTTTTTCAGCTGTGAGATGTTTGAGGGGTTTCTTGCACGTACAGCCCTTTTCAAGTCACCCCACAGCATCTCAATGGGATTCAAATCTGGACTTTGACTTGGCCATTCCAGGACTCTCCATTTCTTCTTTTTCAGGCCAATCTTTGGTTGATTTACTAGTATGTTTTGGGTCATTGTCATGTTGCATGGTCCAGTTCCGCTTCAGCTTTAATTTCTAACTGATGGTCTCACATGTTCTTCAAGCACCTTCTGATACACAGTAGAATTCATCGTGGATTCTATGATGGTGAGCTGACCAGGTCCTGCTGCAGCAAAGCAGCCCCAAACCATGACACTTCCACCTCCATGCTTCACAGTTGGTATGAGGTTCTTTTCTTGGAATGCTGTGTTTGGTTTACGCCAAACATGTCCTCTGCTGTTGTGTCCAAATAATTCAATTTTGGACTCATCTGTCCAAAGAAACATTATTCCAGAAGTCCCTGGTCTTTGTCAACTTTATCTCTGGCAAATGTCAGTCTGGCCTCGATGTTTCTCTTGGAAAGCAAAGGTTTCCTCTTGCACACCTCCCATGCAAGTTAAACTTGTACAGTCTCTTTCTGATTGTAGAGGCATGTACTTCTACATCAACAGTAGCCAGAGCCTGCTGTAGTTCTCGAGATGACACTTTAGGTTTTTGGAGACCTCTTTTAGCATCTTGCGGTCTGCTCTTGGGGTGAACTTGCTGGGGCGACCAGTCCTGGGCATGTTGGCAGTTGTTTTGAAAGCCCTCCACTTGTAGACTATCTTCGGACAGTGGAATGGCTGATTTCAAATCTTTTGAGATCTTTTAAATCCCTTCCCAGACTCATAGGCTGCTACAATCTTTTTTCTGAAGTCCTCTGACAGCTCTTTTGCTCTCACCATGGTGCTCACTCTCACTTCAACAGTCAGGAGCACACCAAACTAAATGTCTGAGGTTTAAATAGGGCAAGCCTCATTCAACATGCAGAGTAACGATCTACTAATTATGTGCACCTGGTGTGATATACCTGTGTGAGATCTGAGCCAATTTAAGAGGGAATACATGTGAGGGTGTCCTATCTTTTTCCTCAGTTAGAATAGGCATTTTTGTAGAATGACATTTACAGAAGATCTTGAAAAGACTTTTCTTCAGTTTTCTTTGTTTAGTTGGATTACTTTAATCTCTCTGTATTGTTGAAACGGAGATGAAATAACCATTTATTAAAAATGTTACAAAAAACCACATGCTTTCAAAGGGTGTCCTAATTTTTTCACATGACTGTATATGCATACGCCTCAACCCTTCCTCAACACTATCATACCATAGAGCTGCCATGTTAAATGAGTATCCTATATGGCATAGTTGACCTGGTGACCCTCGCTTAGGCCCCATGCACACAATCGTATGTGTTTTGTGGTCTGCAAACCACTGATCTGACCATGTGAACGACAACATTATTTTTTATTTTAACCCCTTCAACCCCGGGCCTGTTTTCACCTTCCTGCCCAGGCCATTTTTTGCAAATCTGACATGTGTCACTTTTATGTGGTGATAACTTTAAAACGCTTTTACTTATACAGGCCATTCTGAGATTGTTTTCTCGTCACATATTATACTTCATGACAGTGGTAAAAATAAGTTAAAAAAAACAAACCTTTTTTATTCATAAAAAAAATTGCAAATTTACCAAAAATTTTGAAAAATTAGCAAATTTCAATTTCTCTACTTTTGTAATAGATAGTAATACCTTCAAAAATAGTAATTACTTTACATTCCTCATATGTCTACTTCATGTTTGGATCATTTTGAAAATTACATTTTATTTTTTGGGGAAGTTAGAAAGCTTAAAAGTATGGAAGCAAATCTTGAAATTTTTTCGGAAAATTTCCAAAACCCACTTTTTAAGGACCAGTTCACGTCTGAAGTCACTTTGTGAGGCTTGTATAATAGAAACCACCCAAAAATGACCCCAGTTTAGAAACTACACCCCTCAAGGTATACAAAACAGATTTTACAAACTTTCTTAACCCTTTAGGTGTTCCACAAGAATTGATGGAAAATGGAGATGAAATTTCAGAATTTCACTGTTTTGGCAGATTTTACATTTTAATCAATTTTTTCCAGTAGCGAAGCAAGGGTTAACAGCCAAATAAAACTCAATATTTATTACCCTGATTCTGCAGTTTACAGAAACACCCCACATGTGATCGTAAACTGCTGTACGGGCACACGGCAGGGCGCAGAAGGAAAGGAACGCCATATGGTTTTTGGAAGGCAAATTTTGCTGAACTGTTTTTTAGATGCCATGTCCCATTTGAAGCCCCCCTGATACACCCCTACAGTAGAAACTCAAAAAAGTGACCACATTTTGGAAACTACGGGATAAGGTGCCAGTTTTATTGGTACTATTTTGGGGTACATATGATTTTTTTATTGCTCTAGATTACGTTTTTTGTGAGGCAAGGTAACAAAAAAATGGATGTTTTGGCACAGTTTTATTTTTACAGCATTTAACCGAGGGATTAGATCATGTGACTTTTTTTTATAGAGCAGATCGTTACGCACGTGACAATACCTAATATGTATACTTTTTTAAAATTTTTCACTTTAGCACAATAATAGCAGTTTGGATGCAAAAAATAATCATATTTTAGTGTCTTAGTCTGAGAGCCATAGCTTTTTTTATTTTTTTTGACCGTTTCTCTCAGGTAGGGTCTCATTATTTGCGGGATGAGGTGACTGGTACTATTTTGGGGGGCATACGCCTTTTTGATCACTTGCTGTTGCAATTTTTGTGATGTAATGTGACAAAAATGGCATTTTTTAACTTTTTTAAAAAAAATGATATTTTTACGGTGCGGTGTTCACCTGAGTGGTTATGTCATGTGATATTTTTATAGAGCTGTTTGTTACGGACGTGGCGATACCTAATATGTATACCTTTTTTTTTTTTTTTTTTTTTTTTCTTCACTTGGCACAATAATAGCAGTTTTGACACAAAAAAAATTATGTTTTAGTGTCTCCATGTTCTGAGAGCTCTAGTTTTTTTAGTTTTTTGGGCGATTGTCTTAGGTAGGGGCTCATTTTATGCGGGATGAGGTGACTGTTTTATTGATACCATTTTGGGGGGCATACGCCTTTTTGATCGCTTGGTGTTGCACTTTTTGTGATGTAAGGTGACAAAAATTGCTTTTTTTAAATTTATTTTTATGGTGTTTATCGGACAGGGTGGATCATGTGATATATTTATAGAGCCGGTCATTACGGACGCGGAAATGCCTAATATGTGTGGGTTTTGTTTGTTTTTTTCAGTTTTTTATTATAAAATAAGTGGAAAGGGGCGTTTTTTTTTTTCTTTTTTTACTTTATTAATTTTATTACTTAATTTTATTAAAAACACTCATTTATTTTTTTTACTTTGACATTCACTTTTGGGGGTCTGATACCCTCTGCAATGCATTACAATACATTTGTATTGTAATGCATTGCTTGTTAGTGTATGACACTGAGTCATACACTAACAGGTTGCCTAGGAGACCCAGCCTGAGGCTCCCGTAGAAGGCAGTTCCAGATGCCGTGCAAGGCATTGGGCAGCCTCTGCAAGGCATCAGGCTGCCTTGTGTCGCATCGGGTCCCCACCACAGCAGCGTGGGGACTCGATGCGATCATTCACCTGACGCAAACCTCTTTGGGTTAGAAGGGGTTAATCCGCCGGCATCGGCTTTTACAGCGATGCCGGCGGATACAGCAGGGGCCCAGCTACCACGGACTGCCGTGCCCCTGCAGTGATCGTGCGTGCACCGCTCCGGTGCCCGCGCGACCACCATGACGTACTATTACGTCAAATTGCGGGAACTCAGTGGTTCCCATGACGTAACAGTATGTCAAAGGTCAGGAAGGTGTTAAACTCCTGTAGAAATGTACTATCGTTGACTGCTAAACTGACAAGAGTAGGGCATGTTCTACATTTTGTGCTGGGTGGCGGAACGGGCAAATACCGTGTGCTGTCTGCATCTTTTGCAGCCCCATGGAAATGAATGGGCCCGCATCCGATCTTGTGGTTCGAATGCGGACCGAAAATAGGGTTTTGTGCATTGGGCCTTAGACAGATACTTGTGTTACGTCTAGAACTTATCATAGTAATTCTGGTGAGCTAAATGATGGCTTATTGACTAGTAGCAGTATATTGAATAGTACAAAAAAAAATGCAGTTGCACACAAGTTACATGAAATCTTTGTCACTTTAAAACAATTTTTTTTCCATTAGTTCATGTCCTGTTTTGTTGCTGGACAAATGGCGTAAGAATTACATGTACAGTCACTGTTCTTACGTCTTGTGTGCGGCTTTATATGTCTTTGTTAGACTTAGGCTAGGGCTACACAGCGACACCTGTGAGTGAGCGTGATCCTCCGTTCTAGACTTGCATGAGCGTACAGCATTATACTGATTTATAATGCCGTGTGCCTCTGCTTGACCTTACTTCTACAGGATCATACTGACATAAAGCTGTCAGTATGATTCTAGAGCTCCACAGTAAGGCCTTAGGGCTCTTTCACACTTGCGTTGTCCGGATCCGGCGTGTACTCCACTTGCCGGAATTACACTCCGGATCCGGAAAAACGCAAGTGTACTGAAAGCATTTGAAGACGGAACCGTCTTCAAAATGCTTTCAGTGTTACTATGGCACCCAGGACGCTATTAAAGTCCTGGTTGCCATAGTAGGAGCGGGGAGCGGGGGAGCAGTATACTTACAGTCCGTGCGGCTCCCGGGGCGCTCCAGAATGACGTCAGGGCGCCCCAAGCGCATGGATCACGTGTCCAATGTGATCACGTGATCCATGCGCTTGGGCGCCCTGACGTCACTCTGGAGCGCCCCGGGAGCCGCACGGACGGTAAGTATTCTGCTCCCCCGCTCCCCGCTACACTTTACCATGGCTGCCAGGACTTTAGCGTCCTGGCAGCCATGGTAAAACCATTCAGAAAAAGCTAAATGTCGGCTCCGGCAATGCGCCGAAACAACGTTTAGCTTAAGGCCGGATCCGAATTAATGCCTTTCAATGGGCATTAATTCCGGATCCGGCCTTGCGGCAAGTCTTCAGGATTTTTGGCCGGAGCAAAAAGCGCAGCATGCTGCGGTATTTTCTCCGGCCAAAAAAAAAACGTTCCGTACCGGAACTGAAGACATCCTGATGCATCTGAACGGATTTCACTCCATTCAGAATGTATGGGGATAATCCTGATCAGGATTCTTCCGGCATAGAGCCCCGGCGACGGAACTCTATGCCGGAAGAAAAGAACGCAGATGTGAAAGAGCCCTTAGTCATGCATCATGACGTCCATGACAATAGGCTGAGCGTTTTATCTGTAAAGATGAAGGGTCCGTTGTTGGTCTTTCTGTCCTTTCTCTGCCCTCAATGTGTCCTCCGTTTTCCACATACACTGCTGGGCTGAAAAGGGGATTTCCAAAGCCTCTTCTACCAGTGGTCCGTGAAAACCCCTGACAGAACACGGATGCTATTCGTATTCCGTCAGACCCATGGTCTTCAAAGTGCTGTTTATGGAGAGCACAGCACACGTGTGAATAAGCCCCAACTTTTAGTATAGTGATGTTTTAGATATTGTGGTCGATTGCACCACTAATGATAACTTATTGGGTTTCATAAAATTGTGTACATGTTACATGAAGCCTGCTATTTCACAATTGCAAGTGAGTAAAGACATCTGTGCTTGTAAGACTCAACCTAATTACGGATTACAACGTTATTGCATAATCTAGACTTGTTTTACATCACTTATGCACCTGCATCTTCTACTGCATTTTACAACCTCCCTGAGACTTGAAGGAGTGTTTTATTTCATGCCCTGTTCCCGAATTAAGAGACGTAAATGAATAACCATAACTGCTCTAGGTACCCAGGCCCTGAATCATCAAGACCGGCATTTCCGCCGGAGGAGCCGTGTACTTTATGACTACCAGCAGTCTGTGCACGGCAGATTCTGGCATAAATAATCATGTGGGCACTTGGATATTCCCAGAAACGGGGGCCCGGGTATGGAGAAACCTACACTTCCATTGGTAACTTTCCTAGTGTCTCCTTCCCCTGGTCTTAGAGGGGAATAGACCCCTAAAGAAGTACAAATGCACCGATACATTTCATGCAAATTGTGACAACGTTGAAAATGAAAAGGCTATGAAAGCTGATCATGCTTGATGGATTTCCACTCTTTATCTTACGAGAAAAAGCTGCAAGGATCTATGGCAAATGGAAATTAGCATGGTTGATCTCATCCTCGCCCTATCGGAACGGCTCATGTACAGTGGATGTGCCTTTATCAGCATTGTCTTCTCTGACCTCTGCAGCTGGCATCACTGTGGAAATGTCACATGGCATTCAGAGGCCAGAAACTAGCAGGGCCAGCAATTTGGGGCTTTCATTATAGAATACATTTACATCGGAATGAATTCACCACCTGCTTCAGCATCTGAGCTACACATGTGCTGAATAGATTTCCTGCTCCATACGTTATACAAACAGCATCTGGACCTGCTGCCCGTGCCTAGCAGCTCCACCGTATGGTTTTATCATCTGCTGAAGAACATATGCACTACATGAACTCTAGATATCTTCTATTTCATATATTCTAGATAAAATGGGCCAGACGTAGGCGGTGTTTAATTGCGTCAGAAGATGCATCAGGGGCTTTCATTGCAGATTCTGTTAAAACGGTTTTCTGAGACTTTACTCTACTGATGACCTATACTCAGGATAGGTCATTAGTATCTGATCGGTGAGGTCCGACATCTGGGATCCCAGACGATCAGATGTTTAAGACTGCATCGGCGCTCCTGTGAGAATCACAGCTTTCCCGAGGCCACTGATGCCACGTTAATCAGTCACGTGGCCTAGGTGCAGCTCAGTCCCATAGAAGTGAATGGGGCGGAGCGTGATACGAGGCACAGCCGATATCAAACGGGCGGCAATGTGCTTGGTAAGCAGAGAGAAGGACGCAGTGTTCACAGGAGTGCCAGTGCCTTCTCAAATAGTAGATTGGCAGGGTTCCCGGGTGTCAAACCCCCACTGATCAGATACTGATGACCTAGACAGCAGCAGCCCTGTAAGGGTACTGGCACCGGAAGCAGCCGTGCAGCAATTGGGCTTTGGCTGTCTTAAGAGTGAGTACCGTGTGTCCTTGTGAGAGTCACAACTGCATTGTTATCTGGGTTTCATTATTAATATCCAGTTGGTAAGGACTCACGCACTAGGAAACGCGGTCAGTGTGTCGACCAGATCTCCCAGGCTGACCGTGGCTCCCCTGAACTGACCGTATCATAGAAATTTATGATATAATCAATTTGTATCTGATTGCGGATCTTTTGTACCAAGCGGTGAGTTTTTTTTTTTTTTTGTTTTTTTTTTCATGAGAAGTCTTGTCCATAGGCGTGGCATGTTTTAGAGGGTGTCTGCAGTCATGTGACCACAATCAGTGAAAACAGGTGCAGTCCTTCTATAAACACTGGCACTTTTTAATGTTGTATTGTATCATGAGTAAGGGCGCAAATTGTCTTCAGTAGCTCGAAACGCGTAGACAACGACTTTGTAACTGTAACTGGATGTGATTTTACCGCAAGCAAAATAATTTTTTCCTTTACCAAAGCGGAACTGGATTTTCTTGAACCATATTGCAAAACGGTGAGCTCAGTACAAGAGATCCACAATCGGATAGACAATGTCTGCATCATAAAACACTATGATACAATCAGTTCAGGGAAGCCGTGATCTGGCCGACACACAGACTGTGTTTCCCGGGCCGATCATGGTCATGTGCAGGAGTCCTAACCCGCAAAACCACACGGCCATTAAAAATCAGAACGGTGTTATCAGTCTTCATTATTAATATGATGCTGCTGCGGCATGTACGTCCGCTCCCTGCGGTCTTGCCCTAAAAAGGTGCTGTAGAGAATGTCTGTCTGCATTGCATTGGTTTCTATAGCATGGGGCAGATCCCAATAGATTATGTCTGTCTACACTGAGGGTTTTAATTTGTTTGACCTGTTTCTAGAATCTGATATAGACTTTCAGGTCTATGCTTCTAGGAGGTGTTGTTTTTGGTATAATTTGTCTGGTGGTTCCTTCACCTTACTAGGCCTTGGCTGCTGCTTCTGTGGTCCTCCTCTTTCTGCTGACTGGGCCAAGTTCTATAATAATTAAGTGACGTTTCTGGACGCAGGGACTCGCATGACTTATTGTTTTACTTGTCTCTTTCTGAGATGAATGTCTGTCTATACAGTATACACACTGCAGTAATGTCTGGCCTTTTTTTCTCAAGGACACAGATAATTGTGTGTGTGGTCAGCTTTAGGCCACTTTCACATGGTCCGTATTTTAGATCAGTGGAACTTAGAAAAAAAAGTAACTGAAAAAATGTAAGCTTCTGTGTTTTGGACCAACTTTTTGTTTTGGCTTCTGATAAAAGGCCTCATGCACACGAACGTTGTTTTGGTCCTCATCGGAGCCACAGTTTTTGCGGCTTGGATGCTGACCCATTTACTTCAATGGGTCCACAAAAGATGCGGACCGCACTCCATTCCGTGCTCCGTTCCGTGGTCCACAAAAAAAATATAACCTGTCCTATTCTTGTCCGTTTTGCGCACAATAATAGGCAGTTATATTAATTTTGCAGACCGCAAAACACACAACGGTCGTGTGCATGTAGCCAAATACTGATGAAAATTACTGAACGAATACGGCCTTAAAGGGAGTCTGTCACCTTTTTAACCCTTCCCATAGCTTTCTAGCAGCATTACAGTTGATAAAAACGTTACCTTTATAAGCAATCGTGGACTTCTAAAACTGGCAAAAATCATCTTAGTAGGATATGCAAATGAGGGCTCGCAAGTGCCCAGGGGCGGCATCAACCTCGTAGGTGCCCAGGCAGCTCTGCCTTATCGTCTCTTCCCCCCGCCCAATCTTTCCCTCTGCCCGCCCATCTTCTTACTACTTCTCTCGCCGAGATCCCGCGCCTGCGCGCTGAGTCCATCGGCCGGCGCATGTGCACTGCGATGTCCATTCCTGGTACGGCATCACAGTAATTAATGCGCCAGCTAACGGACAAGGCAGAGCTGCCTGGGCACCTACGAGGTTGACGCCCGCCCCTGGGCACTTGCGAGCCCTCATTTGCATATCCTACTAAGATAATTTTTGCCCGTTTTAGAAGTCCACGATTGCTTATAAAGGTAACGTTTTTATCAACTGTAATGCTGCTAGAAAGCTATTGGAAGGGTTAAAAAGGTGAAACTGTGATGACAGACTCTCAGTATGCATGAGGAAACTGTCCTTGTGGCCCTTGGCAACCAATCACAGTGCAGCTTTCATTTTTCAAGAGAAGAATATAAAATGAAAACTGTGCTGTGATTGGTTGCTATGGTCAACAAAGACAAGTTTTCGTGCATACATGTCCTCCTTTGTGTATATTCACACACAGCATCAGGCCTCTTGCACACGACTGTATGGCTTTTTCAGTATTTTGCGGAACGGAACAGCTGGCCCCTGATAGAACAGTACTATCCTGGTCCGTTATGCGGACAATAATAGGACGTGTTCTATCTTTTTGAACGGAATGGAAATACGGAAACGGAAGGCATCCCCTCTTGAGCCTATGTTTCTAATTGTCTAACTGTTATAATGTCTCCCATACACTACTCAGAGGCAATACTGCTCACCTATCTCTATAGCACAAAATCGGAAGCATGGAGAACATTATAAAGCAGTACTGTGCAGTGTAGCTGTGAATCCAGCACTTCTGTGGGTATCTGCCTCTCACTGTGCAGCTGCTTGTTCCTCTTCTCTCCATAAAGTTCTATGGGCAGCATGTAGTTTAAATCATCAGTGAGTTGATAATCCTTCTTGTCTATCAAGACAGATTTTAGCGTGAATTGAGATTGAATTATCTGTTCTGAAGGCAGGGTAGGGAGAAGTGGCTCACAAGTAAAGAGAAGCATTTTTCTCTAATGAACACTTGCTTATATACATTTGTGCTATTGATTTATGCAAAGTTAGTATGCACAGTACAGTGCTTATCAAAGGCATATCCTTTAGAAGTGACTGGAGAGAGACACGCACATGTACTACCTCCTCTCCTCATCTGCCTGAATGTGGTGGCCAGTGGGGTACCCTGTTCTGTCAAATATTTATGGCATAGTCTGTAGTTCCCTGCACAGTGGGTGGCAGCGGTTGCTGCTTGGCAGGGAAAAAAGCAACGAAGGGCGCACATCGCCAAATCAGCGATGCAACCCCTTTTATTCTGAGGAGCAGTGACGATATAAGCAATAGAAATAAAAAGATAATAAATCACCTATACAGCAAATGAATTTTGTCAATTCATACCATAAGGCCTTTTTCACATTTGTGGCTGGAGTTCCAGCAGAGAACAGCCTGCCGGAACTCTCTGGATCCGCTGCATGCATTGGTATTTGTCAGGTCGCGGCTGAATCCCCACTGGACTCCATTATATGCCCGGTGGGCATTCCGGTAACATCCGTCAATGCCAGATCCAGATAGCTGTGGCCGGCTGTTATTTGCCAGAACAGAACTAATGCGGTTGGTGTGAAACAGGCCTAAGTCATGCACAACAAATTCCGTTGAATTCTGATGACCTTTATTTTTGTGTTGAAACCGGTTTATTATTTTTCTAACGTTCCACTGGTTGTTTTGTGCTGTAAATATGAAGCAAATGAAAAATGACATGCCATCATAAGCACTCACTAATTTGCTAAGTTCTACTGAAATGTTTATCTCTATAACACATGTATATTCACCGCTTTGATGCTTTCCGTGATGGTATTTAGTGAATTTGTACATTCCTTTGTGCTTTTCTTAGGCCCGTATTTCACAACTTTACAGACATGTCACACCTACTGGTATATACTATAGGTGACAGTAACATACCAGTGTTTGCAACCAAATAAGTATGTATTCGTTTTTTCCTGGGCACTAATAATTTTATTTCAGCTATAACATCCTAGTCACACTGCCTTACAAGTCAATATTTTGCTATTTATGTCCATCTATGAGTTTTGGCCAACCAGCAACTCTCCCTGGCTTCGAGATACCGCCCTTCATTCTGTATCATGAGTTCCATATCCCTCTTCACTTTCTCAGTAGTCACAGTAGCAGCCCCTTCTGCTTTCCAAGTAGTAGTAGTCCTAGCGGCAACCTCCACCACTTGCCATGTAGTGGTTACAGCAGGCTTCCTCCTTCCTTCAGCAGACATGTGACTCGATCCATTGCCCTGTTGTGATTAACTGGTTTACCATTAAACCCTTTAAGGGTTATCTGCTTTAAATGTACCCTTTCTAACCGGGCGGCATTCTGTTGGCACCCCCCGTGGTTAGCTGTAATTGCCATGGGAGATAAAGCAGTAATCCACTCCTACTGATGCCCTTGTGATGGGTCCTCAGAGTTCATGGTGCTCTTTGGTAACCATTCTGTAGCCTGATCAGGGGACTGTCCTTTATCCCATAATTCTTTAATACAGCGTTCGTCAATTCCAGTCCTCAGGGCCCACCTGCCGGTCATGATTTCAGGACTTCCTTAGTACTAGTGTCAATGCTTCATGACTTCAGGCACCCCAATGCTTAAGGCACCCCGAGCTGCCAGCCAGAATAAAATCTAGCAGAGCAATGAATGGGGGAATCTGTAGATCTATTTGAGGTACAGCGCTTGTACTATATGATGCCTGATTTGCATTTTATTACATTATTCATAGGATAACCCCTTTGATACATACCCTTTAAATATCAGAAATCATTCATTCTATATAATAATGAAGACCACAATTCTGTTTTAAAGCAATTATCAACAGCCAGTCTTTCATATTTTGTACAGTAGTCTAACATTATTCCTAAAGAGGTTTCAGACCTTTTGGAATAAAATTCTTACTGAATGCAGAACTTCTCTTCCAGTAGCATTTACCATAGGCCTTACCTCTGCCAGATTTCAGAATACTTGGGTAGCTAAGACCACATGGTTCACATTAGTCGAACCATTTTTTTTCTCTCGTATAACTTTGTTCGCCAAGGTAAATACATGGAAAATTGTTAGCTAGTGGTTACAGCATGAGAAGCCCAACTGCTCACTTGCAAACTTACGTGGAACCGTTTTTTAAGGCATCTTTCCCCAAGCAATTTCTGTAGTTCAAAAGAACTTGAAGTGTACAAGTACAGTGGTTTGACAAAATGTAGTGTTTAAAGGGGCTCTCCAAGAGTATAAAATGTCACCTCATGTGCCGAGCACCCCACATGGAATATACTTACCCCCGGTCCCTTCTCCCGGCACCGCTCCTGTCCGCGCACCGCTGCTGCTGCTTCTCCCTGCAAACGGATGAAAACATCTGTTTTCGGGAGGGGGGGAGCAGCCAATGGCAGACGGGGACGCTACAGAGGCTCATCCCCGTCTGCCATTGGCCGCTCCCCTCCCGACACCGGATTGTTTTCATCCGTCTGCAGGAGACGAAGCAGCAGCCTTTCGGCAGGCATCTGTTTTTTGGCATTAGTTCCAGGATTTTGGCTTGAAACTCTGCTTGAACAGTTTAGCGCTAGTGTGAAACTAGCCTTATACAGTTGCAAGAAAAAGTATGTGATCCCTTTGGAATGATATGGATTTCTGCACAAATTGGTCATAAAATGTGATCTGATCTTCATCTAAGTCACAACAATAGACAATCACAGTCTGCTTAAACGAATAACACACAAAGAATTAAATGTTACCATGTTTTTATTGAACACACCATGTAAACATTCACAGTGCAGGTGGAAAAAGTATGTGATCCCTTGGATTTAATAACTGGTTGAACCTCCTTTTGGCAGCAATAACTTCAACCAAACGTTTCCTGTAGTTGCAGATCAGACGTGCACAACGGTCAGGAGTAATTCTTGACCATTCCTCTTTACAGAACTGTTTCAGTTCAGCAATATTCTTGGGATGTCTGGTGTGAATCGCTTTCTTGAGGTCATGCCACAGCATCTCAATCGGGTTGAGGTCAGGACTCTGACTGGGCCACTCCAAAAGGCGTATTTTCTTCTGTTTAAGCCATTCTGTTGTTGATTTACTTCATTGCTTTGGGTCATTGTCCTGTTGCAACACCCATCTTCTGTTGAGCTTCAGCTGGTGGACAGATGGCCTTAAGTTCTCCTGCAAAATGTCTTCATAAACTTGGGAATTAATTTTTCCTTCGATGATAGCAATCCGCCCAGGCCCTGACGCAGAAAAAGCAGCCCGAAACCATGATGCCCCCACCACCATACTTCACAGTTGGGATGAGGTTTTTATGTTGGTGTGCTGTGCTTCTTTTTCTCTACACATAGTGTTGTGTGTTTCTTCCAAACAACTCAACTTTGGTTTCATCTGTCCACAGAATATTTTGCCAGTACTGCTGTGGAACATCCAGGTGCTCTTGTGCAAACTGTAAACGTGCAGCAATGGTTTTTTTTGGACAGCAGTGGCTTCCTCTGTGGTATCCTCCCATGAAATCCATTATTGTTTAGTGTTTTACAAATCATAGATTCGCTAACAGGGATGTTGGCATATGCCAGAGACTTTTGTAAGTCTTTAGCTGCCACTCTAGGATTCTTCTTCACCTCATTGAGCAGTCTGCGCTGTGCTCTTGCAGTCATCTTTACAGGACAGCCATTCCTAGGGAGAGTAGCAGCAATGCTGAACTTTCTCCATTTATAGACAATTTGTCTTACCGTGGACTGATTAACAACAAGGCTTTTGGATATACTTGCATAACCATTTCCAGCTTTATGCAAGTCAACAATTCTTAATCGTAGGTCTTCTGAGAGCTCTTTTGTGCGAGGCATCATTCACATCAGACAATGCTTCTTGTGAAAAGCAAACCCAGAACTGGTGTGTGTTTTTTATAGGGCAGGGCAGCTGTAACAAACACCTCCAATCTCATCTCATTGATTGGACTCCAGTTGGCTGACAACCTCACTCCAATTAGCTCTTGGAGATGTCATTAGTCTAGGGGTTCACATACTTTTTCCACCTGGACTGTGACTGTTTACATGGTGTGTTCAATAAAAACATGGTAACATTTAATTCTTTGTGTGTTATTAGTTTAAGCAAACTGTGATTGTCTATTGTTGTGACTTAGATGAAGATCAGATCACATTTTATGACCAATTTGTGCAGATATCCATATCATTCCAAAGGGTTCACATATTTTTTCTTGCAACTGTATGTATACAATCATTGATGGCAGTGGAGCCTGTGAAGAGGGGAACAAGCGCTATGCGGGGAGGAGGGCTTACCTTTCCATCCTACCGGCAGCTACGCTCCTCCATGTCTGAATCTACCAGGGTATTCCCATCACAGATAATGGAGGCATATCGCTAGGATATGCCCCCATTGTCTGATAGATGCAGGTTCCACCTCTGGGACCAGCACCTTCTCCGAGAATCGAGCGGGGAGAGTGGCAGAGTGTGCCTCCTGCACGATCCAGCGAAGTGCTCCGATGCTCATAACTGGGGGCTGCATGGGTGAAAACGGGGACATGTCCAGGTTCAGCTCAGAACCCGGACAACCCCTTTTAACTGCAGTAAAGTGATCTGAACAAACCAAGAAGTGTCAACAATTATTAGACATAGTGCAAAAACTGCAGGTTTTTTGGTTTTAGTTTTATAGAGGACCTTTCACCACTCTGACATGACTGTTTTAATAGCTTCATGCATCCCCCGTGTAATAACCATTCTGGAGCATCTAGTCTTATGGCTCTGTTGTGCCATCTCCTTTATTATTTTTACTAGAAGTAATGAATGAATTGCTATTAGCCTTCAGTAAGGGTACAGAGGGGAGGGTAACCAGTTGGGAGGGTGTCCCTGCAGACTCACTCTATCCATCAGTGCTGCCATTTTCAGACTGTGCAGGTACAGCCCCCCAACCGGTTACCACCCCGCTGTACCCTTACTGAAGGCTAATAGCAATTAATTTATAACTTCTAGTAGAAATAATAAAGGAACGGCACAACATAGAGCCATAAGAATAGATGCTCCAGAATTGTTATTACTTGGAACACATGAAGCTATCATACAGGCATGTCAGGAGAGGTGAAAGGTCCTCTTTAACAGCCTCCCGGACGCCTACGCAGGATCGCGTTCCAGAGGCGGCCTCACTCAGGCAGAGTCACGCATATACGCGTCACCTCGCGAGACGCGAGATTTCCTGTGAACGCGCGCACACAGGCGCGCGCGTTCACAGGAACTGCAGGTATGCGAGTGGATCTACAGCCTGCCGGCGGCGATCGTTCGCTGGCAGGCTGTAGATGCGATATATATTTTTTTTAACCCCTAACAGGTATATTAGACGCTGTTTTGATAACAGCGTCTAATATACCTGCTACCTGGTCCTCTGGTGGTCCCTTTTGCTTGGATCGACCACCGGAGGACACAGGCAGCTCTGTAATAAGTAGCACCAAGCACCACACTACACTACACCCCCCCCCCCCGTCACTTATTAACCCTGATCACCCCATATAGACTCCCTGATCACCCCCCTGTCATTGATCACCCCCCTGTAAGGCTCCCATTCAGACGTCCGTATGTGTTTTGCGGATCCGATCATGGATCTGTAAACACATACGGACGTCTGAATGGAGCCTTACAGGGGGTGATCAATGACGGGGGTGATCACCCCATATAGACTCCCTGATCACCCCCCTGTCATTGATCACCCACCTGTAAGGCTCCATTCAGACATTTTTTTTGGCACAAGTTAGTGGAAATTGTTTTTTGTTTTTGTTTTTGTTTTTTCTTACAAGTCTCATATTCCACTAACTTGTGACAAAAAATAAAATCTCACATGAACTCACCATACCCCTCACGAATCCAAATGCGTAAAACATTTTTTGACATTTTATATTCCAGTCTTCTTCTCACGCTTTAGGGCCCCTAAAATGCCAGGGCAGTATAAATACCCACATGTGACCCCATTTTGGAAAGAAGACACCCCAAGGTATTTCGTGATGGGCATAGTGAGTTCATGGAAGTTTTAATTTTTTGTCACAAGTTAGTGGAATATGAGACTTTGTATGGTAAAAAACATGATTTTCCACTAACTTGTGACAAAAAATAAAAAGTTCTATGAACTCACTATGCCCATCAGCGAATACCTTAGGGTGTCTACTTTCCGAAATGGGGTCATTTGTGGGGTGTTTTTACTGTCTGGGCATTGTAGAACCTCAGGAAACATGCTCAGAAAGTCAGAGCTGCTTCAAAAAGCGGAAATTCACATTTTTGTACCATAGTTTGTAAACGCTATAACTTTTACCCAAACCATTTTTTTTTTTTTTTTTTTACCCAAACTTTTTTTTTTATCAAAGACATGTAGAACAATAAATTTAGAGAAAAATTTATATAGAAATGTATTTTTTTTAAAAAAAAAATTTACAACTGAAAGTTTGCAAAAATTTAGGTAAATTTCGATTAATAACAAAAAAAGTTAAAATGTCAGCAGCAATGAAATACGACCAAATGAAAGCTCTATTAGTGAGAAGAAAAGGAGGTAAAATTCATTTGGGTGGTAAGTTGCATGACCGAGCAATAAACCGTGAAAGTAGTGTAGGTCAGAAGTGTAAAAAGTGGTCTGGTCATTAAGGGTGTTTAAGCTAGGGGAGCTGAGGTGGTTAAATATAAAAAGTGACATGGAAAATAAAAAATTTCAAACATTATTTAAACATATACATAGTAACATAGTATATAAGGCCGAAAAAGACATTTGTCCATCCAGTTCGGCCTGTTATCCTGCAAGTTGATTTAGAGGAGGGCAAAAAACCCCTGTGAGGTACAAGCCAATTTTCCCCACTTAAAGGGAACCTGTCACCGGGATTTTGTGTATAGAGCTGAGGACAGGGGCTGCTAGATGTCCGCTAGCACATCCGCAATACCCAGTCCACATAGCTCTGTGTGCTTTTATTGTGTAAAAAAAAAGATTTGATACATATGCAAATTAACCTGAGATGAGTCCTATTCCTGACTCATCTCACATACAGGACTCATCTCAGGTTAATTTGCATATGTATCAAAACGTTTTTTTTACACAATAAAAGCACACAGAGCTATGGAGACTGGGTATTGCGGATGTGCTAGCGGCCATCTAGCAACCCATGTCCTCAGCTCTATACGCAAAATCCAGGTGACAGGTTCCCTTTAAGGGAGAAAAAATTCCTTCCCGACTCCAATTAGGCAATCAGAATAACTCCCTGGATCAACGACCCCTCTCTAGTAGCTATAGCCTGTAATATTATTACACTCCAGAAATACATCCAGGCCCCTCTTGAATTCCTTTAGGCTGGGTTCAGACCTGAGCGTCTTTGATATGCGCGTTTAACGCGCGTTTTTTATGCGCGTTTTTTATGCGCGTTTTTTGCAATAGTAAACGCGCGTCTGACGCGCGTTTGTGTGATTGACTGCAATGTCCTATGGCCACAAACGCGCTGTAAAACGCCCCAAAGAAGCTCAAGTACTTGTTTGAGCGTAGGGCGTTTTACAGCGCGTTTTTCAGCGCTGTAAAACGCTCAAGTGAGAACCAGGGCCATAGGGAAGCATTGGTTTTCATGTGTTGAGCGTTTTACAGCGCGTTTGAACGCGCTGTAAAACGCTCAAGTGTGAACCCAGCCTTATTGTACTCACCGTCACCACCTCCTCAGGCAGAGAGTTCCATAGTCTCACTGCTCTTACCGTAAGGAATCCTTTTCTATGTTTGTGTCCAAACCTTCTTTCCTCCAGACAGAGGATGTCCCCTCGTCACAGTCACAGTCCTGGGGATAAATAGATGATGGGATAGATCTCTGTACTGACCCCTGATATATTTATACATAGTAATTAGATCTCCCCTCAGTCGTCTTTTTTCTAAAGTGAATAACCCTAATGTTGATGATCTTTCAGGGTAGTTGCCCTATTCCAGTTATTACTTTATTTGCCCTCCTCTGAACCCTCTGCAGCTCTACTATGTCTGCCTTGTTCACAGGAGCCCAGAACTGTACACAGTACTCTATGTGTAGTCTGACTAGTGATTTGTAAAGTGGTAGAACTATGTTCTCATCACTGGCATCTATACCTCTTTTGATGCAACCCATTATCTTATTGGCCTTGGCAGCAGCTGCCTGACACTGATTTTTACTGCTTAGTTTGCTGTTTATTAAAATTCCTAGGTCCTTTTCCATGTCTGTGTTACCCAGTGTTTTACAATTTAGTATGTACAGGTGATTAGCATTATTCCTTCCCATGTGCATAACCTTACATTTGTCATTGTTAAACCTCATCTGCCACTTCTCTGCCCAAGCCTCTAATCTATCCAGATCCATCTGTAGCGGTATATTGTCCTCTTCAGTGTTAATTACTTTACACAGTTTAGTGTCATCTGCAGAAATTAATATTTTACTGTGCAAGCCTTCTACAAGATCATTAATAAATATATTGAAGAGAATAGGACCCAATACTCACCCCTGAGGTAGTCCGCTAGCGACAGTGACCCAATCTGAGTGTGTACCATTAATAACCACCCTCTGTTTTCTATCATTGAGCCAGTTATTACCCACATACAGATGTTTTCACCCAGTCCGAGCATTCTCATTTTATATACTAACCTTTTATGTGGTACAGTGTCAAATGCTTTGGAGAAGTCCAGATATATGACATCCATTGATTCGCCGCTGTCAAGTCTAGAACTTATCTCCTGATAGAAACTGATTAAATTAGTTTGACATGACCAATCCCTCATGAAGCCATGCTGATATGTTTGCTTGTTTTCATTGAGATCCTCCAAGATAGCATCTCTTAGAAAACCTTCAAACAGTTTACCCACAACAGATGTTAAACTTACCGGCCTATAGATTCCGGGGTCTGTTTTTGCACCCTTTTTGAATATTTGCACCACATTTGCTATGTGCCAATCCTGTGGAACACTCCCTGTCAGTATAGAGTCTGTAAATATCAGAAATAAGGGTCTGGCTATGACATTACTTAATTCTCTTAGAATACGGGGGTGTATGCCATCTGGCCCTGGCGATTTGTCTATTTTTAATCTTTTTATATTCTCATCAAAAAATTGATTTTTAGCATATTTTACTGCTGCAGCAGTATTATGCATAAAGAAATCTTTAGTTTCTTCATTTACCACTGTTTTCCTTGAGTTTTCCCCTTAGTTACGGCTGTTTTGAATCCTACATTATGAGGATCTTCTCAAGATGGCTCCTCTGCCAGTTCTCTGATGCCAAAACTGCATTCCCTCAGGTCACATACAAACTTACTGTAGCCAGCAGCTCCCTGCCAGCCAATCAGATTGGATTACTGAGAGACACGCCTCCTCACTCTGAAGCCTAATGCAGGCATGCAGTGTGAAGGACCGCCCCTTTGTCTTCCTAGCTGGAGAAAAATAGCAACGTTCTTTTAAGGGAGCAGTGGACAGAGGACATTAATGAAAGCTGTTATTATAAGGTAATTGCAGATCTTTTGGCAACCATTGACAGAATAACTCAGGTATACGTACATGCCTAGCTCTAATAAACTAGGAAATAAAAAAAAATTACAGTTATCCTTTAAGTCACTGTTGTACTTCTTCCTGGGTCAGACAATGCACTTTTAATGGGGAATTTTACATTTTGCATTTCAGTGGCAAAAAAAATATTTAATAGCTTTGCTTTCTCCTCGTCTCTCTCTGCAACTTCCCCCCCCCCCCCCCCTCCTCGTCTCTCTCTGCAACTCCCCCCCCCCCTCATTGCTCTGTAGAGGGCCGACACCTTCAGATTTATACTTTTTACCATTTATATAATTGAAGAACATTTTAGGGTTTGTTTTACTGTCTTTGGCAATTAATCTCTTGGTCTCTAGTTGCTTTTATTAGTTTTTTACATATTCTATTTTTTTCCTTTTAGTTTTTCAGTGCTTCCTCGCTACCCTCCTGTTTTAGTGATTTTAAATGCTTTCTTTTTGTCATTTATTGCCTTCTTTACAGTTCTATTTTTCCACATTAGTTTCTTCTTGTTCCTTAACCTTTTATTCCCATAAGGTATGTACCTCTCACAATTAGATTTTAGGATGCTTTTAAAAATATCCCATTTTGTGGCGGTATTTTTATTTTTGAGGACTTTGTCCCAGTTAGGCCTATGGCCTCTCTTTGTTGGCTAAAGTTTGCTTTTTTGAAGATTGGTATTTTTGTTCCTCTCTGTAGAAACGCTCGTTGGAAGGATAATTGGAAGGTTATTACTTTATGGTCACTATTTCCCAGGTGTCCCCTGACCTGCACGTCTGTTGTTCTCTCTGGTCTATTGGTTAATACGAAGTCCAGTATGGCCGTCCCTCTAGTCGGGTCCTGAACCAGTTGGGAAAGGGAATGGTCTTTGGTTATTGCCAAGAACCTGTTTCCCTTATGAGATATACAAGTTTCAGTTTCTCAGTCTATATCTGGGTAGTTGAAGTCCCCCATAATAACCACTTCATTATGATTTGCTGTCTCGTCTATCTCGTTTAGTAGTAGATTTTCTGTGGACTCTGGTATATTAGGTGGTAATAAACTCCTATTAGTAATTTATTGTTGTTTTTAGCTCCATGTATCTCTACCCACAGTGACTCCACATGTTCATGTCCCTCACTTATATCTTCACGGAGTGTGGGCTTTAGACAGGACTTTACATAAAGGCAGACCCCTCCCCCTCTCCGGTTTTGACGATCCTTTCTAAACAGACTGTAACCTTGTACATTAACCACCCAGTCATAGCTATCATCCAGCCATGTCTCAGTTATTCCCACTATGTCATAGTCCTCCTCACACATCACTAATTCCAGTTCACCAGTTTTATTAGTCAGGCTTCTGGCATTAGTGTACATACAATTAAGAGGTTTATGTATATTTTTTACCCTACACCTTTCCTTCTGAACTGTTCTAGTCCCTCCTTCCATTCCTCCCCCAGTCCCACTACTTTGCCCCCAGTCTCTATCTTCCCATCCTTAACATAATTTCCCTCCCCCCCAGTCGCTAGTTTAAACACTCTTCCAACCTTCTAGCCATCTTTCCCCCCAAATATGTTAAAGATAATAAAGGTAATTTAAACAGGTCGTTTTCTGATGACACATTCCCTTTAAGAGCTATGGTTCTCAATGCTTCACACGTCCATCAAGAGCTGCGTTTTATCTTGTGACTGGAAAAACAAACTTGTCAGACAAGTTTTGCGTGTTGACATTGTACATACTACTGTATGTGATAAAAAAAAAAAAAAATGCCTTTCCACCACTGCTGGTAAGTATTACAATGCTGCCGTCTTCAGATGTCTCTAACATCACTAGCCTAAAATCACATATTACGGTTTCCTGAAAGGTGTCACCCTTGGTGTGCTTTTTTTTTTTTTTCCCCAGCATGGCTGGACCCGCAGGGGTGAGCATACTTATCTGATCCCCTTAGCTGGGTTCCAATTCCATCACTCCCCCTCGGGCACCACAGGTCTTTGATCTCATCACGTCATCATCCTGTTTGATGTGTGTTATGTGAACGCCACAACGAAAGACTGGTCGCAGTGGTGACTTGTCACACAACCCAATGATTTATTTATAAAATACATGTAAAAATGCATTTTGCTAACTGTATTGTTCAGAATGGAAATCCCCATTTTCAGATCATTTTCCCATGAGTCAAGCTAATCAAGTAGCTAAATATTCACTTATGGGGAAGAATTTTCTTTAAAGGGGTTCTCTGAGGCTTTTCCTAAATTATGCCTGTAAGCTGACCGGTGGAAGGAAGAGACTTTCATCAATACTTACCGCTCTGTCATGTCTCTGAATCCGCAATCCGCCAACTGGCTGAGCTCCCGACTGGTTGTTCCCCTTTTTCTTCCTGTTCAGCTGCATGTATAGTAGGAAGACACAGGAGCACATCCGGTCAGGACCTCCATGGAAGAGCCTACAGCCCATGGTCATGTTATCACAGCGGAGATCATGGAATCGGTGGCGATGGAACGGTAAGGCCCCATACACATTTATCCAGCTATCTGGCTCAGTTTCTCTTTGGCATGAAGCAGAAAACGCCTGATGGAACTTGGCCAGAATTGATCCCATAGTTTGTGGGATCCTGCACATGCATCCAGTGCGTCAGCGCACCGGATCTGGGCACTAAAGTGCTGTGCACATGTATCAGTTGTGTTCAGCTACCAGCCTAAAATACCTTTCTGGACATAACTGATATATGAAGCTTGCCTAAGTACTGATTTTACACAGGTTAGGCTGAGTTCACACTTCAGTTATTTGGTCAGTTATTGTGAGCCAAAACCAGGAGTGAAGCCTACTCGGAGATACGGTCTAAGGGAAAGATCTGCACCTGGTTTGGTTCACAATAACCTATGGAAATAACTGAAGTGTGAACTCGGCCTTAGCTGACCGCAAGAATTTTGGTAAAGCCGAGATAACCCCTTTACAGAATGAATGGCATTTTATACTCTAATACCGTCTATTAACCAACTGTACTTTGTCTTCTGGTTGTACCTAATTGCGGATTGAAGAGAAAACAAAAACAAACAAAAAAGACTGTTTAAACGCGCCAGACTTTTACCAGCATTAATTTTGAGTATTTTGCAGCTGTCACCTTCTTGCGTTGCGCTGTATGTGCAACTTGTCCTGTCCACTGTGTTTAAATGAGGGTTTTGTAAAGCTCCATTGACTAGGATTGTACTGTATATTGTAAGTTACTTGAAAATTTCTGATGTGGACCTGCACGAAGATCAGGAATTAAAAAGGTTTTACAAGAGTTTACTACAGATGACTTATCTGGATAGGTGATCAGTATCTGATTGGTGGGGTCCAACACCCGGGACCCCCACCGATTAGCTGTTTGAGAAGATACTGGCGCTGCAGCTTTCTCCGTGCTCACCAAGCACAGCGCCGTACGTTGTATAGCAGCTGTGCTTGGTATCGTAGCTCAGCCCCATTTACATGCTGTCCGCATCTTTTGCGGCACCATCGAAGTGAATGGGTCCGCATGCGACCAGTAAAAAAATGCAGATCAGCTGCTGACTGAAACAATGGTTAAGGGGCTCCTTATGTCCGTTCCACAAAAAAACTGTCTGTATTACGGACAAGGATAGGAAAGTTCTCTTATTGGGCGGACGTTCCGTTCTCCAAAATGTGGAACGCACACTGCCGGTATCTGTGTTTTGTGGATCTGCTATGGCCGTGTGCAAGAGCCCTAAGGGGGGAAGTTCACACTGCTGTTACATTTAAGGGATGGTCCAGCCATTTACATTTGAGTGCTTTAAAAATTTAAGTAATAATACTCCCTTACTGGTCCTGGCCGCTCCCAATCCATTGCTTACTGGTTCCCATCTAGGACTCTGCTAAAGCCAGTCATTGGCTGCAGCATCACATGTAAGCGCAGACCAGCAGGGGATCTGGGAGGTGATGGAATGGGTGTTTCTAAAGGGGTTGTGAAAGAATGGGGGGGGGGCTTTGCCAGACTAAAGGAAAGATTACTTACCTGCTTCCCGGCGCCGGCTCCCTGCTCCTTCTCCTGCAGGTCTGCGATGCTCAGCTACGCTCTCTCGATGTCACCACCCGTTTTGACCTCACTGCAGCCAATTGCTGGCCACAGCGGTGACCAGCTCCGCTTACCTCATAACAAATTATCACAAGACACAAGTGGTTTTGGTTTCCTCCACGGCCAGGCAGCCGGCGCCTGTAAGCAGGTAAATCATCTTTCCTTTACAGGTCTCTCCATTCTTGCACAAGCCCTTTTAAAGATATCTTGTTGGTTTTTAAAAAGTTTTATGTAGCTAGACAACCCCTGTAATAGGAAACATAGTTCCAAAAGAGGTGACAAAGGTACATAGGAGAACCAGCTACAGTGGAAATGACCCTGTAATATTTCCTTATGATTCACAGTAGTAAGTTAGTCTACCTTCTGGCTTACCAGGGTACTATGTGAGCACCAGCACTTGTTTTTCGTTGTGTTGCTTGCGCAGTTTACATGGGTGGAATGCCTAAGCTAAATGCATTGTTTAGTTGAAGTAGTCCTCCTGTCTGGGTATGTTTTAGCTTTTGTGACTTTGTAATCATGACTGACACAGGCAGGGGAACCTACAAATAACACTGCTTCCAAAAAAGAAGCACCTCCTACACACACATCCTTATGGACCATCTTAGACTGTTCTGCAGGGAGTACGGTCACCTCTCCTCTGTAATAATGCTTGAACATTAGAGAGGGCACCAGCTGTCCACATATGGCTGGACACTAAAAGGCCCGGCCTCATAATATACAAGATTGTAAACCACCCGCCCTTATTCACAGTACATCTGTAATACAGTAAATCGGGAACAACTGCCTGTGTACAGCATGCTGCTCTTCTTGCCTTAGCCAGACAACTGAGAACTTCCAACTAGAAAACCCTGTAATGTCTGGCATGGATCTCCGGAATAAATCCTGTATTAATATATGTCAGCAGTAATGTGTGTTTAACAAATGCTAATGAGTTGTGTCTTAGGAGTTCTTGGCGTTGTACCCACTGGGCATACAGTACATGTAGCAAGCTGATAAAACACGATGTTGAGAAATCATTTACCAAGGACTCTCCATCATGGGAGTCCCTTCATGAATAAATGTTTTTGCGGCTCGGGTGCGGACCCATTTACTTCAATGGGGCCACAAAAGATGCGGACAGCACTCTGTGTGCTGTCCGCATTCGTTGCTCTGTTCCATGGCCCTGCAAAAAAAAAATATAACCTGTCCGATTTGCGGACAACAATACGTATTTCTACAATGGGCCGCCTGTGCCGTTCCGCAAATTGCGGAAGGTACACGGACGGCTTTCGTGTTTTGCGGATCCGCAATTTGCGGACCACAAAAAACAGTACGCTCGTGTGCATGAGGCCTTATCTATATATTGGCAAACCGTTTTACATGTAGTATCACAGCAATCCCACAAATGCAGTATTGTCAGATGGGCCTGTAGGCCCTTAGTTAACAGCTGCATAAGGCACCTGTCATACAGTCCGTTTTGTCATGGTATTTTTACAGGTGTTTTTGGTGGTATTTATTTTTAAACATTTAGTAAATTTTTGTTTTTTTCATCAATTAATTTTTTTTATTTTTTAGATTAAAGCAACATATAACTGCATATATATATATTTATTTATTTTTAAATAAAGGAACCATTCTAGAAAATGTTCCTAGAACTGATTCTGTGGAATACTACAATTGTGGTACTGCACTTATAAACTTATTCTCATGTAATATTTTTTTCCTTTTTATTTTTTTTTAGTTTTTTTTTAATATAAAATAATAGGTTATGCTGAAGTTTTTTCTTTATTCCCTTGCATATTGCATCTGGCCTGTAGAGTTTCAGTGGTGTCACATTATCACGTTTGCGTACAGATCTTTGACACCGAGTGTTCAGTCTTCATGCAAGGCACTGGTGCTTCACAAGGCTGCCAGGTCCATCAGGCTTTCACAGCCCCTCTTTGGTAGGTGTAGACTCTGCTGCTTTTCCTGTTTGGAAATTGGAGAATGTACTATATTTACTTCAGAGAACCTGGGTGGAGCTATTCAGACAGAAACTGTTAACGGTTTACAACCGTCGAGACGTGATCTTTGTACTTCATCTTTTATGCACTGCCGAGTCAGTGTTTTTTACTATGGGTAGTTTGGAAAGCAAGCAGGCTCTTCATGTCCCCGTGCCATGCGTCTCCCACTCAGTGCACTAGGCAAAGCTTGCTACATCAGTTTTTAAAGTCTCACTATTGTTTTACGTAGTTTTTATCCTTTTTGATCCGCTTGCTTGGCTGATCTTTGGAGAGGCAAGGTTAGCATTGTACTTGTCCACTTTCTGTGAGCCAATAAATACACTGGTCTGCTTGACTCTCCGTGCAGCTGAAGGGGCACGGCCCTGAGCCAAGCGGCTCTTCCCCTTCGTCAAGCCAGTTTAGGCTTGAGACAACGTTACTTTCCAAAAGAAGTATTTCAGTGGAACATGTAGCAGGCCGCAAGGTAGAATTACACAATGGTGATTTCGCTAGTGGAGATGGGCTTTAAAATTTAATGTCTGCTTGACATTCCATTCAGGGCTGTTGAGTCTGAGTCGGAGTCTAATTTTACTTGTGGGTGGCGTCTGAGTCGGGAGAAATGTATTGACTCCAACTTTACAAACATTGGGGGAAGTTTATCAAGTCTGCTATATCAGTTTTGTGGTGTAAAAATTGCGCAAGTGATACCGACATGCAACATTTGGTCAAATTTTTGTGACATTTGGTGAGCTTCGCCACTTTTAGAAGAGCAGTGAAAAATGGGTAAGGATTTCAGATTAGAACACCTTTTTAAAGGGGTATGCCAGTTGTTTGAAGTTATCCCCTATCCACAGGGGAGAACTATTAGATCGGTAGGGGTCCTACTGCTGGGACCCCTAACGATCACAAGAATGTGGGCCCCTAACCACCTGCAGCCCCCTGAAATGAATGGCCGCTCCACTCATTTCTATGGGAGTTCCGGAGATAGCAGAGGCACCAGAGATGCGGAACGGAGGCAAGGATCAGAACCCCATGGAAGCACTATGGAGTGCTTTCATGGTTTTTCTGGCCGCGCTTCCGCACCGCAAAAAAGTAGCGCATGCACTACTTTTTTTGCGGTGCGGACCGTCTGATGCTGATCGCAGACCCCATTCAAGTGAATGGGTCCACGATCCGCATGCGGCTACCCCACAGTCTGTGCCCGTGCATTTTTTTCGGGCACGGAGACCTAACGTTTGTGTGCATGTAGCCTTAGTCTACTTTCACACTGGCGTTTTTGGCTTTCCGTTTGTGAGATCCGTTCAGGGCTCCCACAAGCGGTCCAAAACGAATCAGTTTTGCCCTAATGCATTCTGAATGGAAATGGATCCGCTCAGAATGCATCAAGTTGCCTCCGTTCCGTCTCCATTCCGCTTTGGAGGCGGACACCAAAACGCAGCTTGCAGCGTTCTGGTGTCCGCCTGACTATGCGTAGCCAAACGTCCAAGGACATAATGAAAGTCAATGGGGACGGCTCTATCTGTAAAGGCACAGTTTGAGCAGATCCTTATCAAAATATTTTGCACATTGAGCATACTCAAGAATTGCCCCCTCCCACAGCAGCCATAAGAATCGGCCATCTTGGCAAACTGTCTCTGCAAACAAACAGGTAAGTATGGGAAGTTTTAATGTCTGTCTGTCATTCTATCAATCTACCTACCTTTTATTTCTTTAACTCTTTCTTTATATCTGTATGTCTCTATCTCACAGGGGGGCAGATGGCACTTGGGGGGGGGGGGGGGCAGGGGACACTTGTGGGGGGCAGATTGGTCTTGAGGGGGGCAGGTGGCATTTGGGGGGGGCTTAAGGCACTAGAGTGTTGCTGAAGGCACTTGCTTATCCCATCCCCTCTTGTAAAATGGGATCTGGGAAAATTGCCCAGCGTGCAGCACAACATGCACAGCATAATGCTGCTATGTACTCCAGAGCGCAAATGCCACCACTGAGTATCTGGATCTTTGTGCATATTCACAAGAGTGATGCTGCAGTGATGCTATAATATATCACCATTTTAGAAGCATTCTTGGGGCTGAGCAAAAAAAAGACACAAGGTGTGTACCCCAAAAATTTAATAGAAGACTAATCATTTTAAACAAAATTATCTTGTCAACTCACTCTGCCAGCTTCAGAAACAAAATAATCAGCAAAACTGTCCCTCATTCGGGCCACGGCAAGGGTTGAACGATACCCCAGATGTTGCAGCCTGGTAAGTGTGCAATCAACCTCTTGCGGGTCCAGGCGCAGTGGTTCCTCTGATAAGATAGTTATGTAGAACTACACAGGCTTTAACTCCATCGTCTATGGTTTCAACCTTAAGATTGATGGCTTTGAGAATATGCCATTTCGCAACTAAAATGCCAAAAGTGCACTCCACAAGTCGTCTAGCTCGTTACAGTCTGTAGTTAAAAACGCGCTTTGCAGGGTTCAAGTCGCGGCTAGAGTACGGCTTGATGAGGTTCTCGCACATTTGGAACGCCTCGTCCCCTACTACCACAAACGGCATTGGAGGTGCATCAGTCCTTGGCAAAGGTCTCGGTGCTGGCAATCCAAAGTCCTTTGAATACAGGAGGTGTCCCATTGCAGATTTTTGGAAAGCCATAAAGTCGTTTGTCTGCCCATAAGCTCCAATGTCAACGGCAACAAACCGGTATTCAGCATCCTCAATGGCCATCAAGATAATTGAAAAGTAGTTGTAGATAATTCTTGTAGTTTTAGAATTCAGAGCCACTTCCTGAAGGTTTCACAATCCGTATAGGTTTCCCATCCACAGCTCCGACACAGTTCGGGAATTGGCAGGTTTGCAGAAACTTGTCTGCGATCTGAAGCTACTGTTCAGTTGTAGGATGTGGGATGTAATCCTCGTGCAGTACCTCCCACAAGGCAGGACAAGTATCGCGTACTGTACCGGAGATTGTTGAATTTCCCAACCAATACTGGTAATGTAGCGATGAATGACTTTCTCCGGTAGCAAGAAACCTGTGACAAAATAAAAAAAATTCTGAAATATTATTATTTTTTTTTTTATAGAGCTGTATCCTTACCTTATTGTCACCATTAGTCACTCTTCAGGAATAATTGCCCTTCTGTAGCGGGTATTCTGTCTTTCAAGGCTTGTCGAAATGCGCTGCAGTAGCTGGTCAAAACTCTTGATAGTCATGTGCATATAATAGAAAAAAAATTCAGGATTACCACGAAGCTCGAAATACAGGACTGAAAATACGCCTCTGGTCATGCGCTTGGAAGTTATCGGGTAGACCCAATACCGGCGGCGTCTTCTTTCCAGGGCACGTCTTCTTCATCTCACTTTCAGAATAAGTAACCTCGATCGCAGACACATGTATGCAGGCAACATTGTTGTTCCCAATGCACAAAGAGCCTAAATGGATTAATCCCTATTTAAATACACTGTAAAAGTGGGTGGACACTTTGAGACATGGCTTCCTATTACAAAACTGATCCGCTAAACGGAAACAAATGTGACCAATGGATCCGCTTTACAGACGGATCCGTTCGTCTCCGTTTCGTCAGTTGTGTGACGGATCCAGCTCAAATGCGTTTCAAACGGATCCTTGAAAAGAGAGTGTGAAAGTAGCTGTAAAACGGACACAAAAAAACACCACAAATGATGAATTCCCCCCATTATCTGTTATTACTATTGTGTTCTTTTTCAATAGTGTAACAGAGATGTTGCCCTTGTGGTTGCTGCTTTACCCCCATCCTAAGTCAGTGCAGAGAGGTTGTTATCTGCTCGCCAAATAACTAGATCAGATTTGATGGCATCCGTGAAGGTGGATCTGACTGCGGTAGTACTTTTTTCTGAGGGCAAAATCAGATTTCTTAAAATTATTAAGTGCATATCAGTGTTTGCCCCTTATTTAAATGCATAGTGTATGGCAAATTTACTTATAGGAATTTTAGAATGGTTTTCTGTTCAGAAATTGTATGTAAGTTCTATCCAGGTAGACTGATTACTTACATGATGGAGAGAAAAGGCCCAATATAGACAACGCAGAGTAGAGTCCTAGATTGCAGGATCAGACGTTGTACTTCTAAGCTATCTTCCTGGGACACTATGCTGACAAGGTAAGGTTGTGTCTAATGCAGTGTGCCCGGCCATGAACAGGCTATGTACTATAAAAAATGAATGCTGTGGTTACATTATTAAAGCTAGGATTTTATTGGAGCTGGACCGAGCGGTGTTTCTTGAGCATAAATAATAAATTGATCAGTGCAAGCAGAGTTACCTCAGACGTCTCTAGCAGCCAAGTCCGTTTTAACTGTGCTCTTCAAGTCTCGAATACTAACCTCAGACAACCTCCAATGAACAAAGGTATTCACTCTATGCAAAAAAAAACCCATCATATCCTGTATACTAGATGTCTGGAGACATGTAGTCTTCACTTGATACATGGCCTAAATGCGGTGTGTGAAGTGGTGTTATGTCGTGAACCGAATATATCAAGACAATCTCCTCTTCATCATGTACAAGATGTCAGAACTATTCTCAAACCTCATTGTATTGACACCGGGCACAAAGTGACAACCATTCCAAGCTCAGTAAGTGCATGTTTCGGCTCTCGCAGAACAGTTAGGTCAGGTCCCATTTTCTGTATTAAATCTGACATGAATGCTGTGTGTCAAAAAAGATATACTAGGTCATAAGGTGGTTTTCGGTGGGGATATAAAAAAAAAGGGATAAAAATAATGAAGCATTACGTATCCCCATTGATCCCATGCCATTGCTGTGTTTAGTAGTATTGTAGTAGATTTTTATTTTAATTTTAATCCCATTCTGGCCCTTTTAAAACATAAAAAAAATAACTCCCTGGAAAATCCCTTTTAATTTCCAATGTACAGTACAGACCAAAAGTTTGGACACCCCTTCTCATTCAAAGAGTTTTCTTTATTTTCATGACTTTGAAAATTGTAGATTCACACTGAAGGCATCAAAACTATGAATTAACACATGTGGAATTATATACATAACAAACAAGTGTGAAACAACTGAAATTATGTCATATTCTAGGTTCTTCAAAGTAGCCACCTTTTGCTTTGATTACTGCTTTGCACACTCTTGGCATTCTCTTGATGAGCTTCAAGAGGTAGTCCCCTGAAATGGTTTTCACTTCACAGGTGTGCCCTGTCAGGTTTAATAAGTGGGATTTCTTGCCTTATAAATGGGGTTGGGACCATCATTTGCGTTGAGGAGAAGTCAGGTGGATACACAGCTGATAGTCCTACTGAATAGACTGTTAGAATTTGTATTATGGCAAGAAAAAAGCAGCTAAGTAAAGAAAAACAAGTGGCCATCATTACTTTAAGAAATGAAGGTCAGTCAGCCAGCCGAAAAATTGGGAAAACTTTGAAAGTAAGGGCTATTTGACCAACCCAATCGAGATGGTTTGGGGTGAGCTGGACCGCCGAGTGAAGGCAAAAGGGCCAACAAGTGCTAAGCATCTCTGGGAACTCCTTCAAGACTATTGGAAGACCATTTCAGGTGACTACCTCTTGAAGCTCATCTAGAGAATGCCAAGAGTGTGCAAAGCAGTAATCAAAGCAAAAGGTGGCTACTTTGAAGAACCTAGAATATGACATATTTTCAGTTGTTTCACACTTGTTTGTTATGTATATAATTCCACATGTGTTAATTCATAGTTTTGATGCCTTCATAGTCATGAAAATAAAGAAAACTCTTTGAATGAGAAGGTGTGTCCAAACTTTTGCTCTGTACTGTATATCTAGCAAAATAAGTATAGCTGAGTGGTCATCCTTCTTGAGCTTTCCCCAATGTTGCTGCCTCTAAATGCTGTTCTGTAGATTACTCTAAAATGAAGAAACAAGTAGCCCCCTCCTACTGTATAAGGGAATAAGGTGCTGAAGCCTTATCCTTTTCTATGCTGGATATTGAATTCTACAGATGCAGCCGAGCTAAATTTGATGGTTAACGTGTTAAGTAAGCAATAGCAATAAAATGTTAGTTGACTTTTTCAATGGATTTCAAAGGCCTATGTCACGAGAACGCTATAACTTGTCAATTTTAGTTGGCTACATCTGTACACTTTGGTGCTTTTACATACAGTGTGATTGGTGTTTCTATTTGAACGTGATATATACATATTTCATTATACTTATTTTTGTATGCAGGAGGGCTGTGGTGCTAGGGCACTATGGTAACTTGTGGCCACTTGTAAAAACACAAAACCGTGAGCACATTCTATAAGATGAAATAAATATGCAGGTGCATGGCTGAAAATATAAAAGTAGAAGCAACCAATGCAACAGCACTGTGCAACCACTGAATATATCAGTGATGGCGAACCTCTTATGGACAGAGTGCCTAAATTGCAACCCAAAACTCTCACTTTATCTCAAAGTGCCAACACAGCAATTTAACCTGAATACTACAGTCCAATATGGTATATCTCCCATGTACTTTATCATTTAGCTATAATAGCCTGCCTGTGCTGTTCATAGTGCACCCTGCGCTGATGAATGGCAGGATAAGTCCTCTCTCTCCTTCTGTACCAGTCTGTAACTCGTTTTGTTTATGATTAGTGCAATTGTCTGTATTATGTATGTACAGCGCTATGGAATGAATGGCGCTTTAATAATAAATAATAATAATAAGTCTAAGGCATATTGGTACACCATAGACTTTTTTAAGGGTGCCAGTGCCCACAAAGAGGGCTCTGAGTGCCGCGTCTGGCACCCGTGCCATAGGTTCGCCACCATTGGAATATATGAACCAATGCTATAGTCACTATATCAATGAATATAAGCTACTTAGCTATCATATTTTTAAAAAGTATTTGTACCCGTCCACCACAGCAAAGTGACCTCTTCTAGATGGGGACCATGTTATAGTGACTCCTGTCCTTGTGCCAATAGGCCTCAAATTCAGGAAGAACAGGATCCAGCTATATACTGGACTAATTAAAAACTGCTTGTAGAAAACATGGCTTTGATAGGCGTACATGACTAAAATGGAGGCAGCCACATGCCACCTTGCCATGGTAGATGGGCACAAATAATTTTGATCAAAATAGATTTGCTAAGTAACTCATATTCATTTATATCAGGGATGCCCAACATGTGGCCCTCCAGCTGTTGCAAAATTACAACTCTCAGTATGCCTGGACAACCTACAGCTATTAGGGCATGCTGGGAGTTGTAGTTTTGAAACAGCTGGAGTGCCGCAGGTTGAGCATCCCTGATTTATATAGTGACTAAAGCATTGGTTTATATATTCAGAGTTTGCAGAGTGCTGTTGAATTGTTTGGTTTTATTTTTGTGGCTACATGACCTGCGTGGTTTCCTACAGAGAAAAAAATTCAGCAATAATCTGACAAAATCAAACCTGCTCAGAATTCGTCTGATTGTCACAAGTCTCCTGCAACGTTTACCCAGTGGGGAAGCTTGGGGTGATACATTACAGTAACCTGTGATCTTTACTGCGCCTGTCAAACTTCTAAAGAATGACAATATTTAAAAAAATATTTTTTGACCCAAGTATTACATGCCCAGGAAAATAATTGTACTGGACACAGTGGCCCACATTTACTAATGTGAGGGCATCTAAATTCTGACACACGTTGCGCCAAAATTTGTCATTTTGGTTTAGAGAAATTAATTGCATTAGACGTGGCTTACTAAAAAGTGGTATGGCTTCAAGGGGAAATGGGCATGGCTTAATATTAATTATTTGGTGCCAAAATTGTTCCACAATTGTGGTGTAAAAATCAGAGAAAAGTGTCTATCCCTGCACCACATTCATCATCTAGCCTGAGCCACTGTGATCAATCTGGTGCAGGCCTAGACATACTGTCTAAGCTTACGCCATCTATAGGCTTAGTACATCTGCGCCCATGTTTGTATGTATGGAAAAATGGCCTTAGTGTCTCACACCAGTATAACTGTGAATAGACAGTTGGGTATTTACTATATTTGGTCAGACTCACTACAGTTGTAGATTTACTATACAAAGGGGCTTTATGTTATGTTAACCCCATTAGCATCAATAAACAATGCAAGGATTCATATAGCGGAGGCTCTGCAGGACTGGCCATGCTGAAGTCCTAGCTTGTTTGTCCACTGCTATTGAAGTTGGTTAACGCAGCACATAGATTAGTCAAATCGTCATTGGAGTTAAAGGTACATGATTAAGAAAAAAAATTTTAAGATCTTTCTTTAAAATGATCCAGAGAATAGAAAGGGGCATAAGTAAAATGTTTCATGCATAGTGAAAAGATTATTGATCAGGACACTGCTAAGTATATGAAGCTGACTGCAGTGAAAAGGACGCATGAGCAAGGTAGACTAGATGTCTCCTTAGACTATATAATCATTCTCTGACCCATTTACATAATTGCCACCATAGATTTTACTTAGAGGCTCTATCACCAGGATCAACCCTATTAAACCAGACATACTGGCTGGTAGGGCTCATCATGCTGATTAAAACTATACTTTCCTTTTGTCTGTATGCTAAACAGCTGCAGAGATTTGTGTTTTTATTCATATCAACTTACATTGTATGACAGGATGGTTTTCTCTGACACAATAGAAAACGGATCCGTCCCCGATTGACTTTCAATGGTGTTCAAGACCATGGCTACAGAAGACATAATACAAACGGATCCATTCATGACGGATGCATGCGTTTGTATTATTGTAACAGAAGCGTTTTTTAACAGATCCATGACGGATCCGCAAAAAACGCTAGTGTGAAAGTAGCCTTAATGAGAAGTTCGAGCATCAGGATGCAGGGCTGAATCATTTGAGCACTGCTTTGTAACACCCCCTGTGCTCTGAACACTCCCCCCCCCCCCCCCCCCCTCCCCTTAATTAACAGGGCTAGACAGCAGGCTGTGGGCTAGCATGTAAGTATCATATACACCATGTACTATAGCTTTGCCACACTGAGATCTATGCAGAAAGCTAAAATACATATTACTGCTTTATTCACAGGCACAATGTATGATTACAAAGACACCAGTATATGCTGTAAGTCTGTGTGGTAAATAGTACCGTCCATTGTACAGCAGCTGTGCTTGGTATTGCAGCTCAGCCCCATTTGAATGGGACTCAGCTGCACTTGGGACATATGACCGATGAACGTGACGTCACCGACCTAAAAAATAAAAAGATGTTTAGATTAATGAATTGGAAGTTTTACTGAATCATTCCCATTAAGCTATATGTCAATCTGCTCAGCTCCTCCTGCTCTAGAACACGCTGCCTGCAGATAGCCCTGCGTTTTGTGGTGACAGGTCCTCTTTAAGCCTCCAGATAACAGTGTCCCCTCACTTTGCTCTGTATAAGATGTGCACAGTTTTCCCATTGCTATTTACAGTGTAAAAGCTGCCCATCTTGGCTTGGGCAGTATATTAGACATCTGATTCTGTCACCAAGCCGCTGCCTGCCAGTGACTATAATTATAGTGTTTATTTTATTTATGGCTATAAAATGAGAATTTCTGTATAGCATCTGGTGGTCAGTATGTAAAATGGGAATAGGTTTAATTAATCTTACAAAAATAAAAAAAGGCTGGCAAACAAAACTAAAAAAGTACAGTAAATTCAAACAAATATTTTCCTGACTACCATATTTCCACCAGTTGTGTTTAATACGATAAATCAAATATTTTGGACTTTCAAATAGCTGGTTAGTTCCTTAGCAGAAGTGAGGTATGGGGTGAGACCACTTCTAAAAATTGTAAGTCTGTCACAGCATGGCAGCTATAGGCATGTTCAAGTCAGGATAAAAAAGATCCCAATTTACCACTCTAGCCATGTGTGGCCTCTAAATCTTGGTGACTTATTTTAATTCTTTAATGGTCTGTCATTGTTAACCCTTTATGAACCAGACTGGATGACATTTCTTGGAAAGCTCTGTAGGTATTGTCTTTCTCATAAGGGCTAGTATGTACTGTGTGTTGTGATTTACTTGTATGCTCCCACTTGACACCCAACTTGTTATCCATCATTTACTCATTCTTTGAAAAAATTGCTATTTAATCCCTGAGAACCAGCCCTTTCTACCACAGGCACCGGGCTGCGCGCTACATGTAGTAGAGAAAAAAGACAAGGCAACAGCACTCTGCAAACCAAATAAAGTAAAATAATGCCATAGTCGCAAAAAACATTCAAGTGCTAATGCTACGCTTATTTATAAAGTGAGATGCTTGGCAAATGCATTTTGTACAAAACCATTTGAGCCCGTCTGCCAAACGTCAAGGCGATCTCTGTAAGACTGGAACCTAACATTAAATACTACCTGTTATGCGCCATAATAGCCGCCATAAAGTTCAGGAAGTGTTGGGTCCACTCTGCCTATTATCATTTTTGGTGCCATAATGGCCTCCATTACTTACAAGGGATGCAGGTACCAACATGCATGCCGAGCCCACTCCATACCTCTCCTGGCGCCAGACAGCTTCCAATGAATGTAGTGAGAGCAGGCCACAGCTTTATACTGAAAATAATTAAAATCAGCCTATGGGGCAGACAGGCTAATCGGGAGTGCACGACTCGCTGGAGTGCCACATCTCCAGCATTGTAAATCTGCAAAAAAAGGGGGTTAGTCAGCGCCTTTTTCTTTGCAGATTTACATGTAGTAGACTGACTTACATCCAGTCCTATGATTAATAGGGGTCCCAGGTATATTCTCGCCTCCTAGATACCGTTTTTCTCTTAAAGGGGTTATCCAACCCCCAAAACACCCCCCCCCCCCCAAATACCCGGGCCCCTCACACAGATTGTACTTACCCTGCTCCCCAGCACCCTCATCGCTCCTGATGCCTGCACGGACACTGCTGCATCTCACCGTTGCGCGGTCCCGGGGGGGACGGGACAACCAATAGCAGGCCTTCAGGAATGGCGTGGGTGTCGGGGAGCAAGTTAAGTACAATCTGAGTTGGGGGGGGGGGGTATTTTTGGGGTTGGATAACCGCTTTAAGTCCCGGGAATGCTAAAGATAAAAAAGAGAATATTCTGGAAAACATGATGAATTCTTCTAATATATGGACTCTACTGTGGCTAAGGCTGCATGCACACGGTCCGCAAAACACGGATTTGTGGAACAGCATGAACAGCCTTTAATATAACTTCCTATTCTTGTCAACAAAGTGCGGACAAGAATAGGACATGTTATATTTTTGCGGGGCCACGGAACGGAGCAACGGATGCGGACAGCACACTGAGTGCTGTCCGCATCTTTTGCGGCCCCATTGAAGTGAATGGGTCCGCATCCGAGCCGCAAAAACTGCGGCTCGGATGCGGACCAAAACAACGGCCGTGTGCATGAGGCCTAAGGGAGGCAGAGGCCACTTAGTTACTTCAATATGCACAAACCCTTTTCATCCTTCATTGAAATAGATTATATAGGATGGATGAGTTGATCACTTATCTTGTACAAAGTGATTTCTCTTACAGTTCAGTCATTTAAACGTTTTACCAATGTGACAGGCGGCAGTGAGTTTTATTCATGTAGACCTGTGCAGTGTGACTCAGCATTCCTCTAGGCAAGTTCCTCTAATAAAGAATGACAACCGTGTGTCACACCCCGATAGATGGTCACACCTTGTGCTCAGGTACGGTATAAATGCCACACTAGTTACTGACTCATAAAATAACTTCTTGTTGTGCTCACAAGGATGTCATCCATGAAACCAACCAGTCCCGTTTTTGTGTCCTCTTTATTCCAGCCTGGATTCTTTTTGAACTTCTCCACCACTTCTTATTTGTAGAAGGGCTCTTCTTTCTACGGATGCTTTTTAGTTGCTGCCTAGTCATAAATGTAGGACTTCTGATAAAGCTGTCAAAATATGGTTACACAGAGGTTCTCAGTCACATTAGGCTACATGCACACAACCGTTGTGTGTTTTGCGGTCTGCAAATTGCGGATCCACAAAACACGGATGGCGTCCGTGTGCGTTCCGCAATTAGCAGAACGGCGCGGACAGCCATTAATAGAACTTCCTATTCTTTTCCACAAAATGGAGAATAGGACAGGTTATATATTTAATTTTTTTTGCAGACCACGGAACGGAGCAACGGATGCGGACAGCACACTGAGTGCTGTCTGCATCTTTTGCAGCCCCATTGAAGTGAAGCAAGCCGCAAATACTGCAGCTCGGGTGCGGACCAAAACAACGGTCGTGTGCATGAGGCCTAATTAAGTGGAAGAGATGTATGTGCTGCATGCACACGGGTCACTGTGTCTGTCCCGATGACATCACTTAATACGCAGTGCTCAGAGGATCGGTCATGTCTCCCATGAAAAGTAATGCACTTAATGGCTGCTTTAAAGAAGACCTGTCACCACAAAATACAGTCTATTCTGCAGGCAGCGTGTTCTAGAACAGGAAGAGCAGAGCAGAATCCTATAGTTCTGCAGGGCTACGGAATGGATATACTGATGTGGACAGCAAACGGTGTGCTGTCCGCATTTTTGCGGACCCATGGAAATGAATGGGTCCACATCCTATCCGCAAAAAAAACGGAACGGAAACAAACAACGTTCGTGTGCATGTAGCCTAATGCTGTACGAAGATCCGTCCCTGCACAGCATTAAAATGTATAGCCTCGTGAGTGAGGCGAAGTGAGTTATTCCCGAAGTTTTGCGAGATTTCCGTATTTGATTTTTTTAAAATATTTGGAAAAGTGGTCTTGCGCCTGTGCGTGTCCCCGCAATTCTGGTGCATGTGCACTGTTCCCCTCCGCTGTGAGGTAGTTTTTAGAGGCTCAGTGCTCAGGCACACACACGAGGCCTGCGCATGTTCGAGACCACGTTCAAGCGTCCGGCAGGAAGTAAGCCTCTGAACCCTTGACTTCAATACTATTGTTTACATAGCGTGGCCAGTTATACAGCAAGGACACAGACAACTTTACAATCCTGCTACAGACTGCAATAAGGTACTGCTGGCGGTTTAATATACGTTTTCTACATAACGGGTTCCCATTAATTACTAAAGAATCCTGCAAAAGGGAAAATCTTACACAAGATAATGCACGTAGCTGCCACAATGTAGCTAAAAGCTGTGGCATGCTGCTTTACTGAACAAATCCTTGCAGATTTGGATCTTTTTTTTTCTACATCTGTTTTTTTAAGTTAAAAAAAATCTATTTCCTTTAAAAACTCATGGGCAATAACAAATATTACAAAATTGCACTGACCTGTGGTAAAACCCCCTGTCAGTTTGTGGCCTTTCCCTTAGACCCGTTCAGGCTGTAACAAATAGGCCCCTTTCACACGGGCGAGTATTCCGCGCGGAGGCGATGCGTGAGTTGAACGCATTGCACCCGCACTGAATACCGACCCATTCATTTCTACGGGGCTGTTCACATCAGCAGTGATTTTCACGCATCACTTGTGCGTTGCGTGAAAATCGCAGCATGCTCTATATTCTGCGTTTTTCACGCAACGCAGGCCCCATAGAAGTGAATGGGGTTGCGTGAAAATCGCAAGCAAGTGCGGATGCGGTGCGATTTTCACGCACGGTTGCTAGGAGACGATCGGAATGGATACCCGATCATTATTTTCCCTTATAACATGGTTATAAGGGAAAATAATAGCATTCTGAATACAGAATGCATAGTAAAATAGCGCTGGAGGGGTTAAAAAAAAAAAAATATGTAACTCTCCTTAGTCCACTTGATCGCGGAGCCGGCATCTCCTTCTGTCTCCTTTACTGAACAGGACCTGTGGTGAGCATTCATTACAGGTCAAGGACCTGTGGTGACGTCACTCCGGTCTTCACATGATCCATCACATGATCTTTTACCATGGTGATGGATCATGTGATGACCGGAGTGACGTCACCACAGGTCCTTGACCTGTAATGAATGCTCACCACAGGTCCTGTTCCGTAAAGGAGACAGAAGGAGATGCCGGGCATCGCGATCAAGTGGACTAAGGTGAGTTAAATTATTATTTATTTATTTTTTAACCCCTCCAGCGCTATTTTACTATGTACAAGCGCGGTCCCGGCGACTGAGCCAGGTGTCAATTACACTGCTTAGAGGCGAGGTTAGGGCAGGGGAGTTACAGCCCGGAGTGAGGGAAGGGCTACCCCCTTGACTTCTACCGTGACTTCAGGAGCTGGAGAAGAGTACTTTATAAGTAGTTTTTTTCATGAATATACATCGCAGTAAAGCGGGACAAGACTGTATGGAAACACACTGAGGATGATCTATAAGGTACTGGTGATAGTTTATTAAGTGAAATCCAGGTGAAAGGTTCGCTTTAAATCAGACGACCCCTGATCATTCTGAGCAAGTTACCCTCAGGACTGTAGTTTCTGGTTTTCTAGGCCTCCTTTATTAGGTACCCAGTAGGATACAAGCTAATACTTGCATATCCATGTAAGAGTACTTTCACACCTGCGTTAAACTTTTCCGGTATTGAGTTCCGTCCTAGGGGCTCAATACCGGAAAAAACGGATCAGTTTTATACTAATGCATTCTGAATGGAGAGCATTCGGTTCAGGATGTCTTCAGTTCAGTCACTCTTACGGTAGTTGGACGGAGAAAATACCGCAGCATGCTGCGGTATTTTCTCCATCCAAAATTCTGGAAAACTTGCCGGAATGCCAGCATTATTTTCCATTGAAATGCATTAATGCCAGATCCGGCACCAAGTGTTCTGGCAAAACGCATCCGGTTTTCCGGTCTGCGCATACGCAGACCTTTAAAAATGCCCAAAAAAATATTAATACCGGATCCGTTTTTCCGGATGGCATCGGAGAGACGGATCCGGTGTTTCAATGCATTTGTTAGATGGATCCATCTTACAAATGCTATCCGTTTGCACACCGATTTCCGGATCCGGAAGGCAGTTCCGGCGACTGAACTGCCTGCCGGATCCTCACAACACAAGTGTGAAAGTACCCTTAAAGAGGACCTTTCACCGATTTATTACACTATGAACTAAGTATACAGACATGTACAGCGGCGCCCGGGGATCTCACTGCACTTACTATTATCCCTGGGCGCCGCTCCGTTCTCCCGCTATGCCCTCCGGTATCTCCGGTCACAAAGTTATGGTAGGCGGAGTCTGCCCTTGTTCTTCTGTAGTGCTGGCCAATCGCATTGCAGAGCTCACAGCCTGGGAGAAAATAACCTCCCAGGCTGTGAGCTATGCAATGCGATTGGCCAGCGCTAGAGCAGAACAAGGGCAGACTCCGCCTACCATAACTTAGTGACTGAAATCTCCGCCTACCATAACTTAGTGAGCGGAGATACCGGAGGGGATAACGGGAGAACGGAGCGGCGCCCGGGGATAATAGTAAGTGCAGTGAGATCCCCGGGTGCCGCTCTCCATGTCTGTATAGTTAGTTCATAGTGTAATAAATCGGTGAAAGGTCCTCTTTAAAATGTCAGCTTCTAGGATGTACTGAAAAAGACTGACTTTAAATATAAAGTGTAGTATTCCGAACAATATCCCTTTTCAGTAGTGGAGGAGGTGATGCCGTATAGTGTTCCTGTTGACGAGCTCCTGTCTGGACAATTAGGGCATTTACTGGCTGGCTTCTATCTGGCAGCAGTTTAGTGAATGTGAAAGTCAAAGACATGGCAATTTAGAGCACTTTAGTCAGGGTGTAACCCAGGCAAACTCGTAAGGGACGTTTAATACATAGGAACAATTAGGTCATCGGGGTACGGTTTCTCAGCCAAAACTCTAATGACTAACTTCCTTCATTTACTGATCTAAGGAACACACTTTTCATGAGCTAATTGAGAAATGGTTTATGGCTATGGGCATGAAACAAGAAGCAATATTTATACAGTGCACTTATTTTATAAAACGGCAATATTAATCAGACATGCCAGGGGAGATTTATCAAACCAATCAGATTCCACCTTTCATTTTCCAAAGGAGCTCTGAAAATAAAAGGGAAAGGAATCTGGTTGCTATTAGCATCTAAGCCAGGTTTCCTTTACACTAGTTTTGCTAAATCACCACCTTTATTGTGTTGCTGCTATAAGCCTAGGTCTACACGACGACATTTGTCGCACCAATGTCGCGCAACAATTTTTATAATGATAGTCTATGGTGTCGCATTGCGACATTCTGCGACGCAAAAAATCCATTCGAAATGGTTTTTCCTGCGACAGTCGCAGCATGAAACCATAGACTATCATTATAAAAATTGTCGCACGACATTGGTGCGACAAATGTTGCAGTGTAGTTGAGCCCTGTCTGTCGCGTGACACATGTTGTCGTGTAGACCTAGCCTTAGGCCTCCTGCACACGACCGTATGGCTTTTTCAGTGTTTTGAGGTTCGTTTTTCACGGATCCGTTGTTACATTTTTTGTTTCAGTTTCTGTTCCGTTTTTCCGTATGGCATATACAGTATACAGTAATTACATTGAAAAAATTGGACTGGGCATAACATTTTCAATAGATGGTTCCGCAAAAACGGAACGGATACGGAAGACATACGGATGCATTTCCGTATGTGCAGTTTTTTTTTGCGGACCCATTGACTTGAATGGAGCCACGGAACGTGATTTGCGGGCAATAATAGGACATGTTCTATCTTTCAACGGAAATACGGAAACTGAATGCATACGGAGTGCATTCCGTTTTTTTTTTTTTTGCGGAACCATTGAAATGAATGGTTCCGTATACGGACCGCAAAAAAACTGCCAGTAAGGCTCCTTTCAGACGTCCGCAACATGTTTTGCGGATACACGGAGCCGCGGATCCACAAAACACGGAAAGCGGCAATAGAATAGGACATGTTTTGCGGAACGGAAGTGCGGATCCGCAATTCCGTGTCCGGGCAGCACATCATGCTGCCCCATAGGAATGAATGGGTCGGCAATTCTGTTCCGCAAAATGCAGAACGAAATTGCGGACGTGTGAATGGAGCCTAAACGGGAAAAAAAAAACGGTCGTGTGCAGGAGGCCTAAGGCAGTTATCCAGTATTATGCCCTGCCATATAAATTTAGTGGAATAGTAGTGACTGCTTTTTGCCCTGAGTGGAATGAGTAAGTTAGGCTGCGTTCACACGGGCGAGATTTCCGCGCGGGTGCAATGCGGTAGGTGAACGCATTGCACCCGCACTGAATCTGGACCCATTCATTTCTATGGGGCTGTTCAGATGAGCGATGATTTTCACACATCACTTATGCGTTGCGTGAAAATCGCAGCATGCTCTATATTCTGCGTTTTTCACGCAACGCAGGCCCCATAGAAGTGAATGGGGTTGCGTGAAAATCGCAAGCATCCGCAAGCAAGTGCGGATGCTGTGCGATTTTCAGGCATGGTTGCTAGGTGACAGTCTATTCACTGTATTATTTTCCCTTATAACATGGTTATAAGGGAAAATAATAGCATTCTGAAAACAGAATGCTTAGTAGGTGATCAGTTGAGGGTTAAAAAAAATAAAAAAAATAAAAAAAAATTAACTCACCTTCTCCGTTTGTTCGCGTAAGTCCCGGTCTCTTCTTTACTTCTCAAAAGATGAACTATGGGCTAAAGGACCTTTGGTGACGTAAGATCACATGGTCCATCACCGCGGTGATGGACCATGTGATTGGAGCATGTGATCTGACGTCACCAAAGGTCCTTTAGCCCATAGTTCATCTTTTGAGAAGTAAAGAAGAGACCGGGACTTACGCGAACAAACGGAGAAGGTGAGTTAATTTTTTTAATTTTTTTTAACCCTCAACTGATCACTTACTATGCATTCTGTTTTCAGAATGCTATTATTTTCCCTTATAACCATGTTATAAGGGAAAATAATAACATCTACACAACACCGAACCCAAACCTGAACTTCTGTGAAGAAGTTCGGGTCTGGGTACCACAGTCGGTTTTTTATCACGCGCGTGCAAAACACATTGCACACGCACGATAAAAACTGAACATCGGAATGCAATCGCAGTCAAAACTGACTGCAATTGCATTCCTACTCGCGCGGGTTTGCCGCAACACACCGGGACGCATCCGGAACTAATCCGGACACGCTCGTGTGAACCCAGCCTTACTCTATTAGGCTACATGCACACAAACGTATCTGGTTTCCGTGTCCGTTCTGTTTTTATTTTTATTTTATTTTTTTTTGCAGATAGGATGTGGACCCATTTATTTCAATGGGTCAGCAAAAAAGGCAACCAGCACACCGTGTGCTGTCCGCATGTCCGTTCCATAGCCCCGCAAAAAATATAGAGCATGTCCTAATCTTGTCCGTTTTGAGGACAAGGATAGACATTGTTACAATGGATCCGCAAACAAAACTGATGCAATACCGATGCCAAAAGGACGTCATCCCTATTTTTTGCGGATTAGTGTTTTGTGGACCACAGAACACATACGGTCATGTAAGGTTGGGCAATAAACCGGTATTAATGATATACCGCGGTATTAAGAAACGGCGATATGGTGATATCGCCGTTTCTTAATTGCCGCTGTATTTTAGTGACGTCATAGGGGCAGACACGTCACAGTGCTGAATGCCTCTAAAACGTCTGACGCACAGTACAGCCGGCACAGTGGAGAAGGAGAGACTCCCTCCCCACTGTGATCCGGCTGTCACTGCGCCACCAATGAGAAGGTAATAGTGAATAGAAGGGGAGGGGCTGTGGCCGCTGCGCAACCAATGAGAATTACCAACTCCTATAATGACCTCCCTAATGCCCGGGCACCTCTTATAGGTTATACTTACCCCGCTCCCTGGCACCTACATCGCTCCTGCTCCCTGCACGGCCATCACTGTATCTCCCTGTTGCGTGGATCAAAATACCCGAGGGGTAGCCAATAGCAGGCCGCGACAGGGACAAGCCGCCCTAGCGTCACATGTAACTTCTTCTGATCTGTATACTGGGTGTAATCCTCAGTATCCGCTCTTATTCTGTATATATGGACACTGCACAGTACCACTTCTCCTGTCCTGTATACTGGGTGTAATTCTCAGTATCTGCTCTTATTCTGTATATATGGACACTGCACAGTACCACTTCTCCTGTCCTGTATACTGGGTGTAATTCTCAGTATCTGCTCTTATTCTGTATATATGGACACTGCACAGTACCACTTCTCCTGTCCTGTATACTGGGTGTAATTCTCAGTATCTGCTCTTATTCTGTATATATGGACACTGCACAGTACCACTTCTCCTGTCCACTGGGTGTAATCCTCAGTATCTGCTCTTATTCTGTATATATGGACACTGTATAGTACCACTTCTCCTGTCCTGTATACTGGGTGTAATTCTCAGTATCTGCTCTTATTCTGTATATATGGACACTGCACAGTACCACTTCTCCTGTCCACTGGGTGTAATCCTCAGTATCTGCTCTTATGCTGTATATATGGACACTGCACAGTACCACTTCTCCTGTCCTGTATACTGGGTGTAATTCTCAGTATCTGCTCTTATTCTGTATATATAGACACTGCACAGTACCACTTCTCTTCTCCTGTATACTGGGTGTAATTCTCAGTATCTGCTCTTATTCTGTATATATGGACACTGCACAGTACCACTTCTCCTGTCCTGTATACTGGGTGTAATTCTCAGTATCTGCTCTTATTCTGTATATATGGACACTGCACAGTACCACTTCTCCTGTCCACTGGGTGTAATCCTCAGTATCTGCTCTTATTCTGTATATATGGACACTGTATAGTACCACTTCTGTCCTGTATACTGGGTGTAATTCTCAGTATCTGCTCTTATTCTGTATATATGGACACTGCACAGTACCACTTCTCCTGTCCACTGGGTGTAATCCTCAGTATCTGCTCTTATTCTGTATATATGGACACTGCACAGTACCACTTCTCCTGTCCTGTATACTGGGTGTAATCCTCAGTATCTGCTCTTATTCTGTATATATGGACACTGCACAGTACCACTTCTCCTGTCCTGTATACTTGGTGTAATCCTCAGTATCTGCTCTTATTCTGTATATATGGACACTGCACAGTACCACTTCTCCTGTCCTGTATACTGGGTGTAATCCTCAGTATCTGCTCTTATTCTGTATATATTGACACTGTATAGTACCACTTCTCCTGTCCTGTATACTGGGTGTAATTCTCAGTATCTGCTCTTATTCTGTATATATGGACACTGCACAGTACCACTTCTCCTGTCCACTGGGTGTAATCCTCAGTATCTGCTCTTATTCTGTATATATGGACACTGCACAGTACCACTTCTCCTGTCCTGTATACTGGGTGTAATCCTCAGTATCCGCTCTTATTCTGTATATATGGACACTGTATAGTACCACTTCTCCTGTCCACTGGGTGTAATCCTCAGTATCTGCTCTTATTCTGTATATAAGGACACTGCACAGTACCACTTCTCTTGTTCTTTATACTGGGTGTAATTCTCAGTATCTGCTCTTATTCTGTATATATGGACACTGCACAGTACCACTTCTCCTGTCCTGTATACTTGGTGTAATCCTCAGTATCTGCTCTTATTCTGTATATATGGACACTGCACAGTACCACTTCTCCTGTCCTGTATACTGGGTGTAATCCTCAGTATCTGCTCTTATTCTGTATATATGGACACTGTATAGTACCACTTCTCCTGTCCTGTATACTGGGTGTAATTCTCAGTATCTGCTCTTATTCTGTATATATGGACACTGCACAGTACCACTTCTCCTGTCCACTGGGTGTAATCCTCAGTATCTGCTCTTATTCTGTATATATGGACACTGCACAGTACCACTTCTCCTGTCCTGTATACTGGGTGTAATCCTCAGTATCCGCTCTTATTCTGTATATATGGACACTGTATAGTACCACTTCTCCTGTCCACTGGGTGTAATCCTCAGTATCTGCTCTTATTCTGTATATAAGGACACTGCACAGTACCACTTCTCTTGTTCTTTATACTGGGTGTAATTCTCAGTATCTGCTCTTATTCTGTATATATGGACAGTGCACAGTACCACTTCTCCTGTCCTGTATACTGGGTGTAATTCTCAGTATCTGCTCTTATTCTGTATATATGGACACTGCACAGTACCACTTCTCCTGTCCTGTATACTGGGTGTAATTCTCAGTATCTGCTCTTATTCTGTATATATGGACACTGCACAGTACCACTTCTCCTGTCCTGTATACTGGGTGTAATCCTCAGTATCCGCTCTTATTCTGTATATATGGACACTGTATAGTACCACTTCTCCTGTCCTGTATACTGGGTGTAATCCTCAGTAAATGCTCTTATTCTGTATATATGGACACTTCTGATACTGTAAGTAGAAAAAGGTTTCATGGTTGCACGTTTAATTTTTTTAACATGGTTGCAATGATGCCATCTAAGAGGTTGAAGAGTGAATGGCAAACAAATAAGAAGTGTATTTTTTATTTTATTTTTTTAAATTCGGGAAATCACCATCTGCAGATGTTGGTGACTAAGGCGGCAGTAAGAAAATGGATTGCATTCTGTTTAAAAAAGAGGGGGCATCCTGTTTTTTCTAGCTGAATAGATGCAGCAGAATAAAGATTACTCATAACCAAGCCGGACTGTACATTAACTCTTTGTAGTTTTAAGTTGTCCTGTGTCACATTGATTTTCTTGAAAGTTATGGGATAAAATTGTATTTCCATCTTTTCTGTTTTCCTGATGATTTTTGCTCACGGCAAGCAAGCTACTGTAGATGTCCATATGCCGCAGATTCCTGGTATTTATCATATATTGAAATGCTGGCGATCAATGGTACATATATTACATTAAAGGGAACCTGTCACCATGAAAATGCAATGTAAGCTACAGGCACCATTTTATAGTGCAAGTGGAGCTGAGCAGATTGATATACAGAATTTTTTTCCCATAAAATTATTTAAGGGCTCATGCATAAGTTGGCCCCTAATATAACTAAACTATCATTGTCCGTTATGTGGACCATAACAGGACATGTTCTATTCTTTTGCGGAATGGACATATGGAAACGGAAGGCACACAGAAACTTCATATTTTTTTGCGGACCTATTGAAATGAATGGTTCCGCATACGGTCTGCAAAAAAAAAAAGGAACGGACACGATAAGAAAATATGTTCATGTGCATGAGCCCTTACTTGTATTTCATTCATTTAAATTACTTCTCATTCTGGGCTTTGAAGTTTAGGAGGCGGTCCTATTGGTGATTGACAGCCTTCCCGCTATGACTATGTATAGAGAGAGCTGTCAGTCACTGATAGGACCTCCTCATTGGCTTCAAAGCCCAGAAAGAACAGGACTTGATGTATAAAATATGAGTTAGGCCTCATGCACACGACCATTCCGTTTTTTGCGGTCTGCAAACCACGGATCCGCAAAACACTGATTGCTTCCGTGTGCGTTCCGCAATTTGCGGAACGGCACGGGCAGCCTTTAATATAACTGCCTATTCTTGTCCGCAAAGCGCGGACAAGAATAGGACAGGTTATTGTTATTTTTATTTTTTTTGCGGTGCCACGGAACGGAGCAATGGATGCGGACAGCACACGGAGTGCTGTCCGCATCTTTTGCAGCCCCATTGAAGTGAATGGGTCCGCATCCGAGCCGCCAAAACTGCGGCTCGGATGCGGACCAAAACAACGGCTGTGTGCATGAGACCTTATACTGAATCTATTCCCACAAAACTATACATCAAACATTAACTTTTAGTTCACATAATACTGCTTTAAAGGGAACCTGTCACCAGTTTTATGGTGTCCTAACTAAGGGCAACATAAATAAGTGACTGATTCTCTTAGCACAATGCTGTCACTTTCTTTAATTGACCCAGTCAATCTGCCAACATCTTGTATTGAAAAGCTCCAGCTGATAATGATGAGTCCTGAATATTCATGAGCTCCTGACTCTCCCCGCCTACCTGCTGCTGATTGACAGTTATTTTCCATATGAATCAGCAGCAGGTGGGCAGGGGAGTGGCTATAGCTCTGAATTAAATATACGCTGGACTCAATGACATCACGCTGGACTCCAATCAGCTCATTAGCATGCGGCATTTTTGTGTGTATATTATGAGGTAACCATCTGTCACACCAGTAAGTGAATACATCTAAGGTACTTTTTAGTAGTTAATGATTGTATATAATTAGTTAGATTATAATCAAATATCCACATGACAGGTTCCCTTTAACCGCCTCCGGACCGCCTAACGCAGGATCGCGTTCCGGAGGCGGCAGCCCTGCGCAGAGTCACGCATATATGCGTCATCTCGCGAGACGCAAGATTTCCTGTGAACGCGCGCACAGGATCGGAAGGTAAGCGAGTGGATCTCCAGCCTGCCAGCGGCGATCGTTCGCTGGCAGGCTGGAGATGCGATTTTTTTTTTTTTAACCCCTAACAGGTATATTAGACGCTGTTTTGATAACAGCGTCTAATATACCTGCTACCTGGTCCTCTGGTGGTCCCTTTTGTTTGGATCGACCACCAGAGGACACGGGTAGCTCAGTAATAAGTAGCACCACACTACACTACACCCCCCCCCCTGTCACTTATTAACCCCTGATCACCCCAAATAGACTCCCTGATCACCCCCCTGTCATTGATCACCCCCCTGTAAGGCTCCATTCAGACGTCCGTATGATTTTTACGGATCCACTGATACATGGATCGGATCCGCAAAACACATACGGACGTCTGAATGGAGCCTTACAGGGGGGTGATTAATGACGGGGGTAATCACCCCATATAGACTCCCTGATCACCCCCCTGTTCATTGATCACCCCCCTGTCATTGATCACCCCCCTGTAAGGCTCCATTCAGAATTTTTTTTTGGCCCGAGTTAGCGGAATTTTTTTTTTTTTTTTTTACAAAGCCTCATATTCCACTAACTTGTTTTAAAAAATAAAATCTCACATGAACTCCCCATACCCCTCACGGAATCCAAATGCGTAAAATTTTTTAGACATTTATATTCCAGACTTCTTCTCACGCTTTAGGGCCCCTAGAATGCCAGGGCAGTATAAATACCCCACATGTGACCCCATTTCGGAAAGAAGACACCCCAAGGTATTCGCTGAGGGGCATATTGAGTCCATGAAAGATTAAAATTTTTGTCCCAAGTTAGCGGAAAGGGAGACTTTGTGAGAAAAAATAAAAATAAAAAATTTCCGCTAACTTGTGCCAAAAAAAAAAAAATTCTATGAACTCGCAATGCCCCTCATTGAATACCTTGGGGTGTCTTCTTTCCAAAATGGGGTCACATGTGGGGTATTTATACTGCCCTGGCATTTTAGGGGCCCTAAAGCGTGAGAAGAAGTCTGGGATCCAAATGTCTAAAAATGCCCTCATAAAAGGAATGTGGGCCGCTTTGCGCATCTAGGCTGCAAAAAAGTGTCACACATCTGGTATCCCCGTACTCAGGAGAAGTTGGGCAATGTGTTTTGGGGTGTCTTTTTACATATACCCATGCTGGGTGAGAGAAATATCTTGGCAAAAGACAACTTTTCCCATTTTTTTTATACAAAGTTGGCATTTGACCGAGATATTTATCTCACTCAGCATGGGTATATGTAAAATGACACCCCAAAACACATTGCCCAACTTCTCCTGAGTACGGGGATACCAGATGTGTGACACTTTTTTGCAGCCTAGGTGGGCAAAGGGGCCCACATTCCAAAGAGCACCTTTCGGATTTCACCGGCCATTTTTTACAGATTTTGATTTCAAACTACTTCTCACGCATTCGGGCCCCTAAAATGCCAGGGCAGTATAACTACCCCACAAGTGACCCCATTTTGGAAAGAAGACACCCCCAGGTATTTCGTGATGGGCATAGTGAGAAGAAAGTTTTTTTATTTTTTGTCACAAGTTAGTGGAATATGAGACTTTGTAAGAAAAAAAAAAAATCATCATTTTCCGCTAACTTGTGACAAAAAATTTTAAATTCTAGGAACTCGCCATGCCTCTCACGGAATACCTTGGGGTGTCTTCTTTCCAAAATGGGGTCACTTGGCCTGGTCATTAAGGGTGTTTAAGGTAGGGGGGCTGAAGTGGTTAAGGTAGTATTCACTTTACTGCCCATAGTAAGTGGCGGTGCTGAATAGGCTAGGCTGCCAGTCATGTGACAATGTATGGTTGCTCCTACCTTTCACCTCCTTGTGTTGGAGTTAAATGGGTATTCCCATCACATACACTGGGGTCATATTGCTAGGATATGCCCCCATTGTCTGATTGGTGCAGGTCCCACCTCTGGGACCCGCACCTACAAGGAGAGTAGAGCGGGGAGAGCTGTGGCAGGAGGACCCCGGTTTTCCCAGGGTCCATCCACCACCGTGCGCTGCTCCCATACAAGTGAATGAGAGCGCACCGCGCACGTGCGGCCCCTGATTCCATTCATTTCTATGGGGCAGACGGAAATTGCAGAGCCAGCGCTCAGCTATTTTTGGCGGCCCATAGAAATGAAAAGGGGGCGGTTGCCGCATGCGCAGTGCGCCCTCCATTCATTTCCCCGCTCTGTTCTTATTGTAGGTGCAGGTCCCAGACTCCCAGAGGTGGGACCCGCACCTATCAGAGAATGGGGGCATATCCTAGCGATATGCCCCCATTGTATATGATGGGGAAAACCCCTTTAATCTAAATCAATCTTAACGTTAGGCCAGTCTCACACTAGCATTAGTGAGATCCAGCCAGCTGTTCCAGCAGGGAATAGCTTGACGGGTCTCTCTGGATCCGCCATTGCCGGAAACTACATAAATTGCTATAATGGACTGGCTGATGTCCAGGCACAACCCGGCAAATGTGCCGAGAATCGGCCAGACTAAAACCGCTGCACTTCTCATTGGCTGTCAATACATAGACAATGAGAAGTGGTATCCATAAACTGCTAAACATTATACTTATTAAAGAGGTTGTCCAGGCTTTTACTATTTATGACCTATCCTCAGGATAGCTCATCAATATCAGATTGACGGGGGTCCCCCGCCGATCAGCTGTATGAGGAGATGGCACGAGCGCACTGCGCCCTTGTCATCTCCTGTCTCTCCTTGTTTGCTGCTGCTTTGCCATAGACAGCAGCAGGAAGAGAGAAGGGAGACTGCACGTGCACACTGCTCACGCCGTCTCCCCATACAGCTGATCGGCGGGGGTGTTGGGTGTCGGACCCCCATCAATCTGATATTGATTAGCTATTCTGAGGATAGGCCATCAATATTAAAAGCCCAGACAACTGCTTTAATATAAAAAAGATTGAGTTTGGTTTTACTGTTAAGCACTTCTAGTGTATCTGCTATTCTGCTTCTCATTGATGTGGCTTCCATGTGGAGGCACATCTGTCAACCATCTTGCAGAAATAGTTCCCTTTTATATCAGATTTTGGAGATTTGATATTTTAGTTACTTCAAAGTCAGTAATGTTTTACTATCTTAGAGACCCAGTCACTTTTTCATATCAATTGAAAAATATTTATGAGGAATATAAAATCGCAGAAAGTTTTTTATTTTATTTTATTATTATTATTATTATTATTTTTCAGCAACTTGGAATTGTATGCATCCTGTTTACAAGTTTACAGTTTTTTTTTAGCTTTGCACCTACAGTATTTGCCATGCTCACAGTTAGGAAGCCATTAACAAGACAGCGACTGGCTTCTGACATCCCCAGGGCTGATTTAAAGGGAATTTGTCATCAGAAAATGACCTATTGCTTCATGTTTATGTTAAACATTTATTTTTATTTTTTTATTTTCACTATATATTATATATAATTTTAGATAATCCTGCAATTTTCACACTGGCCACTAGGCCTAAAATATGTTAAAGGGGTTATCCAACTCCTATAATAACCTCCCTAATGCCCGGGCACCTCTTATAGGTTATACTTACCCCGCTCCCTGGCACCTACATTGCTCCTGCTCCCTGCATGGCTATCACTGTATCTCCCTGTTGCGTGGATCAAAATATCCGAGGGGTAGCCAATAGCAGGCCGCGACAGGGACAAGCCGCCCTAGCGTCACCTGTAACTTCTCCTGTCCTGTATACTGGGTGTAATCCTCAGTATCCGCTCTTATTCTGTATATATGGACACTGCACAGTACCACTTCTCCTGTCCTGTGTACTGGGTGTAATTCTCAGTATCCGCTCTTATTCTGTATATATGGACACTGCACAGTACCACTTCTCTTGTCCTGTATACTGAGTGTTATTCTCAGTATCTGCTCTTATTCTGTATATATGGACACTGTACAGTACCACTTCTCCTGTCCACTGGGTGTAATCCTCAGTATCCGCTCTTATTCTGTATATATGGACTCTTTTAATTTGTAAATAAATAACAAAAGGCCATAACAATATCTATACACAGAAACGAAACACATGACTAAACCCATCCCGACCAGTCCACCACCCCACTAGAACCTACAATACTATTCACACTTAAAACACTTTCGTAACCCCATACTATACATATTTACATATTTGCATCTTACACGTATACATAAAATCCATAAAATAAAATATATACACAATATACATAAACTATATACCGACTATATACACAAACTATATACAAATGATATACAAATTATATACAACTTATAGAACTAAATCTAACTAACCCACCACCAGTCCACAGCAAATATGCAAACTGATAACCCCCAAAGTTCCAAGGGGATAAACCCCGAGCTTTGAGAAGTCCTAGTCTTTCCCCAGTCGGACTGGGGTCAGTCAGTTTGCAACAAACAAAAAAAACACCATTTTTTTTTTTTTATATATATATATTTTTTTCTTTATTTTTTTCTTTTTATAATTTTTTTTTTTTTTTTTTTTTATATATGTATATAATATATAATAGAAAACAAAAATATATACACTCCCTCCTCCCTCCCAGCCCCCTCCCAACCTAACTAAACCCCACTATAAACTTAACAATACTAATATAATAATATAATATTATCATACACTAACATAATACAAAACATACCTATATAATACAATATAGACACCATAAACCAATACTATTACACCTAAACCAGCTATGGTTCGGTACCCGTAAGCCTTTCCATACTTGCATTACTACAAAACAAAACAAAAACCTATGTGTGTGCTATATCAGCCCACCACCAGGAAAAGAGCACTACTCAGCTAAGGAACCCCAAAACAGAAGCCCCTCCACAGACGAGAGGCCTTGGGGTCCCCCCACCTTTCGTACTCAAGAGAGCGTACCTTCACCAGGTCACCCATGATGTTCCTATATACCGTCTCCACCGGGAGGATTTTGTGACTCTTTGTTGACACTAGACACCGTGCACACCAGATGTGGTGCCTAACCACTGCACTAACTACGAATAAAGTGCGACGGTCCCTCCCACCAAGGTCTTTGAAAGCCCCATAGGCCCACTCCGCATAGGACAGGGCGGCCAGCCTAGGCCAACCGATGGAAGCCCCCACCCTTTTGTATACCTCTATATTAAAGAGACAATGAAGTAAGAAGTGGTCCATGGTTTCCAGCAGGTTACCACACTCCTCCCGGGGACAACCCCTTTCCTCAGAGTTTCTACACTTCACATTGTCCCTTACATATAGCTTACCGTGGAAGCAGCGCCAAGTCACATCCCAAACTTTCTTAGGGATCCTTTCTGAATTCAACAAAGACAGCCCACCCTCCAGATCCTGACTTGGGCAGTCCCTCAAGGTCAGTGGGGCCTGAAAAAGGTAAGATAGAACCTTCCTGTCAAGGGAAAACCTCGACATGGTCTCCACCTCTCCCTTCCCCAGACCCCACCGTCTCAGGATTCTCAGAACCGGGGCAACGTAAGCCGGAAGATATCCATGTGACGCACGTAGGTCTTTCACTCGCCCTCCTGTCTCCCATTCCTGGAAGAAAGGCCGAAACCACTCCCTACAGGAAATTACCCACAAAGGAGCCCTCTCTTTCCAGAGGTTTGCAATATTAATTTTCAAAAAGGTATTTGTTAAGAATACCACAGGGTTGACCATATCCAACCCGCCTAGTCTCCTTGTGCGGTAAGTAACCTCTCTCCTGATTAGGTTCAGCCTGTTTCCCCACAACATCTGGAAAAAGAGGCTGTAGACCGTACCCCAGAGAGACCCTGGCAAAACACAAACACTGCTTAGATACAAAAGCACGGGAATCAGGTAGGCTTTGCACAGGTGAACCCTTTCCCTGAGGGATAAAGACCATCCCTTCCAACGGTCCACCTTTTGGGCGACATCTTTTAGTCTACTCTCCCAATTTTGCTGATGATAATCTCCATCCTGGCCGAAATTGATGCCTAAGATCTTTACGGACTTCTGAGGTTCTGGAAGAGTGCCCTGGAGATCGAAAACAGGATCCCCTTCCCCCAGCCAGAGAGTCTCACATTTGTCCCAGTTGATCTGAGACCCAGAAACCTCTGAATAGCAGTCTACCTCCGACATCACCCAGCTCACCTCATCCTCCGAGGAGGCAAGAATGGACACATCATCGGCGTATGCCACCACCTTCAGAGATGGCCCCCGCACCGCCAGTTCCATCCCCACCCCCGCCAACGGTCCACGATCTACCCTTCTAATGAAGGGATCAATCGCAAACACATACAGCAAAGGGCTTAAAGGACATCCCTGGCGGACACCAGAAGCCACCTCAAAAGGTCGACCCGACCAACCGTTAATCAACGGGAAACTCTCCGCCCCTTTGTACAAAGTTTTTAACCAGTCTACAAACCTCCCTGGTAGACCATACCACAAGAGAACAGACCACAGGTACTCATGGTTCACCCGGTCAAAAGCCTTCGCCTGGTCCAAAGATAACAGAAACCCTTTCCAAACACCCGCCCTGCCCCGCTCCACGGCTTCTCGGACACTGAGAACGGCGCTAAAAGCGCTCCGACCGGGAACAGAGCAGTGCTGAGCCCCAGAAAGAAGTCTCGGTGCAAACTTCACCAATCTGCAGAAAAGTATTTTTGCCAGAATCTTCCTGTCCACATTGAGAAGCGATATGGGTCTCCATTTCTCAATGCGGGATGGATCTTTACCCTTTGACAGAATAATCAGGGCTGACTTACCCATTGACTTTGGCAGAGTGCCCGAGGAAAGACACTCGTTAAACACCTCGGTCAAGAGAGGAACTAATTGTTCCTTGAAAGCCTTGTACCACTCGGATGTTAAGCCATCCGGACCTGGCGATTTCTTGGGCCTAAGCCCATCAATGGCCAGTCCCACTTCCTCTTGCCTGATAGGTTCTGCCAAAACATCAAGAGAGGGGTCTATTCCTGCCTTGGGAATAGCTTCAGCCAAGAAAGCTGAAAAACTGTCCCGATTTAGTTCTTTCCTACCCAAGAGGTGAGAGTAGAAAGACCTGACGACCTCCAGGATCCCTGATTTGGACCTATTCAGGGAACCCGTACTGTCGACCAGGCCTACCACAAATTTACTTTTTACTGCCATCTTACAGTTTCCAAAGGGGTCGGGTGAGCGGTACTTCCCGAAATCCCTTTCAGCTACCAAAGAGGCGTATCTATCGTACTGACACCTCTTGAGCAAGGATTTCACACGAGAGATATCCTCACGGCTACCCCCCGTCGAAACCAGTCTTTCAAGTTTCTTCCTCAGTTCCTGGTACAGACAGTATCTGTCCCAGCTCCTGAGGTTAGAAAGCTCACGGAAAAACCTCGCCGTCCTTTTTTTGAATATCTCCCACCACTCCGACTTACTGTTGCAGAGGTCCACCAAGGGTTCCTGGCTCTGAAGGAAATCCTCAAAGGACTGTCTTATTGTCACTTCTTCCAGGAGAGATGAATTCAGCTTCCACATACCTCTGCCCATACAGGGAGTCTCTGCAACATTCAAAGAAAAAATAATCAAACAGTGGTCGGAGAATTCCACTTCCACGGCTTCTAAAGCCGAGAAAACAGCCTCCTCCTTTAAATAAAACCTATCTATTCTAGACCTACGATTTCCCTGATGAAAGGTGAAATCCACGTGGTCTGGCTTATGCCGTAAATGGGCGTCCACCAGACGAGTATCCTCAACTATCCTAGACAACACAATGCTATCAGCATCCAGCCCACCTTTGGAGCCTCCCCTATCATAGGCCCTCGTCACATTGTTGAAGTCCCCTCCAAAGATCACTTGCCGGCTGGTAAAAAGAAAAGGCTTAATCCTCATGAGGAGACACTTGCGGTCCCACTTACTCTGTGGGCCGTAGATGTTTATTAGTCTCAATTCTTGTCTCCCCATGAGGACATCTAAAATCAGGCACCTTCCCATTTCTAACTCGATTATCCTCCTGCATTCCACTCTTTCGGCGGTCTTAAAAAGTACCGCCACCCCGCTACGTGGCTCGGCCGCAAGAGACCAGAAAGACGGACCTAGCCGCCATTCTCGCTTGGCTTTTGCCAGCAGAGTTGTACTTGTTAACCAGGTCTCTTGCAAAAACAAAATATCAGCTTCAATACGGCTGAAAAAATCAAAGGCCAGGAAACGAGCTGCGTCTGACTTAATACTGGCAACGTTAATGCTTGCCAGTGTCAACGGGGTGAGTTCCGCCATCATTGATGATCGAGTTAGATAGCCTTCTTTTTCCCCACCCCACCACCATCAGCATTTTCATCTGAACCATCACACTCCTTCTGTCTTTTCAAACATACAGAGACATCCATACCATCCTTTTTGCCCAAGGTTCCAGGCTTGGCCCCCCCTCCAGAAGGTAATTTACCCCCCGAAGGACAGGGCCCGGCAGCCTGCGAGGAGGCCCCCACGCGTTCTGGCACCACACCCTCCTCCCCCCCAGCTGAAGCAGTTGGGGGATCCTCGTCAAGGGCCTGGTACCGATTAGAGACTTCCACCAGAGGGGACCCAGTTGATCCTTCCTTAGGCCTCTGGTCAAGGATGAGTGGGACAGATGGGTCCCACTCCAGAGAGGGCTTACGACCCTCTCCTTTCTTCTTCTTCTTACTCCGCTTGTTCCTCCTACCCTCCAACCACGCTCTGCCACCCTCGTCCAAGCTTTCGCCGTACGAGGAGACAGGGTTGGCGGATGGGTTAGCCTCCACAGGTTGGGCCTCTGGTTCCCCATCGTCGCTGTACCCCGGGTCACTACAACCGGGATCCTCAGCCAGACCAGCCAAAAGACCAGCTGAAGGATCAGCTGCTACCTGTTCCCTATCCTTACGGCGTTGTTCTAGCCGCCTGATCTTGGACGGCCTTTGCTTCTTCGGATCCTGCCTGCTTCTTCCAGCGCTAGTAGTTCCAGCGCTTGTCCCCTCACCAACTGATTCAGTCCCGGCAGCAGGCTCCTCCCCAACCACAGACCCAGCCTCGCGGCTAGTGCCTGCCTGATCTTGAGCCCGGCACTGAACCCTGTTGGCGAAGGCAAGCGGACAGCGACTAAACGGGTGACCTAGGTCCCCACAGAGGTTGCACCGGATCCGCCTACAAGATGCGGCAAGATGACCAGTGTCCCCACACTTCGCACACATGCGAACATCGCATTGTGCGCTGAAGTGGGTGGGACTGCCGCACTTGTGACAGACCTTTGGCTGGCCCCTATAGAACACCATAATCCTATCCCTTCCTATGAAGGCAGAGGAGGGAATATGAGCAACAGAATTGCCCCGATCAAACACGCTGAAGGTCCAGGCACCTGACCAGATGCCATGCTCATCGAGCACCTTGGCGGGGAACTGCCCCACCCTACCATATCGACTGAGCCAAGTCATGATGTCTACACTAGACAGTGATTCATTACAGGTCAAAACGGTCACTGTCTTTACAGTCGATTGGCGGGTGATAGCCTCGACGGCAAAACCCCGCCACTCCGGGTTGTTCTTCATCAGCTCATATTTAGACCAGAAAAGCTCCAAACCCTCCGGCCTAACAAAGCTGACGTCGAACATAGCGGTGCCGTAGGGATGTATGAGCGCAAAGATGTCATTCGCGACAAACCCCGCGCCCAGGAGAAGTTCCACAACAGTCTTCCTAGAAGGAACTGCTGCTTCCTTACTCCTCCAATAGAGACGGGCCACATTCCTACGGTCCCTCCCCGGTGTGGGGTGAGTCCATACGATCTCACCCCTCCTTTGTTCTCGGAAGGCCCTAAAACCATGCCTTTCTGTCCAGAAAGCCAGGTCAACCGACCCTCCCTCTACCTGTATGGAAGTCCCCGGTCCTTTTTTTAGGGCCTCCAGGAGGCGCCGTTGCAAGTCACCCCCGCCCGAAACCTTGGGCAAAAAGTCACCCGAAACAACACCCGCATACGTCTTTGTTTTTGCCATCCTCTCTCTCACATCCTTCCTCATTGCTTCCTTCCGCATAACTTCCTCCTCTTCATCCACTTCCATATCCGCAATATACTCCTCAATCAAAGCTTCCTCATCCACCATCTCAATTTCTTCCTCATCCACAATCCCATTTACCAATTCATTTGTATCCTCATTTATAACCTCGTCTACGTTCTCATTCACCCCCACAGCCACCTGCACATTATTACCCACAATCCCATTAACAACCATATTTGCATCACCTTTCACTCCCCCTGGACTGGTCGGGTTCCCTAAAGAGACCGGAGAATCACTGGGGGCGGGCCCTGAGGAGCCCCCCGCAAAACCCGCAGGGGACTCCCCATCTCCCGCACCCCCCACGGCCCGCACAGTCCTGGGATAATCGACCATAGTGTTCTCTCCAGGTTCCAAAGTCTTTACATCCTCTTTCTCAGCACCACCACCTTGAACCTTGTCCACAATCACCACATCCTTGTCCGCCACACTGTTTGGGGTTTTACCCCCTGCGCTTCCTGTGACCACCCTACCACTACAGGAAGGGGGGGGCACCTCCCGTCACCATCTTAGAATTAATCTCCCGCACTGTTTGACCCGATTCCACTACAGGAACCGGGCTGGGCACAGCAGCGGATTCAAAAGGCACAAATCGAAGCACTTCTTCCGTTACAGTTTTATTTTTCTCCTTTCTGATTTTCACCAGCTCATCCTCAGGGACCTCCTCATCCCCAAAATACAGTCTGCCCACCGGGGACTCCAGCTGCCTGACTTCCAGCATTAGCCTTCCCCCAGACCCGCTTTCATCCCCGGAGGCGGCCGCAATCAGGTCTGAGGGGTCCCCCTGGCCACAAGGCAGAGAGTCCGCCTCCGAATCCTGTGTTCCTGGTACCACCTTCCCCTGGCTTCCAGCCTGCTGCCCTGACAAACTGGGGCCAGGCGTACCAGACAGTCCAGACATACCCTGAAACCTGCAGTCATTCCTGAATTTCTCCAAGAATGGGCCGCCATTTTCCACAATGGCGGCCCTCTTCTCCTCAAAAACCGCGATTATCTCCTCCAACCTCACCAGTCTGGAGGAGAGGATTGCCTTCTTTGTCTTAGGCGCCATTTTAAGTTGCATTTGTACATTTTTAAATTCCACATTCAGTCTTTTTAATTCCCTCTTGACCTCCTCATGCATGTTCAGGAAATATGCTACCCGGGAGGAAAAGGTTTTTGGAGACTCCTTAGGGCCCAAAGTACCCCAATTATGCAGTCTCTCAACCGCTGGGCAGGAAGAACCCCCGACACCATGCTTCTTTACAGTAACTTTGTTGCCGGGCTGAGGCACCGACACAGACACACCACATGCTGAATCACCTACCTCAGCCTCTGGCCTCGTCACCTTCTCCACAGCCTTCCCTGTATCCCGTCCAACGGTCCGTCCGGCAGCTTGTCCAGCCACTGTACTTTTCATGTTTCAACCCGCTGCTTGTGCAGCAGCGGGCCTTTCCACAGCATCCTGTTTTCTTGGGTGCTGACTCAAAATGTCCAGAGAGGATCCCAAGCTGGCTGCTCTCCTGGGACCCCTCTGGACCTCACCTGGCACTCCATTGGGCTCACTGCAGGGATCGCGGCCGCTCCTAGTAGCAGGGCCCCTCCTGCCCGCGGCACTTGCGGGGCTGCCCTCCATTACCTGCGACCTTGCGGCCGCTTGCTGCGGAATCTTCACATCCGTGTCGTCGTCCACCTCCAGTAGTGTCGAGGTATCTAAGCCCAGGTTTCCAGTCCTGGAGGCCCTCCTCTCCACTCGCGCATCTCCGCCACGGCTGCCGACACGTGGTGATGAACGCCGGCAGCCGGAGGCCCGGGGATCCATACCGGGAGAAACTGCCACCCCCTGGGGAAAGGGTAGCAATTCCCCCAGCAAACAAAGCGCTGGTAAGCCTCCCGGACCTCACACACCCACAAACAACAGGAAACAGGAACAGGAAGGAACAGCAACTCCTCCCACCACTTCTCCTGTCCTGTATACTGGGTGTAATTCTCAGTATCTGTTCTTATTCTGTATATATGGACACTGCACAGTACCACGTCTCGTATGCTGGGTGTAATCCTGGGCAGGGCCATCTTTACCAAGGGGCAAAAGGGGCAGCTGCCCCGGGCCCAGTTGCTCCTGGGGGGCCCAAGGCAGCTGCCTCTTGAGCCCTGCTAGCTACTGCCCCGGGTGTCAAGCTGTCTGTGTACTTTAACGTTGTGATCTAGGACCTTAATGACATCATCACCATGTGACCAGTAACCTAGCAATTACTGGTCACATGGCTATGAGGTCATCACAGGTCCTAGCAGGAGTGTTGCAGAAGTTAACTGTGGAGCTTTTTTATGTGAAGATTACATCAGAAAAAGGTGATAGGGGCTGTTATGTTAATATATTGTAATCAATATAATGGAGTGGCTCACTGCTGATTGTGGGTGGTGAGGTGCTGCAAACTCAAATTGAGGACACCCAACCTCAATTGAAGAAATTAAGTAAAAGGCAAATAAGGAGAGCGAGCACTCACACTATGGCATCTGCTGATATTTATTAGAATAAAATAAGTCTGTCTATTGGCTAATAATAGACTGGAATCTAAAATAGACTAGCACATGAAACATATAATAACATAGAATAACATAGAGTAAAAATACATAAGATTTGATCAAATCGGGACCAATAAATATAAGCAATAGCAATATGAGCAATAAACCGCAACAGATTAGCAGCAAATGGCAACAAAATATCACTTCTGATAAATGGAAACAATTGATGGTAGAGTAATAACCAGTGGTGTGCGCCACCAATAGAGACTGTATCTAATAAGGTGCAAAGTGCTTTTGAATAGAAATATAAAGTGCAAAAATAGTGATGATATAACTCAGTCCTGGGATCCAAATCGGGTGAAAGTGTCCCTGTATTAATAAAGAACTGTAGAAAAAATTGTAGAAAAAATTACTGTGAAACTTCGTGTCACTGTGAAATAACCGGTGGTATAATACACATAAATGAGTGCTAAAACAGCCTCTTCTGCGGCTGTAGATGATTGCCACACCACTAGAATTTTCCCGTTTTATCAGCTCATCCACATAGGATGATTCACATATGCCGCTTGGAGGACTCGTGGTTTTTAAACAAGATTCCAATCAGCAGTCCTTATCGGACAGTCAAGCTGAATGCATAGGTTGTATAAAGTCCTGGGATAGGAGAAAATTCTTACCTCCTTCCGCGCTTGGTTCAGGGTATAACTTCTGGCTATGTGCCGATGATACTCTGGAGACGCCAATACGGCCTCGTTGTTCGTGTTGTACACTGCTCTCACCTAGATCTCGCGGTGATACAAGCAGGATTTCCGTCCAGTGAGCCAAATCGCTTGGCTCAGTTTGATCAGTTGGTTATATCCAAGATGTTCCAATTCAGTATATACCAAATATAGAATCTAGCATGGCCATGCAAAAACTGATTATAGTAGAGGTTTCACCAGAGAGTCCAATGTCCCAGACGCGTTTCGGGATGATTCCACATCCCTTCCTCAGTGGTCATATCCGGCACTCCCCACCTCCTCCCTTTTATATGGTTTCAAGATCAGACCCAAACTGTGGTGACATAATCCAGAATTATAAGATTTTTCAATTTTTCACCTCTTGCGATTCTGATGCGGTTTTGTTGCGGTTATACCGCCATCAGTGCGTTTTTTCTCTTTTTCAATAATACACATTGCGGTCTCATACTATGTCTAATATGAGCTATATCTAACATTATAATGCGGTTTTTATTGCGTTTTTCCGTTGTCAATGCGTTTTTTCTCATTTACAATTGCTTCCATTGTGCTCATATACTAGATATAATATAAACTTAAATAGTTAAAACCGTAAACAACAAATAAATATAATTTATCTATCTAAAATGATAAAAATTGGAAGTTAGTCATAACTAGCAGCAAGAATTCTTTTAAGATTAGCAGCACAAATTTGTATTAATAAAATAATGATGCCAAAAATCACAACCGATACGATAGAATACAATAGATATGTTGACATGGATTTTCTAATAATTCTAGAATTAGACGAGCTGGGTCAGAATCCCAAACCAGAGAGCGGGTTAATATATTGTAAACTGCTGTATATTGTGTGGGGGCTGTATACTGTGGGGGGGGGCTGTATACTGTGGGGGGGGGCTGTATACTGTGTGGGGGGCTGTATACTGTGTGGGGGGCTGTATACTGTGTGGGGGGCTGTATACTGTGTGGGGGCCTGTATACTGTGTGGGGGCCTGTATACTGTGTGGGGGCCTTATACTGTGTGGTGGGCTCTGTATACTGTGTGGGGGCCGTATATTGTGGAGTGCTATACTGTGGGTGCGGTATAGTGTGGAGTGCTATACTGCTGTACTGTATAGTGTGGGGGGCTGTATCGTGTATAGTTTGGGGTGCTGTATACAGTGAGGTGTTGTATAATGTGAGGTGTTGTATACTGTGGGCTGCTATACTGCTCTACTATATACTGTGGGGTACTGTATAGTGTGTGGTGCTGTATACTATAGGGTGCTATACTGTGGGGTGCTGGGTTGCACTGTAACACTAGGGTGAGCCGAGCCCTGGTCTCCTTCCTGCAGAGCGGTGCCCACTTCCAGCCTGAGCCCAGCTGCCCAGAGCACTGATCCTGAGCCGCTGGAGTCTTCAGAACTGGAAGTATTTACAGTCATTCACTGTACTCTACCAGGTGTGTGGATTTTTTGTGTGTGTGTTGTGGTGGAGGGCGTGATTGCCTAAGGTGTGGGAAGGCGGGATCCAGGGGGCCCAAGTAAATTTTTGCCCAGGGTCCAATCAATATTAAAGACGGCCCTGATCCTGGGTGTAATCTATATATACAGTATGAATTTTCCGGGTGGCTAGTGGTTGTATGCTTTGCATATTGCCCTGCATTTCAGGTATATACACCTCTCAGTATTATACTTTACTGACATCTTTTGTATTATGGTATTATAGTGGGAATATTTATACTCTGTAAAAAAATAGTTTTTTTTACAACAAATAAAATGTATTTGTATACTGCGCAAAGCAAAAACAAAAATACCCCTAAATAGATTAAAACTGCTGTTATTCAGGGATATTTAGATGTTGGAAATGAGCGTGTATTTCCATGTATTGTATTGATAATGAACGGATATGCGGGAAGGGGGGGTGGTCTGGATAATTAGTTTTAATTATGCTGTCTGGATAATTAGTTTTAAGCGCTGGTAGAGAAACAGGCCATCTAAATACCCCTGTATACCAACAGTTGTAATCTGTTTAGGGGGATTTATTCTTTTTGTAGTATGCAAATACTTTTAACTGACAGCAAAGAAAATTTAAGTTTTAAGTAGTGTGTATTTTGGCGAATCCTTTGGCCTTATGGCCTTATACATATTTGTACTCAGAACTTCTCATTGATGGTGATAGGGAGAGATCTCTCAAGCTGAGCAGGCGAGGAAACTGCTCCATAACTATTCTCCCGTTTCCCAGCTCATTTTTATTTCCTCTGAAATGATGCAGTGCTTCTGAGTAGAATCTGGCTGGGCGACGAGGTAGAATCTGGCTGAGCGACGAGGTAGAATCTGGCTGAGCGACGAGGTAGAATCTGGCTGAGCGACGAGGTAGAATCTGGCTGAGCGACGAGGTAGAATCTGGCTGAGGGACGAGGTAGAATCTGGCTGAGGGACGAGGTAGAATCTGGCTGAGGGACGAGGTAGAATCTGGCTGAGGGACGAGGTAGAATCTGGCTGAGGGACGAGGTAGAATCTGGCTGAGGGACGAGGTAGAATCTGGCTGAGGGACGAGGTAGAATCTGGCTGAGGGACGAGGTAGAATCTGGCTGAGGGACGAGGTAGAATCTGGCTGAGGGACGAGGTAGAATCTGGCTGAGGGACGAGGTAGAATCTGGCTGAGGGACGAGGTAGAATCTAGCTGTTTGTGGCCAGGGAGCCTGCCAAGATCTCATGCTGTTCCAGAAGTATGAAGGTCTATATATCCCTTCTCTTCAAGCGACATCAGAAAAAAAAATCATTGTTTTTCTCCACTTGTGAAACCTTTTGCACTGGACCCACTAATATATTATAATGGCCCTCACATGTGTCAGCTCATGAGCTATGATATAGTGTACAACACAGGGGAGAGCAAGTTATGTAGCAGTTACTATTGGCACTTATGATTGGTAAAGTAGTCATGGTCTGTACTCTGTTAGTTGTTTTACTATGTACACTTACCAGTAATATTGTCTGAACTACACTGATACATCAACCCAGGCAGTTTAAGGGTTAAGACTCACATTCCGCTAGAATAGCGCCATCAACGTCCCGAACTGTGGCAGAATCTATCAGACCCCATTTTAAGACTATGTGGACAGTTGGACGCCACTGGTGTCAGTCATATGGTGGATCCAGCCCTCCATTTCCCCCCAGAAACATGGTAAAAAATGTGAACAGAGCCTAAAGCCTTTTCCCGGCAAGGAAGAGAACAGTAAATGCAACCACTGATATTCATAAATTCACTCCACTTTAGGGCTCGTTCACACGAACGTGTGAAGCCCGTTGCCGCATTTGCGGATCCGCAATACACGGGCACCATTCCTTGGCCATTCCACATCACTGATGCGCAACCGAAGAACGGAACACTTCGGAAGCACTACGGAGTGCTTTCTGGGGTTCCGTTCCGTGCTTTCGCACTGCAAAAAGATAGAGCAAGTTCTACCTTTTTGCAGAACAGAAGGATCCCCATGCGCCTGCCCCACGGACGGTGCCCGTGCGTTGCGGACCGCAGTTTGCGGTCCACAGCACGGGCACAGGCTTCACACGTTCGTGTGAGCGAGCCCTTAAACTGCTGTTTCTTTGAGGCACTTACATATCCACCTGAGAATGCAGGAATAGACTCGGCATTCTCAAATGGAATTGTAATTGCCTCAAGGAAACGGTACATTAAAGTGAACAGAACTCTTGCTGACCAGTGGTTGTATGTTTGTTCTCTTCTTTGCCCTGAACAAGGACCTGTCACTTTTCTTTTTTTTTTTTAGTAACCACTCGAATTTCCTGTGCAATAAATTCTGGAGCATCTGTTCTTATCAGACAATATCAGTGCTGGCAGTGTCGGCCTGTGCAAGGTGACACCTCCACCTGGTAACACCCAGCTGGACCTTTAGTAGGAATCGTAGAGGAATGACATGACAGTTATATGAAAAGATGCACCAAAGTTGTTATTACATGGGAATTGCAAGTATTAGCCAAAACAAACATGTCAGGAGAGGACCTTTCACGGGTCTTGAGATTACAATATTCTCAAGGGTCGTCTTCTCCCTGCCTGTGAGCTGTCAAATCACAGCGGACCGCGTCACAACTCAATGGCTGTGGCATGCTTTGCTGTGATTGGACAGCTCACCGCCAGGGAGAAGGAGACACCCCCTGTACTAATGCTATTGATTAAAGTACAGGGCAGGTAAACGGAACAGGGGGCACAGCGCCCCAACGGAGCATCATATCTGGTTAAAAAAAATAACAATATGACATCTCGTAAACCTGGCCTACAGTGCCCGGTATTGATATTTTAATGTCCGAACCCGCAAAAGGTCCTTTTTAAATTGCCTGTGTTGATATAAGTAGTGCGTGGTGAAGCTAGGAATCAGGACAGGTTTGTGCACAGTGATCGGTGCAGCCATCAGTTTAGTCAAAGACTATACATACATATATCCTACGCAAAGACCTTTTATTCCAGTTTATTGGTCTCTATAGAATATTCAAAACTTTTTAGTTCTGCTGTTAATGGCAATTCTTCTACTACCCTGCTCTGAGTGCAGACCTTAATTTGAGATCTTTCCTTCTCTCTCCTAAACCAAAACAAAGATGGCGCCCTTCCTTACAAGTATCTGGGGAGCACAAGAACAGTGGCAAGAACTGAAAAATTCTGGAGAGAAAATGATTCCCTGCAGATTATTTTCCCTTATCGCATTATATGCTGTAAATTTCTACAGCCGATACTATAGTACTCGAATTTGAGTATTTATAGGTACTGCAATCTCAAGCAAGTAGGACGCTGTTATCAAAAGACCTTTCTGGTGTTCTACTTAGGCTACTTTCACACTGGCGTTTTGGCTTTCCGTTTGTGAGATCCGTTCAGGGCACTCACAAGCGGTCCAAAACGGATCAGTTGTGCCCTAATGCATTCTGAATGGAAAAGGGTCCGCTCAGAATGCATCAGTTTGCCTCCGTTCCGTCTCCATTCCGCTCTGGAGGCGGACACCAGCGTTTTGGTGTCCGTCTGACGAAACTGAGCCAAACGGATCCGTCCTGGCACACAATGTAAGTCAATGGGGACGGATCAGTTTTCTATGACACAATCTGGCACAATAGGAAATGGATCCGTCCTCCATTGACTTTCAGTGGTGTTCAAGACGCATCCGTCTTGGCTATGTTAGATAATACAAACGGATCTGTTCTGAACGGATGCTGGCGGTTGTATTATCTAAATGGATCCGTCTGTGCAGATGCATGACAGATCCGCACCAAACGCGAGTGTGAAAGTAGCCTTAACTACCTGCAGTCAGGGGCATAGTGATAGTCCTGGAGGTGAAAGGCCCCTCTTCCACTTGAGAGGATAATAAGAAGTAGTGCAGGGTCAGGTAGGAGGTCCTATTTCAGATTTTGTTTTGGGACCAAAAAGGACCTGTCAACAATACAGTCTATATACTTTTTTTTTATTTTTTTCTATAAACCAAAACTGTGATCCTTTTCATCTAAACCTCATAGAGCAAGGGCTCCAGGAGGACCTGAATCATCAGGTTTAGGTAAAAAAAAGATTGATGCTTCAAAAAAGGTTGATGCGTACTGTAGAGATTGTGATAAAAAACCAGACCTGTTTCCGAAAGGGACTGTCTAACGCACACTGAATAAGCAGTCCGAGATGATGAACACTAAACAGGACAGAGCATAGTCCTGGAAAAGGAACCTGTAACTACATTTTGGAGCGAGTAAACCAGTTGTGCTGGATAGAAAGAAGCTATGAAACGTTGTGCACTAGGTGTAAATTGCTCGCCAAGAGTCCTCTGGGTGGTGCTGGTCCCAGTGGCATGACTTTACCATGCCTTGGTCGTTGATGCCAGCGCTAGCTCTGCCGAGTGGGACATGAAGCAAAGCATTGAGCATGTTGACACCTGTGACTCTTCACCACAACAGCACCTCCCACATGACTCTTGGTAAGTAATTTACATATACAACGCACTGTTTTATATCGTCTTTTTATCCGCATAGAGGTCGTTTTTAACAGAAAGTTATTAGCAAGTGCTATATAAGATCATGGAGTTCAGGATTTGTTTGAAGTGCAAAATATATAAACCAAGAGAATCCAAAAGAAAGAAGAGCTATGGTGAAGGCCTCATGCACACAACCTTATCTGTATTTCGGTCCGCAAACCACGAATCCACAAAATACAGTTACCTGTCGTGTGCACTCTTCCATCAATAGAAATGACCATTCTCATCCTCTCTGCAGACCACAGAATAGGACATGTTCAATAATTTGCTAAGCAGCCACATGGATCCACAAAAAATACGGATGTGTGCGAATAGCCCCGTAGAAATGAGTGGGTCCGTGTGTGATCTGCAAAAAATGCTGGTAGCACGTGATGGGAGAGGAAATCAGGGCTTTTCATTTTGCTGACATTGTTCTAAAGAGATGATTTCATAAGATCAGCTGAAAATGAGTCAATATAAGGACTTGTTGCTATATTTAAACCAGACTACACGTGCTGCGATATTCATTGGCACGCACACTGCATTATTAATTTAGTTTTATTATACGGGTATAACAGCAGAGAACAAGCTCTTAGTTCATTTCTAAATGATATATTTTTTTGTTATAGATATCAAGATGTTTAGATGTTCTATTCCCATATCAATTCTTATGGGTTTCAGAAATTTGTATGCAGTAGTCTGACATGAGATTTATTTCCATATACAACACCGCTTCAGGCTAAGGGTATTTTGGGTCTACAGGAGGACCGTTTCGCCATTTTTAGTATTTGTTGGTTAGGCTGCAACTTTTTCCTTTTGGCTATCGAGATGGATTTTTGCAGGTGTATTTTGAGAACACATAATGGACAAGGATAGGACTGTTCTATTAGGGGCCAGCTGTTCCGTTCTGCAAAATACATACGGTTGTCTGCTTGGGCCCTAACGGTACAGAAGGGTGTAGCCATTTGGGGGGGGGGGTCCTTGCACAGTCTGACATTGTCCAGTCAGTGCTACATTTCTGTTTGGTAATGAATAATCTTAAAGGGAGTCTGTCTTTCAAACCAATCACATAGTTCAGTGGGACACAAAGACATGACACAGATGGTACCTGGCATGAAATCGGCACATGCGCACTGAATATCTCTGTGCCCCTGCCCACAGTGGGCAGAACACTGCGCATGCCCGGGCCCCATCAGCGATGCGCGAACGGCCTATAGGGAAATATGATGTCACAGGGCTGGCCAAAGTTTACTGAGGGGCGGAGTTAAGCACGAGTGAGGCAGGGGAACTTAGGCACTTTCAGCAAACTCTTCGCCCCTGGGCACTTGCGATAGCTCATTAGCATATCATAAAAACTACTTTTTTGGCGATTTGGATGATCTGAAAAACGAAACAAAGGTACCATCTGTGTCATGTCTGTGTCCCACTGAACTATGTGATCGGTTTAAAACCAGTCAGGTTGGTGACAGACTCCCTCTAAGAGATGTGTTTCTTTTTGTTGGACCGCGCTGCCTCAGGAGTAGCAGAAATTCCACATTCGAAACCAGTCAAATAATCGCAAACATGGGAAAGCAAACAGGCCAGTCGAAGCCTTTCCTCCTCTCCCTTCCAGGCTTCTATGGGATACCAAGAATGCTGACAAAGCTCGACTGAGCGAAACCCGGGTCGGGTGATTGATCCTTTTGTATGGTTTTGAATGTGGAATTTCTGCTACTCCTGAGGAGGCGCGGTCCAACAAAAAGAAACGCATTTTCCTGTGTGAACTGCGACGCTATTAGGCAATGTACTTTTTGAGGCTTTTTTTATTATTATTTAAATTCCCTTTAAGAGATGAATGGACACATCTTGTGATTTAGCCCCTGATGGTGGTAATGTTTGGAACAGGGCTGCATGTGATGGCAGAAGCAAGATGCCTTACAGACATGAAGGTGACGTAATATTAAAGCGGTATTCCAGTTATATCAAGTTTTCCCCTATCCAGGGTAGGGAATAACTATCAGATGGTTCGGGGTCCTACCGCTGGGACCCCAAACCCCGTGGTGCCCCCTGAAATGAATGGAGTGGCTGATTGAAAATGCTCAAGGCCGCTCTGTTCATTTCTATGGGAGTTCTGGCAGTAGCCCAGTACATCGCTCAGTTACCTCAGAATTCCTATAGAAATGAATAGAGCGGCCACATGCATTTCTAACCAGCCTCTTAGTCCCTTTCAGGGGGGCTCCATGGAGTTTGGGGCCCGTAGTCTCGTGATGGGTGGGGATCTAATAGTTATCCCCCTATCCTGTGGATAGGGAATAACTTGATATAACCGGAATACCCCTTTAATGTCGCAGCTTGATACTGTATTTGTCTATGTTGAATAGACCTCTATCTACTTCAGTTGCTTTCTGTTTTAGTATGTTTATAATTTCAGGCCTATATATAGAGAAACAGATAATTTTGCTGGAAACCATCCAATATCATATTGTGGGCAGAAGGGTTGAACATTTGAAAGCTCTGCCTTGGTGCTAAAAATTCCTCACATTCCTGAGCAGCAGAAATGCAGGAAACTGAAGTTAAAATAGGAAATGTATTGAAGAGTTGAATTACTATAGCCTTTTTTCTTCCTTTTTTTGGTAAAAGTTCTTTTAGGCATTAAAAATGAAAAAAAAAGCCACATCATCACCAGTCTGTAGAGCTGCGTACCAGAATGGTGACATCTGCCCCACATGTGTGCTCAGCTATATAGTGATTTTCTGCCTGCATTCCTTGCCCATAAGTGGAGGGACAATTTGAATTTGTCACATTTTTAGCTCCTGTTACTTTAGCAGCTTCTGTGCTTCGGATTGTAGTACTGGACTCTAAGGCCCCTTTCACACGGGCGAATTTTCCGCGCGGGTGCAATGCGTGAGGTGAATGCATTGCACCCGCACTGAATCCAGACCCATTCATTTCTATGGGGCTGTGCACATGAGCTGTGATTTTCACGCATCACTTGTGCGTTGCGTGAAAATCGCAGAAAGCTCTATTTTGTGCGTTTTTCACACAACGCAGGCCCCATAGAAGTGAATGGGACTACGTGAAAATCGCAAGCATCCACAAGCAAGTGCGGATGCGGTGCGATTTTCACGCACGGTTGCTAGGAGACGATCGGGATGGAGACCCGATCATTATTATTTCCCTTATAACATGGTTATAAGGGAAAATAATAGCATTCTTAATACAGAATGCATAGTACAATAGGGCTGGAGGGGTTAAAAAAAATAAAAATAAAATTTAACTCACCTTAATCCACTTGTTCGCGCAGCCCGGCTTCTCTTCTGTCTTCTTTCTTCAGGACCTGGGTAAAGGACCTGTGGTGACGTCACTGCGCTCATCACATGGTCCATCACATGATCTTTTACCATGGTGATGGATCATGTGACGGGCCATGTGATGAGCACAGTGACATCATCACAGGTCCTTTACCCAGGTCCTGAAGAAAGAAGACAGAAGAGAAGCCGGGCTGCGCGAACAAGTGGATTAAGGGGAGTTAAATTTTATTTTTATTTTTTTTTAACCCCTCCAGCCCTATTGTACTATGCATTCTGTATTAAGAATGCTATTATTTTCCCTTTTATAACCATGTTACAAGGGAAAATAATACAATCTACAGAACACCTAACCCAAACCCGAACTTCTGTGGCAGACCTTTCTCCTTGTGCCTGATCTTTTATTAAAGCTACAGTATGTGGCATTTCAGAGTACTTGGTAATGAGGGGGCCTGTTAGTAGGCAGCATAAAATACAGGTAGGTTTTTAGGATCGGACTGACCCACAAGGGAACAGGTGAATCTGCTGGTGGGCCCCCTTCCCCCTTGTAGAAGTGGCACATGGCACAGTGGATTGACTGCACTACAGGCAGCATACACAATTCCGACCAGCCTATGCATCCTTTTATAGAAACTGGGTAAATTATTTAAGAGGCCACCCAGTTTATTATAGATGCATCGGGGGGCGGTGAAGACTTCTAGGCACAAAGGAAGGCCAGCCAGCGTCCTCTTTCTCCAGGACCTGCCTTCTCAAAGTTTCTGTAGGGACCTCCATAATCAATCATCACGTGCTACCAGCCACTCTGTGACCTGGTAGTATTTGCATGTATCTGTACAGTGGGCCCCCAGAGTGATTTTACTGGTGAGCCTCACCCCAGTCTGACCCTGGACAGGTTCCTTCTAAGATATTTATGTTGTAAACGGGAACATATTGGTTTTAAAGGTGACCTTTCACCACTCCTGACATGCCTGTTTTAATAGCTTCATGCAATACCCTCATGCTAGCAGTCTGCAGTAAGGGTACAGAGGGGAGGTAACCAGTTGGGGGGGTACCTGCACAGACTCACTCTATCCAATCAGTGCTGCCATTTTCAGACTGTGCAGGTACAGCCCCCCAACTTGTTTCCACCTCTCTGTACCCTTACTGCAGACTGCTAGCAATTCATCCATAACTTCTAGGAGAAATAATAAAGGAGCGGCACAACATAGAGACCTAAGAATAGATGTTCCAGAGTTTTTATTAAATGGGGAATGCATGAAGCTATTAAAACAGGATGTCAGGAGTGGTCACAGGTCCTCTTTAAAAAGGCAGAAGTTCAAACATAGAGAGACTTGGAAACATACACAACTTGTTGGTGGGTGTCCGCAGTATGCAGATTATACTGAAATCTAGATCCGCTGATTGTTTTGCCACAATAAGTTATTTTGTCTGCTGTTTCTGGTTACAAATGTGGGAAACGTAGAATACAGACAATAAAACATGTAAGGAATATGATAAATGAAGAAAAGCAGAACAATAACTTTTGAAAAATGACACCAGTGTATAAATATAGATATCATTTAAAGGGCTTTTTCTTTTCTTAAGGGGGATGTCTAGGATTTTCCTATACTGAATCTTGGCCATCAATTGCTGGTCAGGGAGGGTCCTACACCCCACACCTTCTTGCAGTAGTGTAGTGGATGGAGCCGGTTACTGCAGTGCTGCTTCAGTTGATTTGAAGGGGCTGAAGTCCGGTGCTTGAGCTACCCCGAGACAGCTGATCGGCGGGGTTGAGTGGTGTCAGAGAATAGGCAGTTTACTAGTAAAATCTTGTACAACCCTGTTAGGGCCCTTGCAGACGAGCGTTGGTCACGCTGCGAGTCCGCAGCGCAGCTCCTGGCCTGAACTCCCAGCGCTTCCAGGGGTCACATAGCATTATATTGATTTATGATGCTATGTAACCCTTACAGTTCTGGAATGTATTGGATAACACTGGCATAATGCTGCGCTGCAGACTCGCAGCATGACCAACACTCGTCTGCAAGGGCCCTTAAGGATAGGCCAGTGGAGATTCTGACCCCCAAAATCCCTGCTGATCATCAGAAGAAAAGTGCCCCATTAAGCCTTGTTCACACGTCAGTGATTTCAATCAGTGATTGTGAGCCAAACCCAAGATTGGAGCCTCCACAGACATAATGTATAAGGGAAAGATCTGCACCTGTTCTGTGGTTAGAGCCGCACCTGGTTTTCCCTCAAAATCGCTGATGGAAATCACTGACCGAATACTGACGTGTGAATGAGGCATTAGTCTTTGTCTAGAGCTGTGATGGCTAACCTCCAGCTGTAGTAAAACTACAACTCCCAAGATACACACTTGCTTGGCTGTTCTCAGAACTCCACAGAAATGAATGGAGCCTGCTGGGAGTCGTACTTTCACCACAGCTGGCGTGCCGGAGGTTAGCCATCACTGATCTAGAGCAGGCATCCTCAAACTGCGGCCCTCCAGCTGTTGTAAAACTACAACTCCCACAATGCCCTGCTGTAGGCTGATGCCTGTAGGCTGTTCGGGCATGCTGGGAGTTGTAGTTTTGCATCAGCTGGAGGGCCGCAGTTTGAGGATGCCTGGTCTAGAGGGTCATCTATATGTCTAGCTAAACCTCGTAGGGTGTCCCCACTGATCAAACATTGATGCTCTGTCTTTTAATTAAAAGATCCTACCTCATTAAATACCGCTCTATAGCATCTGAGATTTTTCTCTGCAGCAGTGTAATTGGCTTTGCAGCTTTCCAGTCAATTATCACCCATCATTATTTAGTTCCCAGTTGTATTACTAATACCTGGAAAGCCAAGTCACTGGTTTACTTGATAATGACTTGTCATTGTTCAGGACAGAATTATTTTAATGAAACCGATAAATAACAATTATCAAATCCATAATTGTCACCTTTTGTTTTGGAGCGGCTTAAAAGATGAAGTACAATTCCACTTTTAAGAACATTTTAACCTCCCCTGACATGTCTGCTTGCACCCCACTTTCCCCATCGGTTCTGGAGCATCTATTGTTCTGAATTTTTTATGTGCTTTTGCTTTTATTATTCCTGCTAGAAATTATGAATGAATTACTAGCGGTTTGCAGTGAAGGTCCAGACGGGTGTCACCAGTTTGGGGGGGTGTCCCTGCACAGACATTATCCAGTCAGTGTTGCCAGTGTCAGATTGTGTGCAGAAACACTTTTAGGAAAGGTTAAAGGTCCTCGTTATAGTTTGGAATAAAAAGTGAAGAATTGTTAGGTTATGTCATGTGGGATATACAAGTATGTCCTTACAGCTTACCAGTGTTAGGCTACATGGACACAACCGTGAAAAAAAGTCTGTTAAAAACTGACAGTTTTTCATGGCCATTAGTGCATCTATTTTCTGTCAGTTTTTAATGTCCATTTTGAATCCGTTTTTCATGGCCGTTAAAAATGGGCATGAAAAACTGATGAGTTTCATGTTTGTTTTTTTGTTTTTAATATAAAGATCCCAATCCCTACAGTGCCCTCCGTACACATAGTGGCCCCCACCTGTAATAATGCCCCCCAGATGTAATGTTTCATTTTAACAAAAAATAAAAAAACAAATACCTCATCCACTTAATTGCGAAAAACAAAGGTGTGTGTGTGTGTGTGTATGTGTGTGTATATATATATATATATATATATATATATATATATATATATATATATATATATATATATAAAAAAATCTATATCGTATATTAGTTTTTTCTGTTAGATGTGTTGAAGCAATTCAAATAGCCACAAAATTGTTAATCATTATATGACAATGTGCATGTTATTCCAGTATTTCTTTGGTATAGTGCTGTTATATGTTGTTGTGCTATTTTTAATGTACTGTATGTTCAGTTACACAAATTATATTTTCTCTGTAAAGAAGTATAGGTAAAAGTGGCATCTGAATTCATCATTAAAATAGAAAGTATGAATGGATCCTGAAAGAAGTTATTTACACCTTTTGACAATCATTTTATATCCACTTATCACCCACTTCACCAGTTTAACTCATTAGTTATTTTAAAGCTGAAAGTTATGGAGATTGATGTCTGATTGTCATGAGCTGCACGTACCTCATAGTTTTCAATTTTATTTGCAGTAGGATCCCACAAAGTAATTCTTCACTAATTAGCAATTTTGGACTTGGCATGTTATTTTGAAGGAGTTGTTGGTTGGCACCAATTTTTTTAATACTTTGAGGATATATAAACTTTTAACCAAAATGAAGTGATCTGAACTAGGCAGATAGAAGTCACACCATGGGCTTCTCAGATTAGTCATTTTTCCATCGTCAGACATCTGCTAGGCTGTTCCAGTTATGTTGGAGTTACAGCCCTAGTGTAAAGAACATGCTGTGCCAGATTCACTATTGACTCACTATGATTAACTCACTATTGATTCAATGTGTTGCACGTGGTGTGACCTAAAATGTGCCTTTTTGCACCAAAAGTTCTGTCCTAAAAATGTGAAAGAAAGTAAGACAACTAAAAGTTGTAGTAAAATTTTATGCCAGGCAGTCTATAAATGTGCCAGATAAATTATACAACCTGAGCCACTGTGATAATTCTGGCAGATTTAAAGGGGTTGTCCCATCTCAGATTTTGATGGCATATCGCCACCTCTTGGACCCGCGCCTATCTCCAGAAGGGGCCCCCTGAAGTGAAGCAGAGCATACCGCACAGGTGCTTTCCATTCACTGCTATGAGAATTCGGAGAAAAGCTGAGCGAGTGCGCTCGGCTATTTTCAGAAGTCCCATAGTGGTGAATGGAGAATGCACTGTGTGCGCACAGCCACCTCTCCAGTCACATTTTTGGGACTACTGGAAAAAGTGAGTTGGCTACTCCCGGAACTCCTATAGTGGTGAATAGAGGGCGGCTGTGCTTGTGCGGTGTGCTGCCCTTCACTTCCCGGAGGTGGGACCCGCACCTATCTGATGTTGATGGCATATCCTAGACAGCCCTGTTAAAGACTCACTTTCTACATAACTTGTCAGACTTGTAGCAAATCTGGACCACTGTTAGAATCCAAAAGGAAGTAAAAGTAGGAAAACTGATACTTATATATTTTGTATGCACTCCTGTGTTTGGCTCAATAAAGCTGCCGTGAAAACTGCAGGTGTGATTTGAGCCACAGACTGTAATGTTATGTACTCATATATTTTTGTTTCTTCCATTTTCAGGGCAGCAAAGGACATTACAGATATCACTGGCAAAGCCACAATGTTAAGCACAGTGGAGTGGACGATATGGTCCTGTTGTCCAAAATTTCTGAAGATTCTATAGTGGAGAACCTGAAGAAGCGCTATATGGATGATTTCATCTTTGTATCCTTTGTTTTTCACAATATTTATACTGAATCAATGAAGTACAATTATGTCATTTTGATTGCAGCGTCCGATATCATATCTTCAGTACCTCAACAAATTGCCGGATAGAAGATGTGATGTGCTTGGCTCTACTCATCAAATGTACTCTCTAAAAATTCCATTGAAATAACCTAGAATCAACGTTTATCCTGTATGTAATGGCTGAAAATATAGGTCAGAAATTTAAACCACGTGCAGCGAATTTACCAAACCTATAGATGGTGTTAACTTTGAAAGGTTGACTAGACATGCATGAATTTGGAGCAGGGCTAGACACTCTCAGCTATTGGTTTGCCTACTTTTAGACAGAATTTTACACCAGAACTGTGGCACCTTTTTGGTTCAAACTGTCTGGTAAGGCCCCACCCCCTTTCTCACAAAGCTCCACCCTTCCCGCAATGCCTCACCCCCTTTACGAGCAACTTCAGAAAAACTTGTTGAAAGTGTGTGCTGTTCTAAATGTGTCCAGTTCTATCTCTCTCAATTTGCAGTACCTAAATGGTAAATGTTACTAATGTTATATTCACTATATACAGTACATGGATATAAGGTACTTGGCAAATATATTTTCATCAAAATTATTTGTGCCCATCTACCCTGGCAATGGGACCCTACTCTATAATGACTCCACTCCTGGGGCCAATAGGTTTCAAATGAATCCAAAGTATGCTCAAGCTGTATACTCCTCTAATAAAAAGAAACTGTGGGGAAGATGGGTGATTAGAAAGGCAAGACCAAAATGGAGGCAGCCACACCTGCATATGCACAAGGCTGTTTTTAATTAGTGCAGTATATAGCTGGAGCCCACTTTCCCTAAATTAATTGGAGGCTTGTTGGCACAAGGAAAGGAGTCATTATAGAGTAGGGTCCCATCTAAAAGAGATCACCTTGCTGTTGTGGATAGGTAGAAATGATTTTGATCAAAATATATTTACTGAGTACTTAAAGGGAACCTGTCATCAACTTTATGCTGACCTCACTGAGGGCAGCATAAAATAGTGATAGAAATGCTGATTTCAGCAGTGTGTCACTGATGAGCTAAAAGTGGTTGCTGAGACCCAGCATCATAATCATTGCAACACAGGCCTTGAAAAGAGTCCTGGTTATTCATAATCTCCTCTCACCCATCTGCTGATGATTGTCAGTTCTCTCCTAGAGAGAAAGGGAGTAAACTAGGTAGAAGCCTGTCAGTCATCAGCAGGTGGGCAGGAGAGCAGGAATTCATGAATAACCAGGACTCTTCTCAGGTGGCCGGTACTCTTTTCCAGGCCCAGTCTGCAATGATTGTAACTTTTAAATGACAGACCGCTGACATCAACTCACCTGTGTCTACTTTATTCGGCCGTTAGTATGGGCAACATAAAGTTGATGACAGGTTCCCTTTAATATTCATTTCTATAGTATATACCATTAGTAAAATGTACCATTTAAAGCATCACTAACGTTTCACAAAACTTTCATGACATATCAAAAGTTGTGATCGGTGGAGGTCTGAGTGCTGAGACCCCGCTGATCCCAAGAATGAGAGGACAGACGCATATGCTCTTTCTCTCTCCTCACTTCCGAGGACGGCATCAAAGTCACATCACAGTTTCCATTTACCTTGTCTTTTGGGTTGAAAAGAATAGCTCAGTGGAGATTTCACCTCTCACTTTTCAGAGGTGTTCTGGGAAATTAAAGCAGTGATCCATTTGGTTGGGACAATTGGCTCTTTTCTTCCCTTTGCACTTATTTTGATAACCCCCTCTATTGCCATGTCAGCTTTTCAGTGTACCTGATATATACGGGTTGGGTCCCCTCCCAGAGTCTAGTTATGCAGTGATGCATTCCCCGCTCCTATGTCATTATAGCACACATTGGTCCTTTTGGACTGGCAGCCCCCAACTTGACATTAGAGGACAGCTTAAGGTCCTTTATGGACTGCTGTGTGCTATGTAAAGGGGCTTTTCGTTGAAAAGATTTTTAGAATATTGATTACTTATCCTCATCAATATCACATCGTTGAGTTCAACTCTTGGCACCTCCGACTGTTAGCTGTTTGAAGAGGCCACGACGCTCCTGTGAGCGCTGCATCCTTTTTCTAGGTCAATGATGTCATGTTCATCGGGCACATGGCTTATGTGCAGCTCTATTCCATTTGAGTGAATGGCCTGAACTGCAATGCCCAGCTCAGCCACTATACAATGTACGGCGCTGTTCTTAGTATCTGAGAGCAGGCCACAGTGCTCACTGGAGAGCTGCAGCCTCTTCAAATAGCTGATAGGTCATCAATATTCTAATCCCGGAAAACCTCTTTAAATATTGTAGCAAAGTTTCCAGTTTGACTGAAATTAACAACCGCTCTATGTATTTATATACCATTTATGTATACACAGATGTGTCGTTCCATATCTTTCCTCTTAGGCCCTATTCACATGAATGTGGAACTGCCATGCCCATGTTGCGGACTGCAAACCGCAGGTCTGCAAAACACTGGCACCGACTGTGTGCATTGCGGTGCAGATCCACTGACTTCAATGGGTCTGCGATCCGCAGGATGCGGTGAAAGATAGGACATGTTCTATATTTTTATGGCGCAGAGGCTCGGACTCTGAAGCACACGGAAAGACACTGAAGCCCTTCTGTGTTGTGTGAATTGGGCCTTAGTTTAATGAGTGGCATGAAATGACTGGCTTTGGGAAAGTTGGCGTTACTTTCTCGGGAGTGGTGAGTATCGCAAAAGTCCTGAGTTTATTTTCGGCGCTGTTCAACTCTCGCCACTCATCTGTGGATGTCTCAAGTCAAGAGTACAAGTAAGTAAAGAAGCGCGTGTGTATTTAAATCAATTTATTAAGTGAACAAGTGCTTTGTGCTGGGAAACCGGGACATTCCAATGATGTTAGTTGAGTATTTGAACTCACAAAGGATGGGAATAGCCTCCAGTAGACCCTGAATGAGCTGATTGTGTGATCAGTCATGAATGAGTGTTAAACTGTGCCGCTCTAAGCTGGGATTATTCGACACGCGATCAAACGGTGCAATTGTTTATCTCCAAACTGTTCTAGTAAAAGTGCATGTATGCTGAGTTTACTGTATATTTCACAGCTGACTGTTTCCATGACATTACATACAGTCAAGATTTCGTATGTGGAATATTTCAGGTCACTCACATAAACATTGTATGATTTACTGCCCTATGGTGGTAGACTTTACTATGTAATCACCTTTTATAGAATGTGTTCCCTTTTTTTGTCACAGCATATATTTTCTGTATAATGTATTCCTTTTAGTTTGACATTTATTGATCCTCATTGTTGTACTTCTTCTTTTTACATTTTATCCAAGGCCTAGTCTCTACTAATTCAGACTTCCTGTTTGTCCCTCACTTAGGATACTTTCACACCAGCGTTTTAGTTTTCCGGTATTGAGATCCGTCATAGGGACTCAATACCGGGAAAAAAAGGCTTCAGTTTTGTCCCCATTCATTATTAACGGGGACAAAACTGAACAGAACGGAATGCTCCAAAATGCATTCGTTCTGTTTAGTTGCGTTCCCATATCGGAGAGCAAACCGCAACATGTTGTAGTTTGCTTTCCGTCCTGGGATGCGGAGCAAGACGGCATGACCCCCAATGCAAGTCAGTGGGGACGGATCCGTTTTCTATGACACAATCTGGCCCCATAGAAAACTGATCCGTCCTCCATTGACTTTCAATGGAGTTCATGACTGATCCGTCTTGGCAATGTTAAAGATAATACAACCGGATCCGTTCATAACGGATGCAGATGGTTGTATTATCAGTAACGGAAGCGTTTTTGCTGAACCCTGCCAGATCCAGCAAAAACACTAGTGTGAAAGTCGCCTTATTCTTTGCTAGATACATAGTATTATAAGAGGCTTCCTTAGGGAGTAGCACGTTAGGGCAGATTTATCAATGGATTTACAAAACTTTTATGGCATAAAAAAGTCACACATTATGGTGCATGCCAAATTTTCAAAAGTGTCAAGGTGTGTATTGGCATGAAAGTGTGCGGGGCCAGCCGCAACCCGACAACCATGCCAACTCATAGTTGAGTAGATTTGATTTACTTGCCAACGGACTGCTTGAAAATGCACCAAATTTGAGAGCCATGATCCACAAATAGGTTGAGTGCATGGGTATAACCTGTTAAGCATGTATCCGCTGACCAGCTTGTTGACTGGTTCCAGTAGCTATCAGTACAGTCATGAATGAAGGTCTGGCTATAATTCTAGCAGTAATTCAGGACTAATGCAATAGAGTATATTTATATTTTGTTTTGCTATTCTTGATCGATTGTAGATTAGCCTGTTGCATTTTTTTTTTTTACATTTGGCACCATTAACTTCTTGGCCTTAACTGCTCACAGACATACATTGGACCAGTCTTGATCTCTGTGAATCCATTTAAACAAATGCCTTACTTTGGAGAAAAGGAGATTGAAATGTACCAAGGAGCTGTAAGTATTGCACTGATTAGATTGCCCATTTCCCATTCTTTAATATAAGGTTCCTAAACGCCAACACACTGTATAGTACATTTTGAGGGTCTCCTCCAATTGCAATCATTCTTCGCCTGTAAAGACCAAGAAAATGCAAGAACACATACAGTATAATATTAGTATGGGAAAGTCAAACTAATGCGCACAGATTATGTGTAACAGTTTCATATAGTATAAATTTTAGTTTAGAACTTCATGGCCACCGCTGCTGATTGCTATAGGAACAAATATCAGTGATGGAGTGGAGAGTAGCTCATATACCTGTTCAAGACAATATTTGACCAAAAGGCAAGACTAATTAAAGAAATGACCTAATGTTTTCAGTATTTAGGTGCTTCATCACGCGGCTGATATTGTTGCTGAAAATCAGTTCCTTTGCCCTACCCCCGGAACTACCCCATTCATCCGAATGGAACTAATTTTCAGCCGCAGAAATTTCTGCAGCAAAATTAACCATGATTGAAGGGACCCTTAGGCCTCTTTCACACGGGCGTTGCGGGAAAATGTGCGGGTGCGTTACGGGAACACCCGCGATTTTTCCGCGCGAGTGCAAAACATTGTAATGCGTTTTGCACTCGCGTGAGAAAAATCGCGCGTGTTTGGTACCCAAACCCGAACTTCTTCACAGAAGTTCGGGCTTGGGATCGGTGTTCTGTAGATTGTATTATTTTCCCTTTATAACATGGTTATAAGGGAAAATAATAGCATTCTGAATACAGAATGCATAGTAAAACATCGCTGGAGGGGTTAAAAAAAAATAATATATATATTTTTTTAACTCACCTTAGTCCACTTGTTCGCGGCCCGGCATCTCCTTCTGGCTTCATCTGATCTCTGTGCAGCAACAGGACCTGTGGTGACGTCATTCCGGTCATCACATGGTACGTCACATGATCTTTTACCATGGTGAATCACCATGGTAAAAGATCATGTGACGTACCATGTGATGACCGGAGTGACGTCATCAAAGGTCCTTGACCTATATTTAATGCTTACCACAGGTCCCATTCAGTAAAGGGGACAGAAGGAGATGCCGGCATCGCGATCAAGTGGATTAAGGTGAGTTAAATGATTTATATTTTTTTTTTAACCCCTCCAGCGCTAGTTTACTATGCATTCTGTATTCAGAATGCTATTTTCCCTTATAACCATGTTATAAGGGAAAATAATAATGATCGGGTCTCCATCCCGATCGTCTCCTAGCAACCATGCGTGAAAATCGCACTGCATCCGCACTTGCTTGCGGATGCTTGCGATTTTCACGCAACCCCATTAATTTCTATGGGGCTTGCGTTACGTGAAAAACGCACAAAGAGGAGCATGCTGCGATTTTCACGCAACGCGCAAGTGATGCTTGAAAATCCACGCTCATGTGAACAGCCCCTCAGAAATGAATGGGTCAGGATTCAGTGCGGATGCAATGCGTTCACCTCCTGCAACGCATCCGCGCGGAAAACTCGCTCGTGTGAAAGGGGCCTTAGGAATATAAAAAAAAGTCGTGTGTGTGTGTATATATATATATATATTTTTTTTTTATTTTTTTTTTCCCCCCCCAACTACGGTATATATGGTATGAGGACCTGAGTTTTGCAGGACTTGTTTTATTTTTCCAGTGGCTATATGTGTTTTGGTGCCTCACAACCTGGAATTAACATGGATTGTTTGAGGATTTGCATCATTTAATTTACAGAACATGCCCACAACTTTGAAGATTTGTCAATGTGCATAACTATTCACCCCCCTAAAGTCAATACTTTGTAGAGCCACCTTTTGCATCAATCACAGCTCCAAGTCGCTTTGGATAAGTCTCTGAGCAGTTGCCACATCTTACCACTGGGATTTTTGCCCATTCCTCCTTGCAAAACTGCTCCAGCTCCTTCAAGTTGGATGGTTTGCGCTTGTGAACAGCAATCTTTAAGTCTGACCACAGATTTTCTATTGGATTGAGATCTGGGCTTTGACTAGGCCATTCCAATACATTTACATGTTTCCCCTTAAACTACTCAAGTGTTGCTTTAGCAGTGTGTTTGGGGTCATTGTCCTGCTGGAAGGTGAACCTCCGTCTTAGCCTCAAATCACGCACAGAGTGGTACAGGGTTTGCTCAAAAATATCCCTGTATTTAGCACCATCCATCTTTCCCTCAACTCTGACCAGTTTCCCAGTCCCTGCTGATGAAAAACATCCCCCCAGCATGATGCTGCCACCACCATGTTTCACTGTGGGGATGGTGTTCTTTGGGTGATGTGATGTGTTGGGTTTGCGCCAGACATAGCGTTTTCTTTGGCTGAAAAGTAAAATTTTAGTCTCATCAGACCAGAGCACCTTCCTCCATACATTTTGGGAGTCTCCCACATGCTTTTTCGCAAACTCACAACGTGCCTGATTGTTTTTAGCTGAAAGTAATGGCTTTCTTCTGGCCACTCTGCCATAAAGCCCAACTCCTATGGAGCGTACGGCTTATTGTCGCCCTATGTATAGATACTCCAGTCTCTGCTGTGGAACTCTGCAGCTCCTCCAGGGTTACCTTAGGTCTCTGTGCTGCCTCTCAGATTAATGCCCTTCTTGCCCAGTCCGTGAGTTTTGGTGGGTGGCCGCCTCTTGTCAGGTTTGCCGTTGTGCCATGTTCTTTCCATTTGGTTATGATAGATTTGATGGTGCTCCTGGGGATCATCAAAGATTTGGATATTTTTTTATAACTTAACCCTGACTTGTACTTACTTTTCAACAACATTGACCCTTACTTGGCGGGGGGGGGGCTGATTTTGCCAAAAAACATTCGTAGAAACGCTTGTTAGAAATTAACCGATGGCATAAAGGTGCCACCGATTACCCAGTGAACGAGTTAAACGCTCATCCATTGGTTAATAAGATCCCTTGAGGAGACACCTAAATCATTGTTTGTCAGGAGCAGATTGCAGATTGTGCCGTCTAAATGTGCTCTGCTGCCGGCAAACAGTGACTCTGTATGGTGATGAGCGATGGCATTAGTGATCGCTACATGTAAATACAGAGGTCTTCTTCATCGAAGAGCAGGCAATTGTCAGGAAGGAACTTTCTTCCCGACAATCGTCTGCTATATCTAGCAGTGTAAAGCAGTGCTACCATGGTAAATCCTCAGCCATCATGTTGTGAAGGTCTGATGAGCTGACCGAGGGAGCCTCATCCATCTTTCAAACACTTTGGATGCTTCATTGTGTTTTAATTAGAGGTGGGACGAATCCAATTTTTTTAGAATCCGAAATCCAAAAAGGTTCCTGAATCCTACGAATCCTGTACATACGAATTGTGTGAAAGAAAAACAAAGTGATCCAGCCTCCATATTCTTTTAATATGAAAAAATAAAGAGTCCTTACTTTTTTAACAAAGTATTCGGATTTAGATTCAAAAAAAATTTGGAAATACAGGGTAATACAGCACCACATATCTCTTACATACAGGGTAATACAGCGCACATACCTCTTACATCCAGTGATGTCTCTTTTTGACGTAGATGTTCTCTTTCCTCATCTTCTCCTTCAGATCAGACCTCCAGTTTTCAGCCATTTTTTCGTCTCTGCAGTTTGACAAAAAAAAAAATCTTAGTTTGCTACTTTTCCATCATTCGCGCATCTTTACGACAAATCATCCTACCACCCCCAATACTGTGTCGCTGTGCTCCCCAATACAATACTGCAGAAACAGATAAACCCCCTGATAATACTAGTACCACACAGAGCCCCCCCCCATATAAAATACCCCTTCTTTGCGGGCTCAGGAGATGCCCCCATAGTGCCCCCAATAATGTGCCAGTAAAAAGGGGCCCCCATAGTGCCCCCAATAATGTGCCAGTAAAAAGGGGCCCCCATAGTGCCCCCAATAATGTGCCAGTAAAAAGGGGCCCCCATAGTGCACCCAATAATGTGCCAGTAAAAAGGGGCCCCATAGATGCCCCCCAATGTGCCAGTATCAAGTGCCTCTCTCCTTCCCACCCCCCCATGTGTCAGTATCATAGTGCCAAACCCCCCCATGTGCCAGTATCAAGTGCCTCTCTCCCCCCCCCAATGTGCCAGTATCAAGTGCCTCTCCCTTTCCCACCCACCTCCCCATGTGCCAGTGACATAATACCATCTTCCCCCCCCACACAATGTGCCAGTATTAAGTGCCTCTCTCCTTCCTCCCCCCCCCCCCCAATGTGCCAGTATTAAGTGCCTCTCTCCTTCCCACCCCCCCATGTGTCAGTATCATAGTGCCAAACCCCCCCCCATGTGCCAGTATCTAGTGCCTCTCTCCTTCCCCCCCATGTGCCAGTAACAGTCCGGTATTTAAAAAAAAAAAAAACACTTATACTTACCTCCATGTCAGCGATGCGATGCAGGCCCCGTGTCCCGCGCTGAATGTCCATATATGGAGTCAGTGCTTGTGTATTTCAGAAAAGTTTCTGCTGGGACTCAAACCCACGACCTTCTGCATTAGAGGCAAGGCACTTTACCACACAGCTATAAGAGCTGCATAGCCACTGCCTGAAAAAATGAGACTTCTACTGTAGACTCTGTAATAGCTTTGATAGCCAGTGTACATCCATACATGTGATAGCTGCCCCAGCACACCCAGCTCTGCTGCATCTATACACAACAGCTGCCCCAGCACACCAGCTCTGCTACATCTATACACATAACAGCTACCCCAGCACACTCAGCTCTCCTACATCTATACACATAACAGCTACCCCAGAACACCCAGCTCTGCTACATCTATACACATGACCGCTGCCCCAGCACACTCAGCCCTGCTATATCTCTATATATCTACTGTATAGTAATACTTACAGATATATAGATATAGCAGAGCTGGGTGTGTTGGGGCAGCTGTCATGTGTATAGATGTACACTAGCTAGAACAGCTAACAGAGTCTACAGTAGAAGTCTCATATTTTTTCAGTCAGTAAGCTATGCAGCTCTTATAGCTGTGTGGATAAGTGCCTTGCCTCTGATACAGAAGGTCGTGAGTTTGAGTCCCAGCAGACACTCATCTCCCTCTCCTGTTGCAGCACAGGCAAGGTATCTGTATCGCTGTCCTCAGGACAGTGATACAGATGACTATGCCCGGGATTCGTCGGATTCGAATTTTGAAAAATGAGGTCGGGATTAGAGTCCACGAATCCTTTGAATCCAGCAAGATTCGTGGATTCGACAGATTTGTCGTCCCACCTCTAGTTTTAATATATACTAATTACTCGACCATTGCATTACCTGTTTATTCTTGTTGACTCAGGATACATGGTTCTTGGATTTAGCGCTTTACATTCTCCTTTATCCTTTACTTCACTATGAATACATTATGTAGTTTGCAGTAAATAATAACATAATCGCAGTATTCTTTGTCAATAAAAAATAACTCGGGCAGATAGAAATGTCAGTGTCATGGCCGGGTTTCCAGAAGGCATTTTTGAGCAGGATAATGCTCGCCTACACACAGCAAAAGTTTTCAAGGGAAGTCTTTACCAGATTTCAACACTTCCTTGGCCTGCCCGGTCGCCAGATTTATTTCCCATCAATTATTTATTGGACTAGCTGGGACACCAGCTTCAGCAACCTACCAGTATGCAGGATCTACAAGCCGAGCAGTAACATCTGTGAGCAAATGTGCCACAGGAAACCATATGCCTCCATGTCCCATCTTGTGACCAGGCTAGAGGCGGCCCACAGGGTACAAGAGACTCCTTTCAATTGCGCAGCTTTCCCCAATAAACTTATCCTATCGCTCTAATATCGTAATAACTTACATATATCAGCTTTGCATTCACACATGGAAAGTGTCATTTGATTCCATTTTTTTTGTGTCAATGATTATATTATGAAAGCCCTGATGGTACAGGCCGCACATTCAGGCTTTTTGATGGAGGTTTTGAAGCCAAAACGTGGAGTGGATTCAAAAAAGAGAAGTAATAGCTGCCCTTAATGGGAATCTGTCAGCAATATTTGGCCTTTATAGGTAATGTCACAGGGCTGTTGTGCACTCAAACATGGTTTAAAACATACCTTTTAGTATTCTTTTGTGCATTTGTTCTACATGCAAATTAGGCACAAAGGGGGTTATTTCTTAAAGGGATTCTGTCCCCTCGTTTTAGCTCATAGAGCTGTGGACATGCACGGCTAGATCGCCGCTAGCATGTTCGCAATATACCTGTCCCATAGGGCTGTGTGCTTTTATTGTGTTTAAAAAATGATTTTATAGATATGTAAATGAGCCTGGTAAGGAGCCCAAGGGGCTGTACTAACTGTTCTGGAGCCCAACCACGCCCCCCTGTGAAGGAGCCCAGCACCGCCTGCGTCCTCCGAATCTCCTCCTTGCTTAGTTAGATCGCTGTAATCTCCCGATGCGGAGTGCCGGCATCACCCTTTAGGGAAGGAACTGCGCATGTGCGAGCTTGCGCATCGCAAGATTGCGGCGATCTAACTTTGTGAGCAAGGAGGAGATTCCTGGATACAGGCGGTGCTGGGCTCCTTCACAGGGGGGGCATGGCTGGGCTCCAGAACGGTTAGTACAGCCCCATGGGCTCATTACCAGGCTGATTTTACACATCTATAAAAAAATATTTAAACACAATAAAACCACTCAGAGCTATGGGACAGATATATTGCGGACATGCTAGCGGCGATCTAGCCGTGCATGTCCGCATCTCTATAGGCTAAAACGAGGTGACAGAATCCCTTTAAGACCGGTGTTTTAGCTGGAGGTGGATGCACCAAATTGTGTAGAGGTGTTGGCAGCTCTCTTGCTGGCGTAGATTTAAACCATCTTCTATGCCTAAAACAGGCGTAGAAAATTATAAATGAGACAGGCCTGCCGTATATTGTTGACAGACTCCTTTTTAAGGGATTCTGTCATCAGATTTTACCCCTCTAACCTAAACATATGCTCATGTCCGGAGTAATAAGAATAATCCTAAGCTGGCCTTATTAAACCTCACTGTGGCTCTATTTGCCCAAAAAACAGGTTTTTATAACCTGTCAGTCACTTACTTAGGGTTCCCAAGGGGAGGTCCGTTAATACAGGGTGCCCGGCTGCACCCCTCGCCGTCCGGTGCCCAGCGCCACCTTCCCTGTCTTCAGCGCCGCCTTCTACAGCTCAGTGCCGCCTCCACAATCCTCTCTGTCCCTCTGCCAGATCCCGCGCCTGCGCACTAGGCTCAGCCTGATGCGCCCGTGCGGACTGATGGAGCGGGATCTGGCAGAGGGACGGGGAGGATTGCAGAGGCGGCGCTGAGCTGTAGAAGGCGGCACGGAAGACAGGGAAGGCGGCGCTAGGCACCGGACGGCGAGGGGTGCGGCCGGGCACCCTGTATTAACGGACCTCCCCTTGGGCACCTTAAGTAAGTGATTGACAGGTTATAAAAACCTGTTTTTTGGGCAAATAGAGCCATAGTGAGGTTTAATAAGGCCAGCTTAGGATTCTTCTAATTAGTCTGGACATGACATATGTTTAGGTTAGAGGGGTAAAATCTGATGACAGAATCCCTTTAATACTTCCTCTCCATATTATGCAGACCTGATTTTGGCTACATAAACTGCATCAAGAAGCCTGAATGTGTGGTCGTACCCTCAGACATCTCCATGTGCAATATGGGCTGAATTACAGTCCATGCTTCACTGTGTGTTTGAAAGACGGATCTCTTTATTGCAGTGATCAAACATAATTATCAGTATTTAGCACTTAGCACAAAGAGGAAATCGGTGAAAAGATAAAACAAGAAGTCACAGTTAAAAAAAAAAAAAAAAGATGAATCAAACTGTCTGTACAATGAGTCCAATGAAATCCAGCTGGCCACTTCCTCCCTCCTCAGAATAGATCTGTGTAAGTTCTGCCGATGTGAGTGCGGCCGTCAGGTTTTCTTCTTTTATCCTGACTGGGTCGTATGAAACCACAGTACTTGTATTTTATTATATCATGATTACATGTATTAGTATCCTATAGTGCAGGTGGTTGGTCTGGGCCATTATCTTGTAGCCAATAACTAGCAATCATTTATAAAGGATGGCAAACCTTCTCTAGGCAGTGAAAGTTTGTCACCTCGAGGTGACCTGTAGAACGATGTTTTAATAAAACTAGTTATAAAGGATAATTTTATTACAAGATACTTGTGTATCATTTACAAGCTTTCCTGATGTCTATCTTTGGCCCAGAAGGTGTGTGAACTACGTTTATTATATCTACTTATGTCTGTCTCTTCCTCTTTATTCTCTTTATGGCATGTTCACCTTGAAATTTACAGATTTAGATCCACAGTTGCTATAATCTACAGTAAAAAGTTAGATAGCTTTTTAAAAAGGGGTCGGGAAACTTAGGCCCCTCACCAAGCCTTAAAAGGGTTTACAAAAATTTAGCCCCCTGCCGATCAGCTGTTTGAGAAGGCACCGGCACTCCTGTGAGTGTTGCGGCCTTCTCTGTACTTACCAAGCACAGTGCTGTACATTGTATAGCAGCTGTACCTGATATCGCAGCTCAGCCTCATTCACTTGAATAGGGCTGAGCTGCGCCCAGACCATGTGACTGTAGAACATATCGCCACTCTGCCTAGGAAAAGCTGGAGAAGGCCACGGCGCTACTGTGAGCAGCTGATTGATGGGGGTCCTGGGTGTCAAACCCCCACTTATTAATACTGATGACCTATCCAGAGGAATAGGTCAAGTCTTGGAAACCTCTTTATGGCCCCTTTACACACGTAGATAATTGATTCGATCTAACGACAAGAGTTGTTGTTCAAGTCGTTAACCTTCGAACAACAACCCATTTTGTTGTGCAGAGTATTGTGTGAGTGCCATTGTGTAATAGACCGTTTGTCAGGCAGACAGTCACATTTCCAGTCGTCTAAATGATACCTGTTCACACTTGTGGAATACCAGACAAACGATTATTTAGGCTACTTTCACACTAGTGTTTCTATCTTCTGGTATTGAGATCCGTCATAGGGGTTCAATACCGGAGAAAAAGGTGCTTCCATTCATTGTCAATGAGGACAAAACGTAACTGAACGGAATGCTCCAAAATGCATTCCATTTGGTTGCGTTCCCATACCGGAGAAAAAAACGCAGCATGCTGCTGTTTTTTTCCCATCATGGGATGCGGAGCAAGACGTATCCGCATAGAAACATAGAATGTGTCGGCAGATAAGAACCATTTGGCCCATCTAGTCTGCCCAATATATCTGAATCCTATGAATAGTCCCTGGCCCTATCTTATATGAAGGATGGCCTTATGCCTATCCCATGCATGACCCGCAATGCAAGTCAATGGGGACTAACAATAGAAAACTGATCCGTCCCCCATTTACTTTTAATGGAGTTCATGACAAATCCGTCTTGACTATGTTAAAGATAATACAACCGGATCTGTTCATAACGGATGCAGATGGCTGTATTATCAGTAACGGAAGTGTTTTTGCTGAGCCCTGCCGGATCCAGTAAAAACGCTGGTGTCTACATCATCGATCTCAAGAACTACAAAGTAAACTATTATTATCAGTGCTTTTACACAAATTGATAATTGATCACTTTTGCTTGATTTTTCACAATTTTTCAAACTATGATCTACGTGTGTAAAGTGGACAGAAGTACCCAAGTCTAAACTACCTTGTCCATGGTGTTGTTGCTCTCAATCTCATTGGCTCCCGCTTAGATACTGATCAGAACAGATACTGCAGGGTGGATTGACACGGAGTTCCTGGCAGTCTGATAGCCAAGAACTGCATTCAAAATTCTGCTGGTTGTCTTTGGAAACAGTCAGTAAGCTTGTACAGTCCTAACAGCTTGTCTCTTAGGTCTATAGGATACTTAGAACTATACTGTACTAGGACATTTAGCTTTTCCTAAGTCAAAGTACAGTGCCAGTGCTAAACATGTAATTAAGCTCTGCACAGACAGACATTTAGGGTGCGTTCACTTACAAAAATCACTTGCGGGTTTTCCTGTGTATTTCACTGTATGTATTGTAAGCGTGAAATCCATGGGCAGAAAGAACTGACGTGTGTGTCAGTTTCCATGCCCTTTTCTGCTCAGCATATAGATGAGATTTTTTAAAATCTGTAATGCACATGTAGACTGAAAATGCACATGTCTTCTGTATGTGAACATACCCTAAGGCTACTGTCACACAAGCATTTCTATTTTCCGGTATTGAGATCCGTCATAGGATCTCAATACCGTAAAAAACTCTTCCGTTTTGTCCCTATTCATTGTCAATGGGGACAAAACGTAACTGAACAGAACGGAATGCTCCAAAATGCATTCCGTTCCGTACTCATACCGGAGAGCATACTGCGATTTGCTTTTCGTCCTGGGATGCGGAGCAAAACCGATCCCTCATGACCCACAATGCAAGTCAATAGGGACAGATCTGTTTTCTCTGACACAATAGAAATCGGATCCGTCTCCCATTGACTTTCAATGGAGATCATGACTGATACGTCTTAGGTATGTTAAAGACAATACAACTGGATCCGTTCATAACGGATTCAGATGGTTGTGTTATCGGTAACGGAAGTGTTTTTGCTGAACCCTGCCGGATCCAGCAAAAACGCTAGCATGAAAGTGGCCTTAGTTGGCAAGACCAGGATGGAAAGATTTTGGCGCTGAAGCCTGTCAAATCGTTAATGTAAGGCTACTTTCACACTAGCGTTTTGGCTTTCCGTTTGAGATCCGTTCAGGGCTCTCACAAGCGGTCCAAAACGGATCAGTTTTGCCCTAATGCATTCTGAATGGATAAGGATCTGCTCAGAATGCATCAGTTTGCCTCCGTTCCGTCTCCATTCTGCTCTGGAGGCGCCTGACTAACGCTACTTTCACACCTGCGTTCAGGTGTCCGCTCGTGAGCTCCGTTTGAAGGGGCTCACGAGCGGTCCTGAACGCAGCCGCCCGGCCCTGATGCATTCTCTATGGAGGCGGATCCACTGAGAATGCATCCGCCTGCCAGCGCTCAGTGAGCGGACACCTGAACGCTGCTTGCAGGTGTCCCGCTGGCCGTGCGGAGGCGAGCGGATCCGTCCAGACTTACAATGTAAGTCAATGGGGACGGATCCGCTTGAAGATGACACCATATGGCTCAATCTTCAAGCGGATCCGTTCCCCATTGACTTACAATGTAAAGTCTGAACGGATCCGCTCAGGCTACTTTCATACTTAGAAAATTTTCTAAGTTTTAATGCAGACGGATCCGTTCTGAACGGATGCGAACGTCTGCATTATAGGAGCGGATCCGTCTGATGAAACATCAGACGGATCCGCTCCTAACGCTAGTGTGAAAGTAGCCTAAGCGGAGCCAAACATCCTGGCACACAATGTAAGTCAATGGGGACGGGTCCGTTTTCTCTGGCACAATAGAAAACGGTCCGTCCACCATTGACATCCGTCATGGCTATAGAAGACATAATACAACCGGATCCGTTCATGACGGATGCATGCGGTTGTATTATTGTAACGGAAGCATTTTTGCAGATCCATGATGGATCTGCAAAAAGCGCTAGTGTGAAAGTAGCCTAACTCTGGACTATAATATAGGTATAACTTCGGATTAGTACACGATAAGTAATACAATGTATTTGCAAAATTTCTCAATTTAGTAGATCATACCTGTATGTAAACTGTGAACTAGCGCTGAACATGGACTTAAAGGGTGTAGACACCAGGGGCATGGTGACCTGGATTCAGTTTTTTTTATTGACATCTGGATCTTTTTATGTACACTTTGTAATTAAGTAACTTTTGTTAACATAACATATATTCTGCTTAAAACAGAATTTTATAGAAGTTGTAGAAGAACGAATGTTTTGCTAAAGTAAAAAATCATTTTGTGCACTTTCTTATGACATCTGTGTTTCATAAGTGCGCAGGAAGTGGCCACACTGCTGATCTGAAAGCTTTTCATTTCATGTTGGAATATATGGCACATTTCTTAAAATATATTTAAAGAGCATCTATGAAACCATGTGTGATGCTTGGTAGGGTTGATCATGCTGAGTAAAATGATGTTTGTTTTTTTTCCTGAGGAGTGAACTGCTGCCGCGATATATACATTTTTATGTTCATGCAAATTACCGTACCTATTTTGAGCACCAAAGGGCAGGCCGTAGCACTTGGAGCACTGCTAATGCTATGCCCCTGTGCTCTGTGCACCCCCTCCCATTTGATTGATATAGCTAGAACTGTGTATCTGACCGGTGGGGTTCTGACTCCCGGCACCCACGCCAATCAGCTGTTTGAAAAGGCCACTGTGCTGCGCTTCTTCGTTACGTTCATCGGTCTTGTGGCCTGTGTGCAGCTTGGTCCCATTCACGTGAATGGGCCTGGGCTGCAGTACCATGTACAGTCACTATACAGTGTACAACGATGTGCTTGGTATTTCGCAGCCTCTTCAAACAGCTGATCAATGGCAGTGCCAGAACCCCACAATCAGATATCAGTGACCTATACTTTGAATAGCTCATCAATATCTTACTCCCAGAAAACCTCTTTAACAGCAAAGAAAAATGTATTCATTGTATAGCACTGCAATTGAGAAGAATTGATAGTAACTGATGGTGCTTTTCAATTTAATACATTTATAGCAACAAGCGTAACTTTTCCTGGACAACGTATATTACATCTGAGTAGAAGGACTCCTTTACATGACCATATCTGTCTTCTAAAAGGGCAAAAGGAAAACCATTCCTAAAAATTTTCAGAAAGGAGATGATTTATTATTCACAGTTTGAACATAATCCTGTTCAGGGGAATCTATAGTAGAATGAGGTTGTATATAAACAAATTCACAGAAATACCACCATTCTAAAATATAACCTTTATTATTTTTATATAAAAGTCAATACACCCTTTTATAAATACAAAAAAGAATAATAAATGAAAAAAGAAAATCAGAATCTAGGTCTGGTAGCAGAACCCTACTGAGGTTGTTTTGTAAAGGTTAGAGTAGGTTAGTAGGGGCCTATGGGGATATATGTCCCTGGTTCTGGCCCTAATGTGAAATTCCCTACCTAAATACGGAACAGCCGCCCCGATAAGGGCGATCCCGTTTCTCGTACCTCCTAGTGACCCTTAAAGGACCCTAACAGGGGAGGATGATCAAGGAAAGATTACCCTGATTGACGACCTATGCTGAAGTACAAAAAATAATAACAAATAGAACAATATAAGTACCCAAAAATAGTGAGAGTGAATATCCAAGTGAATATCAAAATAGTGGAAATATAGAAATAGAGATGTTCAATGCCGTCCCTACGCGTTTCGCCTGGTTATTGTCAGGCTCATCAGGGGACAAGATTGATCACGGAATACCCAACACCAGAGTACCTAATACAATATTATATACACTTTAGTTCATTTATTTTTAATTATTTTTGATTCATAATAAAATCATGAAAGAAACCCACTGGCTCCAATGAACGTGATATCACTACCAGCACAATAGCTGGTTAGTTAGTCCAAGAAATTCATATCATGCCGGTTATGGATAAAGAGATAGGGTTAAATATATATAATTCAATCAAGAATGACTCCTATATCTCACATTCAAGATATGGCTGACTTGCGGTATACCAATTTATATATACACATGTATATTCCGCACAAAGTGTTAAGGTCGGATCATAGTCATGAGTCCAAGACAGACTTGTGGGGCCTAGAGGTTGGTATAGTGGGGATACGACTATCACCTATGGCATTAAGATTAACAATACTTGGCCAGCTGTACAGTGAGTCTCAATCTATATAAATGATCAGACATGCAATATCAATATGTAATGCGGCGTAATAACAGTCAGATAATGCTGTTATAGTGGGCGGTACTTGCGTTCCCCAGGGAGGGTTAGTAGGCCATTGATGGTATCCATAGGTTAGGAAGCCAGTGTCTGCTGAAGCATCCTGATAGCGCTGAGATGTGCTGGCGTCCGAGCGATAGGATAGCTGATTTGCTATCCTATCGACTGGACGCCAGCACATCTCAGCGCTATTAGGATGCTTCGGCAGACACTGGCTTCCTAACCTATGGATACCATCAATGGCCTACTAACCCTCCCTGGGGAACGCAAATACCGCCCACTATAACAGCATTATCTGACTGTTATTACGCCGCATTACATATTGATATTGCATGTCTGATCATTTATATAGATTGAGACTCACTGTACAGCTGGCCAAGTATTGTTAATCTTAATGTCATAGGTGATAGTCGTATCCCCACTATACCACCCTCTAGGCCCCACAAGTCTGTCTTGGACTCATGACTATGATCCGACCTTAACACTTTGTGCAGAATATACATGTGTGTATATATAAATTGGTATACCGCAAGTCAGCCATATCTTGAATGTGAGATATAGGAGTCATTCTTGATTGAATTATATATATTTGACCCTATCTCTTTATCCATAACCGGCATGATATGAATTTCTTGGACTAACTAACCAGCTATTGTGCTGGTAGTGATATCACGTTCATTGGGGCCAGTGGGTTTCTTTCATGATTTTATTATGAATCAAAAATAATAAAAATAAATGAACTAAAGTGTATATAATATTGTATTAGGTACTCTGGTGTTGGGTATTCCGTGATCAATCTTGTCCCCTGATGAGCCTGACAATAACCAGGCGAAACGCGTAGGGACGGCATTGAACATCTCTATTATTTCTATATTTCCACTATTTTAATATTCACTTGGATATTCACTCACTATTTTTGGGTACTTATATTGTTCTATTTGTTATTATTTTTTGTACTTCAGCATAGGTCGTCAATCAGGGTAATCTATCCTTGATCATCCTCCCCTGTTAGGGTCCTTTAAGGGTCACTAGGAGGCACGAGAAACGGGATCGCCCTTATCGGGGCGGCTGTTCCGTATTTAGGTAGGGAATTTCACATTAGGGCCAGAACCAGGGACATATATCCCTCAGTAGGGTTCCGCTACCAGACCTAGATTCTGATTTTCTTTTTTAATTTATTATTCTTTTTTGTATTTATAAAAGGGTGTATTGACTTTTATATAAAAATAATAAAGGTTATATTTTAGAATGGTGGTATTTCTGTGAATTTGTTCAGAAAGGAGATGAGGCAGCTCTCAAAGTAAATGAATTTTTTTTTATTCATCCTTGCAAAGTTTCAGCTCAACATATAAGCAGTTTTTACAGGCTCCTGTGTTAAAGGGGTTCTCCGGGAATTAAGAAAATGAAAATACTTAAATATTACTTTATTATAAATATATCCTCAAATATGCACAAATGACTGTGGATCACTACAGCTGAGTTATCAGGATAAGGTGCTCTTGGTCCTTGTGACCCACCCAGTCACAAAAGACAATCAAATACAATAATAAATATAGGACCAGGCACTCAAATATGGAATCAAACCAAGATATCTAAATTATTGGAAAATACACCTAAATGGCCGTAAAACTAAATAAATATTAAAATATACAACTTTTAAACCAAATAAGCAGCATTAAATCCACAATTGGCAGCAATAGATATATATCGTAAAAAAAAACCGCAGTCAATCAATACTCCTCAATGGGTCTATATATAACTGCAATGTGAGACCGCAATCAGATGGTCGTGATTGTAGTTTTCAATATACCTTTCATGATTTATAATGGCTCGTTTTGTCTGGGGAAACAAAATGGCCCCTGTCCTATTAGTTCACACAAAACCTGTCCTGATCACACATGAGGAGGACATATTACTTTACAACACTGAGGTAAAGAGCTGCCTCATCCTCCTCTCTACTTGTCAGGGATTATGATCCTGAATACAAATAAGAACTTTAGCTGAATATCTGGGGAATTTAGTTCATGAGGAGACATGAAGTACACAGATGATGGACATGACAGACTGTGGTAATGTGGGGTTGTGGTAATGGAGACTGTAAACAAGTGCTGCTGCTCATTTGCCACACCTCACTCTCGTCTCCTCATCTCCATTCCCACAGAAATTCACCTGTTTTCAGGATCATGATTCCTGACGAGCAGAGAGGAGGATGAGGCAGAACTATGGCTCATTGTGGTGAAGTAACTTGTCCTCCTGTGTGATTAGGACCAGTTTAGTGTGCACTCATAGGTCGACGGCCTCCTAATGATTGCTCCCTAAACAAAACAAGCCATTCTAAGTAATGAAAGGTATTTGAGAATATATTTATTATAAAATAATATTTAAGTTTTATTTTCATTTTTTTTTTTTATTCCTGGAGAACCCCTTAAGGTGAAACGTCACTAGGGTGAATACGTGGATAGATTGTTTTAAGGACTGCCTCAATGTCCTTTTGGTTTTATGGAGGATATTGGATTGAATATCTTGCACAAAGAAGTTTTCCTTATAATATGTGGTGCTGTTCTCCTGTCTCATCCTACAGTAGATGTTTGTTCTTTTTTACGGGTCCTATCATGTAATAAACAACCTTTTGATTACTGTGTTCTAGGCTCAGTATGAAAATCCACCACATATCTATGCATTAGCTGACAACATGTACAGAAACATGATCATTGACAGGGAAAACCAGTGTGTCATTATAAGGTAAGAGTCCTCTCCATCTGTTTTTACTTTTTTAATGGTATTTTTCTTGGTTATGTTCATCTTTATTGAGCTTAAAGGGGATGTCCACTTTTTTAGCTCATCGGCAGTAGGTCCAGCGCTCGAAGCAGACTGCTCTGTCAACTTTATAGTGAACTGAGCTCATCACTGCAGCGCTGCTTTCACTGACATAGGAGCGCTGCTGCAGTGAGGCGCTTGGTGGCGCAAAGCTGATGGAGCTTTCTGCTTCCGGCATCAGAGCTATTGCCTTAGACCTGCGTGCAAAGCGTCAGACGGCCACTGATCAGCTAGGGATAGGTGTGATCTTGCAGCTTACCTGCGAACACCATGTGAATACACTATCAATCTTTGGACTGCAGAAGAAGTTTGTCTAACCTGCATAATTTGGGTCTTTTACTTTTTATTTTGCGGTTTCTGTTAAGGCACATTTACATGTGCTGGCTGAGCAGGCAATTAGGAAGAAACTGTTCCTTCCTGATTATTGCCTGCTCGTCAGTGAAAGAGCAGTAATCCCCTCCACTGTATGGGGACGCCATTGTTTATTTTCATACACAATCATTGTTGAAATGTGTCTGTATATAAACGATTTATTTCACCCAATGACTTCATCGGATGATCTGCTGCACTTTTCACAAGAGCCGATTATCAGGAACCCGTGTTTGTACTAATGTTCTTTCCCGATAATCGGCCCGACAGTTGCCCCATGTAGACCCGACATTAGTGTTTGTTGAGTGGGTGGGCTTTGCCAGATGTGATGTATGGTGTCTAGGCAGATTTCTCCACTGCTCCCGTTCCCTGTCCCTTTCATACTGTTTCAGATTTCAGTTTCTGCTAAAATCTGAAGTGTGTGAAACTGGGGCAAGTTTGTTTCATAGAGCTGAACAAGGTGTTTCTGCAACATGTGCATGTACGGTATCTCTGGAAACCTCATTTAGATCTGTGGGACAGTCATGTGTGAACATGTCCACCAGACCCTGTGTCACTGCATCCACCCTGTCCACTTATAGTCTCTTGCTGACAAAAAATGCGGCTTGTAGAAGTCCAGGCGAATGCTGCAGGAACAACCCCAGTCAGATGAATTCTGATTCTCTGTTGCTGAAATTTCTGCAACAGATTCACCATGATTGAGTGTATTCAGGCATTGTGGTTGAGGGGCAATTATAACCACTTTAAAAACTACATCCGAAAAACCGCATGATTAGTAAATATCCCTCATAGTTGTCAGCCAGATGGATATTGTCTTGATGACTGAGGTCTCTGCTACAAGTAAGGGTCCTTTTAAAGGGGCACGTGCAGTCGGCCCATTCGGGCGGCTGTTAGTTTACATTACTGTCGGGACTCGGCAGCACATCCTCTTACTTCATGGGGTGATTTGCTGCCGACATAAGATAATTCTATGCAGCCATAAAAGTGCTGATCGGTGGGCCTTCTGCACAGGCCTTTGATTGGGAATGCACCTTCCTTTTGAAGGCAAATCACCCTCTGTAAGAGGCCCTGAGTTCCCCAAACAAAAGTATTTACTTATCAGATTCTACTAGAAACACACAGACTGTTCTCCTTGAATAAGGTTAGCATTACACCACATCTAGGGTGGTCAGGAAATGACTAATTGGCCATTCTGAAGTTCTCTCCAATGATAATATTTTTACTGTTTCTGTACATTACCTTAATGTGCTGCACAAAGTTTGTAAAGCTTTCTTCTTAAAATGTTGATGTTTCCCGTGACATTGCCAGTGGACAAATGTGTTTCAATCCATTCACATCCTGGCATCTTTACCCCCAAACCTCAAAAGTGTGTTATGCTTTGGGGGGGATAAAAAGCTACTGAGTCAGCCTGTCTCTAGTGCCGATCGGGCTGTGATCACTAGTGCAGACCTTATTATGTCTAATTAAAGCACCTAGATGGCAAGTAACGTGGATGTCACACATGGGTATTTCCAGGAACTGGAGCGTTGCTTGCTTTCTTTTCCACAAAAGATCATTCTCTCCAAATAACAAATAAGTAGGAAAAAATAATGATCTCCATTAGACCAGCAGTGCATGGCCTGTGGTCAGTTAAGAACAGAGTATTGTGCGTGCTAAATTAAAGCTCGATTTGCTGAAAGTCATATGCAAGTTAAAGGACATGTTGATTGAAGTGAAACCTCATAACTGGTAATGACCGTCCCGTGTTTATACTGCCTCCTTGTCACCGACAGAAAATTGACACTTTTTGTCAGTGTGCATCAAAGTCTCTGGGCAAACGCCACCAAAAGATAATGGGGCAGATTTACTAAAATGTAGACCATGGAAACTTAGAGGCGGTCTGTGCAGTGTCATGATATTGATGACCTACCCTCAAGATAGGTCATCAACAAGGGCGGATTGGGAACTTAAAGGGAGGGCTTGGCCAACACAAGTAGGTGGGACCAGCAATACCACAAAACAACACAAAATACCACCCCAGCAAAACCAAATACCACAGAGCAGCATAAAATACTGCTCTATGACCATCAGGATGGTGATGCAGTTGAATTCCCAAGTGCACATGGTGCTCCTAGCATTAAAGGGGTTCTTTCACTTTAGCAAATAGAATTTACCATGTAGAGAAAGTTAATACAAGGCACTTCCTAATGTATTGTTGTTATCCATATTGCCTCCTTTATATAATGCTGTGAGCATCAGATCGTTATGTACCTGGCAGGCGTCTATGAGGAGGGCTCAGGTGGCCCCCTGGGCATCTGCCCACCGGGAAATTTCCCTGTTGGGTATATGGCCAAATCTGCCCCTGGTCACCAGTATCAGATCAGCAGGGGTCTGAATCCCAGCACCCCCGCCGATCAGGCCACATCGCTCGTTTAGTCCTCTTCAATGTTTACCTGCCCACTGCCTCCTTAGTAGTGGCGGTGCAGTGTAATTAGAGCTTCTTCTTCCATTCAAGTGGATGGAACGAACAGTTGTAATTACACTGCCCCGCCACTACAAGGGAGACGGCGTAAAGGTAAACATTAAAGAGGACGCAGTGCTGATATGAGCACCATCGCCTCTTCAAATAGCTGATTATGACACTGCACAACCCCTTTAACATCTGCCTAATTTATCACAGTGGCTCAGACTGGAAAATAAATCTGGACTCTTAATTTGAGGTATCGGGCACATATCGAGAACATAGGATGCTTATTATCACAATATTCCTCCAAGACATGTATCAAGGTTAAATGCATTATCTTTCAGTGCCGGTATGGAACATTTTGTCCTTGGGTGGAGCACAATATGTGCTTGGCGTTAATTGGTTAATTATTTTTTTTTAATTAGAAGATGTTACACAGTTGCTAAGTCTGTAACCACATCTACCAACAGTAATGTATTATACACTGGAAAATTAGAAAAGTTGACTTGAAAAGCTGTGTAACTAGTTTCACGTAAATGTACCATTATCTATACTGCATCTATATAAAGCCTGCACTAATTATTTTTTTATTCATTTTCCTCAAAGGGTGATTTGTAAGCTTTAATTTTATGTCAACGATTCATAGTAATTCTACAAGCTAAACTAACAGTGCACCATCCTCCTGTGGGTGGATGACATAATCCCAACCACAGAGCTTCCGATATATAATCCCAAAGCCACATTTCCAGTTCTCCTTTCATGAATAGCCGCATACAATATTCTGTGTGTGTATATATATATATATATATATATATATATATATATATATATATATATATATATATATATATATATATATATTTATATTTATTTTTTCATATTTTCCATTTATGCTGAGATGTTTTTGTATTTTCTAAAGTTCAACACTACCACGGAAAACATGGGAGCGTTCCTATTGTAGTGTTGCCTTAGTTCTTGGTTTATAGTTCTATAGTTCATGTTTTATATTCCACTACCCCCCCTGTTTCACCTATATAGGTTTTCCTTCACAATTTAAGGCTGTATTAGACAGACAGATTATTCAGGTGATTGTCGGGGAGGAAGCGTTCCTTCCCGGCAATCGCCTGTTCACTAGTGGAGGAGAGTACTGCTATTCCATGCAACGATCTCCTCCACTGTATGGGGAGGAACAATTGCTAATGCCATCGCTCGCCCCATACTGAATCATTGTCGGCAGCAGATCGTAATTAGACACCGGTCTGCATCTGGCAAACAATTATTTTTTTAACCTGTTGAAAGATTGGAATTGCCTGATGATCGGGTACTCGGCAGCAGTATTACACTGCCAGATTATCACTAACAAGCGTTCTTAGTAACCATCTGCCGTCTTAGGGCTGTATTACAATGATTTTTCGACTGATAATCGCTAACGAGTGTGATGAGTGTTGGCAATCGTCTCGCAGTGTAAGGCTACGTCTACACGACATTTGTCGCGCAACAATTTTTATAATGGCAGTCTATGGTGTCGCAATGCAACATACTGCGACGCAACAGTCGCAGAAAATCCATTCAAGATGGATTTTTCTGCGACTGTTGCGTCGCAGTCGCAGCATGTTGCATGTTGCAGTGCGACACCATAGACTGCCATTATAATAATTGTCGCGTGACATTAGTGCAACAAAATGTTGCGCTACAAATGTTGCAGTGTAGTTGTGCCCTTTCTGTCGCGCGACAAATGTCGTCGTGTAGACGTAGCCTAATACTGCCGCTGATGAACGAGCATGCTTAAAAATCGGCTCTTGCCTGCGGCAGATTGTGCTGTCTAAGGGTCCATTCACACGTCCGTTGTTTCTTTCCTGATCTGTTCCGTTTTTTGCGGAACAGATCTGGACCCATTCATTTTCAATGGGTCCTGAAAAAAAATCAGACACTGAGCTGTCCGGTTTTTTTCAGGACCCATTGAAAATGAATGGGTCCAGATCTGGTCCAGATCTGTTCCGCAAAAAACGGAACAGATCAGGAAAGAAACAACGGACGTGTGAATGGACCCTAATCTTGATCTGCCGCCAGCAAACCACTAGATGGTAAGGAATAGCAATTGCTCCTCCCTGTGCCACGGAGGAGATCGCTGCATTTTCTGAGTAGATGCTTTACTTCATCTTTGTTTTTATATTATTTGTCATTTTAGTGCACCTGTGAGCAGGATCAGCCCTATTAAGCCAGACATATTGCCTGGTAGGGAGGATCCTGCTGATTAAAATGCTAATGCAAAAGTGATACCCATCTTTTGAAAACTGTTTGCGACGTTCCCAAGAAAAAAAAGACTTGTATTCTTATGCAGATGAGAGTAACAGTGCACTGAAGGGCGGGGGTGTGCACCTCAGCTTTCCAGTGGTGGCCCTCATTTGCATAAACAATGCTTTTTTGTTTTTTTTCCCCAGGAACAGCTCAACCGATTTTCACAGGTATCATTTTAAGGGCTCATGCACACGAACGTATTTTCTTTCCATGTCCGTTCCGTTTTTTTGCGGACTGTATGCGGAACCATTTACGTCAATGAGTCCGCAAAAAAAACGGAAGTTACTCCGTGTGCATTCCGTGTCCGTATTTCCGTTCTGCAAAAATAATAGAACATGTCCTATTACTGTCTGCATTACAGACAAGGATAGGACTGTTCTGTGAAGGGCCAGCTGTTCCGTTCCACAAAAAATGGAATGCACACGGACGTCATCCGTATTTTTTGCGGATCCGTTTTTGTGTCCCGCAAAATACATACGGTCGTGTGCATGAGCCCTAATACTCAGGATCAACCCTACCAGATATTAGACCTGTTGTAATAGGTTGATTCTGTTGACAGATGCTCTGGTTTTAAAATCAAGTGTTTTCATAATGATTCTTAAAATCTTATTCCAGTAGAGTATATAATCTGTATTTCCTTCCCTTCTGTTTTCCTACACAGTGGAGAAAGTGGTGCAGGAAAAACAGTGGCTGCAAAATATATCATGGGCTACATTTCTAAAATATCAGGGGGAGGCCCAAAAGTTCAGGTGAGGAAAATGTTTTTATTTTTTTGCTTATTGTTTAATAGCAGAATCATTTGCGTAGAAACATTTTGTCTGTGCTGGAGTTCTGTTCTTTGTATAAGGTATATATCGTGTTTATAAGCTTGATGCAGTATTTCAGTGTTAATTCATGGTTCAGTATGGAGGTTACTTTCTGCAGTCTGAAAGCATTCCCATTGGCCATTTAGCTTCATATGACCTGTTTTGTTTTGCATGCTCGGATATAGAAACCTTGGACTGCAGGTTCCTCTAGGGGGCGAGATCAAAATTGTTGGACTTTTGCAAGCTCTGCAGAAAATAATGTCTCTTCAGATTCAATGACTTCTAAATCTCATCCATGTATTATAAAACTAGCACCAAAACAAGAATTGAATGACAGATATTTGCATTTGAAGATTACTCTAGGAGCCTATACTGTGTTAATCTATTACTTCTATTTCACCATAGATAGGGTTTAGGTGTTTGTTTTTTACGCCTCTTCTAATATTTAGCATTTTATAAACTCTCTTCCTTGACACATTGATAATTGTATGGACAGAATAGACAGTAGGCCATGTCATATTTTGATGGCTGTCTCCTGTTCTCACTCGTAGCACGTAAAAGATATCATTCTGCAATCAAATCCTTTATTAGAGGCATTTGGCAATGCAAAGACCGTGAGGAACAACAACTCCAGCAGATTTGTAAGTTGCCCTTTTTAAAAAAAAAATTTTTTTTACTTTTCTATGTAATCGTTTATGTAAAATCTTAATACAAAAAATTGACTTACCAAAGAAATAGATTTTAGCATATGGTTGCATAATACTTTGTACATTTTAGACAACCCCTGAAAACCACTGCCCTGGTGATCACTTGATCGCTACAGGAATGGCGCAAATCTTTTCTGCTGTGGCGTGTAGGGGAAATGTAATATTACTTGGCACATGATAATTGGGCGTGTAGTTATAGGTTGTGTTGAAGAAACAACTTCTTCTTAGAAGCAAAATTCCTTGGGACCTGTAAAGTGTTTTTCTATGGAGTGTTTTTTTACAATTGCATGCACAGAATAGTACAAAAGGTTATATTGATATATAATGAAGAGGTAGACACATGGATGAAATATAACCAAAGCCCTGACAATCTGTTGTGATCCATTTACAGTGGAACCTAAAAGATCCTAGTGGATCTAATTGTACTCCAGTGAGTCTGTCAAGTATGTTTTCAGGTACTAGTGAAACTTGAATCTTGCAGTAGATTTTATGTAGTTTAATATATTTTTTTTTTCAAAAGGGAAAGTACTTTGAAATTCAGTTCAGTCCTGGAGGAGAACCAGATGGAGGCAAAATATCCAACTTTTTGCTGGAAAAATCTCGAGTGGTGATGAGAAATCCAGGAGAAAGAAGTTTTCATATTTTTTATCAGGTATGAGCACAAACAGGAAAATGTTATGATTTCTTTTATTTTTAGTTTACTAAAACTATGCGCTCATGCTAAAGATGCTTGGATTGCTGTCAATTCTTCATTTTAATGCTTCATCTTTTATTTGTATATATATTTGTTCCAGGCCCTCCTGACCTGCATAATTGTACACTTGTCTGTAGAAATGTCTGGGGGCTAATGTCATATTAATGTTATTAAATCTTTCCAAACATGCTCCCGTCAGCAGATGTTCTTGTTTCACGCTTGTCTTCAGTGGCCACTACTTGGCAGTATCAGAGTTTTCTGATGAATTGTGAAGCTCATTATGTGTCATCTTGTTGAACCAAGATGAGTTAGAAGTCTACTTAATACATTTTAAATCTAGCTGTAAAACAATCTGAAAATCCACTACATCCTTCTGATGGGAACAAAGAAAGCACCTATATATAAAGTAACCTAAAAAAATATTGTCTACACGAGTTCTTCCTCGGAGGTAGCTATCGCAAAAGTATTGACAGGCTGCAATACTACAGCATTTACTGGACCGTCCTGTCAATGTTTTAGGTTATCTCTCCTAAACATAAATTACAGGTAGCATGAGGAATAAAGAGGAACATATTCTAATTATATTATAATTATATCATATTTATATGGCTGCTGAAGTTCCTTTGGGGAACCCAGAGAGTTCAGCACCATGTAATACTAAAGGTATAGTTGGCTCTGCCTTAGTTATTACAACTGATATCTGTGGGTTTCAAAAGTTGCAACCATGATTATCGGCAAAATGCTGGGTTGGCCTAATGTAAAAAATGGCTTGGCCAAATTAGTCATACTCTTGACTGTTGACACAACACGCCCAACAATCATGAGAACGCGGGACACCGGTTTGAATGGAGCGCTGGTCAAGAATGCCCACCACCGCTCCATTTATCTCTATGGGACTACTTGAGATTGCTGAGCACAGTCCATTCAAATAGGGATATGGGTCCCTCATTCTCAAGATCAGTGTGGTTCCCAGTGATTGGACCCACACCAATCTAACAGTTATGCCGTGTCCAGTGAATAGAGGATAACTTGTTCTAACCAGAATACCCCTTTAAGTCACGCCTATAAAGCTGACAGTGTGTAGGCTAGTTGGATGCACCCTTATAGCTTGAGGATATTTTTGAAGATTAAAATGTATATATGTGGCTAACACAATACACAACGTAATCCAAATGCTGTATGTTTCTATTTACTTCAGTTAATAGAAGGAGCCTCTAAAGAACAAAGGAATGACCTTGGGATTACAAACCTAGATTATTATTACTACCTTAGCCAGTCTGGATCTTACAAAGTGGATGACATCAATGACAAGAGGGACTTTCAAGAAACCATGGTAAGAAACTTATGTCTGAATTAATTTTCTTTATGCATGTCCTTGGGGAAGATTTATCAAAAAAAGTATAAGAGAAAATGCTAAGAGTCATCCTTAGCTACCCATCAGATTCCAGCTCCCACTTTTCATCATCCCCGTGGCTGATTAAAGTACCAACGTGATTGGTTGCCTGTGTTGGTTGCAATCAAGTTACAAAAATACAGTACGGGTACGTTTACACGGCACATTTTCATCATGTCAAAATCCGCTGTGCATCCAACAGCAGAAAAACGTTGTGGTTTCTGCCATGGTTTTTCATTTTCAATGTTGCAGTCCCACTCTCTGTTATAGCTCCACTGAATGGCTCCTGCTGTGGCTTTCCTAGGTGTCTGTGCATGAACTACGCCAAGAATGGACATGTACATTCTTAACGCGATCTGGAAAACTATCCTCGTAAAATTCTCAGCCTCAAACTGCAGCACGTCCTCCAATTGAATACAATGGGAGGTGGTTTCAGAGCAGATTCCGCATGGTTTTTCAGCACCGAATCTGCACAGAAACCTGTGCCAAAAATCCGTCATGTGAACATAACCTAAGGGTGGTTGTACCTGACAGATGCTTATATCTTTGGTGTATGTCAGTAGAAGTTCTTGATGTATACCTCAGACAGAAGGCTGCAACATGTGCCATGATCGGTTGTACTATTAAATAAATTAGGGGTTCACATTGTATGCACAACTGAAATCACTGGGGCATGTATTAATCCTGTCTAATAACACAGTGTAGACTTCGACTAAACACTCTTGAACTGCACCAGATGCTGGATGATACATTTGGGCCATCGATCTAGTTTATACCACCTATCTGTTTGCTTACATTACGTACCAAATTTTAGCCATATTATTTGGCACTCAGCATTTGAGCCATGCCTCGTTCCCACAAAGCCACAGATCCCTTCCACTCAGCCACGCTCCTTGATGGACAGGACCCTGATTTACCATATCCTGAGTGGTGGAGCTCAAGGGAAATGGAGTAATTGTTGAGATTCCTCACAGATAACAGTGGTAAATAAGAAGTGTGAATCCCACCTCTAGGACCACAACTGGAGTCTCCTGCTCCGCTAGTTGAGGCAGCCAACTGAACTGGCATCCAGCTTGGGGACAGTTTAAAATGGGGAAGATGCTTTTTGGAAAATGTGTTGAGGGTTTTTAATCTAAACTAGTTTTTCTGGGGAAAAAATGGACTGAAAAATCATTGCTCATAGTACAACCAGCAACTCCACAAAAGTGTATTCATCCTGGCTCTAATGCAGCAAGAAAATGTAAATGGAGGCAGTGATGCCAGGAATTGGCATTGGAATCTCTAACTCTCATTTATGTTCCCCACAGCATGCCATGAGCGTTATTGGTATTTTTGCCGAAGAGCAAGCTATGGTGCTTCAGATAGTAGCAGGAATTCTCCACCTGGGTAATATTAGCTTCAAAGAAAAAGGAAACTATGCTGCAGTGGAGAGTGAAGAGTGTAGGTATTTCTTTTTGTATAGTATGGATGAACAACTAAAGTCTTGATTCAGTGACAAATCAATGTGTCTGATATATCATGCAATGTAACATGATTTTAATAATTAATGTTCAAAGATGAAATTGTGTGGTCTGGTATGCTTCACTCAGTCAAATGACATTGCTTTCCGTCTCATTGACCACAACGTCTAGACTTCTGTTTTGGTCACAGACATAATTTCAAATGGGGTAAAAGTAGCACTCATCACTCACCAAATTGATTAGTCTTCTTCCAATTCACTAATAAATAGTGCATACTGTAGAAACAGTAAGTACTTTTCTGAACCTTTTTCAGATCTTCATCAGACCATCAAGTGAGGAACGGTAAAAGAAATGTGATGCGATCATGTTATATGACTACATAAGGATGGCTCATGATTTGTTCTATCTACCCTTCTTTATTTTATGGTCCGATGAAAGTTTTAGGTGGACTTGAAATGTTTGTGTTTGAGGCCTCTATTGCAAGGGAATGTGTCATCAGAAAATAACCTATAGTTCAAATCCCATTTTAATGTTAAACATGATTTTTTGATTTTTATTCTTTTTTTCCATGCAACTATATTTTTTTAAAAATATATATAATTCTGTAATTTTCACACTGGCTAGTAGGTCCAATAATAGTTCATGATTTCCTGTTTTGTACAAATAACTTTTCAGTAGCTATTATCATAATCAACATAGGCAGAATTACAATGACAAGTAATACCTCTATATATATAGTGTGCGGTTTCGCTCTGGTACATAGGGTAAGCGGGCGCAGTACAGAGGCAAAATACAAGTTCTTAACTCAAAACGTCAGTGTTTATTCACACTTGAGGCAATTGCACAAAACAGCACGTAACTTTGCAGTCTTGGTGTTAATTCACACACAATGGAAAGTTCATATAACACAAGTCACCTTGCTGGCAGTTCTGCCTCCAGTAGTCCACAGCAGGCCTTAGGGGGCCTGTTTCCCCAGCGTGCGGCTCTCAGCCCTCCAGCACGGTACAAAGCCTCATATCCCAAAAACAGAGACATCTCTGCTGTGCCCAACTGCCTATTTAAGGACCGTCAAGTGCTGCCAAAACTCGGACCGGCACTTAAACTCCGGTCCGGTATTTGACCTCACCTGGCTGGAAATCAGCCCAGCCGCACATGCTGGGAGGAAAATACCTGCCTTGCCAGAAACAACCCCTCACTGTGTCACAATAGATAACACAAGATTTTCAGTAATCAGATCATCACAATGAGAGTGGAATTTGTATATTGCATGATAGTATGGATGAGTCACTAGTAATCAGATATTTTGCTTCCCTTTGACACTGCCTCTCTGTTATTTCATTGATACACAAGAATATCCTGTATAGGCATTAGAGTGCCTCTACCACAAAACTGAATGGCTCATGAATGTTTTATGAAGAGAAATTGATATGCCTCCACATCAAATACCTTTTGTATAACAGAAGGGTGTCAAGGGTAATATCTTTAAATGAGCTGCATCCATTCCTGTAAGCATGTATTGTGCCTTCCACATTCTGTAGTACCATGAGCAGTAATATGGTGTGCAGATACAGCAACAATGTGGCCACAATCTGCTGTTAATCGAGAAGAAAGAGTATGGGGGAAGTAAAGTGCGTTTTAATGTCTAGAAATTACTTCCAGCCTCCTGGGAACAGTGTGATGCGGGATCACAATCATCATGTTAAAAAGCTTTTCATCCAAGCCGTTAGTCAATGTGCTTATTTAGCCAAAAAAGTAAAAAAGAAATTTAAAGCAAGCAGAACCTGCTATTTCCTAGTGGACAGAGGCACCTAATACAGGGCAGTGTACATTTTTATCATTGTGACCAGTGGTTGACGTATGCATCCGTAAGGCTACTTTAACACTAAAGTTTCTATTTTCTGGTATTGAGATCCGTCATAGCGTCTCAATACCGGAGAAAAATGCTTCCGTTTTGTCCCCATCCATTGTCAATAAGGACAAAACGTAACTGAACAGAACGGAATGCTCCAAAATGCATTCTGTTCCGTTTGGTTGCGTTCCCATACCGGAGAGCAAATCGCAGCATGTTTTCGGTTTTCTTTCTGTCATGGGATGCGGAGCAAGACGGATCCATCATGACTCACAATGCAAGTCAATGGGGACGGATCCATTTAACTCTGACACAATAGAAAACTGATCCGTCCCCCATTGACTTTCAGTGGAGTTCATGACGTTACCGTCTTGGGTATGTTAAAGATAATACAACTGGATCCGTTAATAATGGATGCAGATGGTTGTATTATCAGTAACACATTCAGCAAAAACGCTAGTTTGAAGGTAGCTTATGGCTGTGATATATTGGAGGTTTACTTTCGATATATATAGCTGAAGTATACATGTGAACAAAGCCTTACCCTTCAGATGTGCAGTGATTTTCAGCTTCAAGAAATGTGGTATTTTTGGGCTTGGTTTACATGTTAGGTTTTTTTATGCCGTTTTTGAAGGCAAAGCCAGGAACATATCATAAGCAGAGGAAGGAAAGGCTTCTTCCCTTCATGATCCACTCCTGGCTTTTTCTTCAGAAACTGCACACAAAGAATCCCAGCCTTACTGTGTTGTCTTATGGACTTTCTTTCTGTCATACAAAATATCACTATACAGTGGGTGTCGGGGGTGTCTAGGGAGGGGTGGAGGGCATGTCGTGCTCTTTTCAGCTCGTACACCTTTGGTCCCCACCTGACACTCTGCTCTCACCTGTGGCTCCTAGCATCTGTAACATGCGCAGCGGGCACACCCTGGGCAACAGCTTCGACAAGCTGGCCAAACCAGGTTGAGAGTAGCCATCGGGTGATTGACCTTCTGTAACAGAGGGATTTGTGTATCTCGAGCATGTGAAGACAGAGTTTGGCGGAGTGAGCGGATGAGAGCTATTAAATAGGACCAATGGTCATGAAGGCAGTATCTGCAAGCGATGTGGTACGCTAAGAACACGGCAAGACACGAAAGAAGCCCTGGTCAACCACTGCTCCCAGCCTATCTCCAACCTTCTCGACTTTATGCCTGCAATTGGAGCAAGATGCAATCTGGGAAGAGAGTGAGGCTGACTCTGCGCACCTCTCCCTCACTTAAATCCAATTCACACGCAAGTCTTGACATCTCGACCAGTGCAAAGTCCTGTGCCGATAGGCGAGCGATGAAGCAGCAGTTGTGGAGTCACTGGGAGCTGTGGACGCGGACCTGCACACAGGCGGCTCAGGTCTAATGGACATCTTCATGCTGACGAAGCAACAGCTGGACTTGGCGTCTACCTGAGTGACTGAGCAGCCCTCTTTAGGATAACAGTGCTCACCTCTGTAGTATGAGGAAGGGGCTAGAAAAGGTGCCCTAAACATTGTTGCTTCTCTCAAAACCCTATCCAGCTTACCGCGGCTGGAGGGAATTCCATCTTATGCGGTCAAAATACAAAACCCAAGATGAGACACAAGGTATTACCACTTACTATTGGTACATAGAATGTACGTACGCTTCAAGACAACCCATTAGCAGATCGCCCAGAAAGAACAGCTCTGGTAGTTAGAGAGCTTGCAAGGTTCAACATTGCGGCTCTGTGTGAAACTCGCTTAGCAAATGAAGGTCAACTCACAGAAACAGGAGGCAGCTACACGTTCTTTTGGTGTGGACGTGGCAGTGACCAACGTCGTGAGTCTGGAGTTGGCTTTGTGGTTAAGAATCATCTTGTTCGCCAACTTGCCAATCTTCCTAAGGGTGTAAATGATCGGCTCATGTCACTGCAACTTCCATTACTAAGCGGAAAACAAGCTACGCTAATCAGTGCCTATGCACCCACAATGACAAATCCTGATGAAGTAAAGGACAAGTTTTATAATGATCTCAATGCCCTACTTTCATCTGTGAACTGACAGAATGATTCTACTTGGTGATTTTAATGCAGGAGTGGGATCCGATCACTCCACCTGGAATAGCGTCATTGGCAAAAACTGAATCAGCACATGTAACAGCAATGGTCTATTACTATTAAAGACATGTGCTGCTCATGACTTGGTCATTACTAACACCATCTTCCGCCTACCTACTCGCAAAAAGACATCCTGGATGCACCCACGCTCCAAGCACTAGCATCTAATTGATGTCATAGTGCGGAGGAAAGACATGCAGGATGTAAGAGTAACTAAGGCCATGCCGACTGCTGGACTGACCATAAACTCATAATTTTTAAACTAAATATCCACATCAAACCAAAGAAGCGGCCACAGGGAAACAGAGTTGTGATAAAGAAGATCCATGTCAATACATTGGTAAATCCCAATGTAGCAGCCTCATTGGTAAAAGATCTTGACAATCAACTCACGAACCTGCAAATGCAGGAAAGTGCTGAGAATGAATGGGAATGTTTCCGGAACATCGTACGTTCGTCTGCACTTAAGGCTTTTGGACCCGCATGCAGGAAATGATGGGACTGGTTTGATGAAAGCAATGAAGAGATCAAGGCCTTGCTAGCTGAAAAACATCGCCTTCACTGTGCTCCTCAAAATGACCCGTCGTCAACTGCAAAGAAAAATGCTTTTATCAACACTCGCAGGACTATACAGAGTAAACTCCGTAAGATGCAGGACCCCTGGCTGAGTGCCAAAGCAGATGAAATTCAGAAGTTTGCTGATAGAAACTATGCCAAACGAATGAAGCCATCAGATCCCTGTATGGACCTCAGTCCTCAGGAAGCTCCCATCTACTGGATTTGAATAGTAAAACTCATCACTGAGAAAACTCTGATTCTACAGCGTTGGGCTGAACATTTCCACTCTGTGCTAAATCGCCCATCTACCATCAATAATGAGGGAATTGACAGAATACCCCAGGTGGATATCAACTATAGCCTGGATGTCCCACCATCAGAGGCTGAAACCTTACAGGCCATCAGTCAATTGTCCAGCGGAAGTCTATAAGGCTGGTGGTGCAGTGCTTGTTGAAAAACTCACCCAATTGTTCCAGTCTTTCTGGAATCAAGGTTCCATACCTCAGGAACTAAAAGACGCGTCCGTCGTACACCTTTATAAGAGGGAAGGAAATAGACAAGTCTGCGATAATTATAGAGGAATATCACTTTTATCAATTGCAGGCAAGATCTTGGCACGAACGTTGTTAAATCGTCTGTGTAACAGATCTCCTGGCACCCCGACTGGGTACCTCCGTTGATGGATGCTCCTAGTGCTTCCTGAGGACTCCAAGCACTCCACTTGACACCGATACCACCTCAGGAACAAGGAACAAGAACAGCTCTTACAAGAGCTAGTAGTTATAGCATGGGGAGTATAGCAAATCTTCAGCGTATAGCAATCCCCAGTGTCGATCAGTTACCCAAACACCAGCCTCAACATGATGAAGGGTAAAACAAGAACTCTTTATTGAACACACAAGCATTGACTTATTTACACATTTTCAAACAAGGGTACCACCCCCGTGGACCTGGTTGAGAACTGAGGACATAACATAGCAGCCAATCCTTACAGTTTAAACACAAAAACTATACATTCAACAAACACAATGGCATTGCCTGTGACACAATTAACAAACACAATGGCATTGCCTGTGACGCAATTAACAATCACAATGGCATTGCCTGTGAATCACTCAATAACAGAATAGGCATAGTCTTTGACGCAATCAACAAAATACAATTACCAAAACACAATGGGCTCTGCCTGTGATACAATTACCAAACATAATTGGCTAACTTAATCACTCACAGGCAGAAAACACAAATTTTTCCCCAAAACACAGAAACCACCTCAAAACCCTACATATTCCCATCATTTATACATCCATGGATAGCTCTGATCTGGGTGAACAACATATCCAAACATCACCCAGATCCGAGCAGGGGTTCCCGAATTCCATGGAAGTCACATTTGGCCGACCGCAAGCCATGGCTTTCCTGCCCAAAACAGTTCCACAGATTTAGGCTGTGCGGCTGGTCTGTCTTCTCCTTCAAAGTTAGTATATGGGCCATAGTCCTGAGGCAGGAGTCTGGCAAACAGGCACCTCGCCACTGGGTTTTGGAGGGTAGTTTCGCCACAGTCTGACCATCTGGAACGGGGTCTACCTGAGACTCAGTGTGGTTTTCGCAAAGAGCCTGGCACGATGAACATATTTGCAGCTCGACAGCTCCAGGAGAAATGTCAGGAGCAAAATTGGGAACTACACACCACCTTTATAGATCTTACCAAGGCTTTTGACAGTCGCGAAGGTTTATGGCGCATTATGTCGAAGTTTGGATGCCCAGACAGATTCATCCTGATGGTACGGCAATTCCATGATGGTATGGCGGCTCGTGTCCTAAGCAATGGTGAATCTTTAGAGGCCTTCCCTGTCACAAATGGCGTTAAACAAGGGTGCGTGCTCGCACCAACCCTGTTCAGCATAATGTTTTCAGCCATGCTGTCAGATGCCTTTCAGAGCAGTTCACTAGGAATCAATCTGAGGTATAGAACCGATGGGAAATTGTTCAATCTACGAAGACTCCAGGCTGCCACCAAGGTAAGACTGTGCTTCGTAATTTATTTTTTTTGCTGAAGATTGTGCCCTTAAAGGGATTCGATCACCTGGATTTTGCCTATAGAGCTGCTAGATCGCCGCTAGCACGTCCGCAATATCCATTCCCCATAGCTCTGTGCTTTTATTGTGTGTGTAAAAAAAATATATAAATAAATATATATATAATGAGGCAAGTAACTAAAGTTTTTGGAGCCCAGCCATGCCCACTGTGAAGGAGCCCAGCACCGCCCGCTTCCTCCGAATCTCCTCCTTGCTCCCTGACGTCACAAAGTTAGAGCGCCGTAATCTCGCAGCTAGCGCATGCGCAGTTTGTTCCCTGAGGCTGATGCCAGCACAGGGAAGGAACACTATACCGGCACTGACATGCGGCGTACTCACTCATGCGCGAGATTACGCCGCTCTAACTTTGTGACGTCGAGGAGCAAGGAGCAGATTTGGAGGATGCGGGCGGTGCTGGGCTCCTTCACAGTGGGCATGGCTAGGCACCATAAACGTTAGTAACAGCCCCTTGGGCACCTTACTTGCTATATATATATATATATATATATATATATATCATTTTTTTGACACCATAAAAGCACTGAGAGCTATGGGGCAGCGCATGTCTGCAGCTCTATAGGCAAAACCCAGGTGACAGAATCCCGTTAATGCGGAATCAGAGCAGAAAATGCAAGCCAGTATGGACAAATTTGCAGCAGCATGTGGCAACTTTGGTTTTCTTCGCATTGATGATGAGGCCAAAGTGATGTGCCAGCCAGCTCCGAAAGCCCAATATCAAGAACCTACCATCACAGTGAAATGGCAAAAGCTGCATGCAGTGGACCAATATACGTATCTTGGCAGTACCCTCGCCTTTGCAGTTGACCTCGATGTCAATTGTCACTGCACAGGAAAGTTCAGCATTCGACAGACTGCAGACCATTGCTTGGGACCGCCGTGGAATAAGCCTTGCTACAAAAAGCTTAAAATCTACAGGGCGGTAGTGTTAACCACCCTGATGTATGCTAGTGAGACCTGGACAGTATACAGAAGACATGCTAGACAGCTGAACCACTTTCACATGACTTGCCTCCATAGAATCCTGAGGATCCACTGGCAGGACAAGTTGCCAGATACAGAAGTCCTCTCCAGAGCAGGCTTACCATCAGTTTACACCTTATTGATGAAATCCAGATGCGCTGGGCAGGCCAGATCTTCTATGGTGAGCTGTCCCAGAGTAAGCGATGGCATGGGGGGGGCAAAAGAAGCGATACAAAGATACACTGAAAGCCTCTCTCAAGTCCCTGGATATCAGCATCACCTCGTGGGAATCTCTGGCGCATGATCATTATGCATGGTGTTCCCTGATCCATCAGGGTTGCCAGACATACGAATCCATAAGGACAATCCTAGCACAGGAGCAACGTACACTTCTTAAACACAGAGCTGAAAATGCTGAGAAAAACACCTATATTTGTCTGCTCAGTATGTAACAAAACATTTAATGCTAACATAGGCCTTATTAGCCACCAAAGGAAACATTGCTAATGGCCGAAGATATATATATCTCAGATGTCAAGGTCCTCATCGAAAACGATGGACCAACAACAACATATAGTGGCTCCTCAAGATACAATATTTTAAACATACAATCGTCGGGCCATCGTAAGTTGAAAACAGACTCAACATACAATGACTCAGAATTAACCAATCAACATGGACATTTATCTGGCAAAACACCTGTTCTGGTTTTCTGGTAGCTCCTCTTTACAGTACAGAGCGGTACTGCATGTTCTGTGTTCTGTACTGCCCTCTGTCTGTGCCAGGACGAGCTGCTCCTTTTAGATGTCAGGTGAGGACAGCTCAATTTTACTTTTCTGGTACACTGTGTACTATAAGGGACTCCTGTCCACATCATAGAAAGTGATTTCCAGCATCTATTCCTGACTGTTCTGACTGTTATGTAAGGACTTGATTTATCTGTCTTAAAGGGGTTGTCCGGGTTCAGAGCTGAACCTGGACATACCCATATTTTCACCCAGGCAGCCCCCCTGATATGAGCATCGGAGCATTAGGGACTGCCAAGTGGAGGCTTCCGCCCAGCAGTGAGCCAGGTGGCGTCACCGGCACTGATGAGCTAGGGCAGCGCTAAAGCCGGCCCATCAGAGCCAGTGACTTCACCGAATACAATGGTGGGGCTGCCTGGGTGGCCATATAGGTAGGTATGTCCAGGTATCGCTCTGAACCCGGACAACCCATTTAAGCCTGTACTAGACTTTGCGAGAATAGAACTAAAAATCGTAATATCATTTGCAAAAGAGCGCTCTTCACACTGAGTTTTCAGCAATCCCGAAATAGTTTGATTCTCACTGGTCCTGATCTTTCAGCATGCTTAAAAATTCTCCTTCATCGAGCACATATCTGAGCGTGTAATAAGTCATCACCCGCTTTTTTTGTGTGTGCAATATATGCATTGACAAACAATTAGCGAGTTTATAACAATCAAATTACCAATTACTACAACAAACATTGCTCTGTGTGATGTGATCACTTTCAAACGCTAACAAGTCCCAAAATTTTTGATTGTCAATCGCCATCTGTACAAAATCTACTTGTTTGATAAAGCCCTTTAGTTATCTGCTTATGTTTCTTAAATCTTAATTTTTCTCTTATCCTTGGATGACCTTTTGGGGCTTCGGAACCAATTACTAGTTTTCCATAGAGTTATGGACTCAAGTTACAATTGTTTCAATTTATAATAGTCATTCCAGAACCAATTACATTGTAACTTAAAGGAACAATGTATACTCTGGTTCAGTTTGACTAAAGCTAGTCATACAAAGTAGATAAAAATATTTTAAATGTTGGTGAATTCTACCTTCAATCAAATGTGTATCTTAGCCCAGTTACAACCCAATGTACGCAGGTTGTGCCTGCATAGTCAGGCAGCCTCGGGCACTGACTGCTCAGAGTGCCCGAGGCTGCCTGACTTTGCCCAATATATGGCACGTGATCCAGGAAGTTCCCATAATCTAATTACACCAGAGAGCGGAGTGTTGGTCCAGTAGGAATGTTTTCAACATTACCACTGAATAACATAAATAGGGGACTATAAAAACAAAAAAATGCCTATAACCCCTTTAAGCAATGCAAAAGCAACTCTCCACCTCAATAAACATGCATGCTTGGCCAGTCCCATTATGCATATTTTTGGGAATGCTATGCTGGCCATAAACATTAGAAAGTGGTCAGCAGCTGGCTTTTTCCCCAACCAGTTTTTTTCCCCGCACCTGATAGGGCCTCATAGTATTTGGATTAGGTGTTTGAGTTGAAAACTTAGGCATCATCTAAAAACTTTCTTGGTGTCTGCATGATAGTTATAGAAAATGGCAGCATGTATAAATATGCACATAAATCTTTAAAGTATTTCTAGAACAAACGTTTTAAGCATCACAACAGCCTCACAGCTACATATTTTCTGAAGCTCTTTCATGACCTGAATCGTAAAGATCTAAAAGTTGCAGCTAGCCATACTTTTCCCACACAGTCTCTCATACTCGGCTACTATGGCTTATAGACGTGGTAAAGCTGCCCCCTCCTACATTCATATTTGGCTTTTGAGCGTGTTGTATTTGCTATACACTATAATAGTTTTATATGTTTGCAGTTCTAGCATTCCCTACATTTCTTCTTGGAATAAATGAAAGTCGTTTAAAAGAGAAGTTGACAAGCAGGCAGATGGATAGCAAGTGGGGCGGCAAGTCAGAGTCTATCAATGTGACACTGAATGTGGAGCAGGCCTGCTATACCAGAGACGCTTTAGCCAAAGCACTTCATGCTCGTCTGTTTGATTACCTGGTGGATGTAAGTATGACCTTTTGAATCAGTGTGTTAACGTGAATGGTACTAACCTCATTCTACTCGCATAAACCTGGCAAAACCATGGCTTTTTACACCGAATTTTGTATTCATCTGTAGCCAGTTAGGCCGAATTTTTTTATTTTTTTTTTAAATCACACTTTTACCCCTTGCATAGCTGATATCATACATCCACATCAGGGTTTATTGAGGGACTGATTGTCCCATAGAAAGCAATATACATATTCTTTTTACTTTTGGGCCTCCTGGTTTTCCTGCAATCATTTAATCTTCAGGAATTTCAGCTTCTGGAAAAGTAAAAAGAATTTTTGAAAAATATCTAAACGGTTATTAATTACAAAATCTATGTTTTAGAAAACTATAGACAGATTTGACAAATTGAAGTTTGGTGCATGAAATGTGTAAAATTGAACTCCATGCAAGACCTGATAGAACATCAATGCTGTCACAATCCAACCCCGCTCTTGCTTTAGATTTGAAAAAAATCTACAAATGTTACAACCTATTCCTCCACTGTAGCAAGACATCTTAATGATATGAATTTGAAAGCTGCCAGGAAGCCATTACCAAGAAAAAGAAACATAGAAAAAAGAAACATCGAGGTAGAAAACGCAAACTAGATGTCTGAGATCTTTAGAAGTAACATAATGCAGATGTAGATATAAGCCACCATAAGCATGGAAATACCCTAGATCCAGTCAGGCAAGGCTGAAGATTTATAATGCTCAAAAACATTCCGGTTCCTCTACAAGATATTTGGGAAAAAGTAATTCTGAAGTACCTTTAAGCATCATGCTCTGTATATGATGGCATACTTTTCCTACATCGGTGATGCTGGAACATGAAGAGAAAATAAGACTATATTTGATACTTGTTTAATGGAATCTTGGAAAACATTCCTTCCAATTTCTTTGAAACCAAGTTATACGAAAAGAATGAAAACTGTAATAAAGGCATATGGTGGATACACAATACTGCAACATTTTAAGATATTTTGTTACTGAAGCCTCTGCCAAATTTTTAGTTTAATGGGGGTGACCCATGAACAGCATTTATTACCTATCCACAAGATAGGTGATAAATGTATGGTCACTGGGGGGTCTGACTTCTGGGACTCGCACCGATCACAAGAATGGGGGTCTCCTGTGTGAATAGAGCGGTAATCCATGCAGTCCCATAGATGGTGAATGTACTAGTGCACACTATTGCTCCATTCGCACAGAGAACTTGGGTACCCTCACTTTTCCTGATCAGTTAGGGTCCCAGCGGTCAGACCCCAGCAGTCATGCATTTATCACCATTTCCTAAGCATTCCTCTAGTCTGTGCACAGTTGTTAACTTAAGAATATTTTTATTGTTTTAGTCAATTAATAAAGCTATGCAGAAGGATCATGAAGAATATAATATCGGTGTTCTAGATATTTATGGCTTTGAGATTTTCCAGGTAAGTTAAATGTCAGCTGTAGATTCACATTTGTTCCTTCAATCTGTACATATGAATCATTTGCATCTTTTTTATTTTTTCAGAAAAATGGTTTTGAGCAGTTCTGCATCAATTTTGTCAATGAAAAGTTACAGCAAATATTCATCGAGCTGACTCTCAAAGCAGAACAGGTAACGAAGCTGAAATCTCTAGCTATACTTTCTTTTCATATAGATACATGGTTGCTTGCTTATTAGCGCAAAGAGTCTTTATGCCACGTGTCTTTTTACTTTGGTGTGATTGTGAATGTTGTTGTTTGTACTGGGCCCGCACCATCAGAAGTAGGTGTTGGCTGTGTATTACAGCTAACTCTTAGCTCCAATGGCTGGGATCAGAGGTGACTCCAATCCTGGCCATTTAGATCCACAGATACTGCATTCAGTAGCGTGAAAAAAAAAAAACAATTCCAGAATTGTTTGTAGTGAACAAATTGTCCAAAAATATTTATTAATAAAACTTCACCTTACCCTGCAAAAACAAGTCCTCAAATCGCCCTGTAGATATTGAAAATGCAAAAGTTATGGTGAAGCTAACAAAAATAATTTTTTAGTTTTAAAGCGAAAAAAGCATTTTGATTAATGCAAAACCTAAAAAAAAAAAACTATATAAATTTGGTATGGCCATAATTGTACTGACCCGCAGAATAAAGTTAACATTTCATGTAACCATACAGTGAATGCTGTAAAAACAGAACCCCAAAGATCGTGGAATTCCTGTTTTTGTATTTTTTCTTCTTACTATCCTCCCCTAAATAAAATTAATAACATTACTTCAATTTATTATATATACCACAAAATGGTACAATTAAAAATATAACTTGTCGCACAAAAACCCCTTATTGGGCTAGAGTGACAGAAAAACAAGTTAAAAAGTTATGGCTGTCAGAAAGTAGTGATGCAAAAATTGGGGGGAAATAACTGTACAGAACAGCGTCAGGGCTGCAGCTCATGCCCTGAAGCAGTTCTATAGGAAGAACGAGGTGGCCGGGTGCGGGAGCTATTACAAGAGTACATACGAGGTGCCAAGGGATGGGAGCGAATGCGCATACACTGGCCTCTATGTACGCTCGCTCCCGCGATTCCCAGCCACCAGAAAGGCAAGTGCGTTCCAGCGGTGGCTGTAACCCCTAGAGACGAGCAGGGTCTAAAGGAAGGTATAATGAAAGAAAAAGGGGAAGGGGAAGCCATATAGAAAATAGAAGTACATTAGAAAGTGACTGAAAATAATGTCACAAAAGTAGTACCTTTACTGTGGACCTGGTTAATGACTACTTTAGCTGCAAAATAGGTGTGTGAATAAAACCTCTCCATGTGAGATTGGTCATTGACATCAGCATTATGATCTTATTTGTCTTTTAATATAATATTATACCGTTAACAATAGCTTGTTGTTGGAATTGTAGGAAGAATATGTCCAGGAAGGAATCCGATGGACCCCCATAGAGTATTTTAACAATAAAATAGTATGTGACCTCATTGAGAATAAAGTGGTAAGTGTAACAAGTTTTGTTTTATGGATGATAACTATTTTAATTCTCTTACGTTATTATGAAGGGGTCTTTATACACTTAGGGAGAGATCTATCAAAACTGGTTTAAAGAAAAACTGCAACCAATCAGAGTCCATTCCTTGCATTTTTCCAAAGTTTTCCTTTACACCAGTTTTGATAAATCTGCCCCTTAGTCCCCACACTCGTGTAATAGACTGGAATAAGTAGCAGGAGATGTGTCACTTTACTAAGCATTATACCTCTACAAGAGGCTCCTTTGTCTCTTGGGGATAGGCATACAATGGACAATATAGTTAAGGCCCAGATTTATTCTGCTTTCATTAATAACCTCCTTGGTCCGATGGGAGGAGTCCATTTCTATGATGGAGGCAGGACTGGGAAAAAAAGGTAGGTAAATGGGAAGGTTCTAATCTGGATATCAGCACTATTGGTTTCTAGCCACCCGATATCTTCTCATGCTTATCGCCAAATCTACTGTAAAGACATGCAGATTTTGCTGAAGTTTTTTCACTTTTTGCATTGTAAAAGTTGCAATCCTTCACAGAATAGATTAGCTGCATACTGGTAAATGAATTCCCACGATGAAAGGACCACAGTAAAGTCCCCAGTGTTTGGATCACTAAGGCGACGTTTCTGCTCCCCATATGAGTGACATTTTTTTACTATTCCTTTATTTACTGTATTGTCTGTGCTGTTTATTCTGCTTTTTTCAGAATCCACCTGGCATTATGAGCATTTTGGATGATGTATGTGCCACAATGCATGCTGTGGGAGAAGGGGCAGATCAGACTCTTTTACAGAAGCTCCAGATGGCGGTGGGAACACATGAACATTTTAACAGCTGGAACCAGGGTTTTATTATTCATCATTATGCTGGAAAGGTACGTTGTCAAAGGCCAAAGTTAAAAGTAGCTCATCAGGTTGGCCAAACAGGGTGACATCAGACATTTCTGGAATGTTGAAACCTATTAGAAGTAATTCTGTAGTACTAAGAAGGAAAACCTGAGATGTTATGAGGAAGAGGTGCTTTAGGATTGTGGTCAAACAGAAAATATCATGTATAGCATGTGACACAAAGATTCAACATGCTGTCAAGGTATATTATTGACTAAGTTGCTACTATAAAATGTTTGCTCTTCTGCAATTATTGTTCATATTCATATCACTGAGCTGGGGAGGTTAATTGCATTGCACAAGGAACAGCGATCCTGCAGTACAATAATTGCGCAGTATCCATACACAGATAAAGGAAGAAATCATCCCTGTCTGAGGATATGCACGTCTGGCTGAAAACCTCTGCAGATAGCTTTATAGGTAATGAATTGAGAGTAGTAAAAGAAGCACAGTGTATGCATGTGCCAGCATCTTAAAGGTGTATTATAGAACTTTGATATTGATAGCCGATTCTCAATGTAGGCCATCAATCTCAGTTTGGGGCGCGTGGCGAACCCGCAACTTTTCTATTTTTAAAAACTTTCCTGTTGGCAGCCATATTGGAGAAGTGCAAAAAGATAGAGCTTGTCCTATACTTGGCTGAAGAAGGTGGACCATGGACCTGTTGGTCAGTGCGTAGCAAAAAAATGCAGATGCAACACATGCTGTATCCATATTTTCTAGATTCGCAATTTGCGGATTGCAAAATACATATGGTCATGTGCATGAGGTCTAAATCTCTCAAGACAGGACAAAGATGAGGGCTGGGAACAGCACGCCAATCCAGCAGTATCTGTTGGAAGCAATGTTCAGCCTTGGTGGATCAATCCTCATCCTTATCAGTGTAGAATATAGAGCAGATGGACTTGGACTATGTATTCCTGTTGCAAATTAGCTCTTTCCATAAAGAAAAGAAGGATGCACCTCTGATGCCACCAGATGTAAGGTGGCTATCCCTTGAGTCAGTGTTTGAACCTTTAAATAGTCATTGAGACATAATTTAGGATTATAGCTAAGTCAATACCACATCTGCAGGCTGCTGTTTTATGGCATGTTGGGGTTCTTAAAGAACACTGACTTAGAGGACTTTTCAACAAAATGCAGTGCAGTCTGAAAGCACCAGATTGATTCATAGCTTTTCTGGAAAAGATTAAGTAAAACCTGTAATTTATACATTTATGGCTCTTTTTCCACCTCCTGTGAAGAACTATCGCTACAGGAGAGATGTTCTCAGTGACGGACTGCTAACTCTGTATGCAAACTTATACACACAATGCCATTAATCACCTCCCTGTACCAATAGGTGTTCACAGGTCTGCAAAAAAATCTAAGATATAAATGTATAAATTACAGGTTTTACTGAGTCTTTTCACACAAAACTATTTATCAATCTCCTCCTGCTCTATAACATGTTGCCTGCAGATTGTGCTGCATTTTCTACCACCACCACCTACACTTGACCAGACCTGTAAAGGGAAGATTACTTACCTGCTCCCCAGCACTGGCTCTCTGCTCCTTCTCCTAGGCCTGCGATGCTCCTCTAGGCTCCCTCGCTGTAAATCACTGGCTGCAACAGAGACCGGATCCACTTGCGTCAAAACGTAAGTGGAGCCGATATCGCTGCGGCCAGTGACTGGCCACGGTGATGTAACGGCGAGGGAGCCCAGCAGAACATTGCAGGCCGGGAGAAGGAGCGGGGAGCCAGCATCAGGAAGAAGGTAAGTAAGCTTCCCTTACAGGTCTGGCCAAGTGGGGGGTTACTGTAAACCCTCCCATTCTTACGCAGCCCTGTTAAGCTCCTTTTATTTTCTGTTTACCGGCTTTCTGTACAATCTTGGTAGCTGTATATAGTTTACTGGACAGTGTAGATTCAGAGAACATATCGAAGTGGTAGTTCCTCATGAGCCTAGATAGGTTTCTGCAGCACACAAGCGTGGCTTTTATGACAAAGCTTATTCCGTCAAACACAAATTCAATTAATCCAGAATTAATCTGTGTAAAGTCTGCGTGCTGTGTAGGTCACATTTTTTGCGAAGTCCTCATTTTTTGCTCATGACATCAGGCATTTCAGAAACCGGTTTCATGTTTATTTAATACTCCCTGTTTGCATGCATTTTGTTTAATTGCCTAAGAATGTGCTGACAGATGCTCACACTTTGCTCTGCCCGCTCCTTTTTATAATCGTCTTGTGGTTAACGCAGTAAAAGTGTAAAGCAGATTTATTTTATCAGCCAAGAGGACTTAAGTGAAAATAACTAATCAAAGCATATTAAAATTTAATTAGATCCAGGATTGAAATACCACACTAGAATATTGTGCGAGCATTCACAAGTGGCATGTGGAGTTGGATTTTCTCTCAATACTTACTACCACATACTTTGTTGCAATAGATATGGAAATGCATTGTATTAGTGTATACATTTATGCTCCATATGTCTAGCAGGAAAATTCTATGTAACATCCATATTGCATTGTTGTTGTGTTTTTATTTTTATTTTTTTGTGGATCCATTGTAACAATGCCTATCCTTGTCCGCAAAGCGAACAAGAATAGGGTGTTCTATCTTTTTTGCGGAATGGCCATTAGGACATACTGAAACGAAATGCACACTGAGTCTTTTCCATTTTTTTGCGGACCCATTGAAGTGAATGGTTTTGTGTGCATGAGCCTTTTAGACTGTTTATTCACTTCCATTGATTTACCTAGATGAATATGCCAATGCCCTTCCATTAAACTGCCTTTTTCATAATCTAGGCAGACGTTTTCATGCTGGATGGCTGACTTTGTCAGTGCAGAGCATGATCTGCTTAGGGTGACCGATGCAATTACCAAAAGAGGATGTGGCAAAAGACCTCATCCAAGTATCATGCCATTGTAACCTCAAGTTGCAATGAAAGAAAGGAGGTTCTGCTTCGGCGCAAGTCCACAATGGAGCAGTCTCAATGGTATAAATCTTCTTCTTTAATGGAAACAACACGTTTCGGGGATTAAAACTTCCCCTTCATCAGGTTTCATTATATTACAGTCAATGCAATACACAAATGAATATTTATAGATAAAGAACAACAAAAAACCGCCAAAACATGCACCTGGGGGCTTCCCCCTAGGGGCGGAGCTACCCCCAGGTATCACCTCAAACAGCAGGTAGATCCAATCAGATCAAATCTCTATTTCGATTGTGCAGATGGTTCTATAATTTGGACACACATGATTGTCTAAAAATTGTGTGTCCAAATTATAGAACCATCTGCACAATCGAAATAGAGATTTGATCTGATTGGATCTACCTGCTGTTTGAGGTGATACCCCAGGTGCATGTTTTGGCGGTTTTTTGTTCTTTATCTATCAATATTAATTTGTGTATTGCATTGACTGTAATATCATGAAACCTGATGAAGGGGAAGTTTTAATCCCCGAAACGCGTTGTTTCCATTAAAGAAGATTTATACCATTGTTTCCATTGTGGACTTGCACCGAAGCAGAACCTCCTTTCTTTCATTGCCCCTTTTCCTTTTGGGGGACTGGACATCCCATCAAAAATATTATACAATCTGCGGCTGCAGTTCCGGAAGATTAGTCTCCTCATTACAAGCCTTTAATAGAGTTGTGCCAATTTTAGCACAACTCAAAAAGGTGAGCCTTTACCATCCTCACGATATTATTTTATCTGTATATACATACTATCCTATTGTGCGCCCCTTTCTCTTCTCTTCTCTATTCCCCTCATTCGTTTGAGGGGAATTTAGATTTGTCCAACACACAAAGAATTGTAACCTCAAGTAACCGGGTTTTCCCATCACCTTCATCTGGCAATCTGCTGCGTAATGAAAAAATGACCTCCAGAAGTACTGCAATAAGCTGAAACATAACTTTTAAAATAATATCACAGTTAACAAGTTGATAAATTAAATAAAGTGCAGAAAAAACAAATAACTACTGCCTATAATAAAAGAACCATGGTTGAAATTGTTCGTATGAGGCAACAAAGCCTCATGCTTGGTCTTTTGCAACACTGATATTTACTTAATATGGTCAATTCGTCTGCCAATATAAACCCTATTGCGATTTACTGACTTCGCTATACCTTGCTTTATTTGCTGGTGTCTTCTACATATATACCAACAATGCACGTCATCGGTGGGGTGTGGGTTTGCTCACTTCTCCCCTCGATTACGCCCCTAACACCGCCCCAAGAACCATAGTAACGCATCTCCACTCAGCATAACACTCTATTCTATCACAACACACTTCTGGCAAGTTGGACAAAAGTGACATCACATTTAGCACTTCCGGTGAGCGGCCACTCAACAGGGCATTAACTGATGCCCATTCCACTAACTAAGTGACTGGCTATATTTATCTGCACTTAGGATGCCACCCTTGTTATTGCCACTGCAATACAGCACTTTTTTCATATCCCACATCATTAGCCAAACACTCTTGGGGGGGAACCTTTTAGCCTGAGTCTCAGTTCTACACCAGGTGGACTCTTTACTTCTGTCTACTGAGGCAATCTGTACTATCAGTCCCCTGATGAAGTTGGCCAGTAGAAACGCGTCAGGACTGTTCTTTCTGGACTATTCTTTCTGGACTATTAATTATATACTTCCTCTATTTACAGTACTGTCTGCAGAGCTGGTACCATCTGCATTAGGGGCTATATTGGGGTGTTTTATTGGTTAGAGAAGGTCCAGAAGGGTCGTCCATTTCAGGGCGAGTGCTCCAACTAACTGGACAATCAGCCTAGTTGAAGCCAAGTAGGGGCACACTAGGGCAAGCATTAGCGGACATAGAGAAGTAAAGGCCCAATAGCAAGGATCAAACCAGGCCCCCCACACAGGACAGAAGGGTTTCTGCCTAAACCCTTTTCAATGACCCGTGGGCCATTTTTTCCACTGCCTTATTTGCTAAAAGTTGTTCCTTTTAGAGGGTGGAGTCCTGACCAAGTTTTCACCCCCAGTAGAAGAGGATACTGAGCCCACTCTTGCACTGGGCCCCATAGCAGTCGCCTGGTCTGCCGCTATGGTAGTTGGCCTGGTCTGCCGCTATGGTAGTTGGCCTGGTCTGCCGCTATGGTACGCCCCTGAGGGCAAGTAGCCCAGCTCTGCCCAGGCCCATTCTCATTGCCCTCCTTTGTTGCCTTATACGAACAATTCCAATCGTGGTTCGTGGTAAGCATTTATAATGGGCACTGGTTATTTGTTTTTTCTGCACTTTAATTTATGAAGTTGTTACCTGCGATATCTTCTATCATTTTAATGCATTCATTATATGTTATGTTTTAGCTTGTTAAGGTACTTCTAGAGGTCATTGTTGTGATTCATTATGATATAGTACCTATCCTCACATCCGGACTAGCAATTTTTCTACTTTGGCTGTCTTCTTTTTTAGTGAAAAAATACCCATGAAAATATATGAAATCCAATACACAGATATGTCCACTTTATATATTGTGCATGGCAAGATTTTAGCAATTTTTACACCGGAGTTTTTTTGTCACATTGTGACCGCTGCCATTTTGTCACACCAGAACTGGCTTCTACATCGTTTGAGGCCTAGGGGAGTAAAGTGATTGTCCGACATACAATGTTAGGAAATTAGTGAAGGTTTCCCTCTGCTATTGTTCTGGCATTACAATAGTCGGTTACTCCTATAATGTCCACCTGCTTCCTCCTGTGTCATAAAAAAAACAGCCTTTCAGAGTGAGCCATAATTGGTAATAATGGGCAATCCAAGAATCTAGCAAACTATTTGTTTTTGTTATTAACCATTTATTTTTAATTGGGGCCATTTTGTCATGAAATAAGCAGTTTCCATGATTTAGGATGTCAGAACATGCAGCTAGACATTATGTATGTGGTTCCTAATTTCTATATCTTTTGAAGGTGTCTTATGATATGGATGGATTCTGTGAGCGGAATCGGGATGTACTTTTTACTGATCTCATTGAGCTTATGCAAAGTAGCAAATTGTAAGTATGTGCATCAGATCTGCTCCTCACCACAGTCTCTTTATTTAATATCTTAATCTTACCCCATGCTTCAATTAATACTGATATTATTGTTTCTTGCTCTGACAAACCAGGGGGGAGATATTAGTTTAATTTAAAGTGTTCTCTGCTTTTTTATTTATCGGATGCCAATTGTTGCAAACCTTAGCGTTGCACCAACCCTTTATGGCTGCCACACATCACAACTTACAGTTTTCCTTATTGCTCAGACTGTTGCATAGGATGCTCCATTTTCACTATGTATAAATCTACCAGCTACTGTAGTATGACATGATGGCCTCTCTATTCATGTTTTCACCACTAGCTTCATAGGCACTAATCCAGGTGCACTCCATTGACACAAGTAGTGGTTGCCTATGCTACACTTCCTACCATAAATAGTTAGTACATGTCCTAATAACTTTTATGTTTAGGTTTTATCAGTGGAGCAGTTATGCCCAATGAGATACTATTTTCACATAATGTTATAAAAATGGTTTGCCCTTACAATTGTGCATAATAGTGCATGTATATTGGGGTGTTTAGTCTTTGATTAGAGCTATAACTCCTGACCCCATATACATATGCATGCTTATCCGAGTGTTCTCAGTAGGTATAGTGTTGTGAACCTGTGCCAGACACCTGTGATGTAGCTTATCTTTTGAGACCAAAAGGACCAGGCATCCTGAAAACCAACTGCTCGATCCTACCCCCTCAGCTTCTGCACCATACACATTAGATTGTCCTTCAGTCCTGCCAAAATTGGAGGCTTCAGCCAACATACATTTAATATTTATGGTCAGCTTAAATCTGGCAATGGCTTACACGACCCTCCCTATTGAGAACACATGTATGCTAGGCCAAGTGTGCACGTAGATTGGAAGAGAGAACTGTTGGCTGAACAAGCGCTCGCCCTACAGCTATGGTATCTAATGCATAGGACCACCACTGTTTTTCACAGTATCTAATGTGAATGCCCACCACTGGCTTATGCAGTTTACTACATCAAACCAGTTTTCCAGGACCCGACAACTTACCTTACTCATTTCTTGCCAGCAGAAGAATCTTTCCAATATACTGTACATACCTACTCGAAGTTGTATGGTGTGGCCGCTCTGGAACTCTGTTACGTGACACCAACCTCATGTTCTTTACCAGGTTTCTGGTCTGGTCTGTGGTTGGGGCATCACTTCTACAGCCCTACACAGAGGTGCTGTGGATGAGGCCAGAACTATTCATCTCCCAGGCGCATGTGCAAATGTGGTGCATTCAGGGGTTTGTGCATACGTCAGGGTGACAAATAGTTCCCTTGGCACAGCACCTCCTCGGTCCTTGGCTGCAGAGTTGATGTCCATCTCCATAGACGAGAAACTTATTGGAAACTTTTTTTATGCAGGCAAGATGGGATTATTTCAAGGGGTTGTCTCACATCAGCAAATCTCATTTATCATATAGAGAAAGTTATTAACAGGCACTAATCCAACAGTGGTGCCATGCTTGCACAGGATGGGACAAAGCATTGGCCTCTCTGGTGTCATATAGGCACGCACTCCCATCCTGGCAACCTTGTATTTGCTCTGCAGCTGTAGCTGTAACACCTAGAAACGAACAGCGTATAATGTGATGGAAAAATGAATCAAGCTAGCAAAGGAGGCAATATGAACAATCACAATACATCAGTAAGAGCCTTGTATTAACTTTGTCTAGATTAGAAATGCCAATTGCTTGTGTAAGACCATTCCTTTCAGGTAGGATGCTGGGTCCTGGAAAACACTTTAGCTAAAATATTATTACTATTTATTTGTATCTGTTAACACATTGACTTCAACGGTTATCAAACCATAGTAATTACATATTATTTTAGAAGTTATGTGCCTTCTGTTGCTCCACTTAATACACATAAATGATGAATGGAAGATGCTGTTTTTTACATGGACATCCAATTCTGAGAAATATAATCAAGTGCAATACGATCTGCCCCGCATCACTATCCAGATCAGTATATCATAAAATATTTCAGCAGCATATTCTCATTGCTTCCAATGAAACATACCGTAACTTTTTTTATTCTTGCAAAACCAACCATTAATGATGACTTTGCCATCACGGTTTTATGTCCTCGTACCAAACATCTTTTGCCTTTCACCAAGTACACTGTTGATGTTTCAGCAGCCATTGCATGACCGACTCTTTCCTTCTACATTTTACGTAAACCCACAATGAAGAGAAAAACATAGCAGTTTTGGTCTGCAAATAGCCCGAGAGGTTATTTTTCCTAACAAAGCCTTAAAAAATGAGTGCTTTGACAAGGAGTGCCAGAAATGAAAGAGATACTTGGTAAAAGCTGTGCAGAACCTCAGGTTTTCCCACAAGCTAATCTTTGATGACAGTCCTCAACTGTTATTTATGTCTATGAAGAGTTGAAATTTGCCATGGTTTGGACTTCCTGAGGGTTAAGGCCTTTATATTTTGAATGCAGCCAGTAGAGGAAGGGATAAAGTACACAATGTGAAGAAAGGAAAAATATCCGGCACTGGAATGATATTCAGTAAAAACGTCCTCTTTATTAAACGTAACATAAATACAAACAGAACCTCGCACGAAGCGGTTGTTGACGCGTTTCGGACAGATGTCCTTAGTCGTAACAGTAGTAGTTACGACTAAGGACATCTGTTCGAAACAAGTCAACAACCGCTTCATGCGAGGTCCTGTTTGTATTTGGATTTATGTTACGTTTAATTAAGAGGAAGTTTTTACTGAATATCATTCCAGTGTCGGATATTTTTCCTTTCTTCACTTTATCTGAATAACCTGTTCCTTCCGTGCACGTGGATTTCCTATACAAGGTGAACTGGACCTGGAATGACTTTGAAGTCGGCCACATTGGCTGATTTTGGCCGTTTCAGCTGATGATCATTTGAAAAACTAACTTTTGCATGATGGCTGTCGACAAACTTCTGTCTGCCTAAAATGCGATCAGCCAGGTTAGAAAATGTGATTCTTGACTGCTGAATTTTACATGTGTATGGCATGATTGTCCAAATTCTGACCATCTGCCATTGTGCTGAAGGACTTCTTAAAATCAAACTCCCTGATCAGCCAGTTTAGTCTGGCTAGTTGCTGGTGGGTTCGTTCATACCGATTGTCTGCAGTCCATTCTTTCATGTGTATGCCAGGCTTAAACGGGTTGTCCAGGGTTGACTTTTAAAAAGAAAAAAAATTACCCCCACCCTGCCAGACCGGTGAAGGGAAATATACTTTCCTGTTCAGTGGGTCCTGGCCTGTCTTCACTGTACTTCAGGTCCCTACATATAAACTTCTTGCCCATATGGAGACCGTGCACTGCTGTAGCTAATGACTGGACTCAGCGGTGACATGTCCCCATGTAGTATGTGACCCAGCAGTGATGTGCCACCTGGGGATGTGTCACTGCCTAGGCCAGTGTGGACAACCTCTAATACAGGATTTTTATCATATATGGGTTTCTGAGATGCTGCTGGTTCTTCTACTGAATCCACATTAGAGAATGGTGGTATTTGGCATGCAGTCCATGAGTATACCTGAAGTTACGTAGTAAACTGTGTTCATCTAGAGTTGACTCATACTAACTTGGTTTGTATTCTTTTCAGACCTTTCATAAAAGCTTTATTTACAGAAAACCTTCAAGCAGAAAAGAAGGGTCGTCCTACTACAGCCAGCAGTAAAATTAAGGTATGTATAGGAGTACGATGTGAACACGTATGTAGTCATGTTAGGGATATTACATGTTGATTTATGTCCATGGCTGAACAAATTCTAGTAAATGGGGAAACAGGAGCTTTTACACTCCCAGCAATTCTCTGCTGATTGTTCTTATTGCTGGGCTAGTAGCTGGCTAATAATTTCTATATAGTATTTTACTTATTACAATTTTTTTTTTCTTAAAGAAACAAGCAAATGACTTGGTCAACACCTTGATGAAATGTACTCCACACTATATCCGCTGCATCAAACCTAATGAAACCAAGAAACCCCGGGACTGGGAGGAGAGCAGGTATGTAGCCTTTAATTTAAACAGTATAAAGCTGCCCTTTCATGGTGCAATATTTCACCCCAGTGTGAAAATTAGACTGAAAGTAAAGAGAGCCATTAAGTGCTTTGCTTTCTAAAACACCTTGGCACAGATTTACTAATCCTATTGATGGCCGAAGCTTAGACAGATTGTCTAAACCTGCCCCAGGCTGGATGATAAATGTGCTGCAGGGATAGATCATTTTCTCTGACTCTATATTAAAGGGGTTCTGCAGTTTTTTAAACTGTTGATCTATCCTCTGGATAGATCATCAGCATCTGATCGGCGGGCGTCCGACACCCAGGACCCCTGCCGATCAGCTGTTTGAGAAGGCAGCGGCGCTGGCAGTAGCGCCGCGGCCTTCTCTCTGTTTACCGCAGGCCCAGTGACGTCATGACTAGTATCAATGGCCTGGGCGGGGCTAAGCTCTGTTCACTTGAATGGAGCTTAGCCCCGCCCAGGCCATTGATACTAGTCGTGACGTCACTGAGCCTGCGGTAAACAGAGAGAAGGCAGAGGATAGATCATCAGTTTAAAAAACGGCAGAACCCCTTTAATATAGAGTCAGAGAAAATGATCTATCCCTGCAGCACATTTATCATCCAGCCTGAGCTCCTGTAAAAATTCTGGGGCAGGTTTAGACAATCTGTCTAAGCTTCGGGAATCAGAGGATAGATCATCAGTTTAAAAAAACATGCAGAACCCCTTTTAACTATAGGTTGGCTTACTCTGAAACAGATTTTTATGCCAGAATTGTGGCAGCAATTTTGGAGCAAGGTGGTACATCTTAGGGTCCCTTCTCGATAAGCTCTGACCCATTCTTCTCAACCCTGTCCCTTGTTGAGCATGTCGGCAAAAAGTGTAGAAACAATAAATGTACCATATCTTAGCCCTTGAGCATGGACACCTTTGCATTAAATGGGGTCTGTGATCTTAATATGCTGCCATATGTAAGGGCAGCATATTACATCTACAGGTCTATACTCCCAGTAGTCAAAATGACATGAATACACTATGAGTTTGTCAAGGGCAGGTGCCGTTAATCAAGGCGAGTGGGGGGGAGGGGGTTGCAGTGAGACCTAGATCTAATGTTTCCCACTCGACATGGTACTGCGGCATATACATTTGACATGGTGGTGCTACAATTTAGCATGTCTGTATGGTATGCTTGAGACTTTGTGCGTTTATGGAACCCTGACCTTTTCAGACTATTCTAAACAATGCCTATGATTTTTCCAAAGGGTGAAACATCAAGTAGAATATTTGGGTCTCAAGGAAAACATCCGCGTGCGCCGAGCAGGATATGCCTACAGGAGGGTGTTCAAGAAATTCCTGCAAAGGTGAGGGTAGCATTGCTCTGTTAAATGTTACATGCAAGTTGTGGAAGCCTAACTGGTTATCCAAATTCAGGCTCTACGGACTACAGTTACATTGTTGCCATTTATTAGGTATGCCTTTGTTGTTGCACCACTTTTCTTTATATCACTTATGGAGATTGTTCTAGAAATAGAAAGTGCTGAACTAAGACAGTTAATAGGAAACTGAGAATTTCCTGACCGCAGTGATGCGTTTGAATTTATGTTTTATAAATAACCCACTTGAAATAACCATTCTAGGGGTCATTTACTATGCTGAAATACACCCAAAGCATGCGTATTTCAGGTGCAGATAGCGGTGCAATGGTTAGTTGCTCCGCTATCTGTGACTTCGCCCTGCTTACGTCAGGTCTAAAATTGTGGGCATGGCGTGGAAGGGGGATGGGTGGCAGGCCCGTCTCATTCACTATTTTCTACGCCTGCTTTAGGCGAAGAAAAAGGTCTAAATGTAAGACCGCTCGGAAGCTTGCTTACATTTATAACTGGCGCTGGATGCGCCGAACTTATGGAGGGGCCTGTGCCTCTTCATAACTTCGGCAGAACCACCGCCAGCTCAGGGCTTTATTAAGACAGGCATCTAAAACGCCAGTCTTAATAAATGTGCCCCTCTATAGCTGTTATTTTTTTTAAAAACGTAAAATCATCAATTTCTCGTTCTGTAGTTAAAGAAAATCTCGACCTGTCACATTGTATATGTAGATCTATCTGTGGGAGGCATGTTAGGGTTAAGGTTAGAGCAGAAAAAGCTGAGCAGATATCTATATAAAAATTAAATGGTAAAATTTCATTTGCAAATGGGTTGATTATTTAGATCAGTCAGTATGCTTAATTGTATGGATTGAGTTTTTCTTTTACGTATAACTGTATGTTTATAGACTAATTAAAAAAATAAAAAAACATTTTAATCTTGGAATAAAACCTTAGGGTTCACCATTGACGGACAGATCTTTTCATTATGCTATGTCTTTAGATAGACTGATATTCTGCACTGTATAGAAAAACAAAGTAGATTTTTAGCCTTTTAGACTAGATACTTTTGGGCAGGGGTCGGCAACCTCCAACACTCCCGCTGTTGTGAAAGTACAACTGAGTAAGGGGCATGCTGGGAATTAGTTTCACAACAGCTGGAGTGCCAGAGGTTGCTGACCCCAGCTGTAGAGACAATTAGGATATGTACACTTAGAATTGTTATGCATGATGGTAGGTTGCTCCAAGAATTCTGGCTGCTTATGATTTAGGGTTCCGCCAAAGCTAATCCACATGCTGCGGAGAGTGTCCGCACCATATTCTGCACATAACTTGTCCTAGCATGTCAATTATGGTTGTGGGTTTCTGCTGCAAAATCCACAGTACCATACCCTGAGGGTACCTGCAAATGTTGCGGATTATGAACCGTTTTTCCATGCAGAAACCGTAGCGTGATGTACAGTAATGTACACTTTGCATAACTTTTACTTGTGTAAATTGACCTGCCGTGCCCTCTTTAAAATCAATTGTTTGTGCGATTTCGCACCTTATATATAGTGGTTTTCCCCATAGAACAAAAATCAAATTTTTTTAAATGCAGTATTTACTCTTGGTGTGGATTTTCTGCATACAAATTCGCACCGTTTATAGGTACCCTTAGGCTACCTGCACACGTTGCGGATTACGTGCGTTTTTTCTTATGCGGAAAAACCGCAGCGTAATACAGTACCGACAAAGTGAATGAGATTTGAAAAATCTTTGTTTTTCGTTTTATTTTGTGCTAAAATTTACTTGCTGTGTGGATTTTTAAATCCGCAGCATGTCGATTCTTTGTCGTTTTGCGGATTTTACCTTTTTCAATGCAAGGGTAAGATCTGCTGAAAATCTGCATGAAATCCACACCAGGAAACGCATGCAACACATACGCATTTGGTGTGGAAACTCACAGAAATCCGCACAAAATAATGCACAATTTCTGTCGTGAAGCATATAGCCTTAGGTCAGACACAGATGAGCAAGTTCAATGCGAGAAACGCTCTGCATGCGACAGTGTGCGTTCCCGTTCAGGATCGCACAGCATTATAATGATTTGTAATGCTGTGTGTTACTGCGAGTCCTGCAATCTATTGAATTACACTAACCTAATGTTGTGCGATCCTGTCAGAAGGGAAAACCACACTGCCGCGTGCTAAGACTTTCTCGCATTGAACTTGCTCGACTATGCCTGGTCTTAGGGTTTCTCCTAGCCAGAGACCCCAACCATAACCGGATAATTGGCTATAGCCAGTCTAGAGATGTGACCGTAGGGATGTAGCACACAAAGGAAGTGGGGCATTATACATTGCCCCGATTAGGAGTGGCAAATAGTTTAGCAGTTTTGATTTGTTCCTGCCTGAAAGGAGTTTTGGGATCTTTTACAAGGTAGGTTTGGTCTTCAGATTCTTCTTTTACAATAATAAAAACACAACATTCTTTCTTTTCTCACAAAGGATATGGGAATATCACTTAAATCAATCGATCTATAGGTCTATCTTTCTCTTATATAGGAAATGCAACATTTTAAAGCCCAATTGTGCCTGGTAAATGGGAGAATAAACACCAGCAGATTTAGAAAGCTTAGACTCGGCACGTATGCTGTAAATCAGGTTTAGTGTGTAACCCTTTGATTTAGTGACATCATTCATGTCCCATGAGCTGTAATAAAATGAATAGGTTGTGCAAAGAACCCGGCAGGACTGGAAAAGTCTGTTTCTCTGTTTGCTGTTATTTTCTTCTGACAGCTTCCTGGCAGCGCCGAGTAACCAGAGAGGTGAATAAGCATTTCTGTGCAGTATGTTTTATTTGCATGCAAAGATCATAGTGAATGACCTGTTGTGTTCAAGTGTGCAGCCAATAGAAACCAACTGTAATGTATAAGCTTTCTATCCTGGAATAGAACAAAGACATGAGAAGTCATCACCACTTCTGATATCACAGCTTCATTGTTACCATAGATGATGCTGACAGCAATACACTTACAGACAAAAAGAAGGGAAACGGCTTTATCTATCAGTCAGAATATGCATTATCTACAAAGCGCTGCAGATCAGATAATGCAGTATTTGATCAACATGTACAACAGAGAAGAATAGCACTTACAGTGCTTTGAAAAAGTATTCATACCATTACACCCACAGACATAAATATACTTTTCTTGTGATAGACCAACACAAAGTAGCAACTATGTGTGAAGTGAAAAGGAAATGATACATGGTTTTCAAATGTTTTTAAAAATACAAATCTGGAAAGTGTGGCGTGCATTTGTATTCAACCCCCCTGACTCAATACTTTGTAGGACCATCCTGCTGCAATTACAGCTGTAAGTCTTTTGGGGTATGTCTCTACCAGCTTTGAACATCTAGAGGCTGACATTTTTGCCCATTCTTCTTTGCATAAATGGCTCGATCAGATTGGATGGAGAGCATCTGTGAACAGCAATTTTCAAGACTTGCCACAGATTCTCAATTGGACTTTGACTGGGCCATTCTAACACATCAATATGCATTGATCACCATTACATTGAGAACCATTCAATTGTAGCTCTGACTGTATGTTTAGGGTCATTGTCCTGCTGAAAGGTGAACCTCCACCCCAGTCTCAAGCCTCTACCAGGTTTTCCTCCAGGATTGCCCTGTATTTAGCTCCATCCATCTTGCTATCAACTCTGACCAGCTTCCTTGACCCTGCTGAAGAAAAGCATCCCCACAGCATGATGCTGCCACCACCATGTTTCATGGTGGGGATGGTGTGTTCAGGGTGATGTGCAGCATTCGTTTTCCACCACACATATCATTTTGCATTTAGCCCGAAAAGTTCAACTTTCATCTCATCTGACCAGAACACCTTCTTCCACATTTTTGCTGTGTCCCCTACATGGCTTGTAGCAAACTGCAAACAGGACTTATTATGGCTTGCTTTCAAAAATTGCTTTCTTCTTGCCACTCTTCCGTAAAGGACAGATTTGTGGAGTACACGACTAATAGTTGTCCTGTGGACAGATTCTCCCACCCATCTCTGCAGCTCCTCCAGAGTTAGGCCTCTTGGCTGCTTCTCTTAAGGCTCAGTTCACACCTGAGCGTTTTACAGCGCGTTCCTACGCGCTGTAAAACGCTCAACAAGGAGAAACCAATGCTTCCCTATGGGAATGGTTCTCACCTGGGCGTTTTACAGCGCGTACGATCGCGCTGTAAAACGCCCGACGCTCAAACAAGTACATGAGCGTTTTTTCGGGCGTTTGTCGCGCGTTCCCGTACATAGACTTTCGGGAACGCGCGACAATGTGTGTTTGCTTGTCTCTGTATGCGCGATTGTAAACGCCCGTACAATCGCGCATACAGAGCGCTCCTTTCAGAACGCTCCGGTGTGAACCCAGCGTAATTAGTGGTCTCCTTGCCTGGGGTGTCAGTTTCAGTGGACAGCCATGTCCATTTTAGGATGATGGATTAAACAGTGCTCCGTGAGATGTTCAGAGCTTGTGATATTTTTGTATAACCTAACACTGCTTTACACGTCTCCATAACTTTCTCCATGACCTGTCTGGTGTGTTTCTTGGTTTTCGTGATGCTGTTTGATCACTAATGTTCTCGAACAAACCTCTGAGGCTTTTACAGAACAGCTGTAGTTATACTGAGAATAAACTACACATAGGTTGACTCTGTTTACTAATTAGGTGTTGGTCACACTGGATTTTACTTAGGGGTATCAGAGTACAGGGGACTGAATACAAATGCATGCCACACTTTTCAGATTTTTATTTATAAAAAATTGTGAAAAACATGTATCCTTTTCTTTTTACTTCGCACATACTTTCTACTTTGTGTTGGTCTATCACTTAAAATCCCAATAAAATGCATTTAAGTTTGTGGGTGTAACATGAAAAAAGGTGGAAAAGTTCAAGGGGTATAAATACTTTTTTCAAGGCACTATAAGTGCTACTCTTTTCTGTACATGTTCATCATTATCTGATCTGCAGTGCTTTGTAGATAATGCATATTCCGAATAATATATAAAGCTGTTTCTATTCTTTTTGTCAATTCAAGGGGTATAAATACTTTTTCAATGCACAGTAGTTCAATAATAATTTGATATTTTGTAGCAGTTGACAATGGGGGGATTATTATCTCTATCTAAACTAGACCTAACACAGCCTGCCAGTGTGTTGTGTGATCCGTGTAGCTAGGAGAAAACTATCTGCTGTGATCAAAAATATTACTTGTTCACTATGACCATAGTGTAAATTACCATGACATGAGACAGCCACTAAACTATACTGCTTCCACCTACCACCTAAATCGCTCATCTGTGTGATGAGGAATTAGGCCTCTTTCACACAAGCGTAACGGATTGTGCCAGGATCTGTTCAGGAAAAAACTGATGGTTTTGCATGCAAGTTTAAACCGTTTTGTTTGCAATTGCAATCAGTGTCTGATGCCTTCCGTTTTTCATACAAGCCCCGTTCACTTCTATGGTGCCAGAGTTAGATGAAAAACGCACAATATAGAACACGGACAGCACACATCTATGAATCACTGACGTGTGAATAAGCCCTTAAGCCTCCAGCACACGGCTGTGTCCATATGTTGGTCCAAAAAATACTGACCCCTTCTGTGTGCATTCTGTATTTTTCTCACTCCCATCAATACAAATAGCCATTCTTGTCCGCAATACAGACAAGAATAGGACCTGTGCTATAATTTGTGGAACAGCCACACAGATCCTGAAAAAATACGGATTTGTGCATGACCCCATGAACGGGTCAGTATGCCATCTGCAGGAATGCGAATAGTACACAGAGGAAACCTACAGTTGTGTGTATGAAGCCATAGATTATAAACCGTTTTTTTAGGTTTCACATGTCCACCTACATGTACCCAGTATTGCCTGATTGTAAAGCACTGCAGAACATGTTTACATTATATCAAAGTATAGTTCACTGCCTTGAGAAACCGTTAAAATCAAGCGATAAATAACTTTATTCCAAATTATGGATAAAATACAAGGCTAAACCCATACATCCAGATCAGAAAACCCCATGAGGAGGAATTTTAGAGGTGGGTCCCGTGATAGTATGACGCTAGAATAAGCCTATGACAGAACCCCTAAGTTATGAGTGGGGTATGACAGTCGTGCAGACATAGTGCGACTGACTATTCAGCCCCAAATAAATTTCCTCTTCAATACTTAAACATCTACTTGGCAACAAAACAATTATGGTGCCAGTGGAAAAGTCCCCGCTACGTGGCTCTGTGTGCAGGAATCAAAAACTATATATGTTCCTAATGCACAATCAGACACCACAATTAGGGCAAAGTATATCAGTAAAGTAATAACAGTTATAAAATGCAGCAGATCAAAGCTCAGTAAGATTACTCAATCAGCAGCAGCATCCAGTTCTGCCAATATTATTCTACTTTATTGGTCACCCACATGCGGCATTTGCCTTTTTAAGCTCTCTTCATGCATCATGAAAATAGCAAATGATTGACTAATCATATGGAATTACTGGCAGAATTAGATGCTGCTGTCTACGTGCTGTAATGTAATAAGTGTTGCTGAGAATGATCATGCTGAGAACCTATTACCGACAGGCAACAACAGTGACTCCTGAACAGCTAGAGCGCCAGAGGTTGCTATACCCTGCTCTGGGTTATCTTTATAGACCTGGGGTTGGCATCTGCAGCACTCAAGTTATTGTGAAACTACACTTTCCAGAAGACACACTTGCTTTGCTTTGCTCTTGACTCCCATAAATGAATAGCACATGCTGGAAGTTGTAGTTTTACAACAGCTAGAGCGCCAGAGGTTGCTATACCCTGCTCTGGGTTATCTTTAGAGACCTCATGCAAACAAGTACATTTAAACAAATAATTTTTATGCCAATTCCAATTCTAAAAAGCCCATTTCTTTCCATGTATGTGGCTTACAGAAAAGCATTCTGATAAAGGGACATTGCTCAGTCAGCGGTTTATACCTTACTGCTGTAGAATATCCGAAAGAATAGACTTGTGCCAGAAACCCTCCTTCCCCAATATTTTATAAAGTAGATCTGACAAATAGTGAAGCTTGTGCCATATGTGCCCAACCAGTCAACTTAAAAAAAAGGATAGCCCCTCACTTTTTGGGGGATAGCTTTACCTAGCAGTTGCAGAGTGAAAGTCCTGCATGTAATATATGAAAATACATGTATGGGAAAGTCCGCTCTGGATCAGGCAATAACGGCTGCATTCCTACAGGTTGAAGGATGATTCTCCGAGAAATATTGTTTATTAGTAGTGCAAACTATTGATTGGAACTATACGAGCGAATAATTCCCTTGACCTGTCAGACGTGCCTCAGTGAATGTACTTTTAAGTTTCCATTCTATAAATACTGAAGAAGTTATTAGCCCTATTTGATAAGAGGACTTAACTAATCAGACATAGTTATAAAACTTGGTTTTATCACTGATTACATAGTCAGTTGAGCCCAACAGTTGATGACTTTCTACTGCACAGAAAACGTCCTTCTTGTACCAAAGGCTTCTGAGCTCAGCAAAAGTATTTTCAGGTTTTTGTCATCCTGAATGATTTATGAACTTTTAAGGTGTTTCTAGCTATCCTAGGATTCATTACAAATCATGCCCTGGCCGATATCAGCACCCTCTTTGCAGAACTAGTATGCTCTCTAATGGGGAGAGGGAGATTAATAACATTCACAAAAGTTGATGTTACCCTCCCCCTGGGGACATGTACAGTTACACACGGAGCCAGAATCTCTTTCCTTATTGTCCTGAACCCTGTCAAAATATTTCCACTGCCTCTTTCTCCATGCTAGTTGAGATTGCAGCCTACTGAAAGGGGGCACTTCTGGGGCCTCTTTCTTGTGGTACAATTGAGCTAGAGACACAACGTTTAAAACCTAATTACCGAAGCTTTAAAACAACACCAGTTTCTAACTGACCTAAAACCAGACATAAAGCCTTTAGAAATTTGGTTGTGAGAGCGGCTGGTTTTTGAAGCTGTCACTGGGACTTTCTTACTGCTGAAATATCGGTTTTGTGGCAGCTCGCTTGTTTTAAGGCTTAGATTGTCATTTTTTAAACAAGACTATGATCGTGGCTCTATCTCAATTACAGCCCGAGAAAGAGCCCCCTTCCTTTTCAAAGCCTGAGCACGTGTCATTAAAAACATTGTCCTTTTCTGCCTGAGAGAACTGTTTGGGAAGTAGTATCAAAAGCTTGCAATGATTGCAATCATCTTTTCAGTTAGCCATTAAAAGGTATCAACCACTGAGAAATCTAAATTTTTTTCCTTGTACTGACTTGGTAACTGAGATGTCACTTCTGAGCAGTGACAGAAAATGAAGGAACTACACTTTTATTTACTTAAAAAATGAATGTAACACTGCGCGCTAACGATAAATATATTGGATATATTAGAGTGGGCAGCCGACAAACTGCAGAGCCATCTACCGCTCAAACATGCAATGCCGCAGAAACGCTATAATGAGTCCAGGTCCTACCTTGACGCACGTGTGTTTGTAGCGGTGCAACGTTCTGCAGCGGTCTTCCTCTTGTATTCTCTGTGTAGAGCAGGAGAAGCAGATCCAAAAGGAGGGGATGGCCAGCATAGGCTAGTAGTCTATTAGTATTATAATAAGTATTGGGAATCTTGCCCCGGCCGGTGGCAGAGTATTCCCGTTACCTGTAGGTTAGTGCTCACGTCTGAGCGAGTGACGTCACCGCAAGTAAGCTACGGGTTGTAGTGGGAGCTACAACCCGTAGCTTACTTGCGGTGACGTCACTCGCTCAGACGTGAGCACTAACCTACAGGTAACAGGAATACTCTGCCACCGGCCGGGGCAAGATTCCCAATACTTATTATAATACTAATAGACTACTAGCCTATGCTGGCCATCCCCTCCCTTTGGATCTGCTTCTCCTGCTCTACACAGAGAATACAAGAGGAGGACCGCTGCAGAACGTTGCACCGCTACAAACACACGTGCGTCAAGGTAGGACCTGGACTCATTATAGCGTTTCTGCGGCATTGCATGTTTGAGCGGTAGATGGCTCTGCAGTTTGTCGGCTGCCCACTCTAATATATCCAATATATTTATCGTTAGCGCTCAGTGTTGCATTCATTTTTCATATATATATTTGTGATTTGTACAGCTAGTCTGCACAGTATCCTCCATAGCAGGTACGGGACTGCTATAACACCGCTGCGATCCTATATATGGTGAAGCGCCAGTTGATTATTTATCATACACTTTTATTTACTGTGACCATTTGTAATGAGGAAGTTCAGTGAGAATTTTCATGAGATGCTGTAATGATCATGGTAATGATGTGTCATTACAATGAAATGTATGTTTTTTTAATATTTAGTGAATCAGTGCATCAGCTTGTGTTATAATGAATGTTATTCATAGTAAGCTCTCTTGCAAAACTCCTCCCTTCACACATTTTGCTATCTAATCTCCAGAAACATCCCAAATGCAACTTTATTGCACTCATCTCCTCTATGGGTTTTAGGGCAAATTTGACTAGGGCCTCCTGCACACGGCTGTTTTTTTTCCCCGTTTACTGGCCATTTTTTGCGTTCCGTATACGGTCCGTATACGGAACCATTCATTTCAATGGTTCCGCAAAAAAAACGGAATGTACTCCGTATGCATTCAGTTTCCGTATTTCCGTTTTTCCGTTCCGTTTTAACATAGAATATGTCCTATTATTGCCCGCAAATCACGGTCCGTGGCTCCATTCAAGTCAATGGTTCCGCAATAAAAACGGAACACATACGGAAATGCATCCGTATGTCTTCCGTTTCCGTTCCGTTTTTTGCTGAACCATCTATTGAAAATGTTATGCCCAGCCCAATTTTATCTATGTAATTACTGTATATGCCATACGGAAAAACGGAACGGAAAAACGGAACAGAAACGGAAACACAACGGAAACAAAAAACGGAACAACGGATCCGTTAAAAAACAGACCGCAAAACACTGAAAAAGCCATACGGTCGTGTGCAATAGGCCTTAAAAAGTGTTTAGTTTTGTTTTTTTGCCTCTGACATACATCAGTGTTGATGATAGTCTGCAATTGTCTCTGGCTATCATATCATTAGCTCATTGTAGGGGATTTCAAATGCAACACAGGAAGACTAATGTATCCGTCTCACAAAAGTGTCCTTAAAGATCACAGCAACTGATGAGTTAAAATTTTATGTTCCAAGATTCTGAGATGTTAAACCTGAATTTTGATTTATAGGATATATAGCTTATTGAAAAAAATAATAAGATACTCATAGAGCTTTGCTGAGTATATGAAAGTAATTGCTATAAGTGTGCTAATTCAAACCGCCAGGAATGCATTTGTTCACATACTACTTTATTTGCAACATAATCTAGGCATGAATCTGTACTGAATAAGTAGATCTATGTATTGTAAACCCTCTCCAAACTGTGCCATGCCAAAATTCTTGTCATATATTCTATGTGATTGTCATTAATGTTGGAATAAATTACCCATACTTGACATAGTTGAATATCACTGACACATTGGCCATGTGTATGATTGACACTGACACGATTGCACACTTGAGAAACACATCAGTCATGTATAATACACCCATACACAGAACATAGTTGTCATTTTATTATAATCTCCAGGAACCATTTATTTCTTGACAGGTTCTTTTATGATGTGATAATTAATGTTAACAAGTTATCAGTGCCCATAATATGTTTGTTGACCATGTAGTTCACGTGAATATAGCCCATTTAAGCGAAAGCCAGTTTGGACAAAATGCCGGAACCCCATTTTTGAAATCTGACATGTCAGTTTATCTGGTAATAACTTTCAAACGCTCTTACTTATCCAAGCCATTCTGAGACTGTTTTCTCGTGACACATCATACATCATATTAGTGGTAAATTTGAGTTGATAAGTTTTACCTTTTATGCATTAAAAAAAAAATCAAAAATTTGCATAAAATTTGAAGAAAATTCGCTATTTTAAAAATTTGAATTTCTCTTTTAAGGCCTCATGCACACGACGGTTTTTTTTTAAGGTCCGCAAAAAAAAGATCCGTAGGTCCGTGATCCGTGACCGTTTTTTCGTCCGTGGGTCTTCCTTGATTTTTGGAGGATCCACGGGCATGAAAATAAAGTCGTTTTGGTGTCCGCCTGGCCGTGCGGAGCCAAACGGAGCCGTCCTGAATTACAATGCAAGTCAATGGGGACGGATCCGTTTGACGTTGACACAATATGGTGCAATTGCAAACGGATCCGTCCCCCATTGATTTTCAATGTAAAGTCAGGAGTCCCTATTATACCATCGGAGTTTTCTCCAATCTGATGGTATATTTTAACTTGAAGCGTCCCCATCACCATGGGAACGCCTCTATGTTAGAATATACCATCGGATTTGAGTTAGATCGTGAAAACTCATATCCGACAGTATATTCTAACACAGAGGCGTTCCCATAGTGATGGGGACGCTTCAAGTTAGAATATACTTTGAATTGTGTACATGACTTCCCCCTGCTGCCTGGCAGCACCCGATCTCTTACAGGGGGCTGTGATCCGCACAATTAACCCCTCAGGTCCTGGCACAAAGGAGCAGGGGGCATCAGGGGAAGGGGGTGAAATGGTAGCATATGAGGGGGCTAATGATTAACAAGGGCATGGGGGCACAGTAACATTCATGCCTGATTTCAGACTGTGATCTCCAGCGTGGAGATCACAGCCTTAAACCGTCATTTTCTTAATTAAGCACTGCGATTGGTTAGTCTTTACAGACTAGCCAATCTGCGTGCTTGCCGGCAAGGGACCACTCTGATTGGTCCCTTGCCAGCTTCACCTGTGTCTCTGCTCTCTGGGAGAGCGGAGACTCCGGGCTGTGACACTTTATAGTAGGGATGCCCAACCTACAGCCCCCCAGCTGTTGCAGAACTACAATTGCCAGTGTGCCTGGACAGCCTACGGCTATTAGGGCATGCTGGGAGTTGTAGTTTTGCAACAGCTGGTGGCCGCAGATTGAGCATCCCTGCTTTAGTGTCACAGCCTCGGTAAGCAGTTTGGACGTGACTGTACGTCCAAATGCAGTAAATTACTTGCGATGTGGACGTACAGCTACGTCCAAATGCGTGAAGGCGTTAATGGATGTTTAAATAAAACATACAAACAAAAATAAATATTTGAAGTTCTAGTCAGTTTGCAATTTAAAGTGCCCCTGTACTTTGGAAAAACATTTGATATGTCATAGCGACATATAAAACTTTTTGATTTGTGGGGAGCCAAGTGCTGAGACCCCCATTGATCCTAGAACGAGGAGAGAGAAGCGGACACATAGTGCACTCTCTCTCCTCATTGCAGAAGCAGAAGTGGGGCGGTCTATGGACCCCTCTCGATTCAGTCTCCTGCAGTGAGGAGAGAGAGCATTCTATGTAAGTGCTTCTCTCTCCTTATTCTAGAAATCTGAGGTCTCAGCGCTCAGAACCCCACTGATCTAATCTTTGGATATGCAGCTGAAACATATGAAAAGTGTTCCCAAAGTACACTGCCATTTAAAGATACATTGTACTTACAACTTTCAAGGTTAAAATGAATAATAAGTTCAGTTTTAAAGTCGTCCCCACACCGATCAGCTGTTTAAAAGGGGCACGAATCCTCTTTAATGTTTACCTGCACACCATCTGCTTTGTAGTGGCAGTGCAATGTTTTTACAGCTTTCTCATCCATTCAGGGGAATGGGACAAACAGCTGTAATTTCCCTGCACCACCACTACCATCTAGACTGCGTTCGAGTAAACAATCAATTGAACGCGTTGCTTGCACAAGCGGGATGGCACCTTGAAATAGCTGATAGGTGTGAGAGTGCAGGGAGCCAGACCCCTGCCGGTCCCATATTGATGATAGGTCATCAGTATCTGTAGCCCAGAGAACCCTTTTGAATGGTTGAAACAAGGAAGGTGTTTAGCACATATATACTTGAGCATGGAATATATTTTATGGAAGCAGATATACAGAAAGGAACTGTTGATTAATTTTGGATAAAGATCCTAGTCATAGTGGGAATTTCAAATATTTCTGCACTTCTAGGGGCCTTTCCTCTAAGTGAGCTGATTCTTTACCCTCTTCCTTTTAATATACAAAAAGATAGGGCTTTATCTAAAGACAATGAGGGAATTATTAGACCCTACTAAATTGATTTAATTGATGGTAAATTAGGTAATTCATTGTTTACCTTGCATGCAACTTGTGAGAAAGTAAGACCATCGTGACCTTAAAAGAAAAGTAGCAAGGTTTCCTACTGTCTACTAGATTCCACGTCAGGTAATGGTAATGGCACAAAATTACATTCAGATTGTGATCCACCGGAGAATTGCATTATTTGATGAAAGCCATCAGTAGATGCTGGGGATACTCTTTGTGCACAGGCTACTGCTGAGCTAGTTCATAGAAGAATTGTACAGAAGAAACATAAGAATTATTACAATATTTCAGGTTTATAAGAGCCATGGTGTATCCAGATGTTAGCAGAAGACTGCATCTCTCACAGTAACAGTGGTTTACATATGTTGCATATTTGTCATCACAGATATGCTATTCTCACCAAAGAAACCTGGCCTTCCTGGAGAGGAGATGAGAAGAAAGGTGTCCTCCACCTACTGCATTCTGTTAATGTGGACTCTGATCAGTTCCAGCTTGGAAAATCCAAAATCTTTATCAAAGCTCCAGAGTCGGTGAGTACATTGTATCTTTAGAGTAAACTTTTTAGAAGTGATATGGAAAGTGCAGTGTAGCAGCACAGTAACAAATTCTGCATCGTGCCAGTCCACAGGGGTAGAATGCGTGAGGTTCACGGTGGGCCGGGATGTACATACAGTTCATCGGTTACTCACGGTTTAGCAGACTCCTCCCTGGGCCATCAGTGCAGTGAAGGGGAGAACAGCACTGGATTCTCTGGGGCACGCTCGGTTACAGGGGATGCCGGCCAGGTGGTGATTGAGGTGACCTTGATGGTGAATGGTTGCTGAGTGCTTGTGTGGCTGGGCCCCTGACTTAGGTATTGTCGTGACGCCAGCACCTTGATGGTGCAAAATGTTGAGTGGTAGTGGTATGAAGTTAGAAGAATGAGGCAGGTTTAAATCCAACTGTAAACTTTACTATAACCAGGTTCTTGATAACAGTTTACATCCAGTAGTAATACAGTCTCTAGTATACATGCAAGTTGGATGTGATGAATCCCATTACCAGGCTGTGCTGTTAGTAATGTGTCAGGCTAGGGTAGTTAGTTATGTACTCACTGATAAACGGCTCTTTGCCTTGCTTCAGTCTCAGTTGAGGTAGTCTTGAGGCAGTCTTGATCTTCTACACAAGTGATATGACAGAATCCTTATCTGTCTTAAGAATAGCGGTGAGGCTGCCAGAAGCTAATAAGTCCTTCACCCAATTACAAAGGCGCCTAGAGCCTATAATAATGGCCTTGTCCTTCCTTTGTCTTGATCCAATAATAAACTTGAACAGAAATTCACTTGTTACCCCTGAAGAGTGAAAAGTAGAATGTAGACCTTCCTCTGCCTGTCTTCCTGGCTTTGTTACTGACGTTTAAGCTGGTTCCTCTGGGCCGTGGAGCTCCAGAGCGAGAGCTGAGTGGAGAGGGGACCTCTCCTTCCCCCTTAGCTCCTCACTCCATCTTCTTCTCTCAACGACTCCCAACTCTCAACTGAGAGGACTCCCTAGCTAGGCCTGAACTGCCCTATATTTACTGTGATGCTACCCCATCTAGTGGTGGATGTATGTAGTGCACCTGACAGCCTGGTAAAAAGGGATTTCACATGGTAGTACAATGCAGCATGATATTACAGAAGACAACAAAAGCTTTTGCAGTTCCCACATAAGCTAGTGGGACGCTGCAATTCTTCTTGGTAAATTGAAAGTCTTTGTATGATCTACTGTGTTTTGTCTGATTCACATAATCATTTTCTGTAAGGTAACGGAACATATTCATTATAATCCAATTTAACTGTACAGTCTGAATTATATTTAATTCATGGGAGGATAATCTTTTGCTTCATGGTATGTACTTTAGAGTGTTTTCACAGCATTTTTTTTTTTTTTTAGAAAAACACCACTGCAGTTTTTGTTGTAGTTTTTTGAACGAAAGCCAGATTTGGATCCAGCAGGAAGGAGTAGTAGAAGTCCTTTGTATTGTCTATTCCTTTGAAATCCACTTCTAGCTTTGTCTCAAAAAACTGTATCAAAAACCGGTGTGGTGCATTTCCAAAAAAAGTTTAGCCAAGCAACTTTTCACCAATAGACTACAGATATCACTGCTTGCTTTACAGTACCTCTGCTTAGGAACATATATACATATTTATGTATTGTATAAACCCTAATTCCCAAACATATTATTATTGGAATTGTGACTATAGCCATCATTTTGGTTCCTGTCAGCAGGTTCTAGTCTGCTAGTTACAGTAATCTGCAGTTGGTCAGTATTTAGCATCAGGCTCTAACATGTACAGTCGTGGCCAAAAGTTTTGAGAATGACACAAATATTAGTTTTCACAAAGTTTGCTGCTAAACTGCTTTTAGATCTTTGGTTCAGTTGTTTCTGTGATGTAGTGAAATATAATTACACGCACTTGATACGTTTCAAAGGCTTTTATCGACAATTACATGACATTTATGCAAAGAGTCAGTATTTGCAGTGTTGGCCCTACTTTTTTAAGGACCTCTGAAATTTGACTGGGCATGCTCTCAATCAACTTCTGGGCCAATTCCTGACTGATAGCAACCCATTCTTTCATAATCACTTCTTGGAGTTTGTCAGAATTAGTGGGTTTTTGTTTGTCCACCCGCCTCTTGAGGATTGACCAAGTTCTCAATGGGATTAAGATCTTAGGAGTTTCCAGGCCATGGACCCAAAATGTCAACGTTTTGGTCCTCGAGCCACTTAGTTATCACTTTTGCCTTATGGCACGGTGCTCCATTGTGCTGGAAAATGCATTGTTCTTCACCAAACTGTTGTTGGATTGTTGGAAGAAGTTGCTGTTGGAGGGTGTTTTGGTACCATTCTTTATTCATGGCTTTGTTTTTGGGCAAATTTGTGAGTGAGCCCACTCCCTTGGATAAGAAGCAACCCCACACATGAATGGTCTCAGGATGCTTTACTGTTGGCATGACACAGGACTGATGGTAGCACTCACCTTTTCTTCTCCGGACAAGCCTTTTTCCAGATGCCCCAAACAATCGGAAAGAGGCTTCATCAGAGAATATGACTTTACCCCAGTCCTCAGCAGTTCATTCACCATACTTTCTGCAGAAGATCAATCTGTCCCTGATGTTTTTTTTGGAGAGAAGTGGCTTCTTTGCTGGCCTCCTTGACACCAGGCCATCTTCCAAAAGTCTTCGCCTCACTGTGCATGCAGATGCGCTCATACCTGCCCGCTGCCATTTCTGAGGAAGCTCTGCACTGGTGGCACTCCGATCCCGCAGCTGGATCCTCTTTAGGAGACGATCCTGGTGCTTGCTGGACTTTCTTGGACGCCCTGAAGCCTTCTTAAAAAGAATTGAACCTCTTTCCTTGAAGTTCTTGATGATCCTATAAATTGTTGATTGAGGTGCAATCTTAGTAGCCACAATATCCTTGCCTGTGAAGCCATTTTTATGCAACACAATGATGGCTGCACGCGTTTCTTTGCAGGTCACCATGGTTAACAATGGAAGAACCATGATTTCAAGCATCACCCTCCTTTTAACATGTCAAGTCTGCCATTTTAACACAATCAGCCTGACATAATGATCTCCAGCCTTGTGCTCGTCAACATTCTCACCTGAGTTAACAAGACGATTACTGAAATGATCTCAGCAGGTCCTTTAATGACAGCAATGAAATGCAGTGGAAAGGTTTTTTTGGGATTAAGTTAATTTTCATGGCAAAGAAGGACTATGCAATTCATCTGATCACTCCTCATAACATTCTGGAATATATGCAAATTGCTATTATAAAAACTTAAGCAGCAACTTTTCCAATTTCCAATATTTATCTAATTCTCAAAACTTTTGGCCACGACTGTACATCACTCATCTACAATGCTAACAGCTGGCAGGTAATCTGCTGAGAATATGGGCGAGATTTATTTTGTGGCATGTGCCACTTTGTGACAAAATATGTGACTTCTTAGCTTTCTCCAATATCCTTGCCACTTTTGCAAAAAGTGGGCAGGTAGAGATGGGCCAGGTGTGGAACCTCCATGTCCTGACTCATTTAACCACCTCCGGACCGCTGTACGCACAGACGCGTCCTGGAGGTGGTTGATTCATTCCGAGTGGACGCGCCGGCGCGTCCTCTCGCGATGGCCGAGATTTCCTGTGAACGCGCGCACACAGGCCCGCGCGCTCACAGGAACGGAAGGTAAGAAAGTGGATCTCCAGCCTGCCAGCGGCGATCGTTCGCTGGCAGGCTGGAGATGTGATTTTTTTTTAACCCCTAACAGGTATATTAGACGCTGTTATGATAACAGCGTCTAATATACCTGCTACCTGGTCCTCTGGTGGTCCCCTTTGTTTGGATCGACCACCAGAGGACACAGGTAGCTCAGTAATATGTTGCACCAAGCACCACACTACACTACACCCCCCCCCCCCCCCCGGTCACTTATTAACCCCTTATTCAGCCTTGATCACCCCTGATCACCCTATATAGACTCCCTGATCACCCCCCTGTCATTGATCACACCCCTGTAAAGCTCCATTCAGACGTCCGCATGATTTTTACGGATCCACTGATAGATGGATCGGATCCGCAAAACGCACACGGACGTCTGAATGGAGCCTTACAGGGGCATGATCAATGACTGTGGTGATCACCCCATATAGACTCCCTGATCACCCCCCTGTCATTGATTACCCCCCTGTCATTGATCACCCCCCTGTAAAGCTCCATTCAGATGTCCGCATGATTTTTACGGATCCACTGATAGATGGATCAGATCCGCAAAACGCATACGGACGTCTGAATGGAACCTTACAGGGGAGTGATCAATGACTGTGGTGATCACCCCATATAGACTCCCTGATCACCCCCCTGTCATTGATTACCCCCCTGTCATTGATTACCCCCCTGTCATTGATCAACCCCCTGTAAAGCTCCATTCAGATGTCCGCATGATTTTTACGGATCCACTGATAGATGGATCGGATCCGCAAAACGCACACGGACGTCTGAATGTAGCCTTACAGGGGCGTGATCAATGACTGTGGTGATCACCCCATATAGACTCCCTGATCACCCCCCTGTCATTGATCACCCCCCTGTCATTGATTACCCCCCTGTCATTGATTACCCCCCTGTCATTGATTACCCCCCTGTCATTGATTACCCCCCTGTCATTGATTACCCCCCTGTCATTGATCAACCCCCTGTAAAGCTCCATTCAGATGTCCGCATGATTTTTACGGATCCACTGATAGATGGATCGGATCCGCAAAACGCACACGGACGTCTGAATGTAGCCTTACAGGGGCGTGATCAATGACTGTGGTGATCACCCCATATAGACTCCCTGATCACCCCCCTGTCATTGATCACCCCCCCCCTGTCATTGATCACCCCTCTGTAAGGCTCCATTCAGACATTTTTTTGGCCCAAGTTAGCGGAATTTTTTTTTTTTTTCTTACAAAGTCTCATATTCCACTAACTTGTGTCAAAAAATTAAATCTCACATGAACTCACCATACCCCTCACGGAATCCAAATGCGTAAAATTTTTTAGACATTTATATTCCAGACTTCTTCTCACGCTTTAGGGCCCCTAGAATGCCAGGGCAGTATAAATACCCCACATGCCAGGTATTCCGTGAGGGGCATATTGAGTCCATGAAAGATTGAAATTTTTGTCCCAAGTTAGCGGAAAGGGAGACTTTGTGAGAAAAAAAGAAATAAAATCAATTTCCGCTAACTTGTGCCCAAAAAAAAAAATTTCTATGAACTCGCCATGCCCCTCATTGAATACCTTGGGGTGTCTTCTTTCCAAAATGGGGTCACATGTGGGGTATTTATACTGCCCTGGCATTCTAGGGGCCCTAAAGCGTGAGAAGAAGTCTGGGATCCAAATGTCTAAAAATGCCCTCATAAAAGGAATGTGGGCCCCTTTGCGCATTTAGGCTGCAAAAAAGTGTCACACATCTGGTATCGCCGTACTCAGGAGAAGTTGGGGAATGTGTTTTGGGGTGTCATTTTACATATACCCATGCTAGGTGAGAGAAATATCTTGGCAAAAGACAACTTTTCCCATTTTTTTATACAAAGTTGGCATTTGACCAAGATATTTATCTCACCCAGCATGGGTATATGTAAAATGACACCCCAAAACACATTCCCCAACTTCTCCCGAGTACGGAGATACCAGATGTGTGACACTTTTTTGCAGCCTAGGTGGGCAAAGGGGCCCACATTCCAAAGAGCACCTTTCGGATTTCACAGGTCATTTACCTACTTACCACACATTAGGGCCCCTGGAAAATGCCAGGGCAGTATAACTACCCCACAAGTGACCCCATTTTGGAAAGAAGACACCCCAAGGTATTCCGTGAGGGGCATGGCGAGTTCCTAGAATTTTTTATTTTTTGTCACAAGTTAGTGGAAAATGATGATTTTTTTTTTTGATTTTTTTTTTTCTTACAAAGCCTCATATTCCACTAACTTGTGACAAAAAATAAAAACTTCCATGAACTCACTATGCCCATCAGCGAATACATTGGGGTGTCTTCTTTCCAAAATGGGGTCACTTGTGGGGTAGTTATACTGCCCTGGCATTCTAGGGGCCCAAATGTGTGGTAAGGAGTTTGAAATCAAATTCTGTAAAAAATGACCTGTGAAATCCGAAAGGTGCTCTTTGGAATATGGGCCCCTTTGCCCACCTAGGCTGCAAAAAAGTGTCACACATCTGGTATCTCCGTACTCAGGAGAAGTTGGGGAATGTGTTTTGGGGTGTCATTTTACATATACCCATGCTGGGTGAGAGAAATATCTTGGCAAAAGACAACTTTTCCCATTTTTTTTTTTATACAAAGTTGGCATTTGACCAAGATATTTATCTCACCCAGCATGGGTATATGTAAAAAGACACCCCAAAACACATTCCTCAACTTCTCCTGAATACAGAGATACCAGATGTGTGACACTTTTTTGCAGCCTAGGTGGGCAAAGGGGCCCATATTCCAAAGAGCACCTTTCGGATTTCACTGGTCATTTTTTACAGAATTTGATTTCAAACTCCTTACCACACATTTGGGCCCCTAGAATGCCAGGGCAGTATAACTACCCCACAAGTGACCCCATTTTGGAAAGAAGAGAGTATTTCGTGATGGGCATAGTGAGTTCATAGAACTTTTTATTTTTTGTCACAAGTTAGTGGAATATGAGACTTTGTAAGAAGAAAAAAAAAATAATCATTTTCCGCTAACTTGTGACAAAAAATAAAAAGTTCTATGAACTCACTATGCCCATCAGCGAATACCTTAGGGTGTCTACTTTCCGAAATGGGGTCATTTGTGGGGTGTTTGTACTGTCTGGGCATTGTAGAACCTCAGAAAACATGACAGGTGCTCAGAAAGTCAGAGCTGCTTCAAAAAGCGGAAATTCACATTTTTGTACCATAGTTTGTAAACGCTATAACTTTTACCCAAACCATTTTTTTTTTACCCAAACATTTTTTTTTTATCAAAGACATGTAGAACAATAAATTTAAAGCAAAATTTATATATGGATCTCGTTTTTTTTGCAAAATTTTACAACTGAAAGTGAAAAATGTAATGTTTTTGCAAAAAAATCGTTAAATTTCGATTAATAACAAAAAAAGTAAAAATGTCAGCAGCAATGAAATACCACCAAATGAAAGCTCTATTAGTGAGAAGAAAAGGAGGTAAAATTCATTTGGGTGGTAAGTTGCATGACCGATCAATAAACGGTGAAAGTAGTGTAGGTCAGAAGTGTAAAAAGTGGCCTGGTCTTTCAGGGTGTTTAAGCACTGGGGGCTGAGGTGGTTAAAGGGGTTTTCCAACTGTTTTATATTGATAACCTATCCTCCGGATAGGTCGTTAGTATCTATTCTGTGGGGGTCCAACACCCAGGACTCCGCTTATAAGGTGTTTGAGGAGGCTGCAGCACTCCGGAAAGTGCAGCGGCTTTCTTACAGCTTACACTAGGCCAGTGCTGACACATTCATCAGTTACATGGCCTAGGTGCCGCTCGGTACCATTCAGATGAAAGGGGCTGAACTGCGATACCAAGCACAGGCGCTGTGAGGAAGCCACAGCCTTCCTAAAACAACTGATCAGCAGGGGTCCCCTGTGTGCCCGACCCCCACCGATCAGATACTGATAACTCTTCCTGCGGATAGATCATCAATTTAAGGCTACTTTCACACTTGAGTTTTTGCTGGATCCGGCAGGGATCAGCAAAAACACTCCCATTACTGATAATACAACCATCAGCATACATTAGGAACAGATCCGGTTGTATTATCTCTAACATAGCCAAGACGGATCCGTCATGAACTCCATTGAAAGTCAATGGGGGACGGATCCGTTTTCTATTGTGTCAGAGTTAAACTGATCCGTCCCCATTGACTTGCATTGTGTGTCATGCCGGATACGTTTTGATCCGCATCCCATGACGGAAAGAACACCGCAGCTTGCTGCAGTTTGCAAACGCAACCAAACAGAACGGAATGCATTTTGTAGCACTCCATTCTGCTCAGTTACGTTTTGTCCCCATTGACAATGAATGGGGACAGAAAGGAAGCACTTTTCTCCGGTATTGAGATCCTATGACTGATCTCGGAGAAGAGAAACGCTAGTGTGAAAGTAGCCTAAAACAGTCAGAAAACCCCTTTAACAACGTGTGTGCCAGAAAATTGGTGCATATTTCACCATCAGTTCTAATGCACGGGCAGCCCAACATGTGCTTCATTCATTAAGGCTTGCGTCTCTTGATGGTTGTGGCGCTTCTCACGCCAGTGCAGGAGATATTAAGACCAGTGTACACCAGTCTTAATAAATCCCCCCCCCCCTGGATTTTTACATCTGTCAACTGTACTGTTACAACCTTGCTCATTACTAAGGTACTCAGTTTTCCCTTCCGCCTCATTCATCTTGTTTCCATATTGTGTATATGTTCATTAAAGCCAGTTCTACTGTGTCTGCATCCAAGATGTGACTTTCTGCTCTTGAGCGCACTGTTAAATTTATTATAATGCTGGAGGTTTTACTGTTGATGAATCCATCAGTTTAAGGTATGCTGGTTTTCTTTTACCAAACATCACATACTTCTTAGTAAGCGTTGGCGTGAAGAAGCTGGCCAGATAGAGCAGGTGGTTTTTGAATTGGGGCTTTTTAATTGCATGGAAAAGAAAATTCTTCCGGTTCCAAACATAAATATAGAAATGCCTTCTTAACGGGACAAAAGGAGTTGATGATTTGGTTATTTTCTGTCTCCATTATGTACATTGACAAAGAAAATATAAGGTAACTTACTTAGTTTGGAGATTTTTCATATTTTACTCACTTATGGTATATAGTGCTGACATATTCCACTGTGCTTTACATAAATTATCATCTCTTGCTGTTTCTAATGGAGCTCCCAATTTAAGTTCTCTATCATTATGTCTTTGGAATGTGGAGGAAACCAGACTACCCAGAAAAAAACAAGGAAACATGGGGAGAACATAGCAACTCCATGCAGATGGTTGGATTGGAACCTAGGTCCCCAGTGCTGTCCAATGGGGCGACTATAGAACTGCAAGGTCAATCCAAAGATATTTCCCATGTTCTGTTTATACCCAGGACTGTGACGAAAACAAGGGGGGCATCCTTTACAGCTAAAGGAAATAAGGTTTCTACACCAAGAAGGGGATTTTTACTGTAAAAGCAGTGAGACACTGAAGTTCTTTGCCACAAAAAAGTTGTTATATTTAGGCCTCATGCACACAACTGTGTCCCTATTGTGGTCCACAAAATATGAATACCTTCTGTGTGCAATCTTCATTTTTCTCATTCTCATCACTAGAAATGGCAATTTTTGTCTTCAGCACGGACAAGAATAGAAAATGTTCTATACTTTGCGTCACATTTTTATTCAGGGTTTTATTCTGATATACATATTTGAATTTGAGAAGGATTTTTTTCTACTATGGGGAAAATTGGCTTCCTCTGGGTCATTACGGGAGAATAGGTTGAACTTGGATGGACTTTTTTCAACCTTTCTAACTATGTAACAGAATATGTTTCTATTGCATTTGTAACAAAACAAAAACAATGTAGCAATCATTCTTAGTGCTTTACAATAGATGTACAGTGTACTATTTGTTAATGCTGAAAAACACCCACTCATCAGTCACCAGATATTATATAAAATTATTTTCCAGGCCTAGGTTACCATTACCAAATGTTGGGTGGCCACTTTGTTACCTACTCTAAATGACAGAATTTTTGGGTAATTTCCTATTTATCTATCAACCGTTTAATAGATGTCATATTCATAGAAAATGTGAGGCTGAATTTCAAATGATTTGGACAGAGGTTCATCAGTGTGGCCACTCTGGTCTACCTGCTGTACCAGAATGAATACTTTTGAGCAGTTGGGCTACTTTTACACTGGCGTTTTGGCTTTCCGTTTGCGAGATCCATTCAGAGCTCTCACAAGTGGTCCAAAACGGATCAGTTTTGCCCTAATGCATTCTGAATGGAAAAGGATCCGCTCAGAATGCATCAGTTTGCCTCTGTTTCGTCTCCATTCCGCTTTGGAGGCGGACACCAAAACGCTGCTTGCAGCATTTTGGTGTCCGTCTGACGAAACTAAACAAAACGGATCCGTTCTGACACACAATGTAAGTCAATGGGGATGGATCTGTTTTCTGTGACACAATCTGGCACAATAGAAAACGGATCCATCCTCCATTGACTTTCAATGGTGTTCAAAACGGATCCGTCTTGGCAATGTTAGATAATACAAACGGATCCGTTCTGAACAGATGCAGACTGTTGTATTATCTGAACGGATCCCTCTGTGCAGATCCTTGACGGATCCGCACCAAACGCGAGTGTGAAAGTAGCCTTAGCTTCTTTCCTCCCTTTTAGGGCACCATCTACTTTCTCCCGTAAGTTACTCTACTTATCTAGTGTTGAGTGTCCCCCACAATAGAGAGCATTTCATTGTTGCCCTCTGATTTAAAGGGATTCTCCGGGATTTAACAAAATGAAAATAATTAAAATATGACTTTTATTATAAATATATTCCCAAACACCTTTCATTAGTTATAATGGCTCGTTTTGTCTAAGGAGCAAGCCTCAGGAGAAATAAAATGGCCGCCGTCCTATTACTACACACAAAACCTGTCCTAATCACAAAGATGGACAAGTTACTTCACAGCACTGAGCTAAAGAGCTTACTCATCCTCCTCTCTGCTCTACTTGTCACTGATTATGATCCTGAATACAGCTGATAAAATTGTCAGATGAATGTCTGTAGGAGCTCATGAGAAGACATGAAGTACAGAGAGGAGGTGGGGATGTGGATAATGAGCAGCAGCTCTTGTATGCAGTCTCCATTACCATAGCCCCACATTAGCGCAGTCTGTCCTGTCCGTCCTCTCTGTGCAATGAACCGCATGTAGACCCCTTGTTCTTCAGTGGTTGGTCTCTTGCTGTGAGAGAGACTTGCTGGCTATAAAGTAACTGTGATCCATGATTGTGAATTAACCTCTTCCTGCCCTGACTGTGGCAGGAAGGGGCTTACCGTATTTTTCGGCCCATAAGACGCAAAATAACAGTGCTATCCACGGATCCCCCCCATAACAGTGCCATCCACGGATCCCCCCCATAACAGTGCCATCCACGGATCCCCCCCATAACAGTGCCATCCACGGATCCCCCATAACAGTGCCATCCACGGATCCCCCATAACAGTGCCATCCACGGATCCCCCCATAACAGTGCCATCCACGGATCCCCCCCATAACAGTGCCATCCACGGATCCCCCCCATAACAGTGCCATCCACGGATCCCCCCATAACAGTGCCATCCACAGATCCCCCCCCATAACAGTGCCATCCACGGATCCCCCCCATAACAGTGCCATCCACGGATCCCGCCCCCATAACAGTGCCATCCACAGATCCCCCCCCCCATAACAGTGCCACCCACGGATTCCCCCCCAATAACAGTGCCATCCACGGATCCCCCCCATAACAGTGCCATCCACAGATTCCCCCCCCCCATAACAGTGCCATCCACAGATCCCCCCCCATAACAGTGCCATCCACAGATCCCCCCCCCCCATAACAGTGCCATCCACAGATCCCCCCCCCCATAACAGTGCCATCCACCGATCCCCCCCCATAACAGTGCCATCCACAGATCCCCCCCCCCCCCATAACAGTGCGTCATCCACAGATCCCCAGTAATAGTGCCATCCACAGACCACCATTAGTTCCAAACCCACCAAAAGCACACCTTTTGGTTAAATTTTATTTATTTTTTTTCATCCCCAAAAACCTAGGTGCGTCTTATTGGGCGAAAAATACGGTAATTCACATTTTTTTTTTAGAAAAAAAATTAGAGAAATATAAATAAATAAAATTTATTATGTACACACATTTCCCATGTTCTTTCATTAAAAATAAAGAAAAAATATAAGGGGTCATTTATCAAACTGGTGTAAAGTAGAACTGGCTTAGTTGTCCATAGCAACCAATCACATTCCACCCTTCATTTTTCACAGCTCCTTTGGAAAATGGTGGAATCTGATTGGTTAATATAGCAGACTTTGTGTGTAAAATACACAAATGTACACTTTTTTCCCTTTTTCTTTCATACAATTAAAAAATTATAGGTATTACTTTTAGCTATAGTTAGTATAGCAGTCTTTTGTATGCGTGTTCTTGTATTTTTTTTTTTTAATCTATAAAAAGAATTACATTTTTTTTTTTTTTTTTTTTAAAAAGCCAAAAGATTAAAATGTCAACATTAAAAAAGTCACTTTGAAGGAGTTTTTTAATGTTTTGGTGCTGTACAACATCTGTACTTGCAGGCTGGTGCCATAAAACCAGCAATAGAAAAATAGGCCTCCAAAAGCCCAGCCAGTAAGTAAATTGCACAAATAGTATCCATTTTCACAGTATAGGCATTCGACAATGGTTTTAGAAATGTTTTGCCTTGAAATAACTTGTAACAGAGAGAAAACAAATTAGAATAGAAAAGATTTTTCGTTATTTTCATAGGATTTTCATCATTTTTAGTTTTTCCTTTTAATATATATTTTTTTTAAATATTATATCTGTCATCTAATGGCACAAAAGAAAGTTCGAATGTGTCCTGTGAAAAATATCAAACACATGTAGGTTGGCTCACAAATGAAATAGTTATTTGCAGTTAGATAGGCCTATTGCTAAAACAGAAAAATTGGAAATTAGGCGAGTCAGAAAGGGGGGAGGAGGGCTAAACAAGCTAATGAAGTGGTTAAACTAAATGCTGCTGATTTTTTTTTTTTTTTTTTTATATTGTGTTTTTATTTTCTGTTTTTTGTGGATTATATTATGTACATTATTATGGGTGTGCCCAGCTTTCCAGAGCTGTTTACAACAATCAGAGATGAGATGTGTCTTAGGCCTATTGCACACGACCGTATGGCTTTTTCAGTGTTTTGCGGTCCGTTTTTCACGGATCCGTTGTTCCGTTTTTTGTTTCTGTTCCGTTTTTCCGTATGGCATATACAGTATACAGTAATAACATCGATAAAATTGGGCTGGGCATAACATTTTCAATAGATGGTTCAGCAAAAAAACGGAACGGAAATGGAAGACATACGGATGCATCTCCGTATGTGTTCCCTTTTTTTTGCGGACCCATTGACTTGAATGGAGCCGCGGACTGTGATTTGCGGGCAATAATAGGACATGTTCTATGTTAAAACGGAACGGAAAAACAGAAATACGGAAACGGAATGCATACGGAGTACATTCCGTTTTTTTTGCGGAACCATTGAAATTAATGGTTCCGTATACGAAACGCAAAAAACGGCCGTGTGCAGGAGGCCTCACAGTAACCGCGTGGACCATAGGATGCTGTGGTAGGTAGATAACTCATTGACTTGTATTGGACAGTATTTTAAGCATGCACGATTACCTGTATAGACGTCATTGTGGAGGGATAGAGAAGAGGTGCCCATCACCTATGTGGTGGATCCTGTGTTAAATATGCAGTTGTAATTCTGCGTGTGATGATAATGAGATGACTACTGTAGGATCATCTCTATAGAATAACAAGTACCTGCTTTTGGTGAAGCTCAGTGGCCAGTGTGTAACCTGCAAGATTTCAGGATTTTTGTGTTTATCAGTCACAAACGATTCTTAAATATGTTTAACATAAAAACTTGATTTGAATAACATCATTTTCTGATGACACATTCCCTTTAAGATCTTTTAGAGCATGCTGTGTGCATTTCTGTCATTAGTTTACATACATGATCCATACAATGATTCTGTTGACAAACCGTATATGTGAATATGTATGGATGGCTTTTTATGCTGCAGAGAAGAACACTTCTTAGTACTCAGGAGAACATCTGATTATATATTATAGCACAGAGTAAATGAAAGGGGTTGTCCATTTTTGAAACTCTTTTGGGCAGCCCCCCTCCCCGCCATACCTGTGGAGAGAAGCATACTTACTTGCTCCCTGCTTCTTGGTTACAGCTCCTTCAGTCCGCCACTCTCTGGTTCCCTCCTTGTCACTTTCTAGAGGGGACGGAGTTCATGTGCACTGCTGCAGCCAATGACAGGCCGCAGCTGTGACGTTTTCCCCAAGCAGCTCGTCACTGGGTCCTGCTAAGAGGACACCCTCCAGATGTTGACCAGCAAGGAATTGGAGAGTGGTGGACTAATAGTGCCAGAACTGAGCATAAGGGAGCAGGTAAATATGCTTCCCTCCACAGGTCCAGCAGGGAGGAGGGGGCTGCTCAAAAGTGTTTCACAGCTGGACAACCCCTTTAAATACTGATTGACCTACTTTGTCACTTGCTATTACAGTTTTTTGCACTGCTGTTAGTTTTGTTTGGTTTAGTCCACCACAAAGAGCTAGCTGAGCTGATGGGTACTGAAAATGCCAGTGCTATGTCTTTGAAGCATTATTCCGATTTGCTGTCTTGTGCACTTTGAGTGACCAGCTGGTGGTAGTTCTCCATGTCTATTACCACATCTACTCCACCTGAACAAATAGGAAGTGTATGTTATGTGAAAACGAAAAGGATACGTTCGTACATTACCACAACCAGTCTGCTGACTGCTCTTCCCCCTTGTAATACAGTACTTCAGTAGCCATCAGCATCATTAGTTGGTATTCAAGTGCAGCTCTAACAGGACCCACGTTTCCTGTTCTTTTCCAAAGCCTACATATTCTGCTGATCTGATCCAATGATGTCATCACCTGCATTTTGGACTTGTGAATACAAATACATTTCGCTCAAATGGAAAAGAAGAAACAAAAACCAAGGACGAAAATGCTATTTATTTAGCTGTGTTCTGCACATCCCCTTACACCTCAGGGTTTATGCATAGCCAAGTATTTTTTATTTATTTATTTATTTTTTTACATTGCTATTTCGTAATAGCCCTCATGGGCCTTTTATCCTAGTGCTTGTAAAAGTGTGCAAATGTGTCTGTGCTGAAGACTGCCATTACAGAATGCACCACATAGCATACAGAATTCTGTTTCATTGCTTCATGTGAATCATATCAAAAGTTTGGGAAAGAATTTCTGCCAGTCTGTATTATTTCATTGCATTTCATTTTTGCAATAGATAGCTAGAGAGAGAGGGTGTTTCAGGATGACAATACTAGGGTCTTTCTCTTTAACATGACATAACAGATCCAGCAGACACCCTGGAAAACAACCACTGACCATTATTCCTCCACCAGATTTTACAGTTGGCGTTAATATTTTCTAGACTTATTGTCAAGCATGAAAGGTTCTCCTGGCCTCCACCATAAAAGGATTCATCCATCAGACTGGTAGATGGTGAACTATGGTTTATCTCTCCAAAAATCAATTGACAACAAGGGTTGGACTAGCCTACCAGAGGATCCTCAAGTGGGCCCTGGTTCCGATACCATAGTGGGCCCCAAAGGTCTAGGAGAAAAAAACGTTTGTAGCTGCCTTTGGAGACAATCGCTTACCTCTATAGTCTGTATCTTTGGTTCAAAATGTATTAACTTCTATTGTCATAGGGTTGGGCCCCAAGAATAATTTCCTCAGGCAGGCCCAAGTAACCCCAGTCCGACCCAATAGTCTAGAAGTGATCTACTATACATTTATAGTTGCAAGCTACAGCTGACATTTTTGTCCCCTTCCACTTTGAAACATATTTTTGCTGCTATGCATTTTAACATCACAGCAACGCAACTTACAGTTGACTGGATCAGATCTACCAGAGAACATTGGATAAACTGACTTGGAACATTAGTATCCTATGGGGTTTCCAAATTAAGCCCTTGAACCCCCAACACATTTACTTCTTGATGCTTGCTTGGAGAATTCATGGCTATTTTCTTTATTTTATGCAATAACAGAAAGGGGTAATGGGTAAGTAAATAGTACTTTTTAGAAGAGGTCTCTACAATCTCTAATGAATCTGTAATCTCACTCTGATCATGTGAAACCTGCCGACTGTCCACATCTGTCCTGTCATTTTATTATTTTCTATAGTGGCGCACACAACTGTTATGGGGCCCTGGAGGAGGGGGCAGCACTGAATTCATTCTTTTCCTGACAAGAAAACACTGCATTTTATGCATCCAGTGGGAGCTCAATGCAAAGTGATAATTTCAGCTCCCATTTCAGCTCCCATTCCAGTAAATGGTAACTGTATTAATTCCTATGCACTGAGCTTTCCCCTAGTGGTGGCTGCAGGCAGTCTGCTTTGTACTAGAAGGGAAGCAAATTAATCATTTTTGCCAGTTGTCCGGTGTGAATACATGGAGAAATATGGTGTTCAGAATGAGTGCCGTATTTATGAAGCACCAGTTCCACTTTTTCCGACATAGAAGTCCGATAAAGTGGTTGAAATAAAAAAATATATAATTTAAGTAGCCTTTTATTGCAATTTTGTAATAAAATCTTTTGTACATAATAAAAAAAACTAATTACTTAATGTGAGGCATTGCCCTTTGCGTTGCCTGGGAGTGAATGTCACATGCGTACTGATATATTGGGTGCGGCAGGGGGGCCCACTATGTTTTGCAAGGGGCCTATGTGATCTGTGTACACACTTGTTTGCAACAGCTGACAAAAGTTACAGAAATCCAAAGTAGAATGAAAATAAAAAATTTGAATCAGTCTTTAAGTGCTTTAAGTAGGTCTTGAAGATATTAATAATATCTGTGGCTTAACTTAAAACCCACAATGAATTTTAGACACTATATTTAGGCCTCTGTTTTGACACAGTTAAAAAAAAAACTATCAAACTCAGAACATCCCGGAGAGGAATTCATTGCTGAATACCACTTCCTTTTCTACTTTCAATAGACAGTGAGGTTCAGATTGTAAAACAAGAGTACAAAATACATATAAACAATGCTGACCGCATTTCTATGATAAAATTACATTGAGCTGCCTCCCCTTGGTTAGTATCACTTCAACCAAGTTTGGCATGAGTGCAAGGTAGGAAATATCCCCTCTTACCTAGTGATCAGCTGTAATGTGCAGGAAACCCGGTAACAAGTGTTCAGTCCCCCAGTGAAATGAAGTATCGGATCAATGGGCCTTCCATGTAAGGGACATATGTGCCAAGTCTTCCTGAGGAAGAGGCACGTTGTAGCTGCTCTATAGCCCTGCTAAATGATGAGAGTTCTTTATTAGTTAATGCCCTAGTGCAGTGGTGGCGAATCTATGCCAAGGGTGCCAGAGGCGGCACGCAGATGCATTTCTGTGGGCACCCCCACCCTGGAAATAGTCTATGGTGTACCAATATGCCTTAGACTTTTCCTGCGTAGGGTGCACGATGAACAGCGCAGACAGCGCACTGAATGTAGGCAGAGCATTATAGCTAAATGATAAAGTACATGGAAGATATACTATACTGGACTGTAGTATTCAGGATAAATTGCCGTGCTGGCACTTTGTGATTAATAAGTGGGTTTTGGGTTGCAGATTGGGCACTCGGTCTCTAAAAGTTTCACCATCACTGCCCTAGTGTATTTGGAAATATGTTTTCTAAACCTGGTTATTCCAGGATTTACCTAGTTTTAAATCCCCCTGTTAGACCTGTGAAGGGAAGCATACTTACATGCTCCCTGCCGCTGTGTTCTGGCTCCTTGGGTCCACCTCTGTCTTCACTATATTTTGTTTCCCATATTTGGTCAGATGCCACTTGGTAGACACGTCACCGCTGTGGCTAGTCATATTGGCTGCAGTGACGTTTGTGAACCAATCTATGGCAGAAGTCTAACGAAGCATGGTGAAGACAATGGTAGACCAACTGAGCTGGAATCCATCAGCATAGAGCAGGAAAGTATACTTTCCTTCACAGGTCTGGCAGGGAGGAGGGATTGAAAAATTAAGTAAATCCTGAATGAATCCTTAAAACTTTATTTACATCACACCAAAAAAAAACTCTTTAAGATACAGGTCTACCTAATGGATGGTCACTCATCCATTTTATATAACCAGTTAAGACCACACGTTCAGTTTGTTATGATCAGTAGAAACAGTGAAATGGAGGCTGATTAGGTCTTCCCAGACAATAGTTATTTTTATTTAGGTTCTACACTTTGCTTCTGGATCGGGGTATATGTAGTAGTAGTGGTAGTAGTAGTAGTAGTAGTTATATTAATAGATCAGCAACATGGCAGTTAATCCAAGCACCGAAGTTGGAAAAAATAAAAATATTCTCCTAGGTTACCATTAAGTCCTGAATCTTACAATCAGTGACATCAATGTCCATGATTTATGTCTTAATATCTTATTTCCTTCCTAGCTATTTCTCCTGGAGGAGATGCGTGAGAGGAAGTATGATGGCTACGCTCGAACAATTCAGAAAGCCTGGAGGAAGTATTTTGCCAGGAAGAAGTATGTTGAGATGCGAGAACAAGGTATGGTAATGTAAATCTAAATGCTCATCTAAATAATATTTATATTGAATTATGTAGTGGGAACTGCAGTGGTCAATTGCAGTACAGAGTGTTCCCTCAAGACAATTTACTCATTTCTTTTCTTCTTTTATACTGTACCTTAAAACGAGAGATTATGATCTTCATTCTGAGTTCTATATTTTTTTTCTCTTGTACTATTGAGGTTGGCTAGCTCCAGAAGAAGACATATCAATACAGTGTCATACCTACCTCACCATTTCTATAGGGTTCATGTTGAGAAGCAAGCCTGGCACTGATCTGCTTCCCTTTACATGCAAAGCCTTCAAAACAATAGCTTATATACTTCCTTTTATTCTTTTATTATTCTAGTTTATGTATGGGGTGCAGATATTATGAAAAGCTGGTAACTTGATTTTTATTATGTGCAGTGAACTGTATAGCTATGTAAGTGAATAGGCCACTTTCCCGCAGTCGTTGTTGAACAGTGATTGTGAAGCAGAAGTGGATCGTATACAGAAATATGGCATTTCTGGGTTTCTGAACCGCACCTGGTTTTGGCTCACAATTAGTGATGACCGTAGTATTGAAAAATTTGATTCGCCTGCTTCTCAGAATTTTCCCCAAAAATTCACTTTGTGACTAATTACTTCACGAAGCGCATTTCTTTGTAAGCAGTGCGTGCAATGACAGGCGATTGCGCTGCCCCGTACTCCTCAGATGCTGCGTTCATAACGGATTGCGACATCTGACATTGATATTACAGTATCAAATAAATTTAAAAAAATCATACTTGCCTCATCCATTTGATCGCTAAGAACCAGCCGCCACCATCTTGATTGAAGATCTAGCCTGAAATCTTGCGTGGCCCACAAAATCATCACGCCGGCTGGCATGGTGATGTGATGTGTCACCGCACACGGAATTTCGTGCGAGATCTTTAGTCAAGATGGTGGCCGGCTCAAATGAATGAGGTATGTTTTCTTGTTTTTTTACCACCATTCAGTGAAAATCGATTCACTACCACAAAGCATGAGGTAGCAGCAAATCTAATTTTCTATGATATTCAGATCCAGTTGCACTTTGTGGAGTTCGATTCGCTCAACCCTACTCACAATTACTGATGGAAATAATTGATCAAACACTGACTGTATGTGATTTGTAGTTAGGGAGGAGATGGTAGATGCCCCGGTGAAATTGCTCCTACACATGGCCCAAATCTGATACCTTTTAGATGGAATAATTTCATGTGTATGTCCATATATTTTCTTTTTAAGGGTACAATCACATCTTCAGCATGCCTGATCTGGCACAAATGCCAGCAGTCAGCCAGACAAAAACTGTTGCAGGCAATTGTTTTTGTCCAGCTGAAATCGGGCATCTATGCCAAAAACCGGTTTTATCACCACCGGACCCCATTATAGTCAATAAGAATCCCGCAGTGAACTGTAGAATTCAGCAGTGCTGGATCCAGCAGGCTGCTCTCTGCAGGAACAGCCTGCCAGATCTGCTGCCACAGATGTGAACATACCCTTACATATAGTTTGTAATCTAGGTAGGACCCCATTTGATTGCATAAACTCTGTTCAGATTTTTTATTTAATAAATGTTTTTTTTCCAGCCTCAGATCTTTTTCTTAACAAAAAAGAGAGAAGACGGAATAGTATCAACAGAAATTTTATTGGCGACTACATTGGTATGGAAGACCATCCTGAGCTCCGGCAATTTTTAGCAAAACGAGAAAAAGTGGATTTTGCTGACACCGTTACTAAATATGACCGAAGATCTAAAGTAAGTAATTACAGGGAACTTGTCAGTAGTTTTATTTGTCATTAAACAGTCACCACTTGCTGTTACTGTAGATCTTGGCTTCCTAAACTGGGAATACTCTTCTGACAGGCAGTTGGCTCCCTGTACATCCAGCTTTACTGCGCGTGTGCTGGGACTTGAAGACAATGGCACATGTACAAAATTTAGAATGGGGTTGAGATTAAATATCCCATTCTCAGTGGCATCTACCAAACCAAACTGGATTTCTTTAGGGTCTCTAATTAAAATTATAACTTTATTTTTTATTACTCTGTAATGTCACAATTGAAAATGTTGTAATTTCTATCAAAATGCTGCGCTACGTCTCATTTATTATGCTCTCTAGGACATTTGATAAATTTGGTCTCAACTTTCACCACTTTCATCTCCAGGTCTAACAGTTATGGTGCAAATTACGCCAAAAATTGTGCCAGGTTTAACAGTGAATTTCCCGGTGTCAGACTCTCTTTAAAGGTTAAAGGCTATAGACACCTCAGGGGGGCTTTTTTTATTATTGCATTTTGGTCTTTTTTTTAAATGTTCAACAGCTTTTCCCCTACAGCTTTTACTTCATCTACAGGCTATTGCTTTCTGCCTCGTAATAAATCTTTCAGGGAGCTGCTGTCACGGCTGAGGATGGGGGAAACCCTCAGCCGTGCGATATTCAGAAGATGTCCGGTTGTTACTCGGCCAGGACGACAGAATTAGGGAGCAGGTCACCTCCTACACATCCCTAATTCTGACCCTGTCTCCTAGCCATATGAGCCGACCCTGATGGTGGGAGGGCTCATACACTGGAACCTAATAGTCCCTGGAAGCCCTCAGGCTGGCCCTGAACTAGGAGGAGGGTAAGACTACCTATTCCTCCTAGGCACGGAGGAACAGGAGTCTCACTGACCAAGCAGCAGGGAGAAGGGGAACAAGTACAGCCTATGAATATGACAGGTGAACCAAACAGTTCCACACTAACCTGCCACAGCCTTGCTGACTGGAACCCGTGCTCAGAAACGCTGTCCACACAAACATTAGACAAACAGCACACACATAAGAACACAGAGGAACCAAGACATTCATAGCTGCAATAAAAACCAAAAGCATAGGACATCAACTAAACATCATGGATTAGGATTTTATGACCGGAAGGGTGGCCCTTACTGGAAGGATGGTAACAGGATACCAGGAGGACAACTCCAGCAACATGCCTGGAGTACCCCTCAAGCTTCTGCCATCCAGCAGGAAGCTAAATAACCCAAACGGCCACACCCACACAGACACACACTAGGAAAGGAACTTAACCCTTCCATAACCAGGGAGTGTAGTGAAACCACATAAAGGGGAAGTGTCCAAATGCACATCACACTGCAGCTGTTACCGCAGTCAACGACATGCGTGGCAACCATGTCCTGGGAGTCAGCCAGAAGGCCGGGACACTGCCACCACATGTACAGAATACAACACGTTGCCACGGGCAGCCACAGTGAAGGGAAGTGTCACAGTGCACACCTACATAAACCTCGTGCACACACACACAACCAGAAGTTACCGCATGCACTTGACAGCAAGCTGCCCAGCAACAGCTCAGGCTGCTATACTGCCAAGTACAACCATGTTACCAGCGGCAACCACACATGAGGCAACATACCAGCAGCCCTCACCATGTGGTTGACAATAAAACCAAACCGCAGGCAACTGCATGCGGATCCTGAGTCATGACCATGGTCATGACAGCTGCTCTGACGGCTCGATCACTAGTCTTTATCTTTGAATGCCTGAGAGCTCATAGACACTCATTGTAGCTAAACTGTTATTGAAGCTATATACTTGTCACTTTGATAAGTGTTAATGAGCAGTCAGGAATTCAGGAGGACTAGAGATCAAGCTGTCAGAACAGTTCCCTGACAGAGCAATAGTCTATTGATGTAATGAAAGTAAAGGCAGTAGTGGAAAAGCTTGAACATTTTTACAAAAGGCCCCAAAAAAATATTTTTAGCCCAAAATGTGTCCATAGCCTTTTAAGTCTGCCTTCAGTAAGCTTCCCTAATGACAATTCCATAAGTGTGTTATATGTGGGGGATTTTAAACACTATAAAACAAATGTTAACTTCTCTATAAAGATATAATGTGACATAAGTCGGCCCAGAATTTGGATGTTAGGGTACTTTAACATTTGTTTTTGCTTTTACTAGGCAATCAAAAGAGACCTTATCCTCACACCAAGATCTGTGTACCTCATTGGGAGAGAGAAAGTTAAACAGGGCCCAGAAAAGGGAGTGGTAAAGGAGGTTGTTAAAAGGAAGATTGACGTGGAGCGTATTCTTTCTGTCTCTTTAAGGTCAGTATCTGTACCTAGAGCGGTAACTATAAGGTATAACCTGTGCTCTTCCTTCCTGTGGAAGAATTCTTATCTCCTACCACATTGTTTTAGTATCTTCATCAAAATAATGGTGTCAAGTAAAAAGTCTTCCTATAGTAAAGTAGAACCTTGCTGTGACTTTACTGTTTTCATAGTACAATGGTTACTTAATGGAGTTGTGAGGCAACTTTTAGCAAGTTAAGGCTACATTCACACGTCAGTATTTTTCTACATCCCGATTTTCGGTCCGTTTTTTGCGGATCCGTTGTTCCTGAAAATGTTTCCGTATGTCATCTGTTTTTTGCGGATCCGCAAAAAACGGAAACATGTATAAATTTCAATAAGCACATAAAGTTGTTTGGATTTCTTTGAAAAAAATAAAAATAAAAAATAAAAATTAAAATGTAATTTCCAGGAACGGAATCCGCATAAAACGGATGACATACGTAATGACATCCGAATGTCTTCCGTTTTTTGCGGATCCATTGACTTTGTATTGTACCAGGATCCGAATTTTGTGGAAAAGAATAGGACATGTTTTATATTTAAACGGACATGCGGAACGGAACAACGGAAACGGACAGCACACATTGTGCTGTCCGATTTTTTTCCAGGACCCATTGAAAATGAATGGGTCCAGATCTGGTCCAGATCTGTTCCGCAAAAAAACGGAACAGATCAGGAAAGAAAAAACGGACGTGTGAATGGACCCTAAATCTAATTAAACTTTTCCATATATAATTTGCTCATGGATGCTACAATAATGGCAAATTTGTATGTACATTTTATATACATACAAATGGCCTTTAAAAATGATAGTCCATAATTTGCTTAACCTCTTCACGACCGCAATCTGTATATATACGTGATAGCTGCACATACCCCGTGCAGCTATCACGTGTATAGACGTCAAGCCAGCTCTTTAATCCAAGCACTGCAAAGCGCTTGGATTAAAGCTTCTGCCCCTGTCCTGCTGCTGTCACGGACAGCATACAGTCTAGTAATGCCAGCAAGGGGCCAATCAGAGTGGCCCCTTGCCGGCAATCGATCCGATTGGTTAGTCTGTGCAGACTAACCAATCGGATCGCGGCAGTGTTAAAATGCCCGTTTCAGGCTCTGATCTGCGCTCTGCAGATCAGAGCCTGAAAGTCGATAGTGTTCCTCATGCTGACACTCTCCTGTAACCCCATAGATGCTGCGGTTGCGGCATCCATGGGGTTAACAGAGAGAGGGAGCTCCCTCTCTCCACCATCGGGGCTGCAGCGCTGTGATTGCTGTGATGGTTGCCATGGCAAAGGCGTCCAGTGCTGCCACCTACAGGCAATCTGGAAGTATTATACTTTGCAATGCAAGAGCATTGCAAAGTATACTACAACTATCAGCCCCACTGGATCTTCAAGATCCAAGAGGGAACTGATAAAAAAGTGAAAATAATAAAAGTAAAAATAAATCAATAAATAAATAAAAATGTAAATAAAAAAAGACATTGCCTTTTCCTATAAAAAAATTTTTTAAAATAATAAAATACACATATTAGGTGTCACCGCGTCCGTAACGACCGTCTCTATAAATATATCACATGATGGACCCCGTCCGATAAACACCATAAAAATAAAATTTAAAAAAACAGTGCCAAAAAAGCTATTTTTGTCACCTTACATCACAAAAAATGCAACAGCAAGCGATCAAAAAGGCTTATGACCCCCAAAATAGTACCAATCAAACCGTCACCTCGTCCCGCAAAAAATTATACCCTATTTAAGACAATCGCCCAAAAAATAAAAAAGCTATGGCTCTCAGACTATAGAGACACTAAAACATCATTTTTTGGGTTTCAGAAATGCTATTATTGTGTAAAACTTAAATAAATAAGAAAAAGTATACATATTAGGTATTGCCACGTCCGTAACGATCTTCTCTATAAAACTATCACATGACCTAACTCCTCAGATGAACGCTGTAAAAATAAATAAATGAAAACCGTTCCAAAACAGCCAATTTTTGGGTCACCTTGCCCCATAAAGTGTAATAATGAATGATCAAAAAATCCTATGTACCCAAAAATGGTACCAATAAAAACCTCAACACTTTCTGCAAAAAACGAGCCCCTGCACAGGACGATCGGCAGAAAAATAAAAAACATCTGGCGTTCAGAAAACCAATCCAGCACAATCTACCTTCCAAAAACCGTACGGCATTCCTTTCATTCGCCGCCCTGCCATGTGCCCGTACAGCAGTTTACGACCACATATGGGGTGTTTCTGTAAACCGCGGAATCAGGGTAATAAATATTGAGTTTTGTTTGGCTGTTAACCCTCATTGTGTTAAAGAAAAAAAATATATAAAATGGAAAATCTGCCAAAAAAGTGAAATTTTTTAATTTCATCTCCATTTTCCTTTAATTCTTGTGGAACACCTAAAGGGTTAACAAAGTTTGTAAAATCAGTTTTGAGTAACTTGAGGGGTTTAGTTTCTATAATGGGGTCATTTATGGGGGTTTCCACTATGTAAGCCCCACAAAGGGACTTCAGACCTGAACTGGTCCTTAAAAAGTGGGTTTTGGAAATTTTCTTAAAAATTGTAAGAATAGCTTCTAAACTTCTAAGCCTTCTAACGTCCTAAAAAAATAAAATGACATTTCCAAAATGATGCCAACATAAAGTAGACATATGGGGAATGTTAACTAATAAATATTTTATTAGGTATCACTTTCTGTTTTAGAAGCAGAGAAATTGAAATTTGGAAAATTGTGAATTTTTCAAAATTTTGGGTAAATTTGGGATTTTTTCATAAATAAAGGTGTAATATATTGACTCAAATATATGACTATCATGAAGTACAATGTGTCACGAGAAAACAATCTCAGAATGGCGTGGATAAGTAAAAGTGTTCCAAAGCTATTACCACATAAAGTTAATTTTGTTAATTTTGACCTGGACACTGGGGCATCAATGACCCTTGGTCATGAAAGGGTTAAAGGATATGGACACCTTTTGTAAAATAAAAAATTTGCACTAATTAATTTATTTTGTGGAGAAAATAATTTTTCCAATTGGTTGTATTTCTTTTTCGTTTTGGTTCTACAGCCTGCTGTGCTTTCTATGCATAGCAGGCTGCTCAGTGACTTTACAGAGAATCCATCATCTAACGGATTCTCTGTAACTCCTCTTGACTCCACACAGGAGCGCACATTGCCTCTTCTCCTCCTTTACCCCCCTTCCCTTCCCTTTCAAGATGGCAGAGCAGTGCAGACTGTCAGCTGTAACATACAGCTGACAGTCTGCTTCAAACTGCAGACATAACCCCTTACATGCTGTGGTCCTTAAGGGGGAGCAGTAATACACAGCTGACAATCTGCTTGAAACGGCCGACATCGGTGCTGGCACCCATGCCGGTCGTTTAAACCCTTCCATGCCGCGTTTCTTAGGGAGGTGGCTAACCATTGGGCAGTGTCCCGGTGGTTACCATGGCAACTGGACGCCTACACAGGCATCCGGTTTGCCATGGTATATCTGAGCCTGATCAGGCTAAGTGTAATTGAAAATACACTGCAGTATACTATACAGTGTATAGAGCCATCACACCCACTGGATCTGCAAGAACCAATTGGGTCTGGGTCAAAAAAGTGTAAAAATGTAAAAAAAAAAAAAATCTTCTTCCTATGTCCGCACATATAATTGGTTAAAAAACTAAAATAAATACTAAACATGTTTGGCATAGCCGCGTCAGTAACGACCTGATCTATATAAGGATCATGTTACTTTCCCCACATGGTGAACGCCATAAGAAAAAATTAACCTGATAGAATTTAAATTTTGCCCATCTCACTTCCCCAAAAATGGTATAAAAAGTAATCAAAAAATTCATATGTACCCAAAGTTAGCACCAATCAAACTGTGTCACCTCATTCCGCAAAAAATGAGCCCCTACCAACGACAATCGCCCAAAAATATTAAAAATATGGCTTTCATGAAATGGAATAAATCACAGAAAAAATGCACCAAACGGATATGCCACTGACTATACTGGCTAGTCATAAATGCAGATATTAAAAGCTGAGACTTTCGCCAATATATTCCTGTCAGGAAAATATCGGAGCCCTTCATGCACCACGTCACGGTCACTCAGCATGGCAAAGGGTCCTACCACTACGCTAACTATGGTGTGAACAAGGTCTGAAGGTGATGTAATCGAGCTCACAGCCAAGCTTCCACACAACCGCATAGCAGGACAACTAATGCAATGTGAACAAAGCCAGACTGTAAGCCACACCCATATCAGACCATGTGATGGATGTCACCAGGTGCAAAAGAGTGTTTGTATCTTGTTTTATATGTAGTGTATGTGCCTTCACCTGGCATTAAAAAACTCTTTTGCACCTGGTGACATCCATCACATGGTCTGATATGGGTGTGGCTTACAGTCTGGCTTTGTTCACATTGCACTAGTTGTCCTGCTAGGCGTTTGTGTGAAAGCCTGGCTGTGAGCTAGATTTCATCACCTTCAGACCTTGTTCACACCATAGTTAGAGCAGTGGTAGGACCCTTTGCCATGCTGAGTGACCGTGACGTGGTGCATGATGGGCTCCGATATTTTCCTGACAGGAATATATTGGCGAAAGTCTCAGCTTTTAATATCTGCATTTATGACTAGCCAGTATAGTTAGTGGCATATTCGTTTGGTGCATTTTTTCTGTGATTTATATGATTGTATTTACATCCGCACAATGCTCCGTTTTCTGTAGGATGCCCTTGTTGTGCATGTGGACCGCGCCGACATCCTCCACCGTATGCATTTTTTTCTGGGGATAGTCGTTTGCTGGGGTCCACATGCGTGGGGCTGCTCCCCCAATGAAAAACACGCTACAGTGTTAGGGGTTGAGCAGCTCCTCCAGTATTGCCACTATATTTCTGTGTTTTTTTCATGAAATGGAAACACAAAAACATGATTTTCTTTTTCAAAAATGCTTTTATTGTGTAAAATAAAATTTAAAAAATGCACATATTGGGCATCGCTGTGTCCGTAACAACCTGCTCTATAAAAATAGCATGTAGTCCAACCCGTCTGGTGAACTCCGTAAAAAAGTGCCAAAAAAGCCATTTTTTTATCATCTTATATCACAAAAAGTGTAATACCAAGTGATCAAAAATGGTACCAATCGAACAGTCACCTCACCCCGCAAAAAATGAGACCCTACCTAAGACAATCGTCCAAAAAACAAAAAAATTATGGCTTTCATAAAATGGAGACACAAAAAACGTGATGATTTTTTTTGTGTAAATCCAAAATAAAATGAAAATATTAGGTATTGCTGTGTCGTCACGGCCTGCTCTATAAAAATATCACATTATCTACCCTGTCAGGTGAACATTGTAAAAAAATTTAAATAAAAACTGTGCCAGAACAGCCATTTTTTTGTTACCTTGCCTCACAAAGAGTAATATATATACACACACAATGCACAAATACCTCTAGCAAAAGATTTATATACTGCAGGAGCAACCCTAATATATATAACGATGGCAGCACATCAGGCCAAATATAAATATGGCGGTGCAGGCCAATGGATCCGGCAACAAAACCAGGACAATATAAGAATAAAAAAAATGGCAGCGCACTCACACAAAATTTGTAAAAAGAAAAACACTTTAAACACAAGTTCGCTCATCCCTAGTTGCGACCACAGGGGTGAATAAAGTTTGGCATACAAGGTTCAGGTTCGGGTTATGTAAGTATTCCGTTATGGATTCCGCTACCACGGACCATAACTTAAGGGTCCATTCAAACGTCTGCATAATGGGTCCGTATCCGTTATGCAATTTTCAATAGGGCCACAAAAGTTGTGGACAGCACACCATGTGCTGTCCGCATCCGTACTGCCAGTGCACGACCCCCGCAAAAAAAAAAGAGCATGTCTTATTCTTGCAACCACAAAAGTGAATAAAGTGTTTGAGAGTGCTGTCATTTTTGTCTCTATATATATATATATATATATATATATATATATATATATATATATATATATATATATGGAAAAAGGGGGATGGCAGCACCGTCACAAAGAAACTTGGAAGAAAAAGGGTGCACAGGCCCAGATGTGGATATAAGCCAATCCAATAAATGTAAAAAATGAAAAAAGGGCAGCACTCCACTGGATTAAAATAAACTTTATTTACCCATAGGCTACAGCGACGTTTCGGCTCATACACAGGAGCCTTCCTCAAGCTTGAGGAAGGCTCCTGTGTATGAGCCGAAACGTCGCTGTAGCCTATGGGTAAATAAAGTTTATTTTATTTTAATCCAGTGGAGTGCTGCCCTTTTTTCATTTTTTTTATATATATATATATATATATATATACACAGTGGCGATTTGATTTTTTTCAGAAATAATGTAATCTACATTCATCATCATTTGAGGGATTTTTTGTAAGGAGTACACAGTGCCATTAGAACAGTGTTTTCCAAAATAAAACCGTTATTTTTCAAAAAACCTGATGATCATAATTCAAGAACAGCAATGACTGTAGCACAGAGAAAGATTCAAACAAATTTTTCTGAAGGTTACAAGAGTCACCAATCAGTAGGAAGTGTACAGGCCCTTGCTTTGAATGACTTCAGCACTTCTGCGGCCACAGGACATCATTAGTCTCTCACACTGCTCTGGTGTGATTTTGGTCCACTCTTCTTCCAGTCTCCAACAGTTCTGTGACTGTTGTGAGTTTCTTGCCCATACATTTGTCAATAGGGATTTTCCAGAGGTTTTCTATTGGGTTTAGATCAGGACTCTGGGCTGGCCATTTCATTGTTTCAATGTTTTCAGTTTCAAGGAACTGCTTTACCCGCTTTGCTGTGTGACAGGGGGCATTGTCCTGCATGAAAATTGCTGGCTGATTGACTGATGAACGCAAGGAAGGAACTCAGCCTTTCTCTCTCACTATCAGGCCTCTTCAGTCTTTCCTTTCCCCCTGACTAACACACAGAGGGTTAGTTTTATGCCTCCTTGATTAGAGCAGGCTTCACCTGCGATCACCTCAGGTGAAAGGGAATACCTGTGCTGGAAGGGTGTGGACTGGTAGATCCCACTGCCAAACCTATCCGCCAATCCAAGTAAAATCCAACCCAGAAGAAAATGTATACAAAACTGTCTCAGCAAACTATACTTTGCTGAGACCACTGCATCATAACGGGTTTTTGCTATCTCAGCCAGCTGAGGTATCTGGGTGGGTTACACATGCTACTCACACTGTCCACATTACCACAGTATATATTGTGGAGGTCAGCTCAATTGGTGACTTTAGATATAGTTCAAATAATAGTCTTTTATTTTGTCCAAAACAGATTCAACAAATACTCACTTACTTCAGCATGTAAACACACAAAAAAAACAGTCCATGTGAAGTGGTCTGACTCGCAGTCCTCTGTAGTTCCTGGTTTCCACCACCAGCTTGAGGGGGAAAAGACTTGGCAATAGCAGGCTTCTCTGCTGAAACACTCCACACAGCTGTACTCCCAGTCTATCACACTTCCAGACTAGGAACCATACCCCCACCTCTCCTGGGCTTCCTAGATTATATAAGCCAGCCAAAACCTGGTCTGGATGCGTGGGAGTAGTCATCTCACCCTGCTATTTGACTACTCCAATGAAACCCGTCCTGGATCAACTGCAGCCAGCAGCTAAACTACTACCAACAAGTGTCGGTAACCTAGGGTTACTGACAAAACTTTACCGGTTCATTTCACTGAGGCCAGGCACCTCGGTGACACGTATCTATTGTCTACTATGGCACCTTGTGCCTGCTCACATACTTCACCCCCCCTTGTACAATGCCGGGGGCTTGGGCATCTTTAGCCACCATACTGTGTACCCTTGACAGGGCATCCGCGTTCCCTTGCATCTTGCCTGGCCTGTGTTCTACTGAGACGGAGAAATCTTGAAGTGCAAGGAACCACCAGGTAACTCTGCCATTATTCCCCATCTTCTCTCGCATCCACCTTTGACCTCTAGCATCCACAAGGCATTTTTGCCCACAGGACTGCCGCATACTGGATGTTTTTCCCTTTTCACACCATTCTTTGCAAACCCTAGAAATGGTTGTGCGTGAAAATCCCAGTAACTGAGCAGATTGTGAAATACTCAGACCGGCCCGTCTGGCACCAACAACCATGCCACGCTCAAAATTGCTTAAATCGCCTTTCTTTCCTATTCTGACATTCAGTTTGGAGTGCAGGAGATTGTCTTGACCAGGACCACCCCCCCTAAATGCATTGAAGCAACTGCCATGTGATTGGTTGACTAGATAATTGCATTAATGAGAAATAGAACAGGTGTTCCTAATAATTCTTTAGGTGAGTGTAGTTCGAACAATAGTCTTTTTTTAGTTTGTCCAAAACGGATTCAACAAATATTCGCTTACTTCAGCATGTAAACACGCAAAAAACACAGTCCATGTGAAGTGTTCCGACTCACAGTCCTCTGTATTTCCTACAGAGTCACCATATTGTTGCTGAGCATAGCACAGACACCCAATCCACACAGCACAGAATGGATCAGAACTCCCAAACTCAAATGATCCAACAGCCTAAGCCTCCCATGGTATCTAGGATTACAGGCACCCGCCACAGCACCCGGCCAGGATCAGTTGCAGCCAGCAGCTAAACTACTACTGACAAAACGTTACCGGGTTATTTCACCGAGGCCAGGCACCTCGGTGACGCGTATCTATCGTCTACTATGACACCTTGTGCCTTCTCACTATATACCGTATTTTTCGCTTTATAAGACGCACTTTTTTTCCACCAAAAGAGGGGGGGAAATGACAGTGCGTCTTATAAAACGATGGTTGACTTTTTTTTACAGGGCTGACACGGATGTATCGCCGGCCGCTATGTGGCCGGCGATACATCAGTCACAGTGCGGGGAGGGAGGAGGGGCTGGAGGCAACTCACAGCGGGGCCCGGTGCAGTCACTGTAGTACACCGGGCTCCGCACACAGAAGTCTCTTTGTATGTAAAATCTTTCATTAATCCTTTATACCGCAAATCGCTCTCCTTTTGATAAACTTTACTAGCCTAATCGCCTGCATCAGTACTCACTATGAATGTAGCGTGCGGTCCGGCCGGCGTGTGACTGACGTCACGCTCCTCCCACTTCATTAATGAAGCAGGAGCAGGATGAAGTCATGCGCCGGAGGGACCGCACGCTACATTCATAGTGAGTACTGATGAGTTGCCTCCAGCCCCTCCTCCCTCCCCGCACTGTGACTGATGTATCGCCGGCCACACTGTGCAGCATAGCGGCCAGCGATATATCAGTGTCAGCTAGTTTATCAAAAGGAGAGCGATTGATTCAGGATTAAAGAAATATTTTACATACAAAGAATAAAGTACTGTAATGCTGTGAAACATAGGGCCATGAGGGGGACCAGCATAAGATGCTATATGTGTGTCACCCACACATATAGCATCTTATGCTGGCCCCCCTCATGGCCCTATGTTTCACAGCACACATCCCCATAACAGTGCATCATCCATAGATCCCCCCCATAACAGTGCATCATCCACAGATTCCCCCCCCCATAACAGTGCATCATCCACAGATTCCCCCCCCCATAACAGTGCATCATCCATAGATCCCCCCCCATAACAGTGCATCATCCATAGATCCCCCCCATAACAGTGCATCATCCATAGATCCCCCCCCATAACAGTGCATCATCCATAGATCCCCCCCCATAACAGTGTGTCATCCACAGAGCCCCATAACAGTGTCATCCCCAGACCATTAGTTCAAAATCCACCAAAAGCACACCTTTTTGGTTCAAAATATTTTTTTTCTTATTTTCCTCCTCAAAAACCTAGGTGCGTCTTATAATCAGGTGCGTCTTATAAAGCGAAAAATATGAGATATAGATGTATATGTATATATATATATATATATAATATATATATATATGTGTATGTGTGTGTGTATATATATATATATATATATATATATATATATATATATATATATATTTTTTGTGAGACAGTGACAGGTCTCACTCAGGTTAGAGGCAAGGAAGGGGTGGATAGTGCGGTCCACACCCCTGTTCCACCACAGGTGAGACAAGCTGGAGGTAATCAGCCTGGCATAAGGCACCTCCCAGAGTGTCAGAAGGGAGTGTGTGTTATCTGTGGACAGAGGCCTGGAGGCTCTGTCTGTGTGGTCTCAGCTGGGCTAGGCTGAGGGACCACGAGGCTAAGTGACAGCCTGGAATTTGGGGGATGCAGTGACGCCCGTGGTACAAGGGCCACAAGGTCAGAGTCGGGAGGACTGCTGGACCACAATCCCCCAAAGGGACTTGCATTTGCTACAGCCTGGAGGCTGCTGGACTATTGGGCTGAGAAAGCCGCATGTTATGACCGTGTGTGAACGGTCCTTTAGGTGAGTCAGGTTATTATATGTTTAGTTAGAGCCCAGCCGGGCAGGTGTTTATTTTGTATCATTTATGTTTGGTTTGCTGAGGTGCCAAATAAAGTGATATTTGGACCTGAAACTTGGTGACTGGCGACCATACTTGTGTGAATGACCCCCAGAGAAGAGCTAACCCCCCACAATATATATATATATATATATATATATATATCTATCCATAAGGAAAATCTGGCAGCAGTATCACAGGGTGCAGGCGGTGGTCCCTCGATTCAGGACGGAAGATAAGAAAAAAGGTCCGCAGCACTCTTTGAAAGATAAAATGTGCTCTTTATTCACACATATCAAATATTGACAACGTTTCTGTGAGAGAACCGAAACGTTGTAAATATTTGATATGTGTGGATAAAGAGCACATATCTTTCAAGGAGTGCTGCGGACCTTTTTTCTTTTATATATATATATGTCATTTATCAAACCGGTGTAAAGTAGAACTGGCTTAGTTGCCCCTGGCAACAAATCAGATTCCAACCTTTATTTTTCACAGCTTCATTAGAAAATAAAAGGAGGAATCTGATTGGTTGCTGTGGGCAACTAGGCCTGTCTTTCTTTTACACCACTTTTGATAAATTTCCCCCACTGTGTACTCACATGTATACATAGCATTGTGTGTCGTCACACTGTGCTAATCTGTGTGGGGAAAGTGACCGCTCACTGTGCGGACTGCACACACTACTGTATTCAGAAGAGAGTGCATGTAGTGAGAGCTGTCAGTAATGAGATCTATATCCTGCTTATAACACCATGGTTCTGACTGTAGATCGCTGCACTAACGTTATTAGCAGAAATATCTACTGTGTCTACAAATAATGGACTTTCTACAGAATGGAAAGTGAGAAATAGATCTGCTGATTACAAGCCGTCTGTATGCAAGTGGCTGATAGCTGTGCTGTGTAACAGGATGTGGGGCAGCAGGGCTTGTGCTGGTGCATGTGAAATCCACAGGAACGCCCACAGAGCCTCACAGGAGATGACCGCAGTGAGCAAAACTCATAGAAGAGCATTTCTGAGGGCATGTGAAGCAAACCTGATACCCGTAAACAAACAAGTGCAATTTTATTATGTGCTGCATTACGGTAAGACACAGGGTTATTGGTTTTTAGTGCACAAAGGTGTCCATAGCCTCTAATTCTTTATTAAGCCAGAAAACACAAAGTGGTTGTCCCAGAATGACAAGTACTCCCCTAACCGTTGGATAGGTGATAAGTGTCTGATCGGTGAGGGTCCAACTATTGGGACTCCCACAGATTACAAGGATGGGAATTGCTGAATGGGATTGCTGAAAATAGCACTTGGTGTTCTCCAACAGTCCCATAGGAATTGACTTGACCATAAGTGTGCATGTTCCATTCCATTCAGACTAGGGATATTGGGATCTCTGTTCTCGTGGTCAATGGGGCTTCAGCGGTCTTCCTATCAAATACCTATCCTGTGAATAGGTGCTCATTTGTTTTTCTGGTAAACCCTTTTAAAGGTTTTTTTTTTTTTGTTTTATGCAAACAGATCCTCTTGTCAGTGGGTTGGCCTGGTTGGAAAAAAAAGAACAGACCTTTTTTTCCTCATCTCAAGAAACCCTTTAAAGGCACTCTTTTCTGCTAGACTACAATTTATAGGTCCAAAATTCTGGCCTACATTTATACACATACTTGTTAATAAAAAGATAGCTCGAGTCCACCATGACGGGAACATTCATACAGAGTGGCTTTCCACTTTCGTTAATGAAGGGGTTTCTAAGCATCCTCCTCTGTGATGTCCCTTATATCCTAGTAGGGTATATGGTCAGGACTTGTCTTCATAAGAAAGTCCTTTTAATATGCCATACATTAATTTACGAACATATTTGTCTTTCTATGAAGCGCATTTAGAAAACTGCCTCCAGCACTCATTATAGGTGATGTGTTAATATAAAATAATTGTCTTCTCCTTCCTCAAAAGAAGCTTTTAAATGAAGCCTATCGATGGCAGTCCTGGACATATATTTGAGACACTCAAGAGCTTTGCAGATGCTGGTAGAGAGCACATCCAGTATAAACACAGAGCTGTCATCAGACTAGACTGCACCTGCTCACAGTATATCCATCTGTCTTATGGAGATGTTAACATAGTGAATGTGCATCTAGCCGTCTGTCTGTCCTGTATCAACCAATATTCCCAGTGATGAGAAGCATAATGGTTTTCTATAATAACTTAGTAGCAGAACGTTATGTCCTTTAGCACTAAAGCAGCAGAAAACTATTTGTGGTTACCATGTGAAGAGCATTGTTCTTGCACATTTACTACTGCTGAGAAATGTATAACAATGGTGTATCCTATTAAGCAGATGTTACAGATTTGAGTTCACCACGATGGGGCCCTATGAATTGTAGTAAGGCCCCTGTTTGAAACATTATAAGGATTTTATTAGGGATGCCTGCATACCATGAAGCGCTGACTGCTTGTACTTGTCAAACATTTACTGGATGTGAAATAAGTGATTTAGCAGAGACAGATCAGTGCTGCAGACTACTCATTCTGGAAGTAAACAAGAATTTTATAGTGGCAAAACAGATATTTATTGTAACAAAATGTAAATAAAATCAATCTAAGTAACAATATACAGACATTAAAAAAAAAATTATATATTGTGTGTATATATATATATATATATATATATATATATATATATATATATATATATATATATATATTATACACACATTTATTTGGATTGTGTTTGGACCCCAGGACCAAGGGGAAAACGCTGGCACCTGAACTACTTGAAGCTAGGAGTGCTGCCCTGCTTTTTTTCTGGAGATATATATATACAGTGGCGGAAATAATTATTTGACCCCTCACTGATTTTGTAAGTTTGTCCAATGACAAAGAAATGAAAAGTCTCAGAACAGTATCATTTCAATGGTAGGTTTATTGTAACAGTGGCAGATAGCACATCAAAAGGAAAATCGAAAAAATAACTTTAAATAAAAGATAGCAACTGATTTGCATTTCATTGAGTGAAATAAGTATTTGAACCCTCTAACAAAAAAAGACTTAATACTTGGTGGAAAAACCCTTGTTTGCAAGCACAGAGGTCAAACGTTTCTTGTAATTGATGACCAAGTTTGCGCACATTTTAGGAGGAATGTTGGTCCACTCCTCTTTGCAGATCATCTCTAAATCCCTAAGGTTTCGAGGCTGTCTCTGTGCAACTCTGAGCTTGAGCTCCCTCCATAGGTTTTCGATTGGATTAAGGTCCGGAGACTGACTAGGCCACTCCATGACCTTAATGTGCTTCTTCTTGAGCCACTCCTTTGTTGCCTTTGCTGTATGTTTTGGGTCATTGTCGTGCTGGAACACCCATCCACGACCCATTTTCAGTTTCCTGGCAGAGGGAAGGAGGTTGTCGCTCAGGATTTCACGATACATGGCTCCGTCCATTTTCCCGTTTATGCGAATAAGTTGTCCTGTGCCCTTAGCAGAAAAACACCCCCAAAGCAAAATGTTTCCACCCCCATGCTTGACGGTGGGGACGGTGTTTTGGGGGTCATAGGCAGCATTTTTCTTCCTCCAAACACAGCGAGTTGAGTTAATGCCAAAGAGCTCTATTTTGGTCTCATCAGACCACAGCACCTTCTCCCAGTCACTCTCTGAATCATTCAGGTGTTCATTGGCAAACTTCAGACGGGCCTGCACATGTGCCTTCCTGAGCAGGGGGACCTTGCGAGCCCTGCAGGATTTTAATCCATTGCGGTGTAATGTGTTTCCAATGGTTTTCTTGGTGACTGTGGTCCCTGCTAATTTGAGGTCATTAACTAACTCCTCCCGTGTAGTTCTAGGATGCTTTTTCACCTTTCTCAGAACCATTGACACCCCACGAGGTGAGATCTTGCGTGGAGCCCCAGAGCGAGGTCGATTGATGGTCATTTTGTGCTCCTTCCATTTTCGAACAATCGCACCAACAGTTGTCACCTTCTCTCCCAGCTTCTTGCTAATGGTTTTGTAGCCCATTCCAGCCTTGTGCAGGTCTACAATTTTGTCTCTGACATCCTTGGACAGCTCTTTGGTCTTTCCCATGTTGAAGAGTTTGGAGTCTGCTTGATTGATTGATTGATTCTGTGGACAGGTGTCTTTTATACAGGTGACTAGTTAAGACAGGTGTCCTTAATGAGGGTGACTAATTGAGTAGAAGTGTCTAACCACTCTGTGGGAGCCAGAACTCTTAATGGTTGGTAGGGGTTCAAATACTTATTTCACTCAATGAAATGCAAATCAGTTGCTATCTTTTATTTAAAGTTATTTTTTCGATTTTCCTTTTGATGTGCTATCTGCCACTGTTACAATAAACCTACCATTGAAATGATACTGTTCTGAGACTTTTCATTTCTTTGTCATTGGACAAACTTACAAAATCAGTGAGGGGTCAAATAATTATTTCCGCCACTGTATATATATTATATACACACACAGGGTGGGCCATTTATATGGATACACCTTAATAAAATGGTGTAAAGGGACACTGACAGGCCTTCTGAGCATAATTAGCTCTTTATATGCCCCCTAGGTCTTATAATAAGTTCCCAATTCATATAAGTATTATCCCTGTGCACATTATAAAACGTTAAAAATAATCTTTATAATCACCTCTCCTTTCTGCCCAAGGGGCGTTCTTTGTGGCGCATTTGTGCCCAGCCGCGTCCCAACTGCCGGGTCCTTAGACACGCCCATCTCATTAGTATTCACTTGGCGCAATGTGATCCCGGCGAGCGAGGGTGTCGGGCGCATGCGCATGATCTCCGAATGTCGGGGACTGAGAAATACCGCCCAGCAAAGTGAATACTAATGAGATGGGCGTGTCTAAGGACCCGGCAGTTGGGACGCGGCTGGGCACAAATGCGCCGCAAAGAACGCCCCTTGGGCAGAAAGGAGAGGTGATTATAAAGATTATTTTTAACGTTTTATAATGCGCACAGGGATAATACTTATATGAATTGGGAACTTATTATAAGACCTAGGGGGGCATATAAAGAGCTAACTATGCTCAGAAGGCCTGTCAGTGTCCCTTTAAGGTGTATCCATATAAATGGCCCACCCTGTGGACTGCTGGTGGCTCATAGTACTATGGCTGAGGAAGACAGGGACACAACCTGATCAATATGTACAATATAGGTGATCCAAAGAGCGGAAGCTCAATATGATCCTAATCTGTCTATTTCATCCAATAATCATGTAAATCCAATTAAAAAAGTCCTTTTTATATCCAGAAGAAAATTAATGTTCATTAATTGCGAGCAACCGTAAATGTCAATTCATCATGATTCCATTTCATTTTCTAATTGATGTCCATGATTGTATACAGTAAATATTAACTTGATCCCGATGCAATTTGATTTATGAATCAATACTTATCTTTGGATAACCTATATTGATCAGGTTCTGTTCCCTGTCTTCCTCAGCCATAGTACTATGAGCCACCAGCAGTCCGCTGCCCATTACTGAGGTAGACAGGAGAACACATTACTGATTTCTGTGTATTTTTTTTATCACTCATTTTTATTTTGTATATATTTATATTTTAATGTCTGCATATTGTTATTTATATTGATTTTATTTACATTTTGTTACAATAAATATCTGTTTTCGGTACAGTTCCTGGTGATTGAGTGCCTGTTAGCATTATTGTAATATCATTCTGGAAGTAGGATGATTATCTACAAAACCTCCCTTTTCTCTAAAAGCTACCCCAAAAGAATATAAATTTTTTTTGTTTTTTGTTAAATACCAAGTGTTTCTATAATACAAAACCTTTCTTTATATTTCCTTGGTTGGAATGAAATTGGGCAAAAGAACAATCAGGTTTTAGATTTCTCATAGCAGTAGTAGAGTCTTTTTAAAGTGGATTTTGTAACCTCTATGAAACATCTGCAAGAGATTGTAAGCCAATCATCATGAGTAAAGACCACTCTCTGATCCAAGTAAAAGTCTGCATATAAGCAAAAGAATCTAGAAAGACTTGTATGTATTTTCTTACCCTTCTGGCTCCCACTGGGTGACATCTGTTCAGTCTTTTATGCTTTTTAACTACCTCTAATAAAAGTAGATGTTTCTAAAATATTATCTGATTGCTACTACTCGGCATGAGATATTCTAATGCCCTAAGACCACAATTATTCAACTGCGCAAGGCTCCATTCACATGACCGTATTTTTGCTCCACATCCGATCCGCATTTTCTGCAGATTCATTTCAATGGGGCCATAAAAAAATGCAGACAGCACACCGTGTGTTGTCCGTTCTGCAGCCCCTCAAAAAAAATGTCATTCTTGTTTGTTTTGCAGACAAGAATAGGCATTGTTCCAATGGTTGCGCAAAACAAACATCCGTATTTTTTGCAGATCCGCGTTTAGGGAACGCAAAATACATACGGCCATGTGAATGCACTATTAACCTAAAAGCTCTTTAGAAACATGATTTATACATTTGTGAATATAGAAATCTTGTAAATTGATACTGGCACAAGAAATGGAGTCCTGTCCAAAAATGCAGAGAGACTAATTCACTAGAAACTTACAAAGAGACAAACCTCTCCAAAGCAGCCCACACACAGCACCATTTATTTCTCAAGGCACAAAGATGATTGATCTTCTCTAGAAATTGAAATTATTAGAAGCGCTGTACTAAGTAGTGAATATTTCATGTCAGTTGGATCACCATGCTGCCCGATGTATCAAATATCAGTCCAGAATGTGTTCTACCTCTCAGAACATTGGAATTAAGGTTGAATTTATGAATTTTCTGTGATTTAGGAACATTTTGCCAACCCGGATCTTACTGGAAAGATGGTTTCCATTTTTATTCAGTTTTGTAATGTGTCCAGGAATATCCTATACAAAGATGTAGACATATCCATTCTGGTTTTTTGTAGAACTGACACCAATGTTAACAGAGCTGAACCAAAACTGTTTTAAAATCTCCCACCCTGGAGATGTTTTATGTAATGCTAGACTGGTTTTATCACAATGGTGCACAACCATGTAAATTTTCATTTTGGCATTAAAAAGGTTTTCCAAGGCTTTAATACTCTCGACCTATTCTCAGGACAGGTCATCACTATCTGATCGATGGGGGTCTGACACCCAGAATCCCTGCCAATCAGCTGTTTGAGAAGGCATCGGCGCTCCTGTGAGTGCTGCGGCCTTGTCGCAGCTTACCAAGCACAGCGTCGTACGTTTGATAGCAGCTGTGCTTGGTATCGTGCTCAGCCCTTTTCACTTCTATGGGGCTGAGCTGTGCCACCGATGAACATGTCATCACTTGGCCTAGGAAAAGCTAGAGAAGGCAGCGGTGCTACTGTGAGCGCTGCTGCCTTCACAAACAGCTACTCGGCAGGAGTCCCAGGTGTCAGAACCCCACCGGTCAGATACTGATCACCTATTATGAGGATAGGTCAACAGTAGGGATGAGCGAATCGACTTCGGATGAAACATCCAAAGTCGATTCGCATAAGACCTCATTCTAATACTGTATGGAGCAGGAGCTCCGTACAGTCATGGAATGTATTGGCTCCGATGAGCCGAAGTTATTGCTTCGCGAAGTCTCACGAGACTTCGGGTAATAACTTCATGAATTAACTTGTACTGTAAAAAACCATTTCCGAACTCGGGTTTTGTTCCAAGGTACCATGTTTCATCCCAAGTTGATTCTCTCATCTCTAGTCATCAGTATTAAAGTCTCGGATAACCCCTTTAATTGTTATCCAATGCTTTTATCTTTACAGTACATTCCAAGATGACTTTTTCATTCTTCATGAGCAAGAATATGACACTTTGCTGGAATCCATCTTTAAAACAGAATTTATTAGCCTGCTGGCCAAACACTATGAGGAAAAGACCCAAAGAAAACTACCTCTGAAATTTAGTACTACGTGAGTATGTGTTGTTTGAATGCTGTTTATCGGAATCCAAGTTCAGCTTAAAGCAATTTCCTGGTTCCACTGACTCATGAGTGGTTCAGACAAACAGTTTGGCCTAAAATACTTGTTTTTTCTGTCTAACCATGTTCTGTATAGCAAGGTTTTTCAGTTCTTCTCTCACCTCTTCCCGGGACTCTTTTGCTGTTTCTTCCTCCTTTTTATGGTATGCGGTTAGACCTGCTCTTATTCACTCAGAGAGGGAAATTAATTCTGGTTTCATAGGATGCATTCTAAGTCTGGCCAGGACAGCTTTGCACCCAGCCTGAGCTGCATTATAATACCTTTCCCTATGGGTATTCTGATAAACAGTTAAGATACCTGCATTGATAGAAAGCAATTTTCAAGTGGAAAACTGCTTCAATATACTACATATGTATTCTCTTATCTCGAAGTAGACTCATAACTATTAAAACTGATGGTCTTTTATGATCTAATCTTTTGCGAGTGATCTAACTTTGTGACGTGGCTGGTTTCTCCTTTATTATTGCACCTTCATTCTTCTATCTTTTCATGATGATGACTAGCCGCAATAATGTGTTCTCAGTGGTTGTCAGGACTCACCACATGAGTAACCAGACACCATCATCTGCTTGCATGTACCCAAGTCTACCTGTGGCAGTGTTTGATAATCACTGAAGGAATCTGTCCGGAAGATGTGTAGTTAGTGTTTGGGATCCAGGACAATTGGGAGGCATTGGAGTGAGGTGTTAGTCTACATTCACATATGCGGTACATCCTTCTGGCAGGCTGTTCCAGCATAGAATGCCCGGTATAGGCTCGGCAAAAACCTCTGTGTGCAGTGTTTTTTCCAGACGAATCCCGTCATATTTGCCATATAATGGCTGGATCTCCACTGGACCCCATTATAGTTAATGGGGTCGGCAGGCATTTCGGTACCATCTGGCAGTGCCAGATCCAGAGAGATCCGGCAGGCTGTTCTCTGCTGGAACAGCCTGCAAGATCTTTGACCGCATATGTGAAACCAGCCTTAGAGACCCAGAAGCAGCATGTGGCTCCATAGTGTTAGATATTTATTGATATTTATGTGATACGTCTGTCTAATATAAAATACTTTCTCTTTGGCCACACTCATGAAATAACTTTTTCTTCCAGTTCCAGCATAGCAGAATTTGTTACCTGTGGAGCAAAGGATCGGGATATTGATCCCTTTTTTCCATGACCTCTACCATCAGGAGGAAATGGGGAAGCCCCCATACAAATTAGTCAGCCAATCCTGGCAAAATTGGCAGTTTCGACCAAGTTTTGTCTTTGTGCACCATAAGTGGAGTTGATAGAGATTATAGGATGACTTTGTATAATGCATCGAGAGCTGTGGTTAAGGAGGATTTAAAATTATTTTCAACATGCATAGTTGTAATAACCAGGGTTTTTTTTTCTCAAATTTACAGAGAATTTGACATTTGTGATATCACTATTTTAATGGGCATCTGTCAGCAGTTTTGTACCTATGAAACTGACTGACCTGTTGTACATGCACTTGGCAGCTAAAGGCATCTGTGTAGGTCCCATGTTCATATGTGCCCGCATTGCTGGGAAAATTTATGTTTTAATATATGCAACAAGGCTTTAGGAGCAATGAAGGCGTTGTCGTTACACCTAGAGACTGTGCTCTCTCTGCAACTGCCACGCCTTCTGCACTTTGAGTGACAGGGCCATGCGTGAAGACTGTTTCACTGTTTGGTCCTGGCAATCAAAGAGCAGAGGCACAAGGAGTAAGTGCAACGCCCCCATTGCTCCTAGAGGCTCATTTGCATATATTAAAACATTTTTCCCAGTAATCTGGGCACATATGAACATGGCACCAACACAGATGTCTACAGCTGCCAAGTGCACATGTAACAGGTCAGCCAGTTTTATCGGTACAAATCTGCTCAATGATTCCCGTCCCATAGAGCAACAGTTCATAGATATCTTTCTTTACTACAGACTTGAGATGAAATTGAAAAAAGAAACTTGGGGTCCTTGGAGTAGTGGAAGTGGCTCCCGACAAGTGCAATTTATTCAAGGATTTGGTGATTTGGCCATACTGAAAAACAGCAATAAGGTGCTACAGGTCAGCATAGGGCAAGGCCTGCCAAAGAACTCCCGTAAGTAGCCTTGTCCTGTATTAATAGGGAACTTAAAGTATAATTACCACCTTTTTTCAGGAGAATGTGTGATAAAAGTCTACATAGAGTCTACATAATCTAGAAGGACCTTTTTTATTGGTTTTATAGGTTAGCAATTTCACATTTGAAAGTCCATAGAATATAATGGGTAAACTGGTTTGCTTATTAAAGGGGTTGTCTCGCTTCAGCAAATGGTGTTTACAGTGTAGAGAAAGGTAATAGAAGGCACTTACTTATTAATATATTGTGATTGTCCATATTGCTTCTTTTACTGGTTACAATAATTTTTCCATCACACTATACATTGTTCATGTCCATGGTTATGACCACCCTGTAATCCAGCAGCCGAGAATGCGGGAGCTTGCATAGTCCAGCACTTTTTCCTATAGTGTGCAAGCATGGCTGCCGCTGCTGGGTGGTTGCGACCATGGAAACCAGCAGTGTATGATGTGATGGAAAAAAAATAATGGAGACAATATGGACAATCACAATACATTGGTAAATGCCTTGTATTCACTTTCTCTACATGATAAATGCTATTTGCTGAAGTGACACAACCCCTTTAAATTTTCCATTATACAGAGAGTGCAGAATTATTAGGTAAATGAGTATTTTGACCACATCATCCTCTTTATGCATGTTGTCTTACTCCAAGCTGTATAGGCTCGAAAGCCTACTACCAATTAAGCATATTAGGTGATGTGCATCTCTGTAATGAGAAGGGGTGTGGTCTAATGACATCAACACCCTATATTAGGTGTGCATAATTATTAGGCAACTTCCTTTCCTTTGGCAAAATGGGTCAAAAGAAGGACTTGACAGGCTCAGAAAAGTCAAAAATAGTGAGATATCTTGCAGAGGGATGCAGCACTCTTAAAATTGCAAAGCTTCTGAAGCGTGATCATCAAACAATCAAGCGTTTCATTCAAAATAGTCAACAGGGTCGCAAGAAGCGTGTGGAAAAACCAAGGCGCAAAATAACTGCCCATGAAATTTCAGAGCTGCAACATCACTGGAGTGCCCAAAAGCACAAGGTGTGCAATACTCAGAGACATGGCCGAGGTAAGAAAGGCTGAAAGACAACCACCACTGAACAAGACACACAAGCTGAAACGTCAAGACTGGGCCAAGAAATATCTCAAGACTGATTTTTCTAAGGTTTTATGGACTGATGAAATGAGAGTGAGTCTTGATGTGCCAGATGGATGGGCCCGTGGCTGGATTGGTAAAGGGCAGAGAGCTCCAGTCCGACTCAGACGCCAGCAAGGTGGAGGTGGAGTACTGGTTTGGGCTGGTATCATCAAAGATGAGCTTGTGGGGCCTTTTCGGGTTGAGGATGGAGTCAAGCTCAACTCCCAGTCCTACTGCCAGTTTCTGGAAGACACCTTCTTCAAGCAGTGGTACAGGAAGAAGTCTGCATCCTTCAAGAAAAACATGATTTTCATGCAGGACAATGCTCCATCACACGCGTCCAAGTACTCCACAGCGTGGCTGGCAAGAAAGGGTATAAAAGAAGAAAATCTAATGACATGGCCTCCTTGTTCACCTGATCTGAACCCCATTGAGAACCTGTGGTCCATCAAATGTGAGATTTACAAGGAGGGAAAACAGTACACCTCTCTGAACAGTGTCTGGGAGGCTGTGGTTGCTGCTGCACGCAATGTTGATGGTGAACAGATCAAAACACTGACAGAATCCATGGATGGCAGGCTTTTGAGTGTCCTTGCAAAGAAAGGTGGCTATATTGGTCACTGATTTGTTTTTGTTTTGTTTTTGAATGTCAGAAATGTATATTTGTGAATGTTGAGATGTTATATTGGTTTCACTGGTAAAAATAAATAATTGAAATGGGTATATATTTGTTTTTTGTTAAGTTGCCTAATAATTATGCACAGTAATAGTCACCTGCACACACCGATATCCCCCTAAAATAGCTAAAACTAAAAACAAACTAAAAACTACTTCCAAAAATATTCAGCTTTGATATTAATGAGTTTTTTGGGTTCATTGAGAACATGGTTGTTGTTCAATAATAAAATTAATCCTCAAAAATACAACTTGCCTAATAATTCTGCACTCCCTGTATGTGGCATGCTGTAAATAGGTTTTCTTTCTAAAATATCTTTCATTGATTTTGCTTTTATACTAGTGGTTTTGTACATATTCATGTGCGTACATATGGGTTCACTTAAATGGTACAATAAAATGCTACTGTCCACAATTCCTGTGGTTTATGTAAAGTAACAACATGCATTGTGATCTATTTACTGGGCCGCATTGTAACAAAAAAGGTACCTTCATATGCTTTATGTATGATAATGTGTATTTACATATTGTATGTGTTGTTTAGGGCCAACACGAAGAAACCTTGTTGACGGAAGAGGTAACATGAACAAAGCCAAATCCTACCCGAGCAGGGCTGCCCCACCACCACCAGGTATGGTATTCTAGAGCACTAACATTGCATCTACCGCACAGTTAAGCTGTACCTAGACTTTAGATTATGTGTGAACATAGCCCACTGACACCCTATTGTCTATTCCACTTGGTTGACCCTTGTCTTGAAGGCAAAGTTGGTAGTGCACTTTAGATGGCTCATTTGGGCCATTTTGAACCACACATACACACGCACAGCCCCTGCTCACCCAAGCATGCATGTGTTCTGAATGGGGAAAAGGTAGTAAGCCTTCTACCAGACAACTCTAGCAGTGGTATGTTTTAACTGAGCACAAAGGATCGAGCATGTTGAAAAAAACAACCCAATCCCTCATGACACCCCTGTACACATTGGATGGTCAGTCATTCCCACCGAAATTGGGGAGTTGGCCCGACATTAATGTGTATGGCCAGTGTAACAGTGGGTAAGGCTGAGTTCACACGGGCGAGTATTCCGTGCGGGTGCAATGCGTGAGGTGAACGCATTGCACCCAGACTGAATCTGGACCCATTCATTTCTATGGGGCTGTGCACATGAGCTGTGATTTTCACGCATCACTTATGCGCTGCGTGAAAATCGCAGCATGCTCTATATTGTGCGTTTTCCACGCAATGCAGGCCCCATAGAAGTGAATGGGGCTGCGTGAAAATCGCAAGCATCCGCAAGCAAGTGCGGATGCGGTGCGATTTTCACGCACGATTGCTAGGAGACGATCGGGATGGAGACCCGATCATTATTATTTTCCCTTATAACATGGTTATAAGGGAAAATAATAGCATTCTGAATACAGAATGCATAGTACAATAGGGCTGGAGGGGTTAAAAAAATAATAATAATAATTTAACTCGCCTTAATCCACTTGCTCGCGCAGCTGGCATCTCTTCTGTCTTCATCTTAGCTGTGTGCAGGAAAAGGACCTGTGGTGACATCACTCCGGTCATCACATGATCCATCACCATGGTAAAAGATCATGTGACGGACCATGTGATGACCGGAGTGACGTCACCACAGGTCCTTTTCCTGCACACAGCAAAGAAGAAGACAGAAGGAGATGCCGGGCTTATTATTATTATTTTTTTTAACCCCTCCAGCCCTATTTTACTATGCATTCTGTATTCAGAATGCTATTATTTTCCCTTATAACCATGTTATAAGGGAAAATAATACAATCTACAGAACACCGATCCCAAGCCGGAACTTCTGTGAAGAAGTTCGGGTTTGGGTACCAAACATGCCGATTTTTCTCACGCGCGTGCAAAACGCATTACAATGTTTTGCACTCGCGCGGAAAAATCGCGCATGTTCCCGCAACGCACCCGCACCTTTTCCCGCAACGCCCGTGTGAACTCAGCCTAAGGCTAGGTGATTTTCTTCTGCCCAGATCAATTGTTCTCTAAATGAATCAGGCAGCATCTAATCTAACCTTATTATAAGTTATGTTAAGGTTAACTCCTTCACAAGGGTTTGAACATCAGTGGTACCCACAGTTAAGTGG